>NC_141001.1:34336887-34936887 GCF_052327205.1 Somniosus microcephalus | reverse complement strand
TTCATGCTGCTTAACGTGTGTTCAGCTGTGTGAGGTTAAGGGAGGGTGTCGGCTGGAGCGTGGAGCTCCAGAATGGCAGCGTTGCCGTCAAATCAGCGTGTACATCATGATCTGCCTGCTCTGCATAATTCTAGCAAATGTTAACTGCATGTGCACCAACCCCATACCAAGATGGCATCCAGCACGTTTTGCGTCAGAAGTGTGCACGTGCACTGCCCATGCCATTTTGGAACACTAACGGCACTCGTAGCATCCAAAAAACGAGTGCTACCGAGCCCAATTTCTTCCCCCCAGTGTGTTTAATAATTAAACGCTAAATACATTATTACATGCTCGAGTTTGCAATGCACCCCAAGAGCTTTTGATTTCTGAAACTGCAGCCAAATGTTTTACTAAACCCCAGGTTTTGAGGTTATTCCAAAACTGGAATCGTCTTCATTGGATTTGCTGATGGACAATCACCTGCGCCCTGTTGTCATACACTGGAGACAACTGCCTCTTAGCTTAATTGAGGACAGTAGTGGGGAATCCAATCGGGTATAATTGCTATTTAGCCAAACATGTGTACCATTTTTGTCCAGGGCTAAAACCATTGCTGAAACAAAATCTTATTAAATCTGTTTAGAAATAAATTCCTTCACTAAAAGCAATCCAAATAGAATCCCCAAATTCTTTTTTCACACACACCTGATTGGCCATTTTGCTTCATCGTCCATCCACTCCTAAAAGGTAACTTCATAAAACATTTAAAAATTTGCAGACAAAAAAAAAATCAGATAACTTAGCAATATACTCCCTAATCCTATTTTCTAATAGCTAAAACCAATGCTTCCCACACAGGCTTCCCATAGGATTGGCAACTCGGGTTTGACTTATTATTTGTTCATGGGACATTTGATTACATGGCATTCGCTCACGTGACACCACTCGTGATGCTTAATCACGCCACGTTCAATCACATGACATTTGCCCACTGTTTGCAAATGTACTGCATTTACCTTAGTTGAGTGTCTTAGTATCAGCAAGCCCCAAATAAAATATTTGACTTTTTGTTTTATTGTGAGATGGATAACATAATTTATAAATCAAAGAATACAAAAGAGTAGATACATTTAAAGATAAGTAATGTTTATGTAAAAACACTTCTGTGATGTTTCTACAATGAAAAACACCAAGTAAATACCACTGATTCAACAAAAACATCATCGAGATAAGTAACTTCTAACTAAAGTTTTTCATACAATTTTATGACTTTTGACTTTATGAAAGTTACAAAAATAATAAATAAAACCAAAACCAAACCTAATTCAATTCGCTGACTCTTACCCCCACCACCCCTGCCACCCCCACTGCTGAAGCCCAGCTTCAAGAATGTGAAACTCAGTTCTCAGGGAGCAGTACCAAAGTTGTGCGACTCCCAGGAAAAAAAACACATAATGGCCTGATATTTGCGGTCCCGATGACGGTGTACACTCAGCATATGCCGTCGTAAGCCTTCTGAAAAGCCCCGCAAGTTCTAGATTTTCACGTGCGCTGTGCATGTGTGAAAACCCAGAACTTGTGATCTGTCGAGGTACGCCTTGACCGATCTACCGCACCGACTGAGAAATCACTTTTGCTGGCGCACAGTTGGGCTATTTGCCAAACTGCCCACGAAACTCTTACGGCTGGTAAAAGCCAGCGTAGGGCCTAAGGGCTAATATAAATCTTAAAATGAAAAATGTAAAATAAAAAATGATGCACAAACACTTAAAATTCGTTTATGCAAATATTGGCCCAGATTAAAATGTTTAAAATTATTTTCAAAAAATCCCATTTTTATTGTATTTGGTGTAATTAAGGGGCTTTTAATTAAATTTCAAAAGCAGAACATTTATATTTATTAGCGTTGCCTAAATTGTTTAATTATTTGGGTATTCCATTGCATGTCATTAGGGGATTTCGTTTGGAAATGACTGCAATGGAATCCTCTTTTGTGATTGGAGGACCTGGCCCACATGATCCCAGGAACGCTTCCGATCCACCTGCGTCCCCGGGATCCATGGGCCTTTACCCAGGCGTACGCCTGTAGGCCCAAGACCCAAACTCTCTGTAGCTGTGGAGCCAGGAGTTAAGTTCAGAAATATTTTGCGGGTTGGAGGTGTACACCGGAGGTACGGCTCCGACTGCAAATTCAGGGCCATTATACCACAGCGCACATCACAGACTGACATGAATAATCCCTCACCCCAGTTTGTGTGTGTCTCTCTCTCTCTCTTAACCCCCCAGTTTGTGTTTCTCTCTCCCTCCATCCAGTTGCTCTCTCAGGACTCACCGGAGTTTCCAGGTAATTTTCGTTGACTCCGATGTCGTCATCCTCACAACCAGCAATGAAGCAGTACGCTCTGAATAGCGGGGAGACCAGCAGGGCTCGGATAATGTGGTTTGGTTGCAAGCCATGACAGCCAGGGTACTGCGCATACACGGACCTTACATAAGGACTGTTATAAATCTCATCATTCATCAAGAAACGACTCGTGAAATAATGCTGGACAGCCAGCTGGTGGCACCATCCAAGGAGTATAAATACTCGGGCGTTGGCCCAACTCTCCAGGGACATTTTGTAAGACAAGGAACTAGTGAAGTACAACTAGACCTCCATGTTCTGAAACAAGTTGATTAAATTGATGTAATAAAACTCACTACGCACTTGGTTTGAGCATAAAGTGAGGCTTTAATCAACTTGTTTCAGAACATGGAGGTCTAGTTGTACTTCACTAGTTCCTTGTCTTACAAAATGTCCCTGGCAAGCTGGGCCCACGCCCGAGTATTTATACTCCTTGGACGGCGCCACCAGCTGGCCATCCAGCGTTATTTCATGAGTAGTTTCTTGATGAATGATGAGATTTATAACAAGGACTGTTTCTCCTGAGTCACCAACAGCAGTGCCTGGGAGACGAGTTGCCCATATTCAGGTAGATACCTACCCAAAGCGGGAGGGTTGGGAACCCTAGCCTCCCATCACATGGGGAGTGCTGTTCAGCTCTGCTCTGTTCCCAGAGCTTGGCCTAGGATCCTTCCTCAGTAAAGGATTCAGTAACTAGATCTCCCACAATATCCTGTGACCCTGCGACTCTGATCTCAAATAGGGACGAACGCATGTGAATGAATGGCACAAAGCATAGTTTGATCTCCAATTTAAAATGTTAATGTTTAAGTCATTACAACAGTGACTACACTCCA
Source organism: Somniosus microcephalus (assembly GCF_052327205.1). Lineage (NCBI taxonomy): Eukaryota > Metazoa > Chordata > Chondrichthyes > Squaliformes > Somniosidae > Somniosus > Somniosus microcephalus. The sequence goes on along the minus strand of NC_141001.1, from coordinate 34,933,665 downwards.
AAAGTACTTCATTGGATGTAAAGCGCTTTGAGATGTCCGGTGGTTGTGAAAGGCACTATATAAATGCTAGTCTTTTTTTTCTTTCATAGGCTTGCCCCTCCCTATGTCTGTAACCTCCCTAACTTCCCCATCCCTCTCCCTGCCAGAACTCTTCATTCCTCTGATTGGCCTTTGTGCATCCCTCCCCCCACCTCCCTTCGCCCCACCATTGGTGGCTGTGCCTTCGGTCATCTTACCCCTACACTCTGGAATTCCCTCCCTAAACCCCAATGTCTCGCAACCTCCCTCTTTTTCCTTTAATGCCATCCTTAAAACCAACCTCTTTGATCAAACTTTTGGCCACTCCTAATATCTCCTCCTTTGACTTGTTGTCCATTTTTGTCCAATTACGCTTCTGCAAAGCACCTTGGGGCATTTTTCCACTTTAAAAGTGCTATATAAATGCAAGTTGTTGTAGCTTTCTTTTTTCATGTGACCACTGAGAAATCCTTTAAACAGTAGTTATTCCCTGAATTCAGTGTGATGATTGAAAGCGAGCTAAGAGCATGTAACAAGAGTGGCACCCTATATCGAACTGGGATATCTTCCAGTGAAACCAGATCCAGTGTTCTGTGGTTAGTTAAATGCGCTACTCTGAAGATGAAACCGCACAGGGCTAAAGCAAATCATGAGTTGCTTTTAAAGATGCACAATTCTCCTTCTAACGGTTGCAGCCCATAGTATAAACACCATAAGCTATTTAGAATCAATAGCTTTGTATACCCATGGAAACGTAGGTCTGAGAATCTGGCATCAAGCTAACACCACCTCTCCTTTGTTTGTATTCTATTGCTTGAATACAATGGGAACCAAATCCCTAACACTGATATGGTCCCCTTTTGTATTCTGTTTAAGCAATCGGGTCTCCACAAAACACAGTGGAGCCCAGCAGTGCGACAGAGACTGGTACCTAATGGAATGTGCAAAGAAGGGTGCAAAGCACTGGAGAGGTACCACCAACACTGCCTCTGCAACATCCTGCAAATCCATTGGCAGGATAGGCGCACCAACATCAGTGTTCTCGCTCAGGCCAACATCCCCAACATCGAAGCTTTGACCATGCTCGATCAGCTCCGATGGACGGGTCACATCGTCCGCATGCCCGATACGAGACTCCCAAAACAAGCGCTCTACTCGGAGCTCCGATAATGCAAGAGAGCCCCAGGTGGGCAGAGGAAACGCTTCAAGGACACCCTCAAAGCCTCCTTGAAAAAATGCAACATCCCCACCGACACCTGGTAATCCCTGGCCCAAGAACATACAAAGTGGAGGAGAAGCATCCGGGAAGACGCCGAACACCTCGAGTCTCTTCGCCGGGAGCAAGCGGAAGCCAAGCGCAGGCAGCGCAAGGAGCGCACGTCAACCCAAGCACCCCACCCACCCGCCCCTTCAACCGCCGTCTGCCCCACCTGTGACAGAGACTGTAGGACCCGCATTGGACTCATCAGTCACCTGAGAACTCATTTTTAATGTGGAAGCAAGTCATCCTCGGTTCCGAGGGACTGCCTAAGAAGAATGGAATGTGCAAAGACGGGTGAGAGGTATCTGGAGTTGCTTTCCTGAGACGGGAGCAATTTTTTAGATGTGTAAAATGCTTTTAGAAGCCTATTTGAATGCTACTTTATTAAACTGCTACTCTGGTTATTTAGAAAGTAAGTAGTACAGGTATTTTGTTTTACTCTATTTTAGCTTGCTTAAAGTACGTGCTCAAAGCTTTTCTTCTAATTAGCTTTTGACTTCTGACCAATAAAACCAGCCCGAGGGCAAAATACAAGATCTCTATTTATACGTATTCTGCTCTAGCAACATTCCAACTACGGGAGTCCCATCGGAAAAACCGAGAGTTTACTGAGCTGTGCTCAGCTGCTTGTGGATCTTCCTGTGCGGCAAAATGTGGCTGAACTTATGATCTGCTTCTACTCAAAGAGTGCCTTGGCTGTGTTCCATTACCAGGGGTTGGATTTAATCCCTAGGTATAGGGCATCTCACCATATAAATTATAGTCAATTGCATCAGTTCTTCAGAAAGACAGTCTCTGTTCAATATCTATTAATGGAAGGATTAGTTGGGTGGGTCGAATGCTATTCGATACGATGGAATTGTTGAATGTGGATTAAAGTTGTCAGAAATTCTACATTGCAGGTGGATAAAGCTGTTTCCAAACTGAGGAAAGCAGTTACAGGTAGACTACCCTTTATCCGGACTTCCGAAAACCGAAACCCTCTAAAAACCGAAGGTTTTTTCGTTCAGCGTAAGTCGTGCGTACGACTTACGCTGAATGAAAAAACCTTCGGTTTTTAGAGGGTTCCGGTTGCGGAAGTTCGAATAAAGGGTAAGTCGTGCGCACGACCCCCCGCCGACCCCCCCGCCGACCCCGCCAGCCCCGACAACCGCCGACCCTGCCAGCCCCGACAACCGCCGACCCCGCCAGCCCCGACAACCGCCGACCCCCCCCGCGGACCCCGCCGGCCCCGACAACCGCCGACCCCGCCAGCCCCGACAACCGCGACCCCCCCGCGGACCCCGCCAGCCCCGACAACCGCGGACCCCGCCAGCCCCGACAACCGCCGACCCCCCCGCGGACCCCGCCAGCCCCGACAACCGCGACCCCCCCGCGGACCCCGCCAGCCCCGACAACCGCGGACCCCGCCAGCCCCGACAACCGCCGACCCCCCCGCGGACCCCGCCAGCCCCGACAACCGCTGGCCCCCCCGCGGACCCCGCCAGCCCCGACAACCGCCGATCCCCCCCGTGTACCTCGCCGGCCCCGACCCCCGCCGACCCCGACTGACTTACGCTGAGCGTCAGCGTAAGTCGTGCGCACGAGCCCCGCCGACCCCCCCGCGGACCCCCGCTGACCCACCTTCTGAAATCCGAAATTCTCCTTTATCCGAAACTCGGCTGGTCCCGAGGTTTTCGGATAAAGGATAGTCTACCTGTACTGATTTACGTGTGATCAATGACAGAGATGGACTGAGTTGTAACTGGACCACAATCACTGCTGATGTGGGCTGATTGTAGGGAGCTCTCACTCAGTCGGCTGTTTGCAGACATCCTTCTCGAGTTGTGGCCTGTTGGTGGTTATGGACTCCACAGTCTTGGCAGTTTGGGTCGGAATTCTCCTGGCCAACATTTATCCTTCAATCAACACCGCCAAAAACAGATGATCTGGTCATTTATTTGATTGCTGTGTGTGGGACCTTGCTGTGCGCAAATTAGTTGCCGTATTTTCTACATAACAGCAGTGACTACACTTCCAAAGTACTGAATTGGCTGTAAAACGCTTTGGGATGTCTTGAGGCTGTGAAAGGTGCTGCCGAAATGCAAATTCTTTCTTTTCTTTGTTACCCAGATTTGTTTTCCATTGAGAGACTGAGCCATTCATTATCTTGAATAGATTGTGTTGAGATACTTCAATCAGTCTGGTTTAAAACATAGGCTGTTATGACTGATACAGAAATAATTCTGTCTTACAAAATTGCATCAGTTTTTTAAAGATGTAAAATATTTCCTAATTGGCATCTAAGTGCCCATAAACATTGATAAATTAATATGTCACGTAAATAAAAAATGAGAACATAGTTAGAAAACTGCTTCATCGACTCAATGTTTTCTGATTGATTAAAAGAGCCCTTTGTCTAATAAATCCTCAATGCACACGCTGCTGCATCAGGGCAAAAACCATAGAAACAGGAGTTTATTTGAGGACTGTCAGAATAACAGATGAAGGAAAAGAATTTGGTCGTTCACACAAGAATTGTTTTAAGGTTTCTACTGAGAGTCATTTTAACTTTTGAAGCATTCAATGTTATATTATCTCATTTCACCAGTTAAATGCTGATGAAAAAGACCATTCAGCCCATTTTAACTGATTCAGCTAGAAAGAAAGACTTGCATTTAAATAGCGCCTTTCATGACTTCAGGGCGTTCCAAAGCGCTTTACAGCCAATGACGTGCATTTTGACGTGTAGTCACTGTTGTAATGTAGAAAATGCAGCAGCCAATTTGTGCACAGCAAAATTGCACAAACAATAATGTGATAATGACTAGGTAATCTCTTTTTTAGGTGTTGGTTGAGGGATAAATATTGGCCAGGACAGAAGAATCGACAATTTCCCATCATGGCATGCAACTGTCTTTTTATGGAGTGATTATTTGCACGGCGTTTTTGACTCTCTCTGCGTATGCGGCCTGTTTGGTACCATGCATATGCACTCGATCCGGTTGCGCATGCGCAGTACCCAATGGTGAGGAAGCTGCAGCGGAGAGGTGGGGGAGGGAGGGGGAAGAGAGGAGAGGGGACCAAAAGGGGGGGGGAGGGACAGGAGGGGATCAAAGGGAGGAGGGAGGAGAGGGGATCGAAGGGGTAGCCTTAGCCAGCGTTCGAATTTGGTTCCAATTGTCGATGTTGGTGGTGCAATGAGCGGGCGCGAGTTCCGGGCCAGGGGTGGCGGTGGGCCTGAACACTTGTAGAGAAAATGATATTGGGAGGCAAAAATTTTGACTGCCATCCTTGTTTGATTGGTGGGCATCTGTGTTTTTACCCCAAATATTGTAGCTTTGTAACCAGGCTCGAAAGAACAAGAGAATACTGATTCAAAGTGACCCTTCGGTGGTGCTGTTTTTCCAGCCTCACTATCTTATGCAGCCATAACTGAAACCCGCCAAGAGTCTGTAATCCCAGTCAGATCCGTAATATCAGAGAGGAGGGGGGAGAGGAGAAGGGATCGAAGGAGGGAGAGGGAAGTGGATTGGAAGGATCGGAGGGGGCAGAGGAAAGGGGATCAAAAGAGGAGCTCGATGAGAGGAGCTTGGGGAAGGAGGTCAGGAACTTGGGGAGAGAAGGTCAGGAACTTGTTGGGGGGAGAGCATGGTGAGAACTGTGGGGAAGGGGGAAGAATGTGATCCCGATCTCTAGGCAGGGGGGTGCAGGGCGGGGATCAGAGCAAGAACGTGATCCAGATGGGAAGATAGATCACGTTCTCCTGTCCTCTGTTAGGCCTGGATCACGATCTCCGCCCCCCTGCCCAAGACCACAGCGGTTAAAGAAGGCAGCTCACTACCACCCTCTCAAGGGCAACTAGGGATGGGCATTAAATAAATGAATTTTATAAAATGAGAGCGTACTCTGTGTTGATCCTATAACATGCATAACATTATATTTATGTGTTATTTGCCGGACTCGATAATCCAATGCTCTTCTGGCCGGCCTCCCATCTTCCACCTCCAATGAACTTGAGCTCATCCAAAACTCTGCTGCACGTATCCTAACACGCAGCAAATCCCAATCACCCATCACCCTTTGCTCGCTAGGCTGCGTAGCTGTCTGGAGGTCCTGCACAGCCTGTTAATGGGATGGCGCACCCCCCAAAAAAAATTAGGGGGAACATTGTCCACCAACACCTTGATTTTAAAATTTGTATCCTCATGTTAAAATCCCTCCATGGTCTCACCTCTTCCGATCTGAACTCGGCAGTGTGAGTGCTCCTAACCCGGGAGGGTGAGCTCTGTCTGTTCTCTGAAAGCAGTAGTGTTAGCACTGTGAGCTCTGGAGCTGTCACAATGAATGGATCAAATTACACATTGTGAAGATCTTGATTACCCGGGCAGGCAGGATCTAATTACACATTCCAGACAAACTGCGGGGTGCGTCTTTTCTTCCAAGGGGACCAATCAGGAATCTGGTCTTTTCCTCCAAGGGGACCAATCAGAACTTTGGTGTTACAAATAGTTACAGCTTCTTTTTCATAACACCAAGGTTTTGGTCTCCACTACCCCAACCAGAAGCCCATTCTGAATGTTAATCACTCTTTAGTGGGAGGAAGAACTTCCTGACATTTGTTTTTGACACTTGTTCTTTTCTCCGGATCAGCATCACTGGCCACTTCCATAAGTAGGCCTCGCATTCCCTATCATCCAGAATGGCCAGTATCTAGATAAATGATAAATGGAATGTGTCACATGCTGCCACATGAGTCTTTGAAAAGCAGACTGAATGTGCTCTCATCTGATTGAGACTCTGGATCTGAACCAACAAGTTAATGAACAGTAAATGGTATAAAACATTGAATCATACACTTCTGTATTCTTGATGCCTAAAATAATATAGGTGCCATTTACTTTCTCTCTAAATATAGATTTAAACTGAAGTTTACTTGCTTCAATCTGACAGCAGTAGACATGAAGCCTAATATAACCCTGCAATTGGAAAACCTTGGCCACTGTAGCTGTCTATCAAAGAGGGCTACAGCCAATTGGTGACTCTGTCATGCTGACATGCTTCCCAATGGAAAATAACCCTTTTGAGGTTATGCTGAAGTAAGAGGCAGGAGGTGGCTACCTCTCTAATAATTTTATTAGATCAACAGCAACAACTTGCAGTTATATAGCACAATTAACATAGGAAAACATCCCAAGGCGCTTCGCTGAAGTATGAACAGACAAACATTGGCACAGAGCCAAAGAAAGAGATATTAGGAGGAATGACTAAAAGCTTGATCAGAGAGGTAGGTTTTAAGGAGGGTCTTAAAGGAGGAGAGAGAAGTTTAAGGAGGGAATTCCGGAGCTTAGGGCCTAGACGGCTGAAGGCACAGCCGCCAATGGTGGAGTGAAGGGAGTGGGGGATACACAAGAGGCCAGAGTTGGACAACTGCAGAGCTCTTTGAGGATTGTAGGGCTAGAGGAGGTTATAGAGATGGGGAGAAATGAGGCTATGGAGGGATTTGAACAGATTAACAATCATCTATCAGTATTGAATAGTGTTGTGAATCTTTGGAATTCTCTATCCCAGAGGGCTGTGGTTGCTCAGTCATTGAATATATTCAAGATAGCGATCGATAGATTTTGGGACACTAAGGGAATCAAGGGATATGGGGATAGGGCGGGAAAGTGGAGTTGAGGTAGAAGATTAGCCACGATCTTATTGAATGGCGGAGCAGGCTCGAGGGGCCCTATGGCCTACTCCTGCTCTTATTTCTTATGTTCTTATGAATGGATAGTAACAGAGTTGCTAAGGCTCTACCAACCTACCCCTGCCACACAGTGCTGCCCCCCGATTATCAAAATCCACGACAAGGCCTTGGACAATGTGGACCACTTTCTATACCTCGGGAGCCTACTGTCAACAAGGGCAGACGTCGACGACGAAGTCCAATACCGCCTTCAGTGTGCCAGTGCAGCCTTTGGCCGCCTGAGGAAGAGAGTGTTTGAAGACCAGGACCTCAAACCCGACACTAAGCTCATGGTCTACAGAGCAGCAGTGATACCTGCCCTGCTGTATGCCTCAGAGACATGGACCATTTACAGCAGGCACCTCAAAGCACTGGAGAGGTACCACCAACGCTGCCTCCGCAAGATCCTGCAAATCCATTGGCAGGATAGGCGCACCAACTTCAGTGTTCTTGCTCAGGCCAACATCCCCAGCATCGAAGCTCTGACCACGCTCAATCAGCTCCGATGGACGGGTCACATTGTCCACATGCCTGATACGAGACTCCCAAAACAAGCGCTCTACTCGGAGCTCCGGCACGGCAAGAGAGCCCCAGGTGGGCAGAGGAAACGCTTCAAGGACACCCTCAAAGCCTCCTTGAAAAAGTGTAACATCCCCACTGACACCTGGGAATCCCTGGCCCAAGACTGCACCAAGTGGAGGAGAAGCATCCGGGAAGGCGCCGAACACCTCGAGTCTCTTCGCCGGGAGCAAGCGGAAGCCAAGCACAGGCAGCGCAAGGAGCGCACGTCAACCCAAGCACCCCACCCACCCGCCCCTTCAACCACCGTCTGCCCCACCTGTGACAGCGACTGTAGGTCCCGCATTGGACTCATCAGTCTCCTGCGAACTCATTTTTAATGTGGAAGCAAGTCATCCTCGGTTCCGAGGGACTGCCTAAGAAGAAGAAGAAGGCTAATTGTAATGTCCATACTATTGCCCAGCTAAGATCAGATAACCCAGTAGGGACTGGGATCAAGCTTGGTACCCTAATGTTCTGCAATAGCTCAGAGGATCACTGAATAAAACTTATAGCTATCCAGGAAATTAACCCCTTTATAATGTAACCACTTTATCTATATCTCCAATCGACAATGTTATAAGTATTGTAATGGGGGAAAAATTGGGTCGCGCCCCCGCGCCCGAAATTCAATGGTAGCGCCCCAGGCAGGAGGCGGGGTGCTACTGGAAGTGCTCCCCCTCCCTCTTGGGGCGCTCCCATTCAATGTCGCGGCGCTACGCGCAAGAGTGCCACACTGATTAAAGGGGAGGGGCCTAGCGCAGCGTGCACCAGGGTCCTGCTGGACCACCGGGGAGCGGGGAGCCGACAAAAGAGCCCGGCACTCGAGGAGTGCTGAGCTACCCGATCGCAGCCGGCACCCCGCAGGAGGAAGCAAAAGGGGCCAAGTGCTGGCAGACGGTTCAAAAAAAAAGGTCACCCGGTACCTGCCCTTTAATTTGCGCCGCCCCAGCTGCAAAAACGCCACCCTGACCCTGTCTGCATAGCGTCCGGCAGTAGGTCAGGGGGCGCGAGTGGGGCGCTGCGCACGGTGATGACGTCATCGCTGGAGGCGCAGCGCTGCGGGGCGCTACCGGCTACCACTTTGCGCCCTGTTAGCGCCCCGGGAGGCGCAAAGCAACCCAATTTTCCCCCCAATATCTTTATTTTTACACAATACCTGTGATGTTGAAAAATCTAAGGTTACTTTATTTTCACTTTTGATATGCAGCAGCCAGTCTGCGCCAGCAATTTCTCACATAAAGGGCTGGATTTTTCCAACCTCAGCGGGTTTGGGGCTGGTGACGTGTGGGGACCTGACATCTGTCTCGATCCCAGCCTCCAACACGAGTGTGAAAGGAATGGCTTGGACATTGTAGGGATGCTTTATGATGCTGGTGTGGGGTGGTGCCAAACTGGTGCATCATGTGGCAGCCAGGGTGTAGTGTTAAGTGAAGCTAATCTGGATGTGGTGAGTCCATCACTGGCGTCCCGGGCAGCAATGTGGTCGGGTGCTGATACCCTGTGTCCAGTGCAGCATCATTTGATTGTGGAGAAGGTTGGTGTGGATGTTGGTGCTGCTGGTGTGCCCGGTGATGCTGGTGTTGGAGCTGATTGTGTTGGTATCCTGAGGACCAAGGTGAGATTTTTTCAAGGGCACCGATGCTGATGGAATAGATGGCAGGTGAGGTTGAAATGACAGAAGTAATCTGTCAATGGTGAGAGAGGTTGTTCCAAGCAGGTGACAGTGGATAGAGAGATTACTCCAAACACTTCAAAAGTGCATAAAGCTCAAAAGTGGGTTCTAAATACTGAAGGCTGAAGATTCTGAGATTGGAAAGTGACCAGCTGTGAAATGGCAGATTTTAAACCACTTTTGCAGCTGTCACCTATTGAAAGAAATGGAGAGTTGTTCAGAACCCAACATACTTATCTGGCGTGATCCCCGAGCGACGGGAACTTCATGGAAAACTTGGCAAAATGCTTTGGAATTGGGAAAATGGGGATTTAATTACTTTACACACCCTCCTAACAAGCACAATTGAATGAGCTGCCGCTTAGTGCCGTGTCTGCAAAGCGCAGGCAGAAACAGCACTAGGGAAACTGACAAACGGGTTCAGAGCAGGATACTGGCCCGCTGTCAATCTTTTTGATTTTGACAGGGGGACCTGCCTCCAAACCTGCCCTCTGAGTGCCGGCAAAATTCAGCCCAAAGATTCTGATCGGTTTGTTTTTTAATGGTTGGAGGAAGAATGTTGGCCAAGACAGCAGGAGATCTCCCTTCTATTCTTCAAATAGTGCCATGGGATCTTCAGTGGCCACATGAACAGACAGGTGGAACTTTGGTTTAATAGCGCATGAGAAGGATGGAATGTTTGACAATACAGTGTTCTCTCAACATCGTGCTGGGGTGCCATCACAGGTGATGTGCTCAATCCCTGGTGTAGGGCTTGAACCCATGACCTTCTGGTCCTGAGGTATGTTGCCAACTGAAGCCAGTTGATGCACAATGGGAGTGGGGTGTCCACTTTAGTTTATATTATAATACAGCAGTATCCAGGTACTGATTGATATTAATGTCCAGCAGAGTTCCACATTTTGAATTATTTTTAAGGTTAATAAGAATTACCATATGTTCTTAAAATTGATCACTTGCTCAATTATCTGGCAAATGCTGTGTGTTGTTTTTATTTACGAAGCAGGGGAGCTTGTGCTCTCTGCCTCATATTCTAACAGAAAACCTTCATGATTCCTGCTTTATGGCAGATGATGTGACATTTTACATCACAGACTCTATCCCCCAATGGCCATTGTATTGCTTTCCATAACTTGTAAATACGCTGCTTGACGCAGTACTGAGCCATACGGGCCCAGAAGGCCCAATGTTTGATCTCTGACCCCTCTCTGGTAAATTAGCAATCTAACGCTGCGCAGGTCAGGAAGGAGGAAATCAGCAGCGGGTGGGGGAAAAAAGGATATTCCAAACAAAAATGGACTCTGCCACATTTGGTTAAAGATCCTGTTCTATCATGTCTGATTGATTGCATTTACAGCTGGAACAACAACTTGAGGAGTTTAACTACGAGCAGACAGAAACCAGGATTCAGAACGAGAGGTTGAGGCGCATAAATGAGGACCTGCAGGAGCAGCTGGATAGGACTAAGCAGGACTTGGAGACTACGCAATTCAACCTACAGATTCTTCAAGATGAGGCTCAGCGTGACCATCAGCAGAAAGCCAGGTAGGCTGGGGATACTGCCACTTCACTTCTTGTGTTCTATACACTAACTGTTTTTAAGTCATGTATGACTTGCAGTGGGATTCAGATTAGCTCCTGTACTTTCCTCACATCGTGTACCCTCCCCAACCCTCATTTCAGTCGGCCATCCAGGGAACAGCTAGGGTCGCCAACCCTCCAGGATTATCCTGGAGTCTGTAGGATTTGAAGATTAATCTCCAGAATATTGCTGGGAGCAAACCTGGAGAGAAAATTCATGGCATTAAAAAGGAAAATTTCTTTCAATACTTTTGTTTATTAGTTATAAAAATATTGGTGATAGGAAAGAAAAAGCTTTAACTGACGGTCAGGACTCATCCAGTTGGGTAATGAAGAGTCTGTTTGGTGCAGGAAGGCGGGGCACCGCGAGGAGGGACATGTTGGGCGACCAATGGGCGGAGTGTGGGGGCAGTTGGCAGGAGGAGGTCATACAACGAAACTTCCAGGAATACATCCAGCCAGAGTTGGCAACCCGTAGAACAGCCCTTGGACATAATCGACAGTTTCCGATTATTGCCAAGGAGAAACATGGTCACCACCCACTAAAATGGGCTATGATTTGAGGTTAGACTTTAAATAACGGCCTCAGGAAAAAAAAAATTCTATCTCTCCTTCCACCCCTCCTCTCCACTGTTTGGATTAAGCCCTCTCTCTGCTGTTTTCCAAGTAGCCTTCTCCTTTAAAGCTATCTGCTCACAAACATAAAGATTGTAATACATAACAGAATTGCAAAATTGATTTCTGGTGGGCATTTAAGTATTTAAAGTGTACTACAAAAGCAATTCATTAGTTGTGAGCACTTTGGGACATCTTGAGGATGTGATGATGAGGTGCTATGTATATGAAAAAAAAATTCTTAATCTGGATTGATAGTATAATTTAAATGTGGGTGTATTGTGCCAAATGTATTTATGCTGTCACTTAAATGTCATCTAATCTATTACCTGTGAAGAGATGAAAATGTGAATTCATCTGGCATCCCCTATGACTCTCTAATGTATAGCTCCAATGACCATTTAACCATCTTTCTAACTGATTGGGCTGGATTTAGCCAGCCCTGGGGAGGCGGGTTAAGAGGCGGGACTGCCGGGAAAATGGCAGAATTTGGGGGCGGGTACCCATCCCGTCCCCAACCCGCCTCCGTGCCATCTTGCCAGGAGGCGGGTAGCCATCCCGCGCCAGGTTCCGTTTCCTTGGAAGCGGGAAGGAATTACAGCCACTTAACTGCCTTTTAACAGGCAGTTAACAGGCAGATAAGAGGATTATCCCCATTTTGCCCACACAAGTGCGGGCTTCCCGAAGGCTCCGAAACCTGCCAGGGTCACCGAGGCGAGTAGTGGATCTGCGGGGGTCGGGGGGGGGGAGGTGCAAAATGCACTGTGAAGGTAAGTGATGGGTGCAAGTGTGGAGAGGTGAGTATCTGAGGTAAGTGGAAAGTGTTAGAAAAAGTGTACTTACCTTTTGTTTCTTCCTGCAGGCTTCAATCGGTGGGTATGCAGAGAGTCTCGCACCTTCACGGCAGAGCTGACAGATGGTCGTTGCATTCTCCAATGCAACAACCATCTAATTTCTGCAAAAGAAAGATGTTTGATGAGGTCTTGAATTCAAGAACTCATCAAACTGCAGAGAATGTCAGTGTTTGACAGCTTCACAGAGTTGTCAAACGATGACAATTCATCTGTCAAAATGTTTTGACAGATGAAACGTCATACGTTGATGTTCTCTGTAACTGGCTTTCCCTTAATTGGCCTGCTAAACCCGCTGAGCGGGCTTAACAAGGTCAATCAAGGGAAAATAGTGTGGGTTGGCCAGAAGTTGATGGAGGCGGGACTGAAACCCAACAAGCGGGAGTCCCGCCTCCAAAAGCTCCCCATTGGCAAAATCCAGCCCATTATGTTACCTAATGCTGACCAGTTCCATACCAGAGATGACATTCCCATAGTTCCCTGTAGAGTATTTGATCATCTGTTGTCTATATGTGACCTTTATAACCTTTAGCATCAGCTACTGGATTATGAAGTTTACAACGGTGTCCATGGATGGAGTAAATCTTTACAAAACCACTGTCTCCTCATAACTCTAGATCTAAATTCCAAGTGTTATTCTTCACACTGTTGGCCTGCGGTATGCAGTTCCATAAATTTAAAGCTGAACTGTTCCTTACAGTAGTGACAAATTTGCATTGAGACATGTAGCTGAAGCTAAGGGCATTAGTGCAGAACACCACCGTGGTTGAAGAGAGTCGGAGAGAGGATGAAATGGATCAGGAGGTAATGGCTCAAAACTAAGCTAGTGAAGCTTTAGGATTGTAGGAGAAAGGGAAGATGAGAGAGGTAAGAATTCCACAGTTTGTATTCATGGTTCCATGACTGGGCTGGTGAATGCTAATGTGCAACATGTTACTGAATGTTTTATTTATAGTTTTACCTAACTTCTTCATTAAATCTAAATTTAAAAAAAAGAGAGAAAGGGTTTAAGCAAAGCCTGGATGTTCCAGCTACATCAAACCTAAACACCATGGCCTAGACATTGGAAGTGTTAGCACTGGCCGTTGAGGCTTGTTTTGGCAAAAAAAAGGCAGCGCTGCCGATGTCCGCGCTCGCTGGGGATATGTAGATTATGCAGCTTGTGACGTCAGTGAGTGTGCAATGCTCACCTGATGCCCGGTCTGCTATTTTCGCCGTCATCACTCCACTTACTGGCCTGTGTTAATCACAACCAGCTGACCAAGCATTCAGTAGCAGGAAGGAGCCTCCAGCAGCGTTATTTAAAGGGATCATCAGCAACAACTTGCAGCTGACATGCTTGTTCAGTTTGACTGGCTCTGTGTAACTTTCTGCAACTCTTGCTGCTTTCTAAACTTGTTTCAAGTTCCTGAGGTGACAGGGGGTGTTGGTGCAAGTGGAGAGCGCCTTCATTCTCATTTAAAGGCTTCTGCTCACAACTCTTGCTCAGAGTCCTGGGGGCTCTACTTCCAGTCCCCCTCGCGCTCGAGTATCTTCGGGAGAAGGAGCGGAGGCAATGAAGAAGAGGAGAAGACGTGCGCAGAAGCCCACCTAGTGTCTTCAGAAAGCACTTCTCTTGTATCCACTTCAGCGAGGAGGTGGTCGCAGAACACTGCTACCTCCTGCAACCAGACCTGCAGCCTCAGAGCACGGCTCCCCATGTGGCCTTCAAGGTAAACGTGGCTTTCAATTTCTTCGCCAGCGGATCCTTCCAGTCTGCAGCAGGAGACAAAGCTAACATCTCCCAGTTCGCCATCCATTGCTGCATCTGGGAGGTCACAGAGGCTCTCTGCACCAGGAGAAGGGACAATGTTGTCTTTTCTCTGAGCAGAGAGAAGCAGGAGGAGCACCCATGTGGCTTTGTGGGTGCCGCATAACAATCCTGAGATCTTCCATAACCAAAGACTACCACTCACTTAATGTGAAGTTGTTGTGCGACCACACCCAGTGCTTCCTGATGGTCAATGCCCACTATTCTGGCAGCGTCAGTCCGGTGTGCCAGCAATCTTCCAGCCAACTTGTCAAATTCGAGAGTGGCTGCTCAAAGACCGGAGCTATTTACTCTGCACCTGGCTGATGACTCCCCAACACTCCTGCCCAACACTCAATATAATGAGAGTCATGCTGACACCAGGAACATCATTGAGCAGGCCGTCAGGCTGCTGAAGCAAAGGTTCCGCTGCCATGTCCACCCGGGAGGAGCCTTCCATTAATCGGCGGAGCGGGTGTCCCATTTCGTGGTGGTCGTCTGCATGCTTCACAACTTGGCCATGATGAGGGCACAGCCCTTGCCAGCAGGGATTGCGGGACCACCTCAGGAAGAGGAGGACGACGAGGAGGAAGGGAAGAGGCAGGCAGCAAATCCCCCTTCCACATGGGCTGTCCGTAAATGCCTCATAAGACTCAGATTTGAGTGACTGGTTTGGCTGCTTCCCGTCTGCCGCTGCTCCTGGCAGTTGTGAGCCACCTTGGCCTGAAAGAAAAAGGGAAGTGTCTCAGTGAGTGTAGTGCAATGTGTTTGGGTGATGTGCCTGCTATAGTTGAATAGCTTTCAGTATGTGCAAGGTGTGAGATGTGGGTGAGAGTGTTGCAGCAGTGGTAAGGTTGTGAGGGTGAAGTGAAGCTATGATTGTGAGGTATGAGTGGTGATAGGTAGAGATTGTTGGTAGGTGAGTGATGGGGGTGTGGTGCATTGAGCAGTGTGTGAGGCTTGTGGTGTACATGGTGGGATATGGCATTTTCTGGAGCCTTCACTCATCTTGACCTGCCGTGTGAGGTCATTAAACTTCTTGCGGCACTGGATCCATGTCTGCGGTACGACACTGCTGGCTGTGACATACCCAGCTATCTCTTGCCACAGCTGTCGTGTATTGATTGCAAGTTTGACACAGAGAGACAGAGGGAAGGAGAGAGAGAGGGCGAGTGGCCCGCGGCCGCAAATGGAGCCAAGCCTCGGGAACGGGCGTGAGCCGGCTTGAGGCTGTGAGGGCCGGGCCCGGTTGCCGGGGTAACCCTTCCCCCCCCTTCATGCCCTCCCGAGCCCCGCCCTCCCGAGACCCGGCCCGCTTCAAGACCGCCGATTGCGGCTGGAGCCAAGCCCCGGGAACGGGCGTCAGCCAGCTTGAGGCTGTGAGGGCCGGGCCCGGTTGCCGGGGTAACCCTTCCCCCCCCTTCCCGCCATCAAAAAGCTCATGCCACATGTGATTGAGGCTACCATCATCTCAGGCTGTGCCACAGGGGAGGATGTTCTCATTCCTCCAATTCCTATGATACCAACTGACTTGCCATTTCAATTCAGAAGGCAACAGTTCCCTGTGAGAATTTGTTTCGCAATGTCAATAAACAAGGCACAGGGGCAGACTTTGAAGGTTGCTGGCATCAACCTACTCACGCCCTGTTTTTCACATGGCCAGTTGTACGTGGCATGTTCAAGAGTTGGCACATCTAGGAATCTGTTCCTTTTAACACCTTCAGGGAAAACAGAAAATGTTGTCTATCAAGAGGCTCTGAAATAATGCACAGTGCTTTCACCTTCATCTACTCCTCCATGAGGTTGCTAGCCGAACATCATTTCATGACGTCAAAACTTTCACTGGCCATCTCTGTGCCTGCTTTATAAAAGCTTACCGCAAGAGAGGACTCATTCAGGATCACATTCGAGGCATCCAACGATGACAGAACCTGTTGTGTCTTACTCCCCCAAACCTATTTGGTTTGAAAACCTTCACCAAAAGGAGTATTGACTCAGTCTTTGGTTGTAACAAGGAGTTTTCACTCAGTCTTTGGTTGTAATCCCAGCATTTTGTAAAATGTTACATTCTTATACATTATTCGAATAAATGTTCACTGTTGATTTTTGTAAACTGACCTCTAAATGCTTGAGATAGTATCTTTTATTTCCCTATTCATCTCTCTCCCCCTCTCTCTCTCTCTCCCCCTCTCTCTCTCTCCCCCTCTCTCTCCCCCTCTCTCTCTCCCCCTCTCTCTCTCTCTCCCCCTCTCTCTCTCTCCCCCTCTCTCTCTCTCTATCCCCCTCTCTCTCTCTCTCTCCCCCCTCTCTCTCTCTCTCTCCAACCCTCTCTCTCTCTCTCTCTCTCTCTCTCTCTCTCTTCCCTCTCTCTCTCTCTGTCTCTCTCTCTTCCCCCTCTCTCTGTCTCTCTCTCTTCCCCCTCTCTCTGTCTCTCTCTTCCCCCCAGTCACTTTCCCTTTCTCTTCCAACAACAACATGCCCTCAAAAAAGCCTCGGCACCGCCGGGCACTTCAGCTAGTATTACAATATGAACTAATCACCCTTGTGCAATCCCTTCATGCCTGGTGTTTGTGTGTCCTTTCTTACTCCAGTGCTCCTCCAGTGGCTGCAGAATGGTTGGTGGAAGGCTGCTGAGTTTCCATGGGGGAGAATACAGAGGGCCTTGCAGGACGACCTTGACCAGTTGTGGACCTGGAAGGCCCGGCTGTAGACTGCACCACCTCGGCATGGGTGGCAGCAGTCTGGGCTGGCTGGCTGACAGGCAGCGGCAAGGGCAATGGTGGAGTGGCAGTGGTGGGAGTTGGAATGCTGTCGTCCCGAGAGAGGACAGCAGGTTCTTGCTCCACAGACCCCCTGCCAGCCCCTTTCACGACTCGTAAACCCAGCCATGATGGCAGCAGTCTGAGCTCCCACTGCAGCAGTGAGATGTTGGGTTGCTTCCGCCTGTGCTTCAATGGAAGCCGCGACATTGTCCATCAAACGCAGCATCATGGCTGGGTCCACAAGGTCTCTTCTGGCGTTGTCCATCATTTCCAGCCTAAAAATCATGGGCTCCAAGCCCTGTGCAAAGCCCCATCCAATGTTGGAGTAGGTCTCCTCCATGCTCCTTGACACTGACATGAGACTCTCTGGCAGGCTTGCCATTGCACCTAGGATTTCCATGAGCGTGCCCATCACCCTTCTTCTGAAGGCCGCCCCATCGAGGTCATCATCGGAGTCGTGTGCAGCAGAACTCGTGCGTGAACTCTCCCTCTGGGGAGCTGGCCCCCGAGCTACCCTTTCCCCCTGGCCTTGCTGCAGCCCACTCGTGCCTGGTGACTCACCATGTGCAGATCCCGTCTCTGTACTACCCTCTACATTCTGCGCAGTGCCAGTTTCTGAGCTGGTGTCTGTGAGTGTCAGATGCAGTGACGGTGTGCCGCCTTCTTCATCTCCACTCTCCTCCATGACTTCGGGGACAGGCTGTGCTAGTGGCAGTTCTTGGTCTTCTGAAAGTAGAAAGGCACAAGAGTTGAGTTATGGGAGGCGGGGGCGGAAAGCAAGATATCCATGCATACAGCATCAGCAGCTTGCAAGTGAGAAGAGATTGTGGGATGAGGGGGAAGTGGGATGTGAGAAGAAGGATTAGGAATGACCATATCGTCATTGGCCCCAAGGGCTTCAACAGCGTCTCTTGCCGCAGCCTCGGTGACTTCCCCTCCAATGATGTCGAGCACACTCTCCTTCGGTTGGCTCAAGGCCTGTAAAGTGGTTTGGCTGCTTCCCGTCTGCTGCTGCTCCTGGCAGTTGTGAGCCACCTTGGCCTGAAAGAAAAAGGGAAGTGTCTCAGTGAGTGTAGTGCAATGTGTTTGGGTGATGTGCCTGCTACAGTTGAATAGCTGTCAGTGTGTGCAAGGTGTGAGATGTGGGTGTGAGTGTTGCAGCAGTGGTAAGGTTGTCAGGGTGAAGTGAAGCTATGATTGTGAGGTATGAGTAGTGATAGGTAGAGATTGTTGGTAGGTGAGTGATGGGGGTGTGGTGCATTGAACAGTGTGTGAGGCTTGTGGTGTACATGGTGGGATATGGCATTTTCTGGAGCCTTCACTCACCTTGACCTGCTGTGTGAGGTCATTAAAGTTCTTACGGCACTGGATCCATATCTGCGGTACGACACTGTTGGCTGTGACGTACCCAGCTATCTCTTGCCTCAGCCTTCTCGAGGTGTGTGTTGATGGCTTCCTGCCACTCTGCGGGAACAGGACACATCGCCTTCTCTCCACTGCCACTACCACTGCCTCCAAAACCACATTGGAGAACCTTCCCACTTGTTCTCTTTGCTGCTGTTGAGTCATATCTTCCAACTCCAATTCCAATGACAATGAGGTGCTGCTCTATCAAAGCACCTCACCATTAAGTAGTGGAGAAAGACAGTTCCAAATATTACTGGCCATTAGACGGCACCCGATATTGGCCCACCCATTGGGTGCTAAGCCAACCAGCAGCGCCTTTAGCACCGAGATCACCACTCTAATGACGTAAATGAGCAGGCAGCATGGATTTTACATGCTACCTGCACCATTTTGAGTGGGCACAGCCAAATAGTGCTGGGCCATGACACTGCCCGTTTTCAGGCCATATTCAATTTCTAGGCCCATGATTTTGTTTTCATTCACGAGTTGTAGGCATTGCTGGCAAGGCCAGCGTTTATTGCCCATCCCTAATTGCCCTTGAGAAAGTGGTGGTGAGCCGCCCTCTTGAACCGCTGCAGTCCGTGTGGTGAAGGTACTCCCACAGTGCTGTTAGGGAGGGAGTTCCAGGATTTTGACCCAGTGACAATGAAGGAACAGCGATATATTTCCAAGTCAGGATAGTGTGTGACTTGGAGAAGAACTTGGAGGTGGTGGTGTTCCCATGCGCCTGCTGCCCTTGCCCTTCTAGCTGGTAGAGGTTGCGGGTTTGGGAGGTGCTGTCGATGAAGCCTTGGTGACCACTGTGGCTGCAGTGCATCTTGTAGATGTGTTGAGACAACACAATTTGCTCGTCATTTCTATTGTGTGTAAAGGATTATGCTGTGGCTTCCGCCTTGATGAAAAAGCCTATGCGGAATTACTTCCAGTTGCCTGACTTGTTGCTGCATTGTTTCCACCTCCTCCTCGCAAGCAGTGGAAGGTACACAGGGAATGAATGTTTAAGGTGGTGGATGGGGTGCTAATCAAGCGGGCTGCTTTGTCCTGGATGATGTCGAGCTTCTTGAGTGTTGTTGGAGCTGCACTCATCCGGGCAAGTGGAGAACACTGTTCCCCCTAAGCTGCGCGGGCGCGCAGCTGCGAAGCTATCTCATGGGTGCCGCGCACCACAAGTTGCAGGCTGCGCACTCGTGCAGTCCTGCAGGGGCGGGCTCCAGCACGCAGGTGCTTTTTTTAATCGCGTCCCAGGATCCCAGTTCATTCGGCCTGCAGGAACAGGCTTCAGTGCACACGCACCTGTGTGCTAGAGCCCGCTCCTGCGGACCGAAAGAACTAGGATCCTGGGATGCAAATACGTGGTTAAAAAGAGCGCCTGTGTGCTGGAACCCGGGACTGCGTGAGTGCGCGGCCTGAGGTACTGGATCCTGTGCGACGTGATTAGAAAGAGGGCGAAAAAGGAAGGAGGGTGAGACAGAGAGGGAGACAGGCATCGGCTCCCCTCGCTCACTGGGTAGAATAGACTCACCAGCTTGGCTCACACAAGATACTGGGCAGGATACTGGACAGCATCTGGAACATGCCTGAGCAAGAAGTTAACACCTTCAGCAGAGAAAGGAAACTGGTGGAAAAGCAAGTAAAAGGATGAAATGGCCGATCATCTTGTTGTGATTTTTAAGAATACACACAAGTGTACAGCATTATTCTAGCATTCATTTCCGGGGTGGCGGGGAGAGGAATATATATATTTCAACGGATTCTCCACTTTTCAGCATCTCCCCTAAAATAATTTTAATGTGACCTGACATGGAAGCGGTGAAACAGCTGGAGGATTTAAGATAATCTTTCAAAATAGCTGTTTTAATACTTATCCTAAAAGTAAGTCCAAAGGGTTAATTATGAAAGACCCCCGCCAGCTAGATGTCAGTGCAAGTCAGAGAGAGGTCTATCACATGTTCTGTGTCTTTCACCCACGATTGCTGTCATGCAGAGAAATCTAGTAAAATTACCCCTTGTAGACTTTAGGAAGTGATGCGCTATCAATTACTCATAAAAGACGGAGAGTTAGGAGAGTAACTAAAAGGCTTTTATTAGCAAAGAACAGAGCATGCCTCTCGTGGTTGACTGGGTTCCAAGAAGGCAGGGGGCTGCAGAGCGGTCACCTTTATACCTGGGCCTGTGGGTGGAGCCAGGGGCGGAGCCAGCAGTGACATGCTGAGGCATGCATAGGCACAACAGTGTGCAACAACAACAACAACGGTGAAGAACAATAACAGTGGTTTACCACATTCACCCCTTGTTTAAAATTGAGTCCGGCGGGGTGAAGTGTACTAAAGGTTCGTGTAAGTAAGTCTATCAGGTGGCCTTGTATGCCGTCCTGATCGTCGTGGTGGCGGCGGTGATGGTGCAGCATCCAACGCTGAATCTGGCGTCTCATTGAGTGATTGGGTGGTCAATGACGGTTCCTGGGGCTGCGGCATGCCGTCTAGCGGGGTTGGGTTGTGGGTAGTGGTGGATGGCAATGGTAGTGTTTCAGGGGCACCCGAAGGTGCGAGATCTCGTGTGGAGGCTGTGTCCTCCCGCCCATCCGGGTACGCTATGTAAGCGTACTGGGGGTAGGCGTGGGTAGTGGTGGGTGGCGAGGGAGGTGTTTCGGGAGCACCCGAAGGTGCGAGGTCTCGTATGGAGACTGTGTCCTCCCGCCCGTCCGGGTACGCCACGTAAGCATACTGAGGGTTGGCATGGAGGAGGCTCACCCTCTCGACCAGGGGGTCCGTCTTATGGGACCTCACGTGCTTCCGCAGTAGGACGGGTCCTGGAGAAGTCAGCCATGTCGGTAACGAGATCCCCGATGTGGACTTCCTGGGGAAGGAGAACATTCTCTCGTGAGGGGTAGCATTGGTGGCTGTACAGAGCAGTGACCGAATGGAATGGAGCGCCACAGGGAGGACCTCCTGCCAGCGAGAGGTCGGAAGGCCCTTAGATTTCAAGTTTAAAAGGACTGCCTTCCAGACCGTCGCATTCTCCCTTTCCACCTGGTCGTTCCCCCGGGGGTTGTAGCTGGTGGTCCTGCTTGTAGCAATACCTCTCGCGAGCAGGTACTGCCGAAGTTCGTCGCTCATAAAGGATGAGCCCCTGTCGCTATGAATATAGCTAGGGAAACCGAACAAGGCGAAGAGGTCATTCAGACATTTAATGACCGTGGTACTGGTCATGTCTGAGCAAGGGATGGCAAACGGGAAACGGGAGTACTCGTCAATTATGTTGAGGAAGTACACATTGCGGTCGGAGGAGGGGAGGGGCCCTTTAAAATCGACGCTCAGCCGTTCAAAGGGGCGCGTGGCTTTGATCAGGCTTGCTCTGTCTGGCCTATAAAAATGCGGTTTGCACTCAGCACAGATTTGGCAGTTCCTGGTCATGGTCCTGACCTCCTCGATGGAGTAGGGCAGGTTACGGGATTTGATGAAGTGAAAAAACCTGGTGACCCCCGGGTGGCAGAGGTCATTGTGGAGGGTCTTCAGTCTATCAACCTGCGCGTTGGCGCATGTACCACGTGATAGGGCATCTGGGGGCTCATTGAGTTTCCCGGGCCGGTACAAGATATCGTAATTGTAGGTGGAGAGTTCGATTCTCCACCTCAAGATCTTGTCATTCTTGATTTTGCCCCTCTGCTTATTATTAAACATAAAAGCTACTGAACGCTGGTCAGTGAGCAGGGTAAATCGTTTTCCGGCCAGGTAATGCCTCCAATGTCGCACAGCTTCCACAATGGCCTGGGCCTCCTTTTTGACAGAGGAGTGTCGAGTCTCGGGGCCCTGGAGGGTCCTTGAGAAAAAGGCCACTGGTCTCCCCACCTGGTTAAGGGTTGCAGCTAGGGCAAAGTCGGATGCGTCGCTCTCCACTTGGAAAGTGATGGACTCATCCACTGCGTGCATCGTGGCCCTTGCAATATCTCTTTTTATGAGAGTGAAGGCTGCACAGGCCTCTGCTGTCAGGGGGAAGGAGGTGGACTTTGATGTGCCTCAATAATTCCGAGACTCGAAGGTAGCAGAACAAAACAAGGCTTTTATTAACTTAGAATGAAACACGTAAGCGAGAGAGATGTCGTCCTTCTGGAGACTGGGGCTAGACTGAAGCTAGCTTACAAACGGGGCCAGGTATGGGCGGAGCCCTACACACAGCACATTCCAGCACATTCCAGTATACAATACAGCACATTCCAGTACACAATACAATGAGGTCTGGGGGAAGGGAAATGACACTGAAACCGATCTCAGTCACAGGCAGTGATGAATGGAAATATTTCATCACATTCACCCCTTCTATAGATTTAGTCTGTTCGGGGGTTTGATAGTCCTCTGCGACCGACGTGGCTGTTGCGGTGCCGCGGGTGTCGGCTGGGTGTCCCCGGTAGCCTCCTGGGTCTCTGCCGGGGGTGCCGCCAGGGTTGTTGAAGGGGTAGTTGGTGGGGGTGCCGTTGGTCGGTGTTCTTCCGGGGGTGATGAAAGAGTAGTGGGTGGGTAAGAGTTGCTGTGATCGTCGTTGCCGCTATTGCCGTGGTTGTTGTCGATGCCGGCTGGGGCGACGTCTTTTATGGACACGGTGTCCTCCCTTCCGTCGGCGTGCCGGACATATGCGTATTGGGGGTTGGCGTGGAGTAGGTGTACTGGCTCCACGAGAGGGTCCGTCTTGTGGCCCCTCACATGCCTTCGCACGAGTACCGGACCTGGGGTGGAGAGCCATGATGGCATGGATACGCCTGAGGTGGATTTCCGGGGAAAGACAAACATTCGTTCATGAGGCGTGGTATTAGTGGCCGTACACAATAGCGACCGTATCGAATGGAGCACATCCGAGAGGACTTCCTGCCAGCGGGAGATAGGGAGGCCCTTGGTCCTTAGAGCTAGAGTGACTGCTTTCCATACTGTCCCGTTCTCTCGCTCCACTTGGCCGTTACCCCGGGGGTTGTAGCTGGTGGTACGGCTCGTGGCGATCCCCCTGGACAGCATGTACTGGCGTAGCTCTTCACTCATGAAGGACGCCCCCCTATCCGTATGGATGTAGCTCGGCATACCGAACAGGCAGAACAGGCTGTTGAGGCATTTAATGACCGTGGCGCTGGTCATGTCTGGGCAGGGGAAGGCGAATGGGAACCGGGAGTATTCGTCCACAATGTTCAGGAAGTAAACATTGCGGTCGACGGACGGGAGGGGGCCCTTGAAATCTAAGCTGAGCCGCTCAAAGGGCTGTGTAGCTTTGATTAAGTGGGCTCTATCTGGGCGGTAGAACCGAGGCTTGCACTCAGCGCAAGTGCGGCAGTTCCTGGTCAGGGACCGAACTTCCTCAATCGAGTAGGGTAAGTTACGGGACTTTATGAAGTGGAACAGCCGCGTGACCCCTGGGTGGCAGAGGTCGTTGTGGAGGGTCTGTAGCCGATCCCCGGTGGCGCTGGCACACATCCCTCGTGAGAGGGCGTCAGGGGATTCGTTAAGGGCCCCTGGCCGGTAAATGATGTCGTACTCGAAGGTGGAGAGCTCGATCCGCCACCTAAGAATCTTATCATTTTTAATCTTCCCCCTCTGTTTATTATTGAACATAAACGCTACCGACCGCTGGTCGGTAAGTAGGGTGAAGCGTTTGCCGGCTAGGTAGTGGCGCCAGTGGCACACTGCCTCCACGATGGCTTGGGCCTCCTTTTCCACGGAGGAGTGTCTGATCTCGGGCCCTTGGAGGGTCCTCGAGAAGAAAGCTACGGGCCGCCCCGCCTGGTTGAGGGTGGCCGCCAAGGCGAAGTCAGACGCATCACTTTCCACTTGAAATGGAGTGTTCTCGTCCACTGCCTGTAGCGTGGCCCGCTCAATATCCTGCTTAATGCTTTTGAAGGTGGCATGGGCCTCAGCAGAGAGCGGGAAAGAGGATGCTTTCAAGAGGGGGCGGGCTTTGTCGGAGTAGTTGGGGACCCATTGGGAATAATAAGAAAATAACCCCAGGCACCTTTTCAGGGCTTTGGGAGTGTTGGGCAGGGGCAGCTCCCGTAGGGGGCGCAATCGGTCGGGGTCTGGTCCGATTTCCCCATTCTCCACCACGCTGCCTAGTATGCAGAGGCGCGTGGTGTTGTAAACGCACTTGTCCTCGTTGTAGGTGAGGTTGAGTTTTTGTGCGGTTTTCAGGAACCTCTCGAGGTTCGAGTCGTGATCCTGCTGGTTGTGACCGCAGATGGTGACGTTGTCGAGGTAGGGGAAGGTTGCCTGCAAGTGGTGGTCATCGACCATGCGGTCCATCTCCCTCTGGAAGACCGAGACCCCATTCGTCACCCCAAAGGGGACTCTGAGGAATTGGTAGAGGCGTCCGTTCGCCTCGAAGGCGGTGTACGGGCGGTCCTCTGGTCTGATAGGGAGCTGGTGGTACGCTGACTTGAGGTCGATGGTGGAGATCACCCGGTATTGGGCGATTTGGTTCACCATTTCTGATATGCGGGGTAGCGGGTAGGCGTCTAGTAGGGTGTACCTGTTGATCGTTTGACTATAGTCGATCACCATCCGTTTCTTCTCGCTACCCCTTACCACTACCACTTGGGCGCGCCACGGGCTGTTGCTGCGCTCAATAATGCGCTCTTTCAGGAGCCTGTCTACATCGGTCGCGATAAACCGCCTGTCCTCCCAGCTGTACCTCCTGCTTTTGGTCGCTATTGGCCGGCAGTTAGGGGTAAGGTTCGCGAATAGCGAAGGCGGCTTTACCTTCAGGGTAGCCAGACCGCACACTGTGAGGGGCGGCTGGGACCCACCGTACTTGAGCGTGATGCTTTGGTGGTTGCACTGGAAATCCAGGCCCAAGATCACGCTCGCACATAGGTTCTTCATGATTAATACTTTAAAATTATCATATACAGTTCCGTTAACGCACAATTGTACCGTGCAGTAACCCAGAATGGTCGATGTCTGGGTTTTGTCAGCCATAGAGATGGTTCCCTGAGTAGGGACCACCTTTAGGGAGAGTTGTTGTGCCAGTTCTGGGTGGATAAAACTCTCCGTGCTTCCACTGTCAATTAAGCATTTAACCCGGCACCCGTTTACCTCGATGTCCACCATTGATCTGGATAGCGGGTGCGGCCTGGTCTGGTCCACTGTGACCGATGCCACTGTAGGGCCCTGATCGATACAAGATGGCATCCACGCTGTCTGCTCACAAGATGGCGGACCCCACGAGGTCGGGCAAGATGGCGTCCAAGATGGCCGCTCCCACGGCGCACACGCGGCGGTGGCGGGTTTTCCGGCGGTTGGTTTTCCGGCGGGGTTCCCTCTGCACACCTTCCCGAAGTGCCCCTTCTTACCGCACTTAAAGCAGGTGGTGCCTTTCGCCGGGCACAGGTTTCTGGTGTGCTTTGGCTGCCCGCAGAAGTAGCAGTTGGGTCCCTGACGCGTCGCGGCTGTCGTAGGGCTTCTGGGGGGAGAGCGGGGCCCAGCCGGTGTCGGGCTGTCGGGCGGGGAAGATGCCTTCCAAGATGGCGGCGCCCTCGGTGCACACGTGGCGGCGTGGATGGCGCGGGCTGAAGAGTAGGTGTCCGAGTTTCTCTGGGCCACATCCAGGGATCGCGCGGTGTCCGCAGCCTGTTTCAGGTCCAACCCCGTTTTTTCCAGCAGTCTTTGCCGGATGTAAGTGGAGCTGAGGCCTGTGATGAAGGCATCGCGAACAAGCTCGTCAGTGTACACTGCGGCTTTTACATCTCGGCACTTGCAGTCTTTGCCAAGCATTTTCAGGGTGCTTAGGAACTCCTCCACCGATTCCCCAGGTCGCTGTGCGCGGGTGGCGAGCAGGTGCCTAGCATACACCTCATTCGTAGGCTGCTGGTAATGCGCCTTTAAGATGTCGCAGGCGGCTAGGTACGTCTCGGCGTCTTGGATGAGGGGGTAAACCCGGTGGCTTACCCAATTCCGCAGAATTCCGAGTCTCATCCTTGCAGCGTCCGTAGCGTCTTTGACGGCTGCGGAATTGTCCAGGAAGAATTCCATACACTCAAACCAGTGTCCGAAGCGTGCTGATGCGTCCGGAGCATGTTGATCCAAATCCAAACGTTCGGGTTTCAGGAGTTGATCCATAGTGTTGAAAAATAAGTTAATAAAATTGATGTGCCTCAATAATTCCGAGACTCGAAGGTAGCAGAACAAAACAAGGCTTTTATTAACTTAGAACGAAACACGTAAGCGAGAGAGATGTCGTCCTTCTGGAGACTGGGGCTAGACTGAAGCTAGCTTACAAACGGGGCCAGGTATGGGCGGAGCCCTACACACAGCACATTCCAGCACATTCCAGTATACAATACAGCACATTCCGGTACACAATACAATGAGGTCTGGGGGAAGGGAAATGACACTGAAACCGATCTCAGTCACAGGCAGTGATGAATGGAAATATTTCATCACAGACTTGATGAGGGGTCTGGCTTTGTCCGCATAGTTGGGCACCCACTGAGCATAGTACGAGAAAAACCCTAGGCATCTCTTCAGTGCTTTTTGGCAGAGGGGGAGGGGGAGCTCCATAAGGGGGCGCATTCTGTCGGGGTCGGGGCCGATGACTCCGTTCTCCACTACACAGCCAAGAATGGCAAGGCGCATGGTACGAAACATACACTTGTCCTTGTTGTACGTTAGGTTCAGCCGCTGGGCCGTACGGAGGAATTTCTCCAGATTAACATCATGGTCCTGCTGGTCGTGGCCGCAGATGGTGACGTTGTCTAGATAGGAGAAA
Organism: Somniosus microcephalus; assembly: GCF_052327205.1. Classification (NCBI taxonomy): domain Eukaryota; kingdom Metazoa; phylum Chordata; class Chondrichthyes; order Squaliformes; family Somniosidae; genus Somniosus; species Somniosus microcephalus. The sequence goes on along the minus strand of NC_141001.1, from coordinate 34,906,699 downwards.
GTGGCCTGGAGCGCGTTCTGGTCAACCATCCGGTCCATCTCCCGTTGGAAGACTGAAACCCTGTTGGTGACGCCGAAGGGAACTCTGAGGAAGTGGTAGAGACGACCGTCAGCTTCAAAAGCTGTGTACTGGCGGTCCTCAGCCCTGATGGGGAGCTGGTGGTTTGCCGACTTCAGATCAATCGTCGAGAACACCCGATATTGTGCTATCTGATTGACCATGTCAGATATGCGGGGGAGTGGGTATGCATCTAGCTGGGTGTAGCGATTGATCGTCTGGCTGTAGTCAATAACTAGGCGCTGTTTTTCGCCAGTCTTCACTACCACCACTTGTGCTCGCCATGGGCTGGTGCTACTTTCAATAATCCCTTCCTTCAGGAGTCTCGCTACCTCGGATTTAATGAAGCTCCTATCCCCGGCACTGTAACGCCTGCTTTTGGTAGCGATGGGCTTACAGTCGCGGGTGAGGTTAGCGAACAAGGAGGGGGGGGGACTTTAAGGGTGGAGAGGCTGCAAATGGTGCGCGGCGGGCGATTTAAAAGCTGCTGGCTGCAGACTGTGAGTGGGGGGAGGGGTCCATCATACGCTAATGTGACACTCTTAAGGTGGCACTGAAAATCCAACCCCAGTAGAACGGCAGCGCAGAGATGTGGCATGACCAGAAGTTTAAAATTTTTGTATTCTGTGCCCCGTACTGAAAGGGTCACTACACAGTAGCCAACGACGTCCGCTGACTGGGCTTTGGAAGCCAAAGAGATCCGATGGCACGTCGGCAGGACCGGGAGAGAGTAACTGCGCACCGTGTCGGGGTGGATAAAGCTCTCCGTGCTCCCGCTGTCAAAAAGGCAGGTAGTGGCGCGGCCGTTTACCGTAATGTCCATCATGGACCTGGACAGTTGATGAGGGAGAGATTGGTCCAGCGTCACGGAGGCCAGCGTATGGTCGAGCGAGTCGATGTGGTCGTCAGATGAGGCGGTGGTTGAGTCCGGGTCTCCCGTGGTTGAAGTTGGAGACGTCCAAGATGGCGGACAAAATGGCGGCGCCCATGATCCCGATCCCCACGCGGCTGGGGGAGCCCAAGATGGCGGACAAGATGGCTGCCCCCACGGTTCGCACGTGGCGCTGCTGGCGTTAGCGGTTTTACCTTTGCAGGCGCTGACATAGTGTCCTTTCTTCCCGCAGCTGGAGCAGGTAGCGTTTCTCGCCGGGCAGCGTGCTCTGGGGTGTTTTGCCTGGCCACAAAAATAACATTTCTGTGCCTTGGACATTGCAGCAGCAGTTGAAGGTGGCGGTCCCATGACCCAAGGTTGTGGCGTCCCCGTTGCGGAGCGGTTAGGGGAAAAGGCGTCCATATTCCTGTGGGCCGCGTCGAGCGAGAGCGCGAGGGACACTGCCTTTCTCAGGTCCATTTCTCCCTTTTCCAACAGTCTCTGCCGGGAGTAGTTGGACCTTAGCCCCGCAACGAAAGCATCTCGGATCAGTCCCTCCGTGTGTGCTGCGGCTGATACTTCTTTGCAATCGCAGCCTCGGCCGAGTATCCGTAGTGCCCGTAGGAAGGCCTCCACCGATTCCCCGGGCTGCTGTCTGCGGGATCTTAAGAGGTGCCTGGCATAGACCGTATTTACCGGGCGTGCGTATTGCCCTTTTAGCAGATCGATAGCTGCCGCGTAGGTCGTCGCGTCCTGGATTATTGTATAAACTTGGTGGCTCACCTTTGAGGCCAGGATTTCCAGCTTGTTTTCGTCCAGGGTCACAGTTGAGGCTTGCAGGTAGGCCTCGAAGCAACGCAGCCAGTGCGCGAATTTGGTAGCCGAACCCGCTTCTTGGGGGTCTAGGTCCAGGCATGTTGGTCTGAGGGCTCGCAGCAGCTCCTGCTGCTCAGCGTTTGGTGCAGCAGCCTGCTGCTCAGCGTTTGTTGTCGACATTTTGTTTTTGCTAATAAAATTGATGTGCTATCAATTACTCATAAAAGACGGAGAGTTAGGAGAGTAACTAAAAGGCTTTTATTAGCAAAGAACAGAGCATGCCTCTCGCGGTTGACTGGGTTCCAAGAAGGCAGGGGGCTGCAGAGCGGTCACCTTTATACCTGGGCCTGTGGGTGGAGCCAGGGGCGGAGCCAGCAGAGACATGCTGAGGCATGCATAGGTACAACAGTGTGCAACAACAACAACAACGGTGAACAACAATAACAGTGGTTTACCACAGGAAGTTCAGAGTTACTTTGTAAAAACAAACTCCGCAGATTCTATCAGCATCTGAAAAGAACAAACTGGGTTACTGTTTCGGTTGTAGACCCTTCCTCAGAACAGAGTTATTGGACAGACAGACTACTTGCATTGCATAAAAGCTCTGTATTGTGATATGGTACAGCAAACAGAATTACAATTAACAGTTCCCAATTCCCAGTGGAAATGTATTTCTGCAGCAATTATTTTCCAGCCACTGTCCCCTCGAAGGTGCACGGCCGCACCCTGATCCCTAAGCTCCCGCACACTTACGGGTACGATAGCAAAATACTGCAGATGCTGGAAATCCGAAATAACAACAGAAAATGCTAGAAAAACTCAGCAGGCCAGGCAACATCCGTGGAGAGAAATTAAGAGTCGACGTTTCGGGTGAACCCTTTTTCAAAACTGGAAAGGAAATAAAATAGATCGAAGGCAGGGCTGCGATAGAACAAAAAAAGTAAAGAGACATTAAGAGGTATTCAAAACCAGATGAGATGGTAATAGGACAGTGGAGACAAAAGACAGCTCAGATTAGGTGTGAAGTGTACTGGCAGGATGAGAGACAGCTGCCATGTGGGAGAGAGAAAAAAAAAGGAAATGGAGAGGGGGAAGGGAAGACCCAAAACAAATTTAAATACGGGTCTTGCGACCTCAGAGCCGGTCCCAATTGGTAATTAACAAAAGAGTTGGAGCAGTGGCCACATGTTAAGGGAGTGGGTGACGTGTCGGCTGTGTCGCCCTCTGAGAAGCGCCGCGTGCTGCAGGCAGGCAGAAGCTGCAGAGGAGCAGAGTTCAGCCGGTTCCCATGGTGACGAGGGCAGCGTGTCCCCCATTCTCCTTTGGTACCACGGTTCCGGGGGCTGTGTTACACAAACGGGCCAGATCAATGCAACCGGCCACCACTATGGGGCTGGACGAAGCTTTCAAATTGGTGGGTGAGATCAGTTGAAACCGCGAGTGCCTCATTTTCTTCTTAAACCTAGACAGGTGAGTGAGTGAGTTGCCGAGTTTTACTCGCAGCAGGTGAGTAAGAAGGGACTTTGTTGCTGTCAGTGACATGTTTTAGGAGAGGAAATGAGAAATGAGTTTGTGTGAATTTTGAGCTGTACGTGAATCCGCTTTTTAAAATAAAATGATCCTACTGCAGATGGGTTTGTAAAATCAGGATTTCAATCATTAGGTGAAGCAAGGAAGCATTTTAGCAGAGAGATGAAGAGTGATTAACACAAGTTTAACTTTCTTTTATTTGCTACGTTTTACTAAATCCAATATTGCACCAGGGGTGGACTTATGGTTTCAGTCTTGTTGCTGATGAAAGTTAATAAAAATCTTAATAACATAAAAAGTAAGGGAAATTGGAGCTTACTTTAGAAAATCAGAATTCTGGCGTCTGGTTTATATTTTTAGAAATGTTGAGACACCTCACTTTCTACAGGCCAACCCAATTAGCACATCTGTCTGCTGAAGAATTCAAACCACCTGGAGGCAACAAAGGATGCCTCTTGTATTGGATGGTAGAGGGAATGTGGCCAGCTGAAGGCACGGCTGTCAATGGTGGAGCGATTAAAATCGGGAATGCGCAAGAGGCCCGAATTGGAGGAGCGCAGAGTTCTCGGAGGGTTGTAGGCACTGTTCCCCGTAAGGTGCGCAGCGATCTGTAAGGTCCCGCGCACTTCAATTCAAAGGCTGCGCAATGAGCTGGAGCGGGGGGAGGGTCCCGATACACAACGGCCCGGGAATCCTCACAGAGAGTCGTTTGTGACCTCGGAGCTGATCAGAACCGGAACAGCATTTGCTAAGATACAGAGCCCTGGAACCTGGCAAGCGTTGTCTCGGGATTCTGTCAGTACTTTTTTCTGTGGCGACTGCACTTTGGAACAACACAGGTGGAGGCGCAGCACATGTACAATGGCCACTGGAAGGAGGCTAAAGCCAACAATTTTTAGGCCCCCGGTGAAACAAAAATGTGAGAAGGAAAATTAGGAAAATTGTTTAAAGCTGGAGAAAAAAATGATGTTGAATGTCCCGCAGTAAGTTCCAGTTAAATTTTGCCAGGTGTTGTCCCCTTTTTGAAAGAATTTATCAGGGTTATTTAAATCATGTTATGAGAGAGGGGAAAAAGGTTGTGCCCAGTTTGTACCTCCGAGTCTGTGAGAGACGGTGGGAACGACAACAGAAAAAGAGGAAACAACTTCTCCAAAACTGATCCCAACTCGTCGCCAAGGCTGGGGATAGATAACTTCACCTTCTTCTTAGGAAGTTTAACCACTTTATTCACTTTCTTATTTGAGCTCCGTTTGGAATTAGAGTTTATTTCATTTTGTTTAACACCAGCATTGAAGAGGGAAAGAGAAACTTGGAGCAACTTAATCTGTCAAAGCTGCAACGAGACTTGAAAGAATTTAAAGGTTTTTAATTAACATTTCACAAAAAATTAGTGTTAAAAACACTCTTTCCCCCCCACCCCCCAAATTTCAAATATGATATTGGAAGAAACAAGCAAAAATAAATTCTTCCCTTATCTAAACAAGTTTCAACCAGGTCTTGAAGTCCAAATGCTTAAAACATTTTAAAATTGAAATTTCTCAATATTTGACTTTGAACGATTGACTGAAGTGAGTAGCTTTACACAAACATGCAACCATGCTGTTGAGGAGGAGGAGGGTAGGGGAGGATTTGTAGGAGTTATGTATTGTGGAGAATGTTTGAGAGAAAAACCTTTTTATAAGCAAAATTTATAAATTAACATTTTTACATCAACATATTAGTAAACATTTCCAAGTCAGTCTGATTGGTTCTCCTGTCCTGGAAGAAAGATGAATGTTTATTTCTGTTAAATCATAGCTTTTCCTGCTTGTTATTTTTAATTCGGTGACGCAAATTGTGTATGTGTTTTTCAGTACTTGTGAATAAGTGCTGCATTTCTGACATGTTACATGGGGGTGGGCTGGTTCAAGAAGACAACATTTATTAATGGAAGTGATTGAGGTTGGAAATATGGATACACTTTTTTGTTCAGTTTTTAATACTCCAAAGTAAAGAACTACAGCACTTTATATTTGTTGGTTGTCTGGTTGCATTGTGATTAATATTCTAATTACTTATGTGGATGTACAGCATGTCAGCGCCATAGGAAAGCTGCTGCTACTGCTGCTTGTGCAGCCATTGCTATAGTGACATGAGAGATGGGCTAATTTTAAAATTAATGCTAATTGCACGAATAGATATGCCTCTTTCAGCTCACCTTGGGCTTTTGGATTCTTTTTCAATGCAGAACCGTGTAACTGAATGACGTTTCTGAAGTGTTAACACATTATTATGCAGTTCTTTTATATCCCAGTCATTTCTGACTTGTTTTTAAATGGCGAGTTTGCACATGACGAACTAAAAGCTTTTAATTAATTCTACCGTAAACAAACTTGCAGAATGGGCATGTAAATGACAAATGAATTTCAATATAGATAAGTGTGAGGTGGTGCATTTTGGTAGGAGGAATAAGGAGGCCACCTATTCCTTGGAAAATAAGAGTCTAAATGGAGTAGAGGGGCAAAGGGATCTCGGGGTATAGTTTCACAAATCATTAAAAGTAGCAACGCAGGTTGAAAAAGTAATAAATGCAAATAAAGCACTGGGGTTCATTTCTAGATGAATAGAATTCAATAGCAGCGAAGTTATGTTAAACTTGTATAGAACCTTGTCTGATTGTCTCATGATTTAAGACGGTGGGGTGGCAATATGGCATTACTGTATGTATGCTTTTTTAAGTGGTTGCTGTTGCTGCTGTTGTTGTAAAAGTTGCCCAAGGACAAAAAGGTCGCGCTCAAAGGAGTTCATGGCCCACTCAGTACAAAAAAAAATTAGAGGGATCATTGGTGGAGAGCATCCCATCACACTCCTGGCTTGTACCTTGTAGGTGGTGGAAAGACTTTGGGAAGTCAGGAGGTGAGTCACTTGCCACAGAATACCCAGCCTCTGACCTGCTCTTGTAGCCACAGTATTTATGTGGCTGGTTCAGTTAAGTTTCTGGTCAATGGTGACCCCCAGGATGTTGATGGTGGGGGATTCGGCGATGGTAATGCCGTTGAATGTCAAGGGGCGGTGGTTAGACTCTCGCTTGTTGGAGATGGTAATCACTTGGCACGTGTGGTGTGAATATTACTTGCCATGTTTCAGTCCAAGCTTGGATGTTGTCCAGGTCTTGCAGCATGTGGGCACAGACTGCTTCATTATCTGAGGAATTGCAAATGGAACTGAACACTGTGCAATCATCAGTGAACATCCCCACTTCTGATCTTATGATGGAGGGAACGTCATTGATGAAGCAGCCTAGCGCACTGCCTGAGAAATTCGTGCAGTGACGTCCTGAGGCTGAGATGATTGGCCTCCAACAACCACAACCATCTTCCTTTGTGCTAGGTATGACACCAGCCAATGGAGAATTTTCACCTGATTCCTATTGACTTCAATTTTACTAGGGCTTCTTGATGCCACACTCGGTCAAATGCTTGATGTCAGGGGCAGTTACTCTCACCTCACCTCTAGAATTCAGCTCTTTTGTCCATTTTTGGGCCAAGGCTGTAATGAGGTCTGGAGCTGAGTGGTCCTGGCGGGACCCAAACTGAGCAGGTAATTGGTGAGTAAGTGCTGCTTGATAGCACTGTCGACGACACCTTCCGTCACTTTGTGATGATTGAGAGTAGACTGATGGGGCGGTAATTGGCCGGATTGGATTTGTCCTGCTTTTTGTGGATAGGACATTCATGGGCAGTTTTCCACATTGCTGGGTAGATGCCAGTGTTGTAGATGTATTGGTACAACCTGACCAGAGGCGCGGCTAGTTCTGGAGCACAAGTCTTCAGCACTACAGTTGGGATGTTGTCGGGGCCCATAGCCTTTGCTGTATCTAGTACACTCTTGATATCATGTGGAATGAATCGAATTGGCTGAAGACTGGCTTCTGTGATGGTGGGGACCTCAAGAGTAGGCCGATATAGATCATCCACTCGGCACTGCCCTCAAGTGGCCTTGCAAGCCACTCACCTGTAATCACAAGCTAAGTTAAAAGACCTGGGGCTAGATTTTCAGTATAGACAGTTTTGGGGCGCTAACCTTAGCGCCCGCCCGAAGTTAGCGCCCGCCCCAAAGTAGCGCCCCGTTGCCGGGAATTCAGTGGCTTCGCCCTAAGAGATTGGTGGAGCGCTAAAAGAGGCGTTCCACTCCTATCTTTAGGCGCTAAGCCAGCGGTCCAGAGGGATAGCGCCCAGGCGGGGCGCAGCGCGGGTGCGGTCATTTTTGGACTGACAGCAGACCCCGTGGCGCCGACCAGCCCTTAAAGGGGGAAGGGACGAATTGGTCTGCTGCCACGCCCTGCACACTGCAGCCTTGCAAAGAGGCCTCAACACTGCTGCTCAGCCCCAGGGAGTCATGGCAACGCCAGAGAAGGCCCGTCAGCGTGCCCTGCGCTTCTCAGAGGGTGATCTGGACATAATGGTCACAGCTCTGGAGGTGAGGCGCAAGATCTTGTTCCCAGAGAGTGGGAGGAATCCAACCCACCACGACTACACCAAAGCCTGGAAGCAGATCGCCCAGAGGGTGACGTTCACCGGCGATGCCCCCAGGACCCACAAACAATGTCGTAAAAAATACAACGATCTGACCAGGATTGTGAAGGTGAGTAGCCTTTCCAGTCTCCTCCTCATTCTTGCATGTACACCTGACATGATGGGCAAAGGGAGCTGAAAGTCCTATTGGCCAGCCCTCAGCCAGCAGCATTGGGACAGTCATGAGCATCACATGGCCATTCGGCACTCTACACTTTGTCCAAGCTATTCCACCATGGGAGGCAGTGCACACTACATCAGGGCTTCACTCTGTCCAAGCTATTCCACCATGGGAGGCAGTGCACACTACATCAGGGCTTCACTCTGTCCAAGCTATTCCACCATGGGAGGCAGTGCACACTACATCAGGGCTTCACTCTGTCCACGCTATTCCACCATGGGAGGCAGTGCACACTACATCAGGGCTTCACTGCGCACTTACAGCCCGTCCTTTCTCTTGCAGGCTAAAGTAGCGGTTAATCGCCAGGCGCGTGCCAGGGGTGGCCGCGCCAAGCTGCAGAAGCTCACTCGGCTGGAGGAGCGCGTGTGTGTGCTCATGGGAGCCCGTGTGATTGTCCCCACAGCGTGCGGAGTATCCGACCCTCCACTGCCCGGCAATGGTAAGGACCTCGCCTTTTGGCCCTCTCGCGTCGCACTGGCCCATCCGAGCTACCTCCTTTGCCACTGTCCCACCAATGCGCTGAATGCCACCAGTCCTAACTCCCTCGCTGACGCCGTCTCCTCACTCTGAAGCTACTCTTGTGCATTCCTGCTTTCAGCTGGTGATGACCAGGACCCTGAAGCTGCCAGTGACAGCACCTCCGACCAGGAGGAGGAGGAGGAGCAAGCCGGACCTTCGGGGGAACAGTCACGTCCCACAGGAGAGGAGGAAATGCTTGACACCTCCTCACTGGACGAGTGCCTGGAGGAACTGTCGCAGGGCAATGCAGCTTCTGGGACCAGTGGCGTCCAGCCACCCAGGAGCCGTGCGCGTGGCCCGCGGCCTTCCCCCCAAAGGGGGGAAGGATCAGAGGGGAGTGCTGCTGTTCGGCACACTCGCCGCCACCAACGCGGCAAGGGTCCCCTAGTTCGGCCCCCTCCTCCCCAGCGGGAGAGTCGCGACTCCAGTCCGGACACCTTCACCTCGGAGGAGGTGCGGAAGCTGGATAAGATGGCCGAGGATTTGGACCGGCGCCACACGGAGCTCATGAGCGTGGTGGGGCGCATGCCTGAGGCCATCGAGTCGCTGGCGACCAGTGTGCGTGAGTTCGGGGCAGCAACTGCCGCGAGTGGCCGCATGCTGACTGATGCCGTCAAGACCCTGGCGGCTGTGATGCGCGCGCACACCAGGACCACAGGGGCACTCACTGCTGCCACACGCGCTGTCTCAGGCAGGCATCGCCAGGGCAGCCGCCGCGCTGGACCATCCCAGCAAGCCGCCCCTCGGCTGATTGTTGCGGATCCTGCAGTGCGGGCCCGGCCGAGTGCCACCGCGCCACAGCACCAGCCAGCGCATCCCACACGCCAGCTGGCCCACATTGCGCCATCCGTCGCCGCCATTCCCCCACTGGGGCGTCAAGGGCAAGCGGCTGCAGCTGATGGTGGCCAGGCTCAGGTGCGCCACTCAGCAGACGGCCCCTCAAGGCCCAAACGCCGTGTAGGCCGCCCCCCAGCGGCATCTGGCGGAAGGGCATCTGAGCCTCAGGCACCTTCCCCCAGCCTCGCAGCAGCCACTGGGCAGAGCTTGCGAAGGAGCAGCAGGCCGGGCAGGGGAGGCAAAAGGCTGGGCAAGGTCTCGCCCTCGCGGGCCACTCAGTAGAGGGTGTGGGCAGCTTTCCTTTTATATGGCGGTGGCCATCTTTATTTTGCCCATGGTTGTGTTGTTGGAGGGCTTATTTTTTGCGTTAGGCCGACGTTGAGGCCCGGTTTGAAGAAAGGTGGAGTGACTCCTCCCCAGTTTGTGGGAGTGAGTCGTTTGTTGGGCTTTTTGTGGGGCCCGTTTATTGTTTTTGGGGATTCATGTGGGAAGGGCTTTTCATTTTTGTGTAATAAAAAATTATCTTTATTCATGCAGTCTCCATGGTTGTTCTTCTTAGTGTTTGTTGGCTTCGCCGGCTGAGGGGTTGCGGAGCGGCTGCATTCATCTTCCCTCATGGCCCCTGGCCATTCCCTGACAGGGGGCTTAGAAGTACCGTGTAATAAGGTGGCGTCGTGCGGCCCTTGGCCCTGGTCGCTCCCTCCTGGGAACGTACTCCTGCTCCTCCTCCTCCTCCTCCTCATGCTCCTCCTGCTCCTCCTCCTGAGGTGCTGGTCCAACGTCAGGTGGCAGTGCCTGAGTCCTGCGGATAGCCAGGTTGTGTAGCATGCAGCAAACCACCACAAATTGGGAGACCCGGTCCGGCGAATACTGGAGAGCTCCTCCGGAGCGATCAAGGCAGCGGAACCGCTGCTTGAGGACCCCAATAGTTAGCTCGATGATGTTGCGGGTGGTTTGATGGCTCTCGTTGTAGGCCTCTTCAGCAGCGGTCCTGGGCGCGCGGAGCGGGGTCATGAGCCAGGTGCACAAAGGATAGCCTTTGTCCCCGATGAGCCATCCTCTTGGGGGAGGCTGTGCCTGGAACATGTCATGCACAGTACTCTGCCGCAGGATAAAGGCATCGTGGCTGCTGCCTGGGAAGCTGGCATTGACTGCCATGATGCGCTGCTTGTGGTCACAGACCAGCTGCACATTCAGAGAATGGTAGCCCTTCCTGTTGCGATACTGCTCGCCATGCTCCAGAGGGGCCCGCAAAGCCACATGCGTACAGTCAATGGCGCCCTGCACCAAGGGGAATTCCCCGAGTCTCGAAAATCCCAATGCGCGCTGATGCTGGCTCTCCAGGGCCATGGGGAAGGAGATGAATTGGCTTCTCCTTCTGAACAGTGCTTCGGTCACCTGGCGGATGCAGCGATGCGCGCCGTACTGGGAGATGTTTGCTATGTCCCCAGCAGCGTATTGGAAGGAGCCGGTGGCATAGAAGTTCAATGCCACCGTCACCTTCACTTCCACCGACAGAGACGTCCTGCACCTGAGCTTTGGCCGCAGTACTCGGCGAAGCAGGTGGCAGATCTCTGCAATCACCTCCTTTCGGAATCGGAGCCTTTTAACACATCGCGCGGCACTCATGTTTAGGTAGGAGCGCTGCTGGCGGTATAGCCTGACTGGGTAAGGCCTACGTGGCCGACGCCTGTAGCCCCCTCTGCCTCTAGCCAGGGCTGCCCCTCTCACAATGCGTCTGCGAGCCCTACGGACATGGAGCTGCAGCTCCGCGTTGGCACCCCATGCAACCCCCATCAAATCCTGGCAAACACTCTAATTTCCAAAAGGCCACTTGCAGCGCTCTGGCCTGAGTCCAAAAATACCTGGCTCTTGCTGCTTGAAACCAGTTAGCTATCCTCCTTGTTGTGTCTCCAGAAATGCGTTGCACAAGAGTGTTTTCTGAAAAAAGGCTGGCCTTTATACTGGAGAGTACGTCCCCTTTAATTTGCGCCCCCCGGGGCCCGCGCTGGTTGTGTTGCGTTCCTTTTTCCAAACGCTCCGGCCGCCAGCCGCACAATGGGGCGGTCCGACTGAAGTTTGGAATCGGGGCGCACAAAGGGCGTTGCACGAGGATGTGACGTCATTTTCTGCGCGCGCATCCGGGCGGGCGCGAAACTTTGCGCCGGCGCTAACGGGCAACTTAATTTGGGGCGGGGCGCAAACTGCGCTGCGCCCGGGCGCTACACGCATAGCGCCCGAAAAACACTTCTCTTAAGGCGCTAACTGCTGGCGCAAGCGACTGAAAATCTAGCCCCTGGTTCCATCAACATTATTTATGTCTACAGCTTTTTAAGTATTTGCCTCAAATTTCATTTCAATCTTTTCCCCAAAGAAAACAAGTTAAGAATAACAGAATTAAGTCTGTTACGCATTAATTGATTTAGTTTTCTGCTTTGTTCATGTTTTGTACTCAATGCTCATGTATAAAAAAAAATGAGCTGGAGCATTCAAAGACTAATTGAGTCAGATTTATCCTTAAAAAGGCCACAAAATAATAATGAACGGACTCTGAATAATAGTCCACATATAACATCACAAGTCCGATTGTAATTAATTATATGCACAAAGTCTCGGCTTATCAACAGTACTGGCTGTCTTTCCTTGTCAAGAGGATTAAAAGACTTGGTTGAACTTGCTTTTAACATCTGTTCCTGATTCTAAAATAAACCCAGTCTTTGGGATGAGACGATAAACTGCGGTCCCATCTGTTCTGTCCAAATAACCACTCGTATTGGTGTGGTATTAACTAACTGCCTTTAGTTCCAGATCCTCGAGAACATTCTCATCAAGGAATAACAAAGTACAGTAATAGAAGAGAAGACATTAGAGTGTAATTGCTACACAGGGAGCCATCTAGTGTTTAGTTAGCAATATGAAAGTACCATTTTTGTCACCATCTGCCTGATCCATTGGTTCATGTGGCCTTGAAAGTTCTCATGGTACTGTTGTCGTGAGTCCCTCAGGGACTTGAATAACAATCTTCCCTCAATCAAGAACAAATGAACTGATCATTCGTCTAATTTACTGTTTGTACGATTTTGCTGTGTACATGTTGTGAAACCTGCTGAATTGTTGTAAACACCCCAACTGATTCCTTAATGTCCTTCAAGGAAGGGAACCTGCTATCCCTACACATTCTGGTCTACATATATGATTCCAGTCCCACATTACGAGGATGAATCTTAATCTTGATGTCCTCAGGGAATCTAGGGATGGGCAATAAATGTTGACTTGCCAGAGTTGCCCACATCCCAAGAACAACTTTTTAAAAAATGGCTGTAAAGTTTGCCTACATAAGTCACAGCACTTTAAAAAAAAAAAATAAGTTGCTTGTGAAGCATTTTGGCATATCTTGAAGACATGGAAGGCTCTATATAAATGCTCTTTTTCTTTTTGAAGAAGAAGCCATGGGCTTGTGGCAATTATAAGTAACTAGTTAGGCTAATAAAGGGATATCTTGTGTTGAGAATAAGATGGTGTGGGTTTACTGCTGGAGGATCAGTGTTCATATTATCACTGTGGATACTTTACATCGTCAGCCATAAGATCATCTACATTACTTTAAAATTCTTGCAACTGTACATTTCCTGTTCTCACACTTCTTACTTTGTGTCATGATTTTTGTCACATCTCTTTACAATTGGTGATGCCTGAGAGGATGCCCAGCTTACATTCCCCTTGATATGTAGCATTGTAACACCGGATTTACTATGGGGGAAAAAGCAAAATACTGCGGATGCTGGAAATCTGAAATAAAAACAGAAATGCTGGAAATACTCAGCAGGTCAGGCAACATCTGTGGAGAGAGAAACAGAGTTAACGTTTCAGGTTGATAACCTTTCGTCAGAACTGGAAAAAGTTATTAGTCCTAGCCCTATTCGGGCTACCCCGGACCAGGCGTATTCCCCAGACGTTCACCTTCAACTAAAGTTAGAGATAGCCAAATTCTATAAGACACTTAATTGGATCTAAAGGTTCAGGCTATCTCTCTCTAAAGGAAAGGAATGACGTAAAGATGTAACCGTCCTCCAGATAGCACTTATAATAAGTTTAACTAGACTGTAACCTTCCGGATATTATGAGGGTCCAGAAAACTCCCCCAGAATCTGCAACTCCTCACAAAAGAGTGTACAGAAATTGAGTTAACAAGTTTGATACAGAAATGCTATTTGAGACAATTCTAAAAATATATAGATTTATTAAGGAACCGACTTGCAGTTAACAGCTGTTGAGTCAATCACAACTTTAACAGTTGAAAATACAAATAGCTTAAATTTCTTATTCTCAGAGATCCTTATTCTCAAATCTTAACTTCGTTACATTTTTACATTTCTTATTCTTAATCCAGAATATCCACCAAAATCAAATAAGAATACCTTTTTGATCCCCGAGACTCAAAGAATTAAAAACTTACAGAGCATGCCTCTGAAGTTGAGAATCGCTTGCCCTTTCCAACGACTTCTGACTTTCCATATGAAAAGCTCTATTTTTATACCTTTTTTAAGTGGTTTATTCTTTAAAGTTTTCTGCTGATGTAAGCTAATTATCTCTAATTATTCTTTCTGTTGATTTTTCTCTATCTTACTGTCAGTTCAGCTGCCAACTCTCAAAATCCTGTCTGTTGTATAGGTGTTTCAAAACTTATCATAAAAAACAATATGACAGTAGTATTTATTTGATGACATTCTTATCAAAGGTCTTCTACTCAATTCTAAAATCACCTCTGTTTGAAAGCAGACGTTGTGTCTACTAACTGTTCCATTTTCAATACAAACACAATGTGATTTCTTGGTGTATCTATTGATGCCATATCTGCAAAGTCTTCTGTTTGTGTACCTTTTACAATATGTAAATCAAAACCACTTAAACCAGGGTGTTCCATGCATTTCTTAGCTACTTCAATTGGTTGTATATATAATCATGGTTCCTGTTTCTCATTTGATGTTACTTTTATGAAGGCACATTTTTTAATATTCTGTGTTCCTGTTCGAAGTGTCAGTTTTTAACACTTTACTTGAGCATAGCTATTGTGTTGGCTCCAATCTGCAGACATTCTGGAAGCTGCAACTTGCTGTTTCAATAGGGCCATTGTCTTAGTATTAACAATCAATTCCCATTTCAAAAGCTTGTGTGGTATTTACAACTTCTGTGTTAACATTTCATCTTATCTCAGAAGCCTGTATTGACAGCCTGTGTCGCCGAGGCTTTCCAGACTTTTAAACCCAGTATGTTATGTATTAATAATATCAGAAATCTGTTCTTAGGATGGTGTATCTCTTGGAATATGGCTATTTCCTTTACAATGAAACAAGTTTTAAGCAAATGCAGAGGCTGCAAAAGGGGGAGGGGAGGAAAGAACAAAAGGGAAGGTCTGTGATGGGTGGAAGGCAGGAGAGATTAAAAGAAACAAGGGATGATGGTGCAAGGCCAAAGGAGATGGTAATGGGACAAGTAAAGAAACAAAAGATGGATCTAGAAGAGGTGTAAATGGGAATAACAGAATCATCAACAACTGCCATCCGAAAAAATAGGGGCAGAGGTTATGGTCTGAAACTGTTCAACTCAGTGTTAAGTCTGGAAGGCTGTAAAGTTCCTAATCGAAAGATGAGGTGCTGTTCCTTGAGCTTACATTGAGCTTCATTGGAACAGTGTAAGAGGCCAAGGTCAGAGTGGGAGTGGAGCAAAGAATTAAAGTGACAGGCGAATGGAAGCCTGGGGTCACGCTTGCAGACTGAATGAAGGTGTTCTGCAAAGCGGACACCCTATCTGCATTTAGTCTCCCCAATGTAGAGGAGACCGCATCATGAGCAGCGAATACAGTATACTAAATTGCAAGAAATACAAGTAAATCATTGTTTCACCTGGAAGGATTGCTTGGGGCCCTGGACGGTGGGAAGGGAAGAAGTGAAAGGGCAGGTGTTGCATCTCCTGCGCTTGCAAGGGAAGGTGCCGTGGGAAGGGGAGCGGGTGTTGGAGGTGATTGAGGAGTGGGAAGGATTGATTGGGGAATGTCACTCAAAGGGTTGACGGTGGATAGGCAATGGCAAACATTCAAAGACTGCATGGATGAACTACAGAATTTGTTCATCCCAGTTTGGCATAAAAATGAAACAAAAAAGGTGAGGGGAATAGATAGGCGTTTCTGCGGCCGCAAATGAGACTCCAGGATGGTGTGTTGCCTCCCTGGTGCAAGGGTCAAGGATGTCTCGGAGCGGCTGCAGAACATTTTGGAAGGGGAGGGTGAACAGCCAGTTGTCATGGTGCATATAGGTACCAACGATATAGGTAAAAAATGGGATAAGGTCCTAAAAGCTGACTATAGGGAGTTAGGAGGTAAATTAAAACATAGGACCTCAAAGGTAGTAATCTCAGGATTGCAACCAGTGCCACGTGCTAGTCAGAGTAGAAATAGAAGGATATTTCAGATGAATACGTGGCTAGAGGAATGGTGTGAGGGGGAGGGATTCAAATTCCTGGGACATTGGAACCGGTTCTGGGGGAGGTGGGACCAGTTCAAAACCGGACGGTTTGCACCTGGGCAGGGCCAGGACCGATGTCCTAGGGGGAGTGTTTGCTAGTGCTCTGGGGGAGGGTTTAAACTAAAATGGCAGGGGGTTGGGAACCTGAGCAGGGGGACAGAGGAAAGGGAAACAAGGATAAAAGAAAAAGATAGGAAGGAGAAAAACAAAAGTGGCAGTCAGAGAAATCAATGGTTTAAATCAAACATGGCCACAGTAAATAATAATTCTAATAGGTCTAAGAGCGTTAAAAAAACAAGCCTGAAGGCTTTGTGTCTTAATGCGAGGAGCATTCGTAATAAGGTGGATGAATTAGCTGCGCAAATAGAGGTAAACAATTATGATTTGATTGGGATTACGGAAACATGGCTCCAGGGTGGCCAAGGCTGGGAACTCAACATCCAGGGGTATTCAATATTCAGGAAAGATAGGCAAAAAGGAAAGGGAGGTGGGGTAGCATTGCTGGTTAAAGAAGGGATTAACACAATTGTAAGGAAGGATATTAGCTCTGATGATGTGGAATCTATATGTGTAGAACTGAGAAATACCAAGGGGCAGAAAACGTTAGTGGGAGTGGTATATAGACCTCCAAACAGTAATGCGGAGGTTGGGGATGACATTAAAAGGGAAATTAGAGAAGCGTGCAATAAGGGCACAGCAGTCATCATGGGTGACTTTAATCTACATATAAATTGGGCTAACCAAATTAGTAACACTATTGTGGAGGAGGAATTCCTGGAGTGTTTACGGGATGGTTTCCTGGACCAATATGTTGAGGAACCAACCAGAGATCAGGTCATCTTAGACTGGGTATTATGTAACGAGAAAGGATTAATTAACAATCTTGTTGTACGAGGCCCCTTGGGTCGGAGCGATCATAATATAATAGAATTCTTCATTAAGATGGAGAATGAAGTTGTTGACTCAGAGGCTAGGGTCCTGAATTTAAACAAAGGAAACTACGATGGTCTGAGGCGCGAGTTGGGTAGGATTGATTGGGGAATGTCACTCAAAGGGTTGACGGTGGATAGGCAATGGCAAACATTCAAAGACCACATGGATGAACGACAGAATTTGTTCATCCCAGTTTGGCATAAAAATAAAACAAAAAAGGTGACTCAACCGTGGGTAACAAGGGAAATTAGGGATAGCATAAGATCCAAGGAGAGGACATATAAATTGGCCAGAAAAAGCAGTAAACCTGAGGATTGAGAGCAGTTTAGGATTCAACAAAGTAGGACAAAGGGATTAATTAAGAAGGGTAAAATAGAATATGAGAGTAAGCTTGCAGGGAACATAAAAACTGACTGTAAAAGCTTTTATAGATATGTGAAGAGAAAAAGATTGGTGAAGTCAAGCGTAGGTCCCTTGCAATCAGAATCAGGGGAATTTATAATGGGGAACAAAGAAATGGCAGACCAATTAAATACATATTTTGGTTCTGTCTTCACAAAGGAGGACACAAATAACCTCCCAGAGATGTCGGGGAACATAGGGTCTGATGAAAGGGAGGAACTGAAAGAAATCAGTATTTGTAGGGAAATCATGTTAAGGAAATTGATGGGATTGAAGGCCGATAAATCCCCAGGGCCTGATAATCTACATCCTAGGGTACTTAAGGAAGTGGCCCTAGAAATAGTAGATGCATTGCTGATCATCTTCCAACATTCGATGGAATCTGGAACAGTACCCATGGATTGGAGGGTAGCTAATATTACCCCACTATTCAAAAAAGGTGGTAGAGAGAAAACGGGGAATTAAGCCTGACATTGGTAGTGGGGAAAATGTTAGAGTCCATCATAAAAGATGTAATAGCAGAGCACTTGGAAAACAGTGACAGGATCGGACAAAGTCAACATGGATTTACAAAGGGTAAATCGTGCTTGACTAATCTACTGGAATTTTTTGAGGATGTACAAGAGACTTTGGTTTATCCGAAGGTTGTATGTCCAGAAACCTCGATCTACTGGCAGAAATCAGGAGCCGTTTTGTTCGTTTTTTTTGCTTCTCGTGGCTTTTTTTCCCCAACAGTCAGGCTCTGGAAAGTCTCTCTGAAGCTGTTGGTAAGCTACAGAGATGCTTCCAAGGTACGGGCCGACTGTTTAGAAGCTGTTGCTAAGCAACAGTGTTTGTTGTCAGATCCAGAGATGAAAACCTCCATATGCTTCAACATTAACGCTGGTATGTCCGGCAGTTTTGATAGATCGGCAACAGCTTGGTTCCATCAGTGCCGGATATAACAAAGTTTCCTGTAACTGGTAAAATAGATAAGGGAGAACCAGTGGATGTGGTGTATTTGTACTTTCAGAAGGCTTTCGATAAGGTCCCGCATAAGAGATTAGCGTGTAAAGTTAAGGCACATGGGATTGGGGGCAAGGTACTGACTTGGATAGAGAACTGGTTGGCAGACAGAAAGCAAAGAGTTGGAATAAACGGCTCTTTTTCCGAGTGGCAGGCAGTGACTAGTGGGATACCGCAGGGATCGGTCCTTGGACCCCAACTATTGACAACATATATTAATGATCTAGACAAGGGAACTAGATGTAATATCTCCAAATTTGCAGACGACACAAAGCTGGGTGGGCGTGTGTGCTGTGAGGAGGATGTAGAGAAACTCCAGGATGATTTGGACAGGTTGGGTGATTGGGCAGAAGCATGGCAGATGCAATATAACGTAGATAAATGTGAGGTTATCCACTTTGGTAGCAAAAACAGGAAGGCAGATTATTATCTGAATGGCAATAGATTGGGAGAAGGGGAAGTGCAACGAGACCTGGGTGTCCTTGTGCACCAGTCGCTGAAGGTAAGCATGCAGGTGCAGCAGGCGGTTAAGAAGGCAAATGGTATGTTGGCCTTCATAGCGAGAGTGTTTGAGTACAGGAACAAGGATGTCTTGCTGCAGTTGTACAGGGCCTTGGTGAGACCACATCTTGAGTATTGTGTGCAGTTTTGGTCGCCTTATCTGAGGAAGGATGTTCTTGCCATGGAAGGAGTTCAGCGAAAATTCACCAGGCTGATACCTGGGATGGCAGGAATGGCGTATGAGGAGAGATTGGGTCGATTGGGCTTGTACTCGCTGGAGTTTAGAAGAATGAGAGGGGATCTCATTGAAACTTATAAAATTCTGACAGGACTGGACAGACTAGATGCAGGAAGGATGTTCCCGATGGTCGGGGAGCCCAGAACCAGGGGTCACAGTCTAAGGATAAGGGGTAGGCCATTTAGGACAGAAATGAGGAGGAATTTCTTCACCCAGAGAGTGGTGAACCTGTGGAATTCTCTACCACAGAAGGCAGTAGAGGCCAATTCATTAAATATATTCAAGAAGGAGTTGGATATATTTCTCAAGGCTAAAGGGATCAAGGAGTATGGGGAGAAAGCAGGGACCGGGTACTGAATTTGGATGATCAGCCATGATCGCATTGAATGGCGGAGCAGGCTCGAAGGGCCGAATGGCCTACTCCTGCTCCTATCTTCTATGTTTCTATGAGTGGACCAGGGTGTCGCGGAGGGAATGGCCCATTTGGAATTCTGAAAGGAGAGGGGAGGGGAAGATTTGTTTGGTGGTGGGATCACGCTGGAGGTGGCGGAAATGGTGGAGGATGATCCGTTGAATGTGGAGGCTGGTGGGTTGGAAGCTGAGGACAAGGGGAACCCTTTTACTATGGAACATGCTATTCAGCCCTCCTATACTAGATGGCACAAGTACCATTTATTTTTATTTTACTACCCCAGTTTACTAGAAGCTCTGAACCTTTTTATTTATTATTCATTTTCAGGACGTGGGCATCGCTGGCAAGGCCAGCATTTATTGCCCATCCCTAGTTGCCCTGAGAAGGTGGTGGTGAGCCTTCTTCCATTTTGGTACAGCTGAGGGATTTTCTAGGCCACTTCAGGCAGTTAAGAAGCAAGTATTGAGGGGAATATTATTGAAAAACAACATACAATGCTTGTGATTTTAATGCCAAAAAAACCAGAGAAACAAGGTAAATTACTGTACTATACTGTTCAGGACCCAGCACACATGCCTTTGTGTAAACCTACTATTCTTCATTGATGCTCTTTAGATTTACATAAATATTAGGTGTTTTTCCAAGAAAGTTGCCTCATTTACTGGGTAACTGCACCACTTGGTGTGACACTGACTGGACATGTAGACAGGGAAGGCCCCGGGTTCTATTCCTGATTCCAAGCCCAAGCAGCCATTAGGAAGCTACAACATGGATGCAATGCCCAAGTCCAATGGAGAGGGTCCTGTTAGCGGTTGAGCTTTGGCTGCGTTTCCGTCAGTGAGTGAAAACCGCCAGTAGTTGAAGAGGGGAGGGGAGGAAGAAGGTTAATCCTTGTTGTGCAGTTCAGATGCACCTCCTTGCAATGTGACCAAACGTGGCTCCGATGGCCTCTGTGGAGCTCTCAAGTGGTTGGGCTAACCCCAACCTCCTGCTGCGGAAATAAAATCTTGAAACCATTAACAAGCCTTTGTTTCTGAACAGGGATGTTCTGAAGGTGTCAAAGAACATGCAAAAGGAAAGAGAAAGTCTGCTGAGACAGCTGGAACTTCTCAGGTAATTATTGGCACAAATCAATGGCAAACAGACTAAGTGGCACAGCTGTATTGTAGAAAGTTGGTTTTCTAAATAACTGCATTTTAATTATATAATGTTCCATTCTTGGTGTAATAAAGGAAAGATGATTTCAGTAGATAATGTATTTGCTAATATTTCAAATCATTTTCTCGCTGTCTTTCAGATATATTTTCATTCCATTCATTAAATTTAGCAAAAAAGTAATGCAAGTACAAACCGGTGTTCTCTGCTTTATATTCTTGCCTATTTTATGCATGAAACTGAAAGAACGAAGGAAAATACAGCCCCTTATAGGAACATAGGAAAATTGAAATAGAGGAGCAGGAGTAGACCATTCAGCCCCTCAAGCCTGTTCTGTCATTCTATTATATCACTGCTAATCAGTACCTCAACTCTAAACATTTACTTGCTTTTTCTCCATATCCATATTAAGTATACATTATGGGCAAATACTTCACTCCCATCACAGTGATGTTGGCAAAGTCAGTCCAGGTGGAGTCAACCTGTCAGCACTTTGAGTGCAGGAAGCCAGGAGTGTGCTTGCTGTGGTAGCACACATACTGAAACTGCATGATGTGAGCTCTTCAAAGGCCAGTATGGTTGAAGAAACGACACATGACTCCACTATGTTGGATACTGCGGATTGTTACTGTTGCCCCTCCTCTCCCCACCCCCCAGTAGATTATTTATGCCTTTTAAGTAATGGCTGGGTGGGACTTGTAGCACTGCGTGTTTACATGTTGAGCTGACCGACTAAACCACAGGAGCCATGTAATTCAGAAGAGCAGTGAAGCTTTTAAGCTAACACCAATATAATGGTTGTGGATCTGAAATGGAGATTTTTCTCCCCACGGTGGATACCCAGCAGAGATAAATGTTGAGTATTCATTAGTGTTTAAGCCGGTGGGATTGACTGCGTGGAGTGAGACCTGTGTGGTTCATTGCAGTGTGTGTGATCGCTGACTACAAATCAATCCTTTGTCTTTCAATCAG
The DNA here is from genome assembly GCF_052327205.1 of Somniosus microcephalus. Classification (NCBI taxonomy): domain Eukaryota; kingdom Metazoa; phylum Chordata; class Chondrichthyes; order Squaliformes; family Somniosidae; genus Somniosus; species Somniosus microcephalus. Next base: position 34,885,196 of record NC_141001.1, on the reverse strand, counting down.
GGAGATGAACAAGAAGCTCCGAGACGAAAGGGATGCCTATGAAGCCAAGAAGCTGGTTAGTCTCAAAAAGCGAGTTGTAATGCAGAAGCGTGACACATGCTGCTGCTGCTGTTGCCCCCCTGTGGGCCCACACAATGCTCTCTGGGGCCACTGTAAACCTTAGCTGCCAAACTCCACACCTTTTCAGGAGTATCATTTTTCTGGGCACAAAAGAGCGAGACTGATTAATGCCAACTTGTTTAGTTTGCACAGCGCTGGTTATTTTCAAAGAGTGGGACCCAAAAGCAGGTTAAATCTGCTTTAACCCGAAGGAGTGAATCTCACTGGGAAAGATGCGTCAGGTCAGCTTTAAGACAGCTTCACTTTCATAAATATCAGCCCAATACTTGCACTTACTGATGAAAATTAGAGTCTCTTTAGTCACAAGGAACAACAGATTTGAGAGGCTTCCTATCAGTTACAATGTGCAAAGAGAGGAACAGAACATCTTAACATGACATTTTTGATCGAAACAAATTAATTTCTGGTTCATGGCACCCTGTTTGTTCAGTACACGACTCCGACGGGATGCTCTATCTTTAAGATGTATTTTTGTGTGCGTGTATTTGTTTGAAAAAGGAAATCCAATTCTCTTTTTAATTGCATCTGTTACATGAAAGTTTTGCAACATGAAGCCAATTAGTTACCAAAGGCTGAGTCATTGCCTTTAGCCACTGCTTCATCTTACAGACACAGTGCTTCGGCTTATAAATAAAATAGGCTAATTTGCACAAAAATCGTAGGACAGTGAGGGATAAAAGATAGGAGCGTTGATATTTGTTTAAAGTGTATTGACACAGAGCCTGGAAGTTTTAATTTATATACAAATGTAATCTTTTACCAAATGTTTCAAACAAAACCTAAGCTGCTGTACTGAGGAGGGATGCAATTATATATTATTAATACCACTGGAGTCTCTGTGGCTGCTCATTCTTGTAGTACATTTTGGATAACATCATGGTGGCTGATTTGTATTCTATAATTAGGGACCATTAAAATCAGTTTTTATTGGTTTCTTTTCATCAGTAAATTCCTGGATATCTTTTGGATGGTGAATCAGTTCAAACTGATTTCCTCCCAAACTTGAGAATCTCTCCCTCCCTCCCCCCGAAGTTTCCCCATTGTTTTTTTTACCACAACGTAGAGTCTGGCGATATGTGCTTATCACATCTGTGATGTCCACATGCACTTTGCATGCTGTAGTCACGGGCGTGATTAGTGTACATTTCCAGAGCCTGTATTTGGCAGAAGAAACAACTTCTATGTTTGTGCAATTTTGATTTACTTTTTAAGGGGACCAGCATCATTTGTAAGTATTTCTTTGAGGACTGTATTCTTTATACTGCAGCAACCTAGTTAGGTATGGAGCAAGGGCAGGGAAGTGGAATTAAGATACAAATCAGTCATGATCTAATTGAATGGTGGAACAGGCTCGAAGGGCTTAATGTTCCTAAGGGCAGCAGTGCACCAACGCAATTACCATGACAATGGTCCCCTGAAGACTCCGGTTACAATCAAAGGCTCTGATTATCTACCAAGGCATGGTTTGCTAAAAGCAAGGCTACAACTGTTCCCCTCTGCTTAACCTCCAACAATCTTTATTATCCCACCATCATAGTGGCAGGTAAGTGGCGGAAGCCACAACATTTATACCTTCTTGAACTGTTCATTTAAAATAAACTATTTAACGGGTAAATGGAATTGAGGTACAGACCAGCCATGATCTAATAGGATGGTGGAACAGGCTTGAGGGGTTAATGACCTAAACCTTTTCCTATGTTAAGGGGGAGTCTGAAGGTGAGCATCATAAATGTGGCATCTGAATTGAGTTAATAATTATGAGTTGTCATTTTGCTTAACTATACTTTTTTAAAGTCCCTAGCTTGTTTTCTAGACTTTAACTAAAAAATGATTTCCCCCAGTTTTCCTGTGGTTTCTTTTGTGGGGTGTGGGGGAAGGAAGGCTCAATTTCCCCCCCACTGATGTTTCTCCTTTAAACATAAACCTAAATGATCCAGGCAAAAATGTTTTTTTAAGTTGGCAATAAGAACTGACTTTAATGATCTTCATTCATAGTTTGCCACCAGATTTTAGCCCAAGTCCATCCTGTCTGACATATTAAACACGATCAAAATCACTAAGGAAGTGGTACTCGGTAAAATAATGGGACTCAAGGCAGATAAATCACATGGACCTGATGGCTTACATCCTAGGGTCTTGAGGGAAGTGGCGGTAGGGATTGTGGATGCATTGGTAATAACCTTCCAAAACTCCCTGGACTCAGCAAAGGTCCTGGCAGACTGGAAAACTGCTAATGTAATACCCTTATTTAAAAAGGGCAGTAGACAGAAGGCTGGAAACTGTAGACCGGTTAGCCTAACATCTGTGGTAGGTAAAATTTTGGAGTCCATTATTAAGAAGACAGTAACAGGACATTTGGATAATCATAATTTAATAGGACAAAGTCAGCATGGTTTTATGAAGGGGAAGTCATGTTTGACAAATTTGCTGGAGTTCTTTGAGGAAGTAACATATAGGGTGGATAAAGGGGAACCAGTGGACGTAGTGTATTTAGACTTCCAAAAGGCATTTGACAAGGTGCCACACAAAAGATTATTGCTTAAGATAAAAAAATCACGGGATTGGGGGTAATATTCTGGCATGGATAGAGGATTGGCTATCTAACAGAAGGCAGAGAGTTGGGATAAATGGTTCATTCTCAGACTGGCAATCAGTAACTAGTAGTGTTCCGCAGGGGTCAGTGCTGGGTCCCCAACTCTTTACAATCTATATTAACGATTTGGAGGAGGGGACCGAGTGTAACATATCAAAGTTTGCAGATGATACTAAGATGGGAGGGAAAGTAGTGAGCGAGGAGGACATAGAAAACCTGCAAGGGGACATAGACAGGCTAAGTAAGTGGGCAGAGATTTGACAGATGGAATACAATACTGGAAAGTGTGAGGTGATGCACTTTGGCAGGAAAAATCGTAGAGCAAGTTATTATCTTAATGGCAAGAAACTGGAAAGTACTGAAATACAAAGGGATCTGGGGGTCCTGGTGCACGAAACTCAAAAGGTTAGTATGCAGGTGCAGCAAGTGATTAAGAAGGCCAATGGAATGTTGGCTTTCATTGCTAGGGGGATAGAATATAAAAATAGGGAGGTATTGCTTCAGTTGTACAAGGTATTGGTGAGACCGCACCTGGAATACTGCATACAGTTTTGGTGTCCATACTTAAGAAAAGACATACTTGCTCTCGAGTCAGTACAAAGAAGGTTCACTCGGTTAATCCCGGGGATGAGGGGATGGACATATGAGGAGAGGTTGAGTAGATTGGGACTCTACTCATTGGAGTTCAGAAGAATGAGAGGCGATCTTATTGAAACATATAAGATTGTGAAGGGGTTGGATCGGGTGGATGCGGGGAGGATGTTCCCGATGATGGGTGAAACTAGAACTAGGGGGCATAGTCTTAGAATAAGGGGCTGCTCTTTCAAAACTGAGATGAGGAGGAACTACTTCACTCAGAGGGTGATAGGTCCATGGAATATGCTGCCCCAAAAAGCTGTCGAAGCTACATCATTACATAAATTTAAAACAGAAATAGACAGTTTCCTAGAAGAAAAGGGAATTAAGGGTTACGGGGAGCGGGCAGGAATTTGGACATGAGTCTAGGTTCGGATCGGTCATGGCCCTGTGGGTAGCGGAGCGGGCCCAGGGGCCGTGTAGCCTGATCCTGCTCCTGTTTCGTGTGTCTAATTCTGTTAGATTCAGGAGATAGTCCTGTGATAGTGGATTGGCGGTTAGGATCAGATCAGCCATGATCTTATTGAATGGCGGAGCAGGCTCGAGGGGCCGATTGGCCTACTCCTGCTCCTAGTTCTTATGTTCTTATGTTCTTAAAAGTTGCAATTAGTGTCTGACCAGCATAATCTTTCACTGGGGGAAGAGGGGACACCAGCAATACATTGCTTTGTTTAAACAAATTGTTTTCTGTCCTCCCACCCTACTATTGTAAAGCAGAGCTGTGTACTTCTATGTTCTCCCCTTAAACTGCAGCTTCAGGGTATGTGGAAGGGACATTTTGGGGCTGGTTCATACAGGACCATTGCCCTGTTACTGCTGTTGCATGACTTGTATTTTACCGTTGCGTGACCAGTCATACATGCTTTAGGGTCTGTCCACCTCAGTTGAGGGGGAGGAAAAGGGGTTGATGTGAAGGCTAGGCCTTCAGAGGAAGATAGGGTAATGGGAGTGGATCACACAATGATGCACCTCGTAGCTAATCTTTACCAGGAGGTAGCTAGCTATATTCAACAAGTCTTGATTGTATCAACTTTATTCTTTACAGTTTGGATTTTTGAAGAATTATTGCAAGAAGAACAATTGTATTTAACATTTCTTTTTATTCTCCCTAACAGTTCCAAAAAGGAAAGACTTTGGCCTAGAAATTTGTCTCGGGCGGTGGTGCAAAGCAGGCGGTATCGGATTGGCCACCCGTTATACACAGTGCCTGATATTCAGTTCTATTGCAGTCAACGGAACTGAAGATCAGACGCTGGGTATAACGGGTGGCCGATTTGATACTGCCTATAGGGGGTAGTTTGGGGAGATCATAGACTGGTTTCGAGTGCATCACCAAACCTCTGTATTAGTGCTTCTGTGCATAAAGGGTATGCAGAACTGTGGCTAGGTTTTATATTTCTGAATTTCCCATGTGCCATATTGCTAGAAATTTAGGGGGAAACCAGTATTGCAACTGTTCAAAACAAATGGTCCTGTTCAACTCACTTAATGTCTCTGTGCCCTCTGAAAGTGGCTGGAGTGCAACCAAATTATACACATTCATCTTTTATGCACTTCAAGGGACAGTTTCACAGTTGAATGTGTGGATTTTAATAAAAAGCTATTGGCCAACAAATAAATATTGATTAAAATACCCCCCTCCCCCAGCGTAAGGGTGGGGAACGAAGGATGTGAGAACCCATTCCTTACTACCTTGAAACTGGAGTTGAAACACTTATTTCCTTAAGAAATTATCTAATTTACTACAGGTGTTTTGTAGACAATAATTCGTTATGTGTTTGTATATAACTTGCTTTATTGACCTCTAGAGTTATGATAGATTCTTAGGTGAAAATGACTGACTGACTGAATCTGGAAGTTATTCAATCTACAGTTGTGAAGACTGTTGCACACAATCATTCGATTGACAACACACATTGTGGGAGGGAAAAAATATCACCAAGCGACTCCACCCCTTTAAAAGATTTGGATCTGGTTTGGTAGTTTCTCTTGGACCACATTCTGATGTGCGTATAAAGCCTTGTTCTGAACTGCATCTTTGACTCACTTTCACTTTTGTGGACAGCAGTTTCAATTGCTGTCTGCGCGGGCAGAAAAAGTTTGCTATTTTAATTTTTGTCTTTTTTTTCTCTACCCGTTAAATTTGTGGTGATTTACAGTCCTGAAGAGGATGCTCTCAAAAGTTCAACATTAATTGTTGAATTTGTTTGGGCCGATATATTATCTTATAGAGTGCATTTGTTCTTGACCATCAGTTCCAGCCAGGAGTAACTTGTATATACTGCTTCTTTCCAACTACGGCTGTGCCCAGGATAGAGCTATGTGAATGCTGCCCCCTGCCTAGCTAGTCATAATTTGTTTGCTCTGAGAACCTTGAGGTGCGTATCTGCACTCTCAATACAGTTAACTCCAGATAGGTTTTATAAAGTGCTCAGGAGGCCCAAGGGACCTACTGAGCAGCTTTTCATAAATCACGTTTGACAGTGCAGTGGAGTCATGCTCTATGTGGTGTTAAACCCCAGTGGTGTGATGAAACTATTCCAGGGGCTTTGCTTGCAATCCTTTCTTCAGTTCCCTTCCCTCTCAGCACAAAGACCGTCTTCTCATCCACCTCACTGATTTTCCCCTTACACATTTAAAATCCTGAATTACTTCTTTTCCCTTTTCTCCCCCTGCCAGTGAGAACACATTTAGCTTCTTTGGCCATCATGAGTGAAGTAGGTACATTAAAATATTCTCAAAATCTACTGGCCCACTAGACACTCAGTGGCAGTGAATTGATTCAGTCTGCAGCCAAATATGACAAAAATAATCTGAAGGGATAATTACAGTCCTAGCCCTTTTGGGCTATTTCAGATCAGGCGTATTCCGCAGACGTTCACCTTCAACTTAAGTTAGAGATAGCCGAATTCCATAAGACGCTTAAATGGGTCTAAAGGTTCAGGCTATCTCTCCCTAAAGGAAAGGAACGACTAAAGATGTTACCGTCTTCCGGATAGTACTTTTAATAAGTTGAACTAGACTGTAACCTTCCGAATATTATAAGGGTCCGGAATACCCCCCAGAATTCTGCAACTCCTTACAAAAGAGTGTACAGAATTTGTGGGTTCGCGAGTCTATACAGAATTACTCTTTGAGACAATTCTAAAAATATATAGTTTTATTTAAGAGCCGACATTCAGTTAACATCTGTTGAATCAGTCACAACATTAACAATTCAAAATACAATTAGCTTACATTTCTTATTTCTCCTTATTCTCAAATCTTTACTTCATTACATTTTTTATTTCTTTCTTATTTCTAAATCCAGAACATCCACCAAAATCAATCTGACTTCCCGAGACTCATAGTTAAAGACTTACAGAGATGCCTCTGGAAAGTTGAGAAACGCCCTGCCCGTTCAGCGTGTTCTGACTTCTGTTAAAAAAGGTCTTATTTTTATAACCTTTTGGCAGTGGTTTCTTCTTTGATGTTCTCTGCTGATGTCAGCTAATTGTCTTTATTGATTCCTCTTTTGAATGCTTTCTATTCTTACTGTCAATTCAACTATTGCATGCATATTTATTTCTCTGCCTTTAAGTGTTCCAAAAACCATCATAAAAACAATGACAGTGATGGTTTTTGTTTGATGTCATTCTTATCGAAGATTCTTCATTCAATTCCTAATATTGGCTTTACTGCTTTTTTGCAGACATTGGGGGTGATTTTCACTCAGAAGTTGGGAAGGAGGCGGGACTGCAACTTTCAGGGTTGTAGTCCCGCCTCCATCGAGATGCGGCCAATCCACACGATTTTAACTTGATTGACCTTGTTGAGCCCGCCCAGCGGGCTCAGCAGGCCAATTAAGGGTTACCCGGCAACAGGTGACGTCACAGACTGAAATTCATCTGTCGACGCTTTGACAGATGAAATATCAGTGTTTCACAGCTGTTTGAAGCTGTCAAACACTGACAGTCTTACTTCTAACCTGAGTCCTTCTACACAGACTCAGTTAGAAATCTCACCAGCACAGAAAGCTGCAGGTTGTCACTTTTGACAGTTCGTAGCCGTTCTGCTTTCTGTGCCGGTTAGATGATGGACTCCCGAAACCTAGAGGAAGGAAGGCTAAAAAGGTAAGTACAGGTAATTTAAACTTCTTTACACACTTTAGACCTTTGCACTCATGCACCCATCACTCACCTGAACACTGACATCTCGACCCCTCCAAGTCCTTCAACCCGACGGCCCGACTCCTGTAACCTGGCGTGGTTTGGAGCCATCAGGAATCCCACAGTTCAAGATTAAAAATAGGGATTAGGCTAAAAACTGCCTGTTAACTACATGTTAACAGGCAGTTAATTGTCACTAATCCCTTCCCGCCTCAGGTAGGTGGGTCCCAGTGCGGGGCAGGTACCCGCCTCCTTTGAAACTTACATGGAGGCAGGTTTTGGGCAGGATGGTGTCGGGACCCCTGAATTCAGGGCTTTCATGCCTCCAATCCCGACTCCATGGGTCAGTTAAAATCGAGGCCATTGAATCTCCGTGATGGTCCACGTTTAATACAAAAACAATGTAATTGCTTGGTGCCTCTATTGAAGCTATATCTTCAAAGTCTTGTTGGTATAGTTTTTACTATATCTAAATTAAAGACACTTTGACCAGGGTGGTTCATGCATTTCTAGCTATCTCAATTGGTTGCATATTTAATCTTATGGTTCCTGTTTTCCAAGTTTAACATAAAACTATTTGACCAGCAGGTTTCTTTACTTGATGTCATGTTTTCAAAGGCACATGCCTCTTTTAATGTTTGTGTTTCTGTTCCAACGTGTTCGCTCTTAACACTTAAACTGGGTCTTCTCATTGTGTTCGTTCCAAACTCTAGACTCTTCGGAAGCAAGTCTTTGCTTTTCAATAGGGTCTTAGTTTCTTGGTCATTATCCCTTTCCATTTCAAAGCCTGTTTACAACTTTGTTATCAACTGATCTTTATCTCAAAAGCCTGTATTCTGTTTACAGCCTTGTCTGCTGAGACTTGTGTCTTTTAAACCCAGTATGTCTTTTATTAATAATATCAGAATTCTGTTCATGGTATCGTGTATTTCTCTGAATCATGGCTATTCCTTCACAATAAAACTTTATATAGTATAAACTAAAAGGTTATAAATTTCTAGCCATAATACATTAAAGTCTTAAACTTTGCTGTATTATCTTTTAATTGCTTAAAATGCCAAATCATTTCCGAAATCTAAAGGACTGCATAACATGTGTGCATATTTTGATGAAGGATTTATAAAATGAGTACTTATATGTATAAAATTATTTGAGGGAAACCCCCAATACACTGGTCTTTTGATAATAAAGATTTTTGATGTGAACAAACTTTGCAATATTTGTTTTAATTTGCCACACTTGTAGCACAGTTTCCACGTGGTACTGTAAAAACTTGATCTGCTTTCAATAGAATGCTTTTAACAACAGCAACTTGTATTTATATTGTGCCTTTAACATAGTAAAACATCCCAGGGCGCTTCACATGAGTGTTCTCAAACAAAATTTGACTCTGAGCCACATAAGGAGTTATTAAATGAGACACAAATGCTTTAAAAAGGCATCTGCTCATTTTGAAGATCAATGGGGTCTATCTATGAAATATCAGCTAACTGTTTATCGGTACTGGGCCAATTTGCTTTGCATTTTTATATTTATATTTTACCCCATATTGCCAGTGATTTGTCTTGTCATTCTTTTGAGTCCCTATACCATTCCTGACCGAGATTCTGTTCTCTCGGCATTTGCCAGTGCTGTCCTTGAACCAGTGGCTCTGAGGTGCATTGTGTTCTTGCGCTCTCTGATCATGCTGGTATCATTTGGTGAACCTTATTAAGAGCCATTTTTTTAAATGGTCATGTTTTTCCAAACTGCCCAGATTTACTTACCTAATAATAATGCAGGAATCCAAAGAACCAAACCCTTTAAATAAAATGGCAGCTTTAAACTGGTGTTAACAGCTAGTGTGCAGCTGTTAGTCTCTTTGAAAAGACTGCCAGTAAATCTTCATACTAACTGGTCACTATGACTTTTTCATGCCCAACAGGGCTCCCATTGTTTTTCAGTGGGAGGGGGAAATAAAAAGAAAGACTTGCATTTATATAGCGCCTTTCATGACCAGCGGACGTCCCAACGTGCTTCACAGCCAATGAAGTACTTTTTTGAAGTGTAGTCACTGTTGTAATGTAGGAAACGTGGCAGCCAATTTGCGCACAGCAAGCTCACACAAACAGCAATGTGATAATGACCAGATAATGATTCAGTGATGTTGACTGAGGGATAAATAATGGCCAGGACACCAGGGATAACTCCCCTGCTCCTCTTCAAATTAAAGGCGTGGATTTGTCTTGTGTAAAGTTCCACTGCTAATCTGTGAACTACAGTAAAGGCAGAATTGAGGCTTGAGACTCTCTGAAAACCTTTTTTTTAATATTTACTCTTCCCATTCCTCAGCTTCGTTCTGCTAAATTCTGATCTGAGGTCTTCGTCATCTCAGCGGAATGCAATATTTTTATATATTGCAGCACAGAGACCGAGTGAAAATTGTTCATAGAAACATAGAAGATAGGAGCAGGAGTAGGCCATTTGGCTCCTCGAGCCTGCTCCACCATTCAATGAGATCATGGCTGATCATCCAAATTCAGTACCCTGTCCCTGCTTTCTCCCCATATCCCTTGATCCCTTTAGCCTTAAGAAATATAGCCAACTCCTTCTTGAATATATTTAATGAATTGGCCTCAACTGCCTTCTGTGGTAGAGAATTCCACAGGTTCACCACTCTTTGGGTGAAGAAATTCTTCCTCATCTCTGTCCTAAATGGCTTACCCCTTATCCTTAGACTGTGACCTCTGGTTCTGGATTCCCCGGCCATCGGGAACATCCTTCCTGCATCCAGTCAGTCCAGTCCTGTTAGAATTTTATAAGTTTCAATGAGATCCCCTCTCATTCTTCTAAACTCCAGCGAGTACAAGCCCAATCGACCCAATCTCGCCTCATACGTCATTCCTGCCATCCCAGGTATCAGTCTGGTGAATCTTCGCTGCACTCCCTCCATGGCAAGAACATCCTTCCTCAGATAAGGTGACCAAAACTGCACACAATACTCAAGGTGTGGTCTCACCAAGGCCCTGTACAACTGCAGCAAGACATCCTTGTTCCTGTACTCAAACCCTCTCGCTATGAAGGTTCGTCTGGTTTTGAATACCTCTTAATGTCTTTTTACTTCTTTTGTTCTATCGCAGCCCTGCCTTCGATCTATTTCATTTCCTTTCCAGTTTTGAAAAAGGGTTCACCCGAAACGTCGACGATAATTTCTCTACACGGATGTTGCATGGCCTGCTGAGTTTTTCCAGCATTTTCTGTTGTTATTTCCAACATACCATTTGCCTTCTTAACCGCCTGCTGCACCTGCATGCTTAACTTCAGTGACTGGTGCACAAGGACACCCAGGCCTCGTTGCACTTCCCCTTCTCCCAATCTATTGCCATTCAGATAATAATCTGCCTTCCTGTTTTTGACACCAAAGTGGATAACCTCGCATTTATCCACATTATACTGCATCTGCCATGCTTCTGCCCAATCACCCAACCTGTCCAAATCATACTGGAGTTTCTCAGCATCCTCCTCACAGCACACACACACACCCAGCTTTGTGTCATCTGCAAACTTGGAGATATTACATCTAGTTCCCTCGTCTAGATCATTTATATATATTGTGAATAGCTGGGGTCCTAGGACCGATCCCTGCGGTACCCCACTAGTCACTGCCTGCCACTCGGAAAACGACCCGTTTATTCCAACTCTTTGCTTCCTGTCTGCCAACCAGTTCTTTATCCAAGTCAGTACCTTGCCTCCAATCCCATGTGCCTTAACTTTACACGCTAATCTCTTATGCGAGACCTTATCGAAAGCCTTCTGAAAGTCCAAATACACCACATCCACTGGTTCTTATCTATTCTATCAGTTACATCCTCAAAAAATTCCAGTAGATTAGTCAAGCATGATTTACCTTTTGTAAATCCATGTTGACTTTGTCCGATCCTGTCACTGTTTTCCAAGTGCTCTGCTATTACATCTTTTATAACGGACTCTAGCATTTTCCCCACTACCGATGTCAGGCTTACCGGCTTACCGGTCTATAATTCCCCGTTTTCTCTCTACCACCTTTTTTGAATAGCTACCCTCCAATCCATGGGAACTGTTCCAGAGTCTATCGAATTTTGGAAGATGACCAGCAATTTCTAGGGCCACTTCCTTAAGTACCCTAGGATGTAGATTATCAGGCCCTGGGGATTTATCGACCTCCAATCCTAACAATTTCCCTAACACCATTTCCCTACAGATACTGATTTCTTTCAGTTCCTCCCTCTCATTGGACCCTATGTTCCCCGACATCTCTGGAAGGTTATCTGTGTCCTCCTTTGTGAAGACAGAACCAAAGTATGTATTTAATTGGTCTGCTATTTTTTGTTCCCCATTGTAAATTCCCCTGATTCTGACTGCAAGGGACCTACGCTTGACTTCACCAATCTTTTTCTGTTCACATATCTATAAAAGCTTTTACAGTCAGTTTTTATGTTCCCTGCAAGCTTACTCTCATACTCTATTTTCCCCCTCTTAATTAATCCCTTTGTCCTCTTTTGCTGAATCCTAAACTGCTCCCAATCCTCAGGTTTACTGCTTTTTCTGGCCAATTTATATGTCTTCTCCTTGGATCTTATGCTATCCCTAATTTCCCTTGTTAGCCACGGTTGAGTCACCTTTTTTGTTTTATTTTTATGCCAAACAGGGAAGAACAAATTCTGTAGTTCATCCATGCGATCTTTGAATGTTTGCCATTGCCTATCCACCATCACCCCTTTGAGTAACATTCCCCAATCAATCCTACCCAACTCGTGCCTCATACCATCGTAGTTTCCTTTATTTAAATTCAGGACCCTAGTCTCTGAGTCAACTACTTCACTCTCCATCTTAATGAAGAATTCTATCATATTATGATCGCTCCGACCCAAGGGGCCTCGCGCAACAAGATTGCTAATTAATCCTTTCTCATTACATAATACCCAGTCTAAGATGGCCTGATCTCTAGTTGGTTCCTCGACATATTGGTCCAGGAAACCATCCCGTATACACTCTAGGAATTCCTCCTCCACAGTATTGTTACTAATTTGGTTAGCCCAATCTATATGTAGATTAAAGTCATTGCAATGTGCCTCGTGAATTGGAAGTCTGTTACTTTGGCAGCTGTGCTGGAAGAAGGAATGGCTGTCACGCACACCAGCAAGCTGTGAGAGCTTTCTCTTCCATGTTCCTCCCATTGTTTGAAGAACAGCGTAGCTCCATGGTGACGAGCAACATAAAGGCATTTCAGCAACGTGATGACAGTTTTTGACAGGAATTATGTCATTATTTCAAAGCGCTGGCAAAATCACTTGCATAATGGCATTTCTGGGCATCAGTTGCCCTTTTCGCCAGGTTGATGTGACCTTTTCTGTCCTTTTTTTAAATGGCATAATAATCCTGGTGGCACAAAACCTTGCTGCAACGATCAGTACCAAATATAAATTGAATGAGAAATGACTGAATCTTCTGTCGCAAGGTTATTAAACAGTGAGAAGCTTTGGGATGTTGAGAGTGTTTTTTTGTTGTTGTTTGTGAAACGTATTGTTGACTATTGAGAATGTTTAATGTTATTTCTTTCCTCTTCACAGATTTACTTGAATTAACTGTTCTGGACTTATTTTGATTTTCAGACATCCCCCAGCAAAAAGCCCCTGTTGAAGAGAGGTTCAGTGATAGGGAATTACTTGGTGGAAGACAAACCAGTCAAACGGTTAGACCCGTGCCAATGCAAATATAAGTGCATGCAATGAATTGTGAGATCCCGTATTGATGCAGCCACTTTCATTTCCTAAAGTTGCTGTTACCTCATCCATGGTTTTGCATGAGATATTCATATAACCACCTGTACCATGAACATTTCCATGTGTAGGCTTGCTGTTTCCTTGAGGCTTCATGTTTACAGATCCAGGTGACCAAGGTGTCAAAATTGTAGACCATTTAAAATTCTTCACGTGTATATGTTCCAAATTTTTTTCAGGAGAGAAAAATTGCTCTCCTTAATATAAGGCAGTACATTGGCACAGAGCCATCCAATATGCTGCACTTGGAAGTGGTCGGATATAGTTTCACAGCCCTAGTGAACCCACACAGCAAGCTCTAAAACTTTGCAGCACTGCTGGGGAGAAACGCAATGGAAAGGAAATCTGGGACAGTGACCCCAGGTTGTTCTCTGGTGCCTTCTAGAGGCTGGGTCTAAGAGTTGTCTTGTTACGAGCTTGAGTGTAATTTGCCTCCCTACCCTCTCAGTTGGGAAATGGCACTTGGCAACACGAGGAAACTTTGTGTAAATTCTTTAAAATGAGCGGGGGGTCATACAAGAGTAAGCACCTTCAGAAGAGATGGGAAGGGAAGACGATGGGAAGGGAAGGCAATGTGAATGTAACATTTTCTTCAAGAATTGTTAAGAAAACCAGCACGTACTAGTTATAGTAACAGGAGTGAACCATTCAGCCCCTCGAGCCTGCTTCATCATTCAGTTAGATCATGGCTAATCTGAACCTCAACTCCATGTACCCGCTTTAGCTCCATATCCCTTGATATCCTTACCTAACAAAAATCTATCAATCTCAGTCTTGAAAGCTCCAATTGTCCCAGTATCCACAGCCTTTTGGGGAGACGATTCCAGATTTGTGTGAAAAAGTGCTTCCTGATTTCCCTGCTAAATGGCCTAACTCTAATTTTAAGATCATATCTCTTCATTCTTGATTCCCCCATCAGAGGAAATAATTTGATTACCTTATTAGTGACATCCACAAAATTCAACTAGATTAGTCAGACATGACTTATCTTTAACAAAGCCTTGCTGGCTCTCTCTGATCAGCTTCTGATTTGCTCAAGTGCTCAGGTCTCTATCCTTTAAAACAAAAGCAGAAAATGTTGGAAATATACAGCAACATGAGTCAGGGGTCGGTACTTGTCTTGAGACTGGATGTTACAGTTATTACACTGCCCTAGCCTTTTTTGGTTTAAATCCAGGCTAGAGCAGATAGGATGAAAGTTTCCTAAGATTTCCACATCTAAGGGCCAGAAGTGAAATGAATTTGGGATGGGATCTGTCCATTTTTGGTGGGTATGGGATCATAGCTCAAAATTCAGCACAACGTTAGATTAAATTATCAGTCTGGCTCTGAGCGGGATTTAGGATGGCTGGTGTATGAACTGAAAATGTCACATTGGTACAGCAGGGGTTGCTTTTGTGTAGTTGAAATTGAGGCAGACTATTGGGGTACAGGAGCCCTGCAGCTAACTCACGTGATGTATGTGACTTGGGAGTGTTTCATGGGGACTTTAGGCTCCAAAGATGGAGTCCTATTCTCCAGCATTATGATCCAGCAGCTTGAAGTGCAGATCGACCAGTACAAGACAGATCGCTATTTCTGAGTTTTACCCCTTAGTCATTAGAAGCTTTTGCAGTAGTGCCCCAGTGTTATTGAGGTCCCACAAACTCCTTGCTGTTGGGACAGATTTGATGGTTTCTGGCTAATTCTTAAAATGGATCATGCAGCATCACTGAAACTTTAAATTAAAAGATTCTCATCTCATCCATCTTGTCTACTGTAATGTTGGGTTACCAATTGCCAGATATTTCATTCTGATTTATAAACTGAATTAGTTAAAGTTCTCTTTCCCCCTCCCCTCCCTAACAATTACAGGCTGGATTTTCTATCTTGACTACGAATGGGTGGAACATCTAGCCGAGAGGTTTTTCCTCAATGCGTGGCTCTGCTCCCCTTTCACGTGAGATTTGCATGTAAAAAAAAAGGGGTCTTTTTGCATTTTCAAAATGACACATAGCAGTCCCTCGCCAGCAAATTTTTATAACAATTAATGTGGTGACTTGTACTAGGTATAGAACCACAGGCAGCAGGCTATTGGCTGAGCGTAGTAACACGGCCAAACCTGATGCCTGCATATGCACACCTGATAGTGCTCCGGAGCAGCTACTGTACCGAATTGCCCTCCTTTCCTTACAATGGCACAAGTACACCCAAGGCCACAATTATAGCACCTGCCCCCCTCCCCACTCACCATTTGAGATAACATCGACTAACTCACTGTAGATTAGGGATTGAACCTGGGACCTTCCTTGCCAGTGTGGCTCAGTAGGACACCTCGGTCAAGGTTGGGAGGGGAAAAAAAGTTTGTAGCAAAAAAACACCAATGTGAACTTACCCCACAAGCCAAATCTGGCTGATGCTGACTGTTCCCAGCTATGACCTCGTCTGAAAACTCACCCTCCACCTCACGAATGTAGTGACCGCATCCTGTTAAATCTCTGCTGATAAACTTCAATTTGAATGAAATGACTGTGAATTTTTTCTTAAGGAAATTCAGTTTTAGAAACATCAACGCAATTGGTCAGTAAGAGGATATTATAATTGCAAACTTATTTTATGGCAGTATGTTGTACTTTTTTTCCCCTTAATTTTAACTTTTACAAAACAAAAAGGCGACACCTCCAATAAGATTGTAAAATGCCTGAAATTTAAATTCATTTAAAATTAAGGTTGAAAGTTATAATTCTAGTTTTGATGCAGTGGCTCAGATTTTCCACTCTGTTGGAAATTGGGTGCAACTCCAGCATGGCAGATTTTGGCCTAGTACAAGGATGTTCTCCTGACCTCGGGTGATCTTCCACCCTTGGAGGTCACTTGGTGGCCTCTTGGCCCCCACCAAGGAGTCTGACTGAAGCTGGAATGGAGTTGTGCTGCGGTAGACCTCGGATGCTTTCTGAATGTCAAACTTTAGTCCTCGCCGCCATAGCAACAGAGCAGGTGTCCTTGTGCCCGGTGTTGCTAAGGTTTAAATACATCAATATAGTAATCTGGGATGTAATGTTTAAGTTATCCACCAGATGGAGCCAAATATTAAGGGTTCACATTCACCAGTATTTAAGGTAATGGGTCATGTATTCAATGTCCTGGTACACCAGTTAATACGGTAATGTGGCATTGCATTATGGGTATGACTCAGAGGGAATCCTCCATCTTGGTGCTCGTGCAGTAAGAATTGTGTGCCTTGCCTCCAGCTGGTAAGAGATGTTCTCTGCTACACCGTGTAAATAAACAGTTGGGTTTTGTTCCTAATATCTCGCTTCTCTCAGTTTTTGACCTTATCACACGGATATCACAGTCAGATGCTGCATCTCCTTCACTTGAATATAGCCCTCCCACCAATGGGCGAGCGCAATGTTGGCCACTTGCCCTCTCAGATGGATGGGGAAATATGCATCCATTTCCCACGCCCACCCACCCACCCACCCGAATTACACCCATAAACCAGGAGTGGGAAGGCAGAAAACCCAGCCAGAAATTCTCGAAATATGCCCTTCTGTGTTACTGTTTCCCTGCTCCGCACCTACAATACATAAGAAATTGAGGTCAAATTTTGCAGGATCAGGCCCCTGCTCTTAAATGAATGACTAACTTAACTTCTAAAATGGTTGAATATAACCCACAATATTGAACAACACCAGGTAGACTAAGGACTACATTCAGGATTCCCAGCTTTTTGATATCATTTTAAGCTGTTAGAATTTACAAGTAAGCCATTAATTTTAAGGAAAACCCCTTGCCTCTGGAATTTTGCTCTTTGCTATTTCAGTGGGGGGTGTTAACCCAGTTAAAATAAATGGGCTCACCTCTTGGCTAAAATATTGAAGAGTAATTTCAGATGAATACATTAAGATTTGGTACACTAGGAGCCCATGGGGTAATTTCAGGTTCCCCCCCACCTAAGGTAATTGTAATTTTGAATCAGGTTTGATTGTATCACCCCTGCTTTCTGTGCCTTTTGTTCCTGGCCCACTGTTTCTGTTGTCTTAATTAAGTAAGCTATGATGGCACACATCCTTTCTCTTTCAAAATACTTCTTGTTATCCACAAGCATTCTGTGAAAACTATCATAGTCAAATTACCCTTAATCTGGGACATATAGTTTGCAAAACAGAAATGGAAATATCTGGCGTTAGCAAATAATTGTTCAGATATGGGGGCAATTTTAACTTAACCCGCCTGTCGGGAAACTGATGGGATCGAGTGTAACGCTAGTTTTACACCCCACCATATTAATTCAATGAAGAGTAATATTGGGTGGGGTGTAAAACCAGCGTTCCACCCAAGCCTGTGGGTTTCCCGCTGACGAGTAAGATTAAAATGACCCCCAAATTTGTTAAATTGCACTTTTTTTTTATTACTTGCATGGAATGCATTTCTGGCTTTGGTTGACACTGATCCTCAAACTTATTTCCAACATTTTCTGTTTTTATCTCAAACGTACCGCTGGTTGTTTTTTGATTTTGCTGTATTCATTTCTGTATCTGTGACGAATGGACTTTTGCGCAGACAGCTCGTCGCTGCAGATCTATCTCTTGTTGCCGCAGAGGAAGTGACATCGGAGCCCAGTAAGAAGAACTGTAAATATGTACCCAAGGGGGCAGGCACAGGAGAAGCTGGTGCTGAAGGGCCGTGCAGTCCAACGTCAACAGAAGACCAAAGACTGCCAGATGAGGCTGCAGGCTGCGGGGTAGCAGGACTACCTTTACACACCTCGAAAGAGGAAGATGAAGAGCTGGATGAGGCTCCACTTTCACCCAGAGGCCAGCCCATTGGCATAGAAACATTGGTAAGTAGGGCCAGCTGTACTTTACAGGTTGATCACGGTTCCTAAGTTTACTGTTCAGGGGGTACTCAAGCCAAAGGTAAGCAGTTGTCTCTGTTTGAGCTTCTGCTCAGCAAGTGTTTACCAAAAAAATGAGATCAGTAATCTCCTGCTGAGAGAAGCAGCAATTCAATATGATTAAGGATGTATGATTTTTCACAGGTTGTATTTGTTGTGCAGAGTCTTTGATTTCAGGTAAGTGAATGCTATAGTGGGTTGTACATTGAGTTTAGGAAATATTGATATATATCAGGATTCCCAGAACTTTATGATTCTGTAATAAACCGTGCATGTAAAAGCATACAGCTTTATGTATTATCAGGCAATGGATACTTGACTAAGAAGCTTTCTGATGCATATCCTATGTCCTGTTGGCTATTAGTAAATATAATGTTGTATATCCAATGTTACCATGTAATTTCTTGATCCAGTACCTTTTGGTATGTAATGTTTGGATTGAATAAACATGATAAATCGTGTTCTGGTTTTCTTTTGCTGTAGTTGAGATTGAATCAGATGTCCTTGTCAAAAAAATGTCCTTGATTTCTTCCAGTGTTGTTTCATTTAAATAAGTATTTTCTCCATGATCTTCCATTAATGATCAAATGTGAATTAACATTTGGCCTCGTCTTGCCTCTCCTCACCTCTCCATTCAACTCCACTCCTCACCTCTCCATTCAACTCCACTCCTCACCTCTCCATTCAACTCCACTCCTCGCCTCTCCATTCAACTCCACTCCTCGCCTCTCCATTCAACTCCACTCCTCGCCTCTCCATTCAACTCCACTCCTCCCCTCTCCATTCAACTCCACTCCTCGCCTCTCCATTCAACTCCACTCCTCGCCTCTCCATTCAACTCCACTCCTCACCTCTCCATTCAACTCCACTCCTCGCCTCTCCATTCAACTCCACTCCTCGCCTCTCCATTCAACTCCTCACCTCTCCTCTCCATTCAACTCCACTCCTCACCTCTCTATTCAACTCCACTCCTCGCCTCTCCATTCAACTCCACTCCTCGCCTCTCCATCCAACTCCACTCCTCACCTCTCCATTCAACTCCACTCCTCGCCTCTCCATTCAACTCCACTCCTCGCCTCTCCATTCAAATCCACTCCTCACCTCTCCATTCAACTCCACTCCTCGCCTCTCCATTCAACTCCACTCCTCGCCTCTCCATCCAACTCCACTCCTCGCCTCTCCATTCAACTCCACTCCTCACCTCTCCATTCAACTCCACTCCTCGCCTCTCCATTCAACTCCACTCCTCGCCTCTCCATTCAACTCCACTCCTCGCCTCTCCATTCAACTCCACTCCTCGCCTCTCCATCCAACTCCACTCCTCGCCTCTCCATTCAACTCCACTCCTCGCCTCTCCATTCAACTCCACTCCTCGCCTCTCCATTCAACTCCACTCCTCACCTCTCCATTCAACTCCACTCCTCACCTCTCCATTCAACTCCACTCCTCGCCTCGCCATTCAACTCCACTCCTCGCCTCTCCATTCAACTCCACTCCTCGCCTCTCCATCCAACTCCACTCCTCGCCTCTCCATTCAACTCCACTCCTCGCCTCTCCATTCAACTCCACTCCTCACCTCACCATTCAACTCCACTCCTCACCTCTCCATTCAACTCCACTCCTCGCCTCTCCATCCAACTCCACTCCTCACCTCTCCATCCAACTCCACTCCTCGCCTCTCCATTCAACTCCACTCCTCGCCTCTCCATTCAACTCCACTCCTCGCCTCTCCATTCAACTCCACTCCTCGCCTCTCCATTCAACTCCACTCCTCGCCTCTCCATTCAACTCCACTCCTCGCCTCTCCATTCAACTCCACTCCTCACCTCTCCATTCAACTCCACTCCTCACCTCTCCATTCAACTCCACTCCTCGCCTCGCCATTCAACTCCACTCCTCGCCTCTCCATTCAACTCCACTCCTCGACTCTCCATCCAACTCCACTCCTCGCCTCTCCATTCAACTCCACTCCTCGCCTCTCCATTCAACTCCACTCCTCGCCTCTCCATTCAACTCCACTCCTCACCTCTCCATTCAACTCCACTCCTCAGCTCACCTCTCCATTCAACTCCACTCCTCACCTCTCCATTCAACTCCACTCCTCACCTCACCTCTCCATTCAACTCCACTCCTCGCCGCTCCATTCAACTCCACTCCTCGCCTCTCCATTCAACTCCACTCCTCACCTCTCCATTCAACTCCACTCCTCACCTCTCCATTCAACTCCACTCCTCGCCTCTCCATTCAACTCCACTCCTCGCCTCTCCATTCAACTCCACTCCTCGCCTCTCCATTCAACTCCACTCATCACCTCTCCATTCAACTCCACTCCTCGCCTCTCCATTCAACTCCACTCCTCGCCTCTCCATTCAACTCCACTCCTCACCTCTCCATTCAACTCCACGCCTCGCCTCTCCATTCAACTCCTCACCTCTCCTCTCCATTCAACTCCACTCCTCGCCTCTCCATTCAAGTCCACTCATCACCTCTCCATTCAACTCCACTCCTCGCCTCTCCATTCAACTCCACTCCTCGCCTCTCCATTCAACTCCACTCCTCCCCTCTCCATTCAACTCCACTCCTCGCCTCTCCATTCAACTCCACTCCTCGCCTCTCCATTCAACTCCACTCCTCGCCTCGCCATTCAACTCCACTCCTCGCCTCTCCATTCAACTCCACTCCTCGCCTCGCCATCCAACTCCACTCCTCGCCTCTCCATTCAACTCCACTCCTCGCCTCTCCATCCAACTCCACTCCTCGCCTCTCCATTCAACTCCACTCCTCGCCTCTCCATTCAACTCCACTCCTCGCCTCTCCATTCAACTCCACTCCTCACCTCTCCATTCAACTCCACTCCTCACCTCTCCATTCAACTCCAATCCTCGCCTCGCCATTCAACTCCACTCCTCACCTCTCCATTCAACTCCACTCCTCGCCTCTCCATTCAACTCCACTCCTCGCCTCTCCATTCAACTCCACTCCTCGCCTCTCCATTCAACTCCACTCCTCCCCTCTCCATTCAACTCCACTCCTCGCCTCTCCATTCAACTCCACTCCTCGCCTCTCCATTCAACTCCACTCCTCACCTCTCCATTCAACTCCACTCCTCGCCTCTCCATTCAACTCCACTCCTCGCCTCTCCATTCAACTCCTCACCTCTCCTCTCCATTCAACTCCACTCCTCGCCTCTCCATTCAACTCCACTCCTCACCTCTCCATTCAACTCCACTCCTCACCTCTCCATTCAACTCCAATCCTCGCCTCGCCATTCAACTCCACTCCTCGCCTCTCCATCCAACTCCACTCCTCGCCTCTCCATTCAACTCCACTCCTCGCCTCTCCATTCAACTCCACTCCTCGCCTCTCCATTCAACTCCACTCCTCACCTCTCCATTCAACTCCACTCCTCACCTCTCCATTCAACTCCAATCCTCGCCTCGCCATTCAACTCCACTCCTCACCTCTCCATTCAACTCCACTCCTCGCCTCTCCATTCAACTCCACTCCTCGCCTCTCCATTCAACTCCACTCCTCGCCTCTCCATTCAACTCCACTCCTCGCCTCTCCATTCAACTCCACTCCTCACCTCTCCATTCAACTCCACTCCTCGCCTCTCCATTCAACTCCACTCCTCGCCTCTCCATTCAACTCCACTCCTCGCCTCTCCATTCAACTCCACTCCTCGCCTCTCCATTCAACTCCACTCCTCGCCTCTCCATTCAACTCCACTCCTCGCCTCTCCATTCAACTCCACTCCTCACCTCTCCATTCAACTCCACTCCTCACCTCTCCATTCAACTCCAATCCTCGCCTCGCCATTCAACTCCACTCCTCACCTCTCCATTCAACTCCACTCCTCGCCTCTCCATTCAACTCCACTCCTCGCCTCTCCATTCAACTCCACTCCTCGCCTCTCCATTCAACTCCACTCCTCCCCTCTCCATTCAACTCCACTCCTCGCCTCTCCATTCAACTCCACTCCTCGCCTCTCCATTCAACTCCACTCCTCACCTCTCCATTCAACTCCACTCCTCGCCTCTCCATTCAACTCCACTCCTCGCCTCTCCATTCAACTCCTCACCTCTCCTCTCCATTCAACTCCACTCCTCACCTCTCTATTCAACTCCACTCCTCGCCTCTCCATTCAACTCCACTCCTCGCCTCTCCATCCAACTCCACTCCTCGCCTCTCCATTCAACTCCACTCCTCGCCTCTCCATTCAACTCCACTCCTCGCCTCTCCATTCAAATCCACTCCTCACCTCTCCATTCAACTCCACTCCTCGCCTCTCCATTCAACTCCACTCCTCGCCTCTCCATCCAACTCCACTCCTCGCCTCTCCATTCAACTCCACTCCTCACCTCTCCATTCAACTCCACTCCTCGCCTCTCCATTCAACTCCACTCCTCGCCTCTCCATTCAACTCCACTCCTCGCCTCTCCATTCAACTCCACTCCTCGCCTCTCCATCCAACTCCACTCCTCGCCTCTCCATTCAACTCCACTCCTCGCCTCTCCATTCAACTCCACTCCTCGCCTCTCCATTCAACTCCACTCCTCACCTCTCCATTCAACTCCACTCCTCACCTCTCCATTCAACTCCACTCCTCGCCTCGCCATTCAACTCCACTCCTCGCCTCTCCATTCAACTCCACTCCTCGCCTCTCCATCCAACTCCACTCCTCGCCTCTCCATTCAACTCCACTCCTCGCCTCTCCATTCAACTCCACTCCTCACCTCACCATTCAACTCCACTCCTCACCTCTCCATTCAACTCCACTCCTCGCCTCTCCATCCAACTCCACTCCTCACCTCTCCATCCAACTCCACTCCTCGCCTCTCCATTCAACTCCACTCCTCGCCTCTCCATTCAACTCCACTCCTCGCCTCTCCATTCAACTCCACTCCTCGCCTCTCCATTCAACTCCACTCCTCGCCTCTCCATTCAACTCCACTCCTCGCCTCTCCATTCAACTCCACTCCTCCCCTCTCCATTCAACTCCACTCCTCACCTCTCCATTCAACTCCACTCCTCGCCTCGCCATTCAACTCCACTCCTCGCCTCTCCATTCAACTCCACTCCTCGCCTCTCCATCCAACTCCACTCCTCGCCTCTCCATTCAACTCCACTCCTCGCCTCTCCATTCAACTCCACTCCTCGCCTCTCCATTCAACTCCACTCCTCACCTCTCCATTCAACTCCACTCCTCAGCTCACCTCTCCATTCAACTCCACTCCTCACCTCTCCATTCAACTCCACTCCTCACCTCACCTCTCCATTCAACTCCACTCCTCGCCTCTCCATTCAACTCCACTCCTCGCCTCTCCATTCAACTCCACTCCTCACCTCTCCATTCAACTCCACTCCTCACCTCTCCATTCAACTCCACTCCTCGCCTCTCCATTCAACTCCACTCCTCGCCTCTCCATTCAACTCCACTCCTCGCCTCTCCATTCAACTCCACTCATCACCTCTCCATTCAACTCCACTCCTCGCCTCTCCATTCAACTCCACTCCTCGCCTCTCCATTCAACTCCACTCCTCACCTCTCCATTCAACTCCACGCCTCGCCTCTCCATTCAACTCCTCACCTCTCCTCTCCATTCAACTCCACTCCTCGCCTCTCCATTCAAGTCCACTCATCACCTCTCCATTCAACTCCACTCCTCGCCTCTCCATTCAACTCCACTCCTCGCCTCTCCATTCAACTCCACTCCTCACCTCTCCATTCAACTCCACTCCTCGCCTCTCCATTCAACTCCACTCCTCGCCTCTCCATTCAACTCCACTCCTCGCCTCGCCATTCAACTCCACTCCTCGCCTCTCCATTCAACTCCACTCCTCGCCTCGCCATCCAACTCCACTCCTCGCCTCTCCATTCAACTCCACTCCTCGCCTCTCCATTCAACTCCACTCCTCACCTCACCATTCAACTCCACTCCTCGCCTCTCCATCCAACTCCACTCCTCACCTCTCCATCCAACT
This sequence comes from Somniosus microcephalus, assembly GCF_052327205.1. NCBI lineage: Eukaryota > Metazoa > Chordata > Chondrichthyes > Squaliformes > Somniosidae > Somniosus > Somniosus microcephalus. Next base: position 34,861,037 of record NC_141001.1, on the reverse strand, counting down.
CCACTCCTCGCCTCTCCATTCAACTCCACTCCTCGCCTCTCCATTCAACTCCACTCCTCGCCTCTCCATTCAACTCCACTCCTCGCCTCTCCATTCAACTCCACTCCTCGCCTCTCCATTCAACTCCACTCCTCGCCTCTCCATTCAACTCCACTCCTCACCTCTCCATTCAACTCCACTCCTCACCTCTCCATTCAACTCCAATCCTCGCCTCGCCATTCAACTCCACTCCTCGCCTCTCCATTCAACTCCACTCCTCGCCTCTCCATTCAACTCCACTCCTCGCCTCTCCATTCAACTCCACTCCTCGCCTCTCCATTCAACTCCACTCCTCGCCTCTCCATTCAACTCCACTCCTCGCCTCTCCATTCAACTCCACTCCTCGCCTCCCCATTCAACTCCACTCCTCGCCTCTCCATTCAACTCCACTCCTCGCCTCTCCATTCAACTCCACTCCTCACCTCTCCATTCAACTCCACTCCTCACCTCACCTCTCCATTCAACTCCACTCCTCACCTCTCCATTCAACTCCACTCCTCACCTCACCTCTCCATTCAACTCCACTCCTCGCCTCTCCATTCAACTCCACTCCTCGCCTCTCCATTCAACTCCACTCCTCACCTCTCCATTCAACTCCACTCCTCACCTCTCCATTCAACTCCACTCCTCGCCTCTCCATTCAACTCCACTCCTCACCTCTCCATTCAACTCCACTCCTCGCCTCTCCATTCAACTCCACTCCTCGCCTCTCCATTCAACTCCACTCCTCGCCTCTCCATTCAACTCCACTCATCACCTCTCCATTCAACTCCACTCCTCGCCTCTCCATTCAACTCCACTCCTCGCCTCTCCATTCAACTCCACTCCTCACCTCTCCATTCAACTCCACTCCTCACCTCTCCATTCAACTCCACTCATCACCTCTCCATTCAACTCCACTCCTCGCCTCTCCATTCAACTCCACTCCTCACCTCTCCATTCAACTCCACTCCTCACCTCTCCATTCAACTCCACTCCTCGCCTCTCCATTCAACTCCAGTCCTCGCCTCTCCATTCAACTCCACTCATCACCTCTCCATTCAACTCCACTCCTCGCCTCTCCATTCAACTCCACTCCTCACCTCTCCATTCAACTCCACTCATCACCTCTCCATTCAACTCCACTCCTCGCCTCTCCATTCAACTCCAGTCCTCGCCTCTCCATTCAACTCCACTCATCACCTCTCCATTCAACTCCACTCCTCGCCTCTCCATTCAACTCCACTCCTCGCCTCTCCATTCAACTCCACTCCTCGCCTCTCCATTCAACTCCACTCCTCGCCTCTCCATTCAACTCCACTCCTCGCCTCTCCATCCAACTCCACTCCTCGCCTCTCCATTCAACTCCACTCCTCGCCTCTCCATTCAACTCCACTCCTCGCCTCACCATTCAACTCCACTCCTCGCCTCTCCATTCAACTCCACTCCTCGCCTCTCCATTCAACTCCACTCCTCGCCTCTCCATTCAACTCCACTCCTCGCCTCTCCATTCAACTCCACTCCTCACCTCTCCATTCAACTCCACTCCTCGCCTCTCCATTCAACTCCACTCCTCGCCTCTCCATTCAACTCCACTCCTCACCTCTCCATTCAACTCCACTCCTCACCTCTCCATTCAACTCCACTCCTCGCCTCTCCATTCAACTCCACTCCTCGCCTCTCCATTCAACTCCACTCCTCGCCTCTCCATTCAACTCCACTCATCACCTCTCCATTCAACTCCACTCCTCGCCTCTCCATTCAACTCCACTCCTCGCCTCTCCATTCAACTCCACTCCTCGCCTCTCCATTCAACTCCACTCCTCGCCTCTCCATTCAACTCCACTCCTCACCTCTCCATTCAACTCCACTCCTCGCCTCTCCATTCAACTCCACTCCTCGCCTCTCCATTCAACTCCACTCCTCACCTCTCCATTCAACTCCACTCCTCACCTCTCCATTCAACTCCACTCCTCGCCTCTCCATTCAACTCCACTCCTCGCCTCTCCATTCAACTCCACACCTCGCCTCTCCATTCAACTCCACTCATCACCTCTCCATTCAACTCCACTCCTCGCCTCTCCATTCAACTCCACTCCTCGCCTCTCCATTCAACTCCACTCCTCGCCTCTCCATTCAACTCCACTCCTCGCCTCTCCATTCAACTCCACTCCTCGCCTCTCCATTCAACTCCACTCCTCGCCTCTCCATTCAACTCCGCTCCTCACCTCTCCATCCAACTCCACTCCTCACCTCTCCATTCAACTCCACTCCTCGCCTCTCCATTCAACTCCACTCCTCGCCTCTCCATCCAACTCCACTCCTCGCCTCTCCATTCAACTCCACTCCTCGCCTCTCCATTCAACTCCACTCCTCGCCTCTCCATTCAGCTCCACTCCTCGCCTCTCCATTCAACTCCACTCCTCACCTCTCCATTCAACTCCACTCCTCGCCTCTCCATTCAACTCCTCTCCTCGCCTCTCCACTCATCATCTATCCAATTAGCTGCATTCTTTTTCTCTCCATTCATCTCCACTTCTCACTTCTCCTCGTTTATCCATTCATCTCCACTACTGGCCTTTCCATTCATCACTACTCCTCCCTTCCCCTTGCCTCTCATTCATCTCCACTTCTCACCTCTCCTTATCTCTTCATTCACCTCTCCTCTCTTCCTTTCCTCTCCTCTCCACTCCATTCATCACCTCGCATCTCCTCTCCTCGCCTCTTCATTCATCTCTTTGCCTCTCCATTCATCTCTCCTCTCCTCTCCTCACATCGCCTTGCCTCGCCTCCCCTTATCCTCTCCTCTCCAATCATCTCCAATCCTCTCCAATACACTTTTCGCCTCTCCATTCATCTTCACTCCTCTCCTCACCTTTCCATTCTTCTCATCCAGAAGTGCCGAGTGGATGATCCATCTCGGCCTCCTCCTGAGGTCCCCACCATCACAGATGCCAGTCTTCAGCCAATTCAAATCACTCCATGTGATATCATGAAATGGCTGAGTGCACTGGATACAAGAAAGGCTGTGGGCTCCGACAACATCCTGGCTGCAGCGCTGAAGACCTGTGCTCCAGAACTAGCCATGCTTCTAGCCAAGCTGTTCCAGTATAGCTACAACACTGGCATCTACCTGACAAAAATGGAAAATTGTCCCGGTATGTCCTGTCCACAGAAAGCAGGACAAATCCAATCCGGCCAATACCGCCCCATCGGCCTACTCTCAATCATCAGCAAAGTGATGGAAGGTGTCGTTGACAGTGCTATTAAACAGAACTACTCACCAATAACCTGCTCACCTATGTTCATTCTGGGTTCCACCAGGACCACTCGGCTCCAGACATCATTACAGCTGTGGTCCAATTAGTGACAAAAGAGTTGAATTCCAGAGGTGAGGTGAAAGTGACTGTCCTTGACATCAAGGCAGTATTTAACTAAGTGTGGCCCTAGTAAAACTGGTCGGGCGGGGGGGAAGTCTCCACTGAGGAAGGAATCATACCTAGCACAAAGGAAGATGGTTGTGGTTGTTGGAAGCCAATCATCTCAGCCCCAGGACATCGCAGCAGGTGTTTCTCCGGGCAGTGAACTAGGCCCAATCATGTTCAGCTACTTCATCAATGACCTTCCCTCCATCATAAGGTCAGAAGTGGGGATGTTCTCTGATGATTGCACAGCATTACAGCGTTCAGTTCCATTCACAATTCTTCAGATAATGAAGCAGTCTGTGCCTGCATGCAGCAAGACCTGGACAACAACCAGGCTTGGGCTGATAAGTGGCAAGTAACATTCGCGCCACACAAGTGCCAGACAATGACCATCTCCAACGAGATAGGGTCTAACCACTGCCCCTTGACATTCAATGGCATTACCATCATCGAATCCCCCACCATCAACATCTTGCGAATCACCATTGACCAGAAACTCAACTGGACCAGCCACATAAATACTGTGGCTACAAGAACAGGTCAGAGGCTGGGTATTCTGTGGCGAGTGGCTCACTTCCTGATTCCCCAAAGCCTTTCCACCATCTACAAGGTACAAGTCAGGAGTGTGATGGAATATCTCCACTTGACTAGATAAAAAAAAATTCTCTTCTTTTTAGGCAGTCCCTCGGAACCAAGGATGACTTGCTTCCACACTAAAAATGAGTTCTCAGGTGACTGATGAATCCAATGCGGGACCTACAGTCTCTGTCACAGGTGGGGCAGACGGTGGTTGAAGGGGCGGGTGGGTGGGGTGCTTGGGTTGACGTGCGCTCCTTCCGCTGTTTGCGCTTGGTTTCTGCTTACTCCCAGTGAAGAGACTCGAGGTGTTCGACGCCTTCCCAGATGCTTCTCCTCCACTTTGTGCGGTCTTGGGCCAGGGATTCCCAGGTGTCGGTGGGGATGTTGCACTTTTTCAAGGAGGCTTTGAAGGTGTCCTGGATAAATACAGCTCCAACAACACTCAAGAAGCTCGATACCATCCAGGACAAAGCACACCATCCACCACCTTAAACATTCAATCCCTCCACCATTGGCACACCATGGCTGCAGTGTGTACCATCTACAAGATCCACTGCAGCAACTTGCCAAGCCTTCTTTGACAGCACCTCCCAAACCTACAACCTCTACCACCTAGAAGGACAGGGGCAGCAGGCGCATGGAAACACCACCACCTGCAAGTTCTTCTCCAATTCACACACCATCCCGAATTGGAAATATATTGCCGTTCTTTCATCGTCGCTGGGTCAAAATCCTGAAACTCACTGCCTAACAGTACTGTGGGTGTACCTTCACCACACAGACTGCAGCGGTTCAAGAAGGTGGCTCAAGGGCAACTGTGGATTGGTAATTAATGATGGCCTTGCCAGCGATGCCCACATTCTGTGGATGAGTAAATAAAGAAATAAAAAAACTCCACTCCTCTCCTTGCGCCTCCTCTCCTCTCCTCTCCACTCCTCACATCTCCATTCATTTCCACACCTCTCCTCACCTCTGCATTCATCACATCTTCCCTCACCTCATCTCACCTCGCCTCTCTCCTCTCCTCTCCATTTATCCCTACTATTCTCCACTCCTCGCCTCTCTATTCATCTCTGTGCCTCGCCTCTCTTATTCTCTCCCATCCATTCATCTCCACTCCTCTCTCTCCTTTCATCTCTACTCCTCTCCTCTCCTCTCCTCCCCATCCAGCTCTACTCCTCTCCTCTTCATTCATCTCCATAGTTATAGAGTCATAACAGCACAGAAGGAGGCCATTCAGCCCATCGAGTCCATACCGGCTCTCTGCAGAACAATCCAGTCCCATTCCCCCGCTCTATCCCCGTAGCCCTGCAAGTTTATTTCCCTCAAGTGCCTATCCAGTCTCCCCTTGAAAACATTGAGTGTTTCCACTTCCACCACGTCCATCAGCAGCGAATTCCGGGTCATCGCCACTCGCTGTATAAAAAAGTTTTTCCTCACGTCCCCCCTGTATCTCTTGCCCAAAACCTTAAAACTGTGTCCCCTAGTCCTTGTACAGGTAGACTATCCTTTATCCGAACTTCCGAAAACCGAAAACCTCTAAAAACCGAAAGTTTTTTTGTTCAGCGTAAGTCGTGCGCACGACATGACCAGAGTGGCGCACGACTTACGCTGAGCAGGGCAGAGGGTCACAGAGTTCCCTCCTGGGTAGGAGATTGCAGGCCAAGCCGGGCAGTGTGAAGGAGGTACCGGGAGAGTGAACCCAACAATACAGCGGCCCGTCCGATAGCTGCAGCGGCCCGTCTGATATTCTTTTCTCCCCCCGACCCGACCCGGACTGAACCACGGCCCGTCCGATATTCTTTTCTCCCGACCCGACCCGACCCGAACCGCGGCCCATCCGATATTCTTTTCTCCGCCCCGGACCCCCCCCCCGACCCCGACCCCCTCCCCCGACCCCGACCCCCCCGGCCCCGACCCCCCCCTGACCCTGACCCCCCCCGACCCACCCCGGACCCCCCCGACCCCAAACACCCCCCCCGGACCCCCCCCGACCCCCCCCGACCCCGACCCCCCCCCGACCGACCCCGACCCCCCCGACCTGAACTGCGGCCCGTCCGATATTCTTTTCTCCGCCCCCACCTGACCCCCGACCTGATTTGCGGGCCAGCTTAGTAGGAGTCAGCCGATATCCGGCTTTCCAGAGAAGCAGGAAGGGGAATGAGACACGGAACAGTCGCAAGAGGTAGCCTGAACTTTTACAATTTATATTAAATACAAATTTCCCAGTCTTATAATAATACCTCCTGAAATCCGAAAAATTCCGAAAACCGAAACTCAGCTGGTCCTAAGGCTTTCGGATAAGGGATAGTGTACCTGTACCATCAACTAGTAGTAACAGCCTTTCCCCGTCTAGCCTATTGAAACCCGTCATAATCTTGTACACCTCTATCAAATCACCCCTCAACCTTCTTTGCTCTAATGAAAACAAATCCAGCTTCTCCAACCTGTCCTTGTAGCTAAGATCCCCCATCCCCGGAACCATTCTGGTAAATCTCCTCTGCACCCTCTCAAGGGCCTTCACATCCTTCCTAAAGTGTGGTGACCAGAACTGAATACAATACTCCAGTTGTGGCCTAACCAGCGCTTTATAAAGATTCAGCATAACTTCTCTATTTTTGTACTCAATACCTCTATTTATGAAGCCCAAGATCCCATATGCTTTGTTAACCACTTTCTCAATATGTCCTGCCACCTTCAGGGACATATGCACATTAACTCCCAGGTCCCTCTGTCCCTACACACTCTTTAAAACTGTGCCAATCCACTCCTCTCCTCCCCATTCAGCTCCACTCCTCTCCATTTACCACACCTCGTCTCGTCCTTCCTCCAATATGGAATGTTTTTCCTTGTGTTTGAATTTCCCAGATATCTGGCAGAGAGTTAAGTGCAGTGAGACACAATGACTGAAACAAACTCCTTGAGCTGGATTTTGCGATCAAAATAAGGGTGAGGCTAACAGCGCTCACCGTTATTGATGTGTAAATCGGACAGTAACTTCCAGCGGCCGCACATGCGCAGTTAAATATGTAAATCAGGAAATTGCTGTCCGAGATGCCCTGCTCCTCTAGAAGCTGCGCAATGCGAGGGTATACATATCAGGAAAGGATGAACAGGCTGGGTTTCTTTTCTCTTGAAAAAAGGCTGAGGGGTGACCTAATAGAGGTCTTTAAAATTATGCAAAATTTTGATAGAGTGGATATAGAGATAATGTTACCGCTTATAGGGAAGAGCATGACTAGAGGCTATCAATATAAGATAGTCACCAAGAAACATCTTCACCCAAAGAGTGGTGAGAATGCGGAACTCGCTACCACAGGGAGTGGTTGAAGCGAATAGTATAGATGCATTTAAGGGGAGGCTAGACAAGCATATGAGGGAGAAGGGAATAGAGGGTTATGCTGACAGATTTAGATGAGGAAAGACGGGAGGAGGCTTGAGTGGAGCATAAACGCCAGCATGGACTGGTTGGGCTGAATGGCCTGTTCTTTGCCGCATATCCTATGTAATAACGCCACCTCGCCAAGAAAGTCACCAGTAAAATACATTGAACAGTATGAAGTTGCCGTACTTACCTGATATATACACACTAAATGTGCCAGAATAAGTTAGGGCTTGTCCATTCCAGTGTAAGTACCCTTTTAATGGCATGATACATCTTAATTACTGCCAAACAATCTCTCTGGCACTGAAAATTAACTTTAACAAGTGTGGAGTCTCATTCCTTCAGATTTTAATCATTGTTAGAGATTCAAAAAAATAAAAAATGTAATTTTTTTTAACTTTTTCTATCTGTCTCTTTTATCTCTCTCTTGTAATCCAATCTTTCTTTTCCTCTCTTTATTTCACTTTCTGCACGTGATTTGACACTGTATTCAGTATTCTAACTGACACTTCCTGGTTCAGATTCTGCGCTGCTTATTAACGATTCTTCCAGCTGATTGGTTAAGGAGATACATAGTTGCTTGTCCTGTTCACACAGGTGCAGATGCCCTGTAGAGGGCGCTATGCTTTTTGAATGGTTGGCCGAGAGGAAGTTCCAGTTCAAAAGCCCATATAAGGTCTGTGGGAAAGTGGAAGTGTTCGTCGCTGATCGCAAAATCTAGCCCCTTATTTTTTGATTTAAAGGTTATTCTCTATTGCTTGAGCTATGGGGTATTCACATCTTCTCCTTCTCCCCTTAAAAATTATCTCGAATAATTTGACCTAATCTGAGTTGGATTTAAGTTCACACCACTATATCAATTTGTGACAAAACCGAATCTAACTGTATCCTTTCACATAGATATGTTGCCTTTTAATTATGTTTTAATGACACCATCTGGAACAATTGCATTTGCAATAAAGACATTTACAAGGTTCTTTGATATATTATGTTGTCTGGGATGTTTGTTTTGGGCTTTCTCTTAATTTAAGACTTAAAGTATTACTTTCACAATACATTGCAGTTATAAATTACATAGGATTACATAGGATATACGGCACAGAAACAGGCCATTCTGCCCAACCAGTCCATGCCGGCGTTTATGCTCCACTCGAGCCTCCTCCCGTCTTTCCTCATCTAAATCTATCAGCATAACCCTCTATTCCCTTCTCCCTCATATGCTTGTCTAGCCTCCCCTTAAATGCATCTATACGATTCGCTTCAACCACTCCCTGTGGTAGTGAGTTCCACATTCTCACCACTCTTTGGGTGAAGAGGTTTCTTCTGAATTCCCTATTGGATTTCTTGGTGACTATCTTATATTGATGGCCTCTAGTTATGCTCTTCCCCACAAGTGGAAACATTCTCTCTGTATCTACTCTATCGAAACCTTTCATAATTTTAAAGACCTCAATAGGACACCCTCAGCCTTCTTTTTTCAAGAGAAAAGAGACTCAGCCTGTTCATCCTTTCCTGATATGTAGACCCTCGCATTTCTGGTATCATCCTTGTAAATGTTCTCTGCACCCTCTCTAGTGACTCTGTATCCTTGTTATACTATAATAATACGCAGTACTCTAAGTGTGGTCTAACCAAGGTTCGATACAGGTTTAGCATACCTTCCCTACTTTTCAATACTATCCCTCTAGAAATAAACACTAGTGCTTGGTTTCTTTTTTTATGGCCTTGCTAACCTATGTCGCAATTTTTAGTGATTTGTGTATTTGTACTCCGAGATCCCTTTGTTCCTCTACTCCACCTTGACTCGCACCCTCCAAGTAATAAGTGACCTCTCTATTCTTCCTACCAAAATGTAATACCTCACATTTATCTGTGTTGCACTTCATTTGCCAATTATATGCCCATTCTGCAAGTTTATTAATGTCCTCCTGTAATTTAGAACATGAGAACACAAGAAAAAGGAGCAGGGGTAGGCCACTTGGCCTTTCGAGCATGCTCTGCCATTAAATAATATCATGGCTGATCTTCTACCTTATTTTCACTTTCCTGCACTATCCCCATATCCTTTGTTTCCCTTAATATACAAAAATCTATCGATCTCGATCTTGAATATACTCAATGACCGAACCTCCACAGCCCTCTTGGGTAGAGAATTCCAAAGATTCACCACCCTCTGAGTGAAGAAATTTCTCCTCATCTCAGTCATAAATGGCTGACCCCTTATTGTGAGGCTGTGACCCCTGGTTCTAGACTTCCCAGCCAGGGGAAACATCCTCCCTGCATATACCCTGTCAAGCTCTGTAAGAATTTTGAATGTTTCAATGAGATCACCTCTCATTCTTCTAAACTCTAGAGAATATAGGCCTAGTCTACTCAATCTCTCCTCATAGGACAATCCCCCCATTCCAGGAACCAGTCTGGTGAACCTTCGTTGCACTCCCTCTATGGCAAGTATATCCTTCCTTAGGTAAGGAGACCAAAACTGTACACAATACGCCAGGTGTGGTCTCACCAGGGCCCTATATAATTGCAGTAAGATGTCTTTACTCTTATTGTTGCAGTCCTCCTCAGTATTGACTATCCCCCCCAATTTGGTATCATCCGCAAATTTAGATATTGTGTTTTTGATTCCAAAGTCTAAATCGTTAATGTAAATTGTGAACAACAGTGGTCCCAGCACTGATCCTTGTGGAACACCACTACCCACCTTCTGCCATTGTGAATAACTATCCTTTACCCCTACTCTCTGCTTTCTGTCTTGAAGCCAGCTAGCTATCCATTCTGCTACTTGTCCCCTGACTCCGCATTCTCTGACCTTGTTCATCAGTCTATTATGGGGTACCTTATCAAAGGCCCTTTGAAAATCTAAATGAGTTACATCTACTGCATTACCATTGTCTACTCTTTCTGTTACCTCTTCAAAAAATTCAATGAGGTTGATCAAGCAAGATTTTCCCTTTTGAAATCCATGCTGACTATTCCTTATTATAATTTTGGTTATAATCCTTATATTTGGTTATATTCCTTATTATAATTTGGTTATATTCCTTATTATAATTTTGGTTAAACCTGGCACTAAGCTCATGGTCTACAGGGCAGCAGTGATACCTGCCCTGCTGTATGCCTCAGAGACATGGACCATGTACAGCAGGCACCTCAAAGCACTGGAGAGGTACCACCAACGCTGCCTCCTCAAGATCCTGCAAATCCATTGGCAGGATAGGCGCACCAATGTCAGTGTTCTTGCTCAGGCCAACATCCCCAGCATCGAAGCTCAATCAGCTCCGATGAACGGGTCACATTGTCCGCATGCCCGATATGAGACTCCCAAAACAAGCGCTCTATTCGGAGCTCTGGCACGGCAAGAGAGCCCCAGGTGGGCAGAGGAAACGCTTCACGAACACCCTCAAAGCCTCCTTGAAAAAGTGTAACATCCCCACTGATACCTGGGAATCCCTGGCCCAAGACCACACGAAGTGGAGGAGAAGCATCCAGGAAGACGCCGAACACCTTGAGTCTCTTCGCCAGGAGCAAGCGGAAGCCAAGCGCAGGCAGCACAAGGAGCGCACGTCAACCCAAGCACCCCACCCACCTGCCCCTTCAACCACCGTCTGCCCCACCTGTGACAGAGACTGTAGGTCCCGCATTGGACTCATCAGTCACCTGAGTACTCATTTTTAATGTGGAAGCAAGTCATCCTCGATTCCGAGGGACTGCCTAAGAAGAAGAAGATAATTTTGGTTTCTAAATGTTCTTCTATTCTCTCCTTTTAATATGGATTCCAATACTTTTCCTACCACCGATTTTAAGCTGACTAGTCTATAATTCCCTGGACATGTTCTATCCCCCTTGAATATAGGTATCACGTTAGTTATCCGCCAGTGTTCTGGCATTACACCTTGTTCTAATGAATTATTAAGTATATATAGTAATGCCTCTGCTATCTCTTCCCTAGAATCTTTTAAAATGCGTGGATGCAATCTATCCGGACCAGGGGTTTTATCCTCTTTGAGTTGGATTAGTTTATTTAATATATCCCCTCTTTTTATTTTAAATGCACTTCTCATTACTAATCTCATCATCCGATGTAATGTCCACCTGTTCTATCTCCCTGGTAAATACTGAAGTAAAATAATTATTTAATATTTCTGCCATCTCTCTATCGTTACTTGTGGTATTATCCTGTCTATCCCTTAATGGCCCTATTCCCATCCCAACCTTTTTTATTGATGTGCCTATAAAATATTTTACTATTTTTTATGTTCCTTGATAATTCAATTTCATAGTTACTCTTTGCCTTCCTAATTTTTTTTGACTTCTCTCCTAATCTCTTCATATTCTCCCTTATCATGCACTCCCCTGCTGTCCATGTATTTAATGTATGCCTCTTTCTTTACCCTCAGTTGTTCCCTTATGGCTTTATTCATCAATGGAGTCTCATTAGTGTTTAGTTTGTTCTTTTCTTTTAGCAGAATATATTGTTCCTGCACTCTGTTGAACACCGTTTTAAATGTTTCCCATTGCTGTTTGCCAATATTGTTGCCCATTTTATTTTCCCAAGTTCTATTCTCAGCCCCTCAAAATCAGCTTTTCTCCAATCTATTCCCCTGGTTTTCATCATACTTATGTCCTTCTCAATTATCATCTTAAAGTGTATTATATTATGCATGGTGTGGAGATACCGGAGTTGGACTGGGGTGGACAAATGTAAGAGGTCACACAACACCAGGTTATAGTCCAACAGCTTTATTTGAAATCACAAGCTTTCGGAGTGCTGCTCCTTCGTCAGGTGAAGTGGAGAAATGCATAAAGACACAGCTTATATAGTCAGAGAATAATGTCAGATGTTTACAGGTAATCTTTCCAACTGCCATTTATCGCACCTCGGCAGAGAGATAATCACAGCAATCAAAGGTGTGAATGGTGTCCAAACAGGTCAGTCAGGAAAACATTACATCAAAGAACATGCAGATGCTGGGGTCTGTATGAAAAACAAAAAAACAGACAAAAAAATTTTTTTTTGCTGGAAATCACAGCAGGTCCGGCTGCATCTGTGTAGAGAGAACAAGCCAATGTCGACTCGAGTCTGGATGACCCTGCGTCAGGTGGGGTTATATGTAGCGTGACATGAACCCAAGATCTCGGTTGAGGCCGTCCTCATGGGTGCGGAACTTGGCTATCAGTTTCTGCGCGACGATTTTGCGTTGTCGTGTGTCTCGAAGGCCGCCTTGGAGAGTGCTTACCCGAAGATCGGAGGCTGAATGTCCTTGACTGCTGAAGTGTTCCCCGACTGGGAGGGAACACTCCTGCCTGGTGATTGTTGCGCGGTGTCCGTTCATCCGTTGTTGCAGTGTCTGCATGGTCTCGCCGATGTACCATGCTCCGGGGCATCCTTTCCTGCAACGTATGAGGTAGACAACGTTGGCCGAGTCACATGAGTATGTACCATGTACCTGGTGGGTGGTGTCCTCATGTGTGATGATGGTATCTGTGTTGATGATCTGGCATGTCTTGCAGTGGTTGCTGTGTACATCGGCGAGACCATGCAGACACTGCGACAACGGATGAACGGACACCGCGCAACAATCACCAGGCAGGAGTGTTCCCTCCCAGTCGGGGAACACTTCAGCAGTCAAGGACATTCAGTCTCCGATCTTCGGGTAAGCATTCTCCAAGGCGGCCTTCGAGACACACGACAACGCAAAATCGTCGAGCAGAAACTGATAGCTAAGTTCTGCACCCATGAGGACGGCCTCAACTGAGATCTTGGGTTCATGTCACGCTACATGTAACCCCACCTGACGCAGGGTCATCCAGACTCGAGTCAACATTGGCTTGTTCTCTCTACACAGATGCGGCCAGACCTGCTGTGATTTCCAGCAAAAAAAATGTTTTTTGTCTGTTTTTTTGTTTTTCATACAGACCCCAGCACCTGCATGTTCTTTGATGTAATGTTTTCCTGACTGACCTGTTTGGACACCATTCACACCTTTGATTATCTCTCTGCCGAGGTGCGATAAATGGCAGTTGGAAAGATTACCTGTAAACATCTGACATTATTCTCTGACTATATAAGCTGTGTCTTTATGCATTTCTCCCCTTCACCTGACGAAGGAGCAGCGCTCCGAAAGCTTGTGATTTCAAATAAAGCTGTTGGACTATAACCTGGTGTTGTGTGACTTCTTACATTTATTATATTATGGTCATTATTGCCTAAATGTTCCCCTACTTTTACTTCTCTTATCTGCTCTGGTTCATTCCCCATTACTAGATCCAATAGCGAATCCTCCCTTATTGGGCTTTTTATATATTGGGTTAGAAAGGAGTCCTGTACACATTGTAGGCACTCTTATCCCCTTTACCTATCTCTTCTGTCCAATTAATATTGGGGTAGTTGAAATCCCCCATGATTATTATTCTATGTTTTTTACTAATTTCCCTAATTTGTCTGCATAATCCTTCCTCCACCTCCCTTCCACTATTAGATGGTCTGTAGACTACGCCTATTAGTGTGATTGATCCTTTATTATCTTTATCTCTATTCAGATGGATTCTATTTTTGTCTTGCTGATACCTGATTCACCTTTTTCTACTGCCATTATGTTATCCCTAATAAGTACAACTACTCCACTTCCCCTTTTTCCTTCTCTATCGTTTCTAAATATGTTATACCCTACAATGTTTAATTCCCAGTCCTGATTTTTCTGTAGTCATGTCTCAGTAATTCCTACTATGTCTGGTTCCTCGCAATGCATGATTGCCTCCAGCTGCCATTTTATTATATACACTGTGTGCATTGCTGTACAGACAGTTTACTCATTTCTAATAGGATTTCCTCTCACTTTATGTTTAAATATCTTTTTAGACTCCTGTTCTATAACTCTATTTATTCCCTTGCCATCAATGTCCTCCCTTACTTTATTCTTTCCTATGCTCTCTTTTCCTGTTTTGTTTATATTTAGGCTGGTTATGTTTCTTGTAAATTCCTCCCCCCCATCTTACTAGTTGAAAACCTTTGCCACCTCCCTATTTACCCTTTCCGCTAGAACACTGGACCCATCCCGTGTCAGGTGGAGCCTGTCCCATCGGTACAGCTCCTTCCTGTCCCGGTGTCCCATGAAAAGGAACCCCTCTTTCCCACACCAGCCCTTTAGCCACATGTTAATTCTCCTGATAGGTCTGCTTCTATGCCAATTTGCACGTGGCTCGGGCAATAATCCAGAGATTATTACCCTCGAGGTCCTGCTTTTTAATTTAGAGCCTAACTCCTGATACTCTTTCAGCAGGTCCTCCTCCCTGTTCCTACCCATGTCGTTTGTTCCAACACTTTCCAAGTTCCTCTCCAGCCACCATGAGATATCCCTTACCCTGGCACCGGGTAGACAACACACCCTTCGGGATTCTCATTCTTGGCTGCAGAGGACACTATCTATCCCCCAAATTATACAGTCCCCTATCACTACCACATTTTTATTCTGCTCTTACCCACTTTGGACAGCCTTCTGAACCACGGTGCCTTGGTCTGCATTGTGGCTGTCCTCCCTGCAGTCTTTCTCCTTGTCCTCACAGGTAGAGAGTACATTGTACCTGTTGGACAGGACCAGTGTCTGCAGGACCTCCTACTCAGCCTCTCCTAAATCCCGCTACCCACCACCCTAACAGTCACACCCTCCCTTTCCTGAACCTGTGCTTTCCTCTGGGGTGTGACTTTATTCTGGATAAAACTGTCCAGAAATTCATCCCTTTTCCTTATGTGTCGGAGTGTCTCCAACTCTCACTCCAGCTCAATGACTGAGCCAGAGAGATTCGAGATGGAGACGTCTCCTGCAGACGTGTTTGCTCGGGACAGTCTCTCTGTCTACAAACTTCCACATACTGCAGTCCAGACACAAAACCTGCCCTGTCATATCTTAGTCTAGCCTTATTTAATTTAATTTTTAGTTAAAGTCTTTATTCAATGATTATTTATAGTTATATTAATTAGTTTAACTAGTTGAGCTATAAATTTAATACAATACGTTATAGTTTCCCAGTCGTAGTTTAAACCACTGTCCTAGGTTAGAGAGGAAAAAAAGCTAATTACCTACCTGCTGTCCTGTGACATCACACCTTGATATTTTTTTTGTTGCTCTCTCTCCTTCACTCCCGCAGCTTTTATCCCCGCCGCTCTCGCTGGTCCCGCTCTGGTCTCAGGGCTCGGGCCGCCGCTCTCGCTGGTTCTGGTCTTGGGCCTCGGGTCGCCGCTCTCGCTGGTCCCTGTAATGTATATACCTTTAAGGGGGGAACTATCTTTTACAGCTCATGTATACTGCAGTACCGGCAGTGACCACACCTGTATATAGCACTGAGTAGTAATCTGTACAGATCAGTTCCAGTGTGGGCCACGTTGAGTAAACACCTGTTGTACCGTTCTCCTGCAGTCTGTGTCTTATTATACATGGACACAACAGTCCCGTTCTCGCTCTGGTCTCGGGACCTCTGGTCGGCGCTCTCGCTGGTCCCGCTCTCACTCTGGTCTTGGGCCTCGGGTCGCCGCTCTTGCTGGTCCCGCTCTCGCTCTGGTCTCAGGCCTCGGTTCACCGCTCTCGCTGGTCCTGCTGGTCCCGCTCTCGCTCTGGTCTCGGGCCTCGGGTCGCCGCTCTTGCTGGTCCCGCTCTCGCTCTGGTCTCGGGCCTCGGGTCGCCGCTCTCACTG
This sequence comes from Somniosus microcephalus, assembly GCF_052327205.1. Lineage (NCBI taxonomy): Eukaryota > Metazoa > Chordata > Chondrichthyes > Squaliformes > Somniosidae > Somniosus > Somniosus microcephalus. Next base: position 34,844,936 of record NC_141001.1, on the reverse strand, counting down.
GTCCCTGTAATGTATATACCTTTAAGGGGGGAACTATCTTTTACAGCTCATGTATACTGCAGTGCTGGCAGTGACCGCACCTGTATATAGCACTGAGTAGTAATCTGTACAGATCAGTTCCAGTGTGGGCCACGTTGAGTAAACACCTGTTGTACCGTTCTCCTGCAGTCTGTGTCTTATTATACACGGACACAACATTGGTGACAAGGCAAGTTCGAACCTACCTGCAACTCTGCATCACCTCCCGGGGATTCGCTCCTGGAGATCAGTGGATTGGAGGTCAAGGCCAGAGACTCGGGCGTCGACCACGGGCAACCGCCCAGTCATCCAGCAGAGACTCAAGAATTGCGGGGGAGGCTGTCGAGAGCCAGGCTTGGCTTTCCAGTCGAGGTGGTCCAGCGAAACGGGCTGGCAACAGGTAGTGCGCAGACCCTTCCCGGACTGCGGTGGGCTAGAGCCCGACCGAGCGGCACAGCAACGGGCCGAGCAGCGTCGACGGGGGAGAGAGAGAGAGGGCAGAGCGCACAGGGCGCAGCCGGTGTTCATGGGCCGAGCAGCGTCAAAGAGAGGGAGAGAGAGACGCGCAGAAACCCACGAGGCGCCGCCATTGCCACGAGGACCGCCGAGAGCGGCATTGGCAGCAGCGCAGGAGAAGCGCGCGAAACCTACAGGGCGCCACCATTGCCACGAGAACCGCCGGGAGCAGCGTTGGCAGCAGCGGGGGAGGAAGGAAAGCGCGGGAGATGCCATTTTAAGCCATTGGGAGATGCCATTTTAAACCACACCCAAAATGCCGAAGAGTGGCAGTATCACCGCATTTGACAATGAAGTCGAAGATTGGACTACATATGTCGAACGAATAGAGGTATACTGCAAGGCAAATGAGGTGTCACATGACAAGAAAGCGTTGGTATTGTTAAATTTAATGGGTGCAAAGACGTATGGTTTATTACGAAATCTAGTAACCCCAACGAAGCCAATGGAAAAGAGTTTTGAAGACATAGTAACGATACTACAGGAACATTTAAACCCCACACCGCTGCTGATAGCAGAAAGATTCAAGTTTCACAAACGGAACCAGCATAAGGATGAAAGCAATGCTGATTATTTAACAGAACTGCGCAAACTATCGAAACACTGCCAGTTTGGAGTGGGACTGGCAGATACCTTAAGGGACAAGTTTGTGTGTGGGCTTCAAAGTGAAGGAACCCAGAAACGGCTTTTATCTGAAAAGGACCTTACGCTGGAAAAGGCTTTCAGCATTGTGGTATCATATGAAGCAGCAGCACGGGGTGCTGCAGAGATACAACAGAAACCGCAAGAATATGGCACAAACGAAATGTCATATGGAACAGAGAATTGCTATCGCTGCGGCAGAACAACACACGACCAGAATAATTGCTGGTTCAAAGACAAAGTGTGTAGGCAGTGTGGAAAAGTAGTACACATAGCATGAGTCTGCAGGTCAGGAAAGAAAACCAGCAATAAGAAACCTACCAAAGAAAAGTACAAGAAGGTACATAAGATGACGGAGAATAGTTCAGACGAACAAAAGAGTGATAACGACTCTGAAACCAGGGAACTGAGTTGTCTGAAACTACATAATGTGATCACAACGGAGGATCACCGAACCATTTGGGTCACTCTCAAGATAGCAGGAGTCCAGGTAAAGATGGAATTGGACACAGGATCAGCCCTAACAGTCATAAACCGACGGGACTATGAGCAGCTATTCTCACACATACCCTTGAGAGACACAAAAATTATTTTGAAGACATACACGGGGCAAAAAGTCTACCCTAAAGGAAAAATAAGGGTGACCGTTATATATAACGGTAAGGAAACACCAAAACTAGACCTGTATGTATTGCAAGATGGAGGACCACCATTACTGGGATGTGAATGGATCCGGAAAATACAACTGGATTGGCATTCCATACAGGCACTGACTGTGGCTGACAATAAAGAATGATGACGTCACACCTGGGCGACTGTCAAAGATCCTAGCTGACACGAAAGAAGTGTTCCAGCAAGGACTCGGAACAGTAAAAGGCATGACAGCGACGATTAAAATTGAAGAAAACGCAAGCCCAAAATTTTTTAAGGCCAGACCGATACCTTATGCGATCCGCCCAGCCGTCGAAGCAGAGCTGGAGAGTCTGGAACGTTCAGGTGTACTGTAAAAGGTAGACTGGAGCGAGTGGGCTACACCCATCGTCCCTGTGATGAAAAAGTCGTTGAGCAGCACGCCTGGGGAACCAAGGAAGGTTCGCATCTGTGGGGACTTTAAGGTAACAGTGAACCCGATCCTTCACACCGTACAATATCCACTTCCATGGATTGAAGATATTTTCGCCTCGCTATCTGGAGGGAAACGCTTCACTAAGATTGATCTGGCCCAGGCGTATCTGCAAATGGAGGTAGAAGAAGCATCAAAAAAAATACCTCACAATCAACACCCATAAAGGTCTCTACCAATAGAACCGGCTGGTGTTCGGGGTAGCATCAGCTCCGGCTATTTGGCAGAGGGCAATGGAACAAGTCCTGCAAGGGATCCCAGGGACCCAGTGTTATTTGGACGACATCCTGGTCATGGGCGAAAATGACAGTGATCACCTTGCCAACCTGGAGCAGGTGCTCACTAGATTGCAGGAATATGGGCTCCGAGCTAACCACCCCAAATGCGAGTTTTTTAGAAAACAGATCTCGTATTGTGGCCATGTTATCGATAAAGAGGGGTTACATAAGTCCCCAGAGAAGATTGAGGCAGTAGTCAAGGCTCCAGCACCGGAAAATGTGTCACAACTGAGGTTGTTCCTCGGGCTGGTAAACTACTACCATAAGTTCTTGCCAAATTTGTCTACAATACTACACCCACTGAACACCCTACTGCAAACTGGGGTGCCATGGAAGTGGAGTGACGAATGTAGACGAGCTTTCCAGAAGAGCAAAACACTAATCACATCGAAAGAGGTATTGGCCCATTACAACCCAGCATTACCAATTCAGTTGGCATGTGATGCGTCACCCTACGGCATTGGAGCGGTGCTGTTGCACAAATTCTCGGACGGCTCAGAGAGGCCAATAGCCTTTGCGTCACGATCACTAACCTCAGCCGAGCGTAACTATGTCCAGATTGACAGGAAGGCCCTCAGCCTAGTGTGGGGAGTGAAAAAGTTCAATCACTATCTGCACGGGCAGAAATTCACCTTGCTGACTGATCACCAGCCTCTTGTCTCCATTTTTAATCTGAAGAAGGGCGTTCCGGTGATGACTGTGCAACGACTACAAAGATGGTCACTTTTTCTAGGGGCGCAACACTATGAGATTGAATATAAGGGCACGAAACAGCATGGAAATGCTGATGGGCTATCACGCCTGCCACTGCCTACTGCGGAGAAAGCACCAGCAGTAGATCCTGTCAAAATATTCCATTCGACTATAGTTGAATACCTACCGGTAACTAACGCTTGTATCGAAAAGGAAACCCGAAATGACCCGACACTGTCTCAGGTATATGATTTGACGGTGAAGAGATGGCCAGCACATGGCGAGTAACTGTTGCCAGCATTCTCTACAAGGAGAGAACAGCTGTCAGTGTGCCGGCTGACCTTGATGTGTGGATCCCGAGTGGTAATTCCACCCAAGTTAAGGGATAGAGTGCTCAATGAGCTTCATGAGGGTCATCTGGGAGGGGTAAAAATGAAAAGCCTAGCCAGGGCTTATGTGTGGTGGCCGGGAATCGATAAACAAATCGAGGACCTGACCAAGAGTTGCTCAGGATGCCAGAAAGTCCAAAATGCACCACCACAGGCCCCTCTACACCCATGGGAGTGGCCCTCATCTCCATGGCAACGGGTGCATATTGATTTTGCTGGTCCATTCATGGACTCAATGTTTTTAATAGCCGTGGATGCGCACTCAAAATGGCCTGAGGTCATCAAAATGTCCTCCACCACCATGGAGAAAACTATTGCAGTCCTACGGACCATTTTTGCCAGGAATGGCTTGCCAGAACAGATTTGCTCCGACAACGGACCACAGTTTGTGTCCGAAGAGTTCCGGAGGTTCTTGAAAAAGAATGGGGTAAGGCATTACACATCCGCCCCGTATCATCCAGCCACAAATGGATTGGCTGAGAGGTTCGTACAAACCTTTAAGAAGGCAATAAAGGCTATGTACAATGACAACATTCCGCTGCAGCACAAGGTGGACAATTTTCTGTTCGCCTACCGGATTGCGACACATGCAGTCACCAACCAGGCCCCAGCCATGATGTTCTTTAACCGAAGGTTAAGATCTCGCCTGGATTTGCTCAGACCAAATGTTGAGAGTAAGCAATTCCAGCACATCCATGAGAAGCCAACAAGGAGCTTCAATGTAGGGCAACCAGTCTTGGCCCGCGACTACCGAACAGAAAAATGGCAGCCAGGAACGATATGCACACGGCAGGGCCCACTAATGTACACAGTGGACATTGGGGAGAGCATCATGAGACGCCATGCTGACCAGATCCTAAAGTCACAGGAACAAGTCAACCCCATGCCTCGCCCATACGTACCTGGTGATGAACCCGACGTACAGGTCGCATCTACCCCAGAAACAGTAGCATCGGAAGCTGATGAACCAACTGATGACAGGGGGCCAGAATCGCCTCCGCACCAAGAGCAAGACACTCGGGAAAGGCGCTATCCAGAAAGGATCAGGAAGCCTCCCCAAAGACTGAATATATAAATAGACTATTTTCAGCTAATGTTGCATGTTAAAAGTGTTAATTGTAATTAGTTTGATATTTAATTGTTAAGTGAGTGTTATGGTACTGTTAATCTAAAAGGGGAGGAATTGTAATGTATATACCTTTAAGGGGGGAACTATCTTTTACAGCTCATGTATACTGCAGTACCGGCAGTGACCACACCTGCATATAGCACTGAGTAGTAATCTGTACAGATCAGTTCCAGTGTGAGCCACGTTGAGTAAACACCTGTTGTACCGTTCTCCTGCTGTCTGTGTCTTATTATACACGGACACAACAGTCCCGTTCTCGCTCTGGTCTCGGGCCTCCGGTCGGCGCTCTCGCTGGTCCCGCTCTTACTCTGGTCTTGGGCCTCGGGTCGCCGCTCCTTTTATCCCCGCTGCTCTTACTCTGGTCTCGGGCCTCGGGTCGCCACTCTTGCTGGTCCCGCTCTCGCTCTGGTCTCAGGCCTCGGTTCACCGCTCTCGCTGGTCCTGCTGGTCCCGCTCTCGCTCTGGTCTTGGGCCTCGGGTCGCCGCTCTTGTTGGTCCCGCTCTCGCTCTGGTCTCAGGCCTCGGGTCGCCGCTCTCGCTGGTCCCACTCTTGCTCTGGTCTCGGGCCTCGGGTCGCCGCTCTCGCTGGTCCCGCTCTCGCTCTGGTCTCGGGCCTCGGGTCGCCGCTCTCACTGGTCCCGCTCTCACTCTGGTCTCGGGTCTCGGCTTGCTGGTCCCGCTCTCACTCTGGTCTCGGGCCTCGGGTTGCCGCTCCTTTTATCTCCGCTGCTCTTACTGGTCCCGCTGGTCCCGCTCTTGCTCTGGCCTTGGGCCTCGGGTCGCTGGTCTCGCTGGTCCCGCTCTCGCTCTGGCCTCGGGCCTCGGGTCGCCGCTCTCGCTGGTCCCGCTCTCACTCTGGTCTCGGGTCTCGGCTTGCTGGTCCCGCTGGTCCCGCTCTCACTCTGGTCTCGGGCCTCGGGTCGCTGCTCCTTTTATCTCCGCTGCTCTCACTGGTCCCGCTGGTCCTGCTCTTGCTCTGGTCTTGGGCCTCGGGTCGCTGGTCTCGTGCTCATCCCAATCACACAATATTGGACCAGTATGACATTTTATTTTTAAATTGATTGATATAACAAAGACAGCAATGCTAATAAAATAACACAGTAAAAGTTGTTGCTGTCGAAGCTCACAAATATGGGTCCATGAAGAAGTGTGGGGTACCTGGGAATGATACCAGGTGGGATATAGGCCTATGAAGGAAATAAACTGATTCTTCTACAATAGCAAAATACTGCGGATGCTGGAAATCTGATTCTTCTTTTGTCCTTTTATCCAGGAGTCTGAGCCAATGAGTTGTTCCCCTGATAGAATATTTAAAGTGGTGTTTATTGGGAATTCCGGTGTTGGGAAGAGCTCGTTTATCCATCGATTCTGCTATGACCGATTTCTCACAGAAATTAATGCCACAATTGGTAAATATGAAACTTTTAACTGCACACTTTAATAAAAAAAAAAATTCTCTCCTTACCTTTCCTATTGTGAAGGGGCTGAATCGTACTGGCGTATGGTTTCAACAGCTGATGTGTCTCACCAAAGTGACCATATTTCATGCGTGATCCTAGATCCCACACAATCGAGGCTGACATCTCAGTGCAATACTGAGGGAGTGCTGCACTGTAGGAGGTGCCGTCTTTTGGATTAGGCTTTAAACTGAGACCCTGTCTGGCCTCTCAAGTGGACGTAAAAGATCCAATGGCACTATTTCGAAGAGAGACTTGCTGTCCATTTCAAAGGCAGTATGACAGCGTATTCTGAGAGTACGCCATCATACCGACCGCAAAATCTGGGCCATTATTGGAGGTGTTCTAAATAAATGGCTTAGAGGAATTTTCGATGAATGTGTTGAGTATTCATACATTATGTAATGGTATCATTTTAGGGCCTAATTGATTGTCAATTTTGTTTTCTCCATAGCTACAGAAATCAGTTCCTAATGTCACCATGAACAAAGACTAACTGACTCAGTACAGATTCGGGAGCTTTTTGATCTGTGTGTCTCGTACAATGCTGGGCAGTGCATTTACCTACAGAGACATTGGAGAGCTTCATTCGCGAGTTTAAAAAAAAATTACCTGAGACAGGTACATAAATTAAATGGGTTATCAGCTGTCGCTTAGTGGTAGCATTCTTACCTTTGAGTCAAATGGTTGTGGGTTCACGTCCCACTCCAGAGACTTGAGCCCAAAATCTAGGCTGACACTCCAGTGCAGTACTGAGGGAGTGCTGCACCGTTAGAGGTGCTGTCTTTTGGATGAAACAAATCAAGGCCCCGTCTGCCCTCTCAAGTGGACATTAAAGATCCCATGGCACTATTTCGTTGAAGAGCCGGAGCATTCTCCCTGGTGTCCTGGCCAATATTTATCCCTCAACCAACATCAAAAACAGATTATCTGGCCATTTATCTCATTGCTGTTTGTGGGACCTTGCTGTGCACCTATTTCCCACATTACAACAGTGGCTACACTTCAAAAGTACTTTGGCTGTAAAGTGCTTTGGGATGTCCTGAGGTTGTGAAAGGCACTATAAAAATGCAAGGCTTTCTTTATTTCTTTATTGTGGAACAAGCACCAGGAAGCAGGGGTAAATTTTGTACACCTGCTGACCCACTCCTCGAGTTGGAGGATTGTGGGTTTACTACTTCTAGAGGGGCTGTGTGAATTATAATTCTGCATTATCAATCCTTTAATTTAAATAACATTTTGCAATATCTCAGTGATTCACACAATTAATTGCTTTTGAAGCACAGTAACGTGTTGTATGGGTGTAGGGTGGAGACAGGCCACTATTAACCAAGAGCCATTCTTGTTTACAAACTGGGCTATGCTTGTGTCCAGCAAGTGCCTCAGTAAAGGCAGGATGGGTGGGGGCAGTCTGTCATCCTTAAACACCCTCTAGGAACCAAAATACCTCAATGCAATCGTACTTAAGGATTTAATAATAATCGGATCTCTCAGTTGCACAATAACAGCAGTCCAGTGTCGGGGCCTAACCATTCTGTTGTGCCTGTAATTAAATTGATACAATTAAAAATCTTTTAATTAATAAAAAGAAATGCTAATATTATATCTGTTTCGTCCAATCTTATTATACAGACATAGCACCATCTGAGATTTCTTATTCTAGTCTCAGCACCCGACCCCAAGTTGCTCCCCAGGAAATAGTGTCTACCTGATAAGTGATAAAATGGTACCAGCATGGGGTTAGTGTTGCCAACCCTTCAGGATTGTCCTGGAGTCTCCAGGAATTAAAGGTTAATCTCCAGGGCACTGCTGAGAGCAACCCAGGAGAAAAATATTTGACATGAGGGAAAAGGCCGTTTGACTGACAGTCAAAAAGCATCCAATCAGCTAATAAAGTGTCTATTCGCTTTCCAATTGGTGTGGGAAGGCAATGCACTGCAAATATGGACATGTTGGGTGACCAATGGTAAGAGTGTGGGGCGGGTCAGTTGGCGGTAGGTCATGTGATGATACCTCCAGGAATATGTCCAACCAGAGTTGGCAACTCTACCCTATGTAGACGGGATCCGGATCGCTGCCTCTGTGAGCTCTTTCTGAGTGCACTGGGATTCAGCCAGGAGCCAGTGGGCCCAACCAATCTATAATCATCTTAACTTAATGAGGTCACCAGTAGAATAGCCTATTGGGTGACCCTGACTCCCCTCAACACTGGATGCATATAAAGTCTGAGAAAGCTTACTGCGGCTGCAAAAAACCTGATCAGCAAGTTCTACAGCACAAACTGGTCTGTCATTGGGATAGCTGGAGGTGAGCTTATACTGTCTTTAATGCTCACATTTGCAGCTGGAGGCCAGTGGTTGATGGGTGGGCAAGTGTAGCCCCTGCAGAATAAAACAGTACACAGTGGCGTAGATTGCATATTGCCTTTCAACACCCCTGATGGTAAGTGGTTGAGAGGCTTACATAGCTCCCCCCACCCCCATTATGTCCCCTCTTCCTTGGTTGGCAAGTTCCTTACTTTTGCCTCCACTTAGTGCCCTAGGTGACATTAGGAACTGATTGGGTGACGGGATCAATCTGTGTCCTGTCACTTTGTGGTGCAATGCATTACTGCATCAGTGCACGAGCTGCCTTTCTGATGTTTAACGTGAACTCGGTTATGCTTCATGTCAATTGGTAGCAGAGGGGATTTCTCTGGGTTCATCCAAACTCACCAAGGGTTGAAATTCCTCTGTGATTTTTTTCTGTTAGTGCGCTGTCAATTGACTGCGTTGTAGTTCTTTTTTCTGACTCAGACGGTTGTGGGTTCAGTACTTAATCTTAATGTCTTGAGTACTTAATCCAGGCTGACACTCGGTGTAGTACTGAGGGCGAGTTCAGAGGTTAGAGGTTTAACCGAGGCCGCGTCTGCTTGTTCAGGTTGATGTAAAAGATCCTATGACACGATTTCAAAGGGGAGGGAAGTTCTCCTGGTGTCCTTGCCAGTAGTTAACCTTCAATCAATACCACCAAAATCTGGTCATTTAGATCATTGCTGTTTGTGTGGCCTCGCATGTGTGAAAATTGGCTGCTGCAGTTGCCAACATAACTGTCATTATTCTTAAAAAGTAATTCCATGAATGGGTAATGTTTTGGGGCATCAGAAGAATGTGAAAGATGTTATATAAATGCACGTTTGTTGTTTAATTAATGTATTGGCATGAAATTTGGGCATGCCATTTTAATGAACAGTACCATCAAAAATATTGCACACAGAAATTTGACGTGAGTGCCTTAACCAGTACACTAAAAGTAGCACAGAGGAGGTTCGATTTGCCAATGCCTCCATTGTATATTATTCCTCTCTCCTTTTGTATCTGGCTTGAGGAATGAAGGTTGAACGTGTTGAGATGACCAGATAATACCATTTCTCTTTAATCAGCAGTGTGTTAGAAATTGCTTCTTCTTTTCAATGTTTTTTCTCTCTCTATTGCCAGGCATTGATTTCCAAGTGAAGAGTTTGGTTGTAGATAAAACCCGTGTGGCACTACAGCTGTGGGACACCGCAGGACAGGAAAGGTAACTGACCTCCCACCCCCCAACTAACATTTCATTTATTGGGAGAATACTCAAGCTTTAGCATTGAACGTGGCTGATTTAAAACAAAACGATTAAAATCCATGTTGGAGGACCACCTTATTGTATCTTTGGGGGTTGTGGGAGAGGATCCCTATTGACAAAGGGGGAGGTGGCGGGTCAAAGATTTCCCTCAGTAATTGCAGACGTATGTTATGAGGGATAAATATTGTTGGCCCCCAATGGACATCAGTGTGCAAAAGCTATTTCTTTAAACCTGTCTGCACTATGACCGAGACCCCTTTAATATATTAATTATTATAGTGTGATGTTTGGCTGCAGTCATGTGCATAGTTGTGAACTGTGCACATGGTGGGGGAATTCCCAGCAGTTAAGATCTTTGCCGGGATTTGCTTTGGGGCTTCTTCCACTCTGCAGCAAACCCGTTTATGCATGTACATGGAGTGTCCGACAAACTTCCGCCAAAGTTACCGTGGCAGAAGGCCCGAGGGAATTCCTGCTGCTTGCCTCCAGTTATGTGTTTTTTTCCTTTAAAATAAAATGGAAACTATTTTCATTGTTCTTAATTTGGGTCAGTGGCTGTGTTCCCATCTCAACAGACAGGTTCCCATGTAGTAGTTTAAAAACAAACCAACTTCCTCATCAATTGTGTACGGACTGGGATTTAAAAAAAATTCATTCTCGGGATATGGGCATCGCTAGCAAGGCCCAATTTATTGCCCGTCCCTAGCTGCCCTGGAGAAGGTGGCGGCGGTGAGGCTTCTTGAACCTTTACAGTCCATAGAGCTGTTAGGTAGGGAGTTCCAGGATTTTGATCCAGTGACGACGAAGGGATTGACCAATCTATACAGAATATATACAGAATGGCCACAGTTAAATAATATTTGAGAACGTAGAATTAAAAATGGTGAATGTGTGTAGGAGGAGAAATGGAGATAATGTTAGTTACACCTGAGAAAATTATGAATAGACCAATATACATGCCTGAGCCACGGGAGAAAAAAACTTGAACTTTACTCATGTTGTATCTCTACAGGTGGTCTTCAAAATCTGCCTTACAGGCCGTATATTGTAAATGAACAATGCGTACGATTAAAACTTTATTGCAGAGCATATAACTAATTACAATGTCACTTGAGCTTTTCTAAAATACAGCGACATATCTTAAATTGATAGCTGATGTGTTGAAATATTTGGCTGTAAAAGATATCCCATATGTTACAAGCACAAATGTTAGTTTATCCCATCCATTCACATCCATCTTACTTGCCATCTCCTGATACAAATATAAAACAATGGTTGTGAGGCAAGGCAGTAATCTCACCAGGAGTTTGGCTAACATAAAACTTCAAGGCTAGGCTGCCGGCTTAAAATGACTCCTTGGTATCAGTCATTTTTAATTATAATATTTTATGTGCTGGGTTTGCCTTTTTAGCTCTTTTTAATGTATTTGATCTGTAATGATTCTCATATGAGAAATAACAATTATGGAGCTATCAGAGAAACCATCTACAGATAGTTAGTAAGAAATTCTGTGCCCATCTTATAAAACGATTGAATTCATCTGAACAACAAGGCAGGTGGTCTCCTGGTTGTATTTTTTAGGAAACTATGAGGCAGATTCTGGTTCAGTTGTTATATTGTGATGTTTCCTTTAAAGGTTTCGCAGCATAACCAAGCAGTATTTCCGCAAAGCGGATGGTGTGCTGGTGGTGTATGATGTCACATCCGCGGCCTCGTTCACTGCCGTCAGGAACTGGATGATCAGCGTCCAGGTAGGAGAGTGAGGAGCTTGTCGAGCAGATAGTTTCCTTTACAAGCTGAGATGTTCAGTTATTGTTCTTCTATCGCTCAGACGTCCTTGCTGAAGATTTGTTACATTTAACGTCAACTCTTTTTTGGTGAGGGGGTGGCTGTAGGAAGAAAAGGGGTATTTACCTTCCCTTGGTAGAACTGCTGTATCTGAGGGGTGGACTCGTGCAGAAGATTTGGTGTAGCAATGCGTTCTTTGGCATAGTGGTAGAGATGGGTTTGCACCTGTGATTACCCACTTTGTGAGTTTTGAATCTCAGCTGTGTCAGTCAAGAGCTGCTTCTGAATAGAAGCTACTCGGGAGGCAACAATCCGAGGCTGAGCATCCTCAACCATTCTGATTTGTAGTCTGGCAGCTGGCTTTGGAACACCGAAGGCAGAGGCCTTGAACCACTACTACCATTACCGGCACCACTCCCACCGCCTTGTATAGTGCTTTTAACATAGGAGAGTAACTCGAGGTGCTTCACAGAGGTGTAATCAATAAAATAGATATTGAGCCGAAGATGAAGATATTTGGAGGGGACCAAAAGCGTAGACAGAGGGGACTTAAGGAGGGTCTTAAAGAAGGAGAGGCGGAGATGTTTAGGGAGGGAATTCCAGAACGTGTGGCCTACAGGTGGAATGCACAGTTGCTAATAGTGAGGCGAAGGGAGGGAGGAATGCACAAGGCTGATGCCAGAGGAACTGACATTTTAGAGGGATATTTTTGCACTGGAGAGGGAGAAGTGAGACCATGAAGGGATTTAAACATGAGAATGAGACGTTTAATTTTGAGGTGTTGGGGAACCAGAAACCAGTGTAGGTCCGCAAAGACAGGAGGGATGAGTGAGTGGGACTTGCTGTGAAATTGGATACAGGTAAGCAGAGTTTTGGATGAGTTGAAATTTATAGAGGGCTGAGGTAGGCGCAGAGGTGGGTGAACTTATGGAGTTGGAAGTGGTCTTTGTGATGGAGAGGATATGGTTTCAGAAGCTCAGCTCAGAATCGAATAGTACACAGAGTTTGTGAACAGTCTGGCTCAGCCTCAGGGAGACCGATGAACTCAGTTACGAGGGTGTGGAATTTATGGTGGGGGCTCTAGATGATGGCTTTGGTCTTCCCAGATTTTAACTGAAGCATCTTGTGGCTCATCCAAGACAGCAATCTGACAGCACAGGGGCATGAGAGGTGGTGGAAATGTACAGCTGGGTATTACAAAGTATTTGCAGCACAGAAACAGGCCATTCAGCCCAACAGGTCCATGCCGGTGTTTATGCTCCACACGAGCCTCCTCCTACCCCTCTTCATCTAACCCCATCAACATATCCTTCTATACCATTCTCCCTCCTGTGCTTATCTAGCTTCCCCTTAAATGCATCTATGTTATTCACCTCAACTACTCCCTGTGGTAGTGAGTTCCACATTCTAACCACTCTCTGGAAAGGCGTTTCTCCTGAATTCCCTATTGGATTTATTAGTGACTATATTATATTTATGGCCCCTATTTCTGGTCTCACCTGTAAGTGGAAACATCTTCTCTACATCTATCCTATCAAATCTTTCTCAGGTCTCAGGTCACCCCTCAGTCTTTTTTCTAGAGAAAAAAGCCCCAGCCTGTTCAATCTTTTCTAGTAGGTACAACCTCTCAGTTCTAGTATTATCCTAGTAAATTTTTTTTGCACCTTCTTCAGTGCCTCTACATCCTTTTTATAATATGGAGACCAGAACTGTTCACAGTACTCCAAGTGTGGTCTAACCAAGGTTCTATACAAGTTTAACATAACACAGATACTGTGGGGGAAAAATTCGGTTGCTTTGCGCCTCCCGTTAGCGCCCGAACGGGGCGCAAAGCAACTAGCGCCTGGGCGCGGCGCCGCTAATGCCTCCTGCGACATTCAGCAGGAGGTTAGTGGCGGTGGTAGCCGGTAGCGCCCGGTGGCACTGGGCCTCTGGCGATGACATCATCGCCGATGCGCAGTGCCCCGGCAGCAAACTTGGCTCGCGCCCCCTGATCTAGCACCGGACGATATGTCTGAGAGGGTCAGGGTGCCGTGTTTGCGGCCGGAGCAGCACAAATTAAAGGGCAGGTGCCAGGTGGCCATTTTTTTTTTTGGTGCCGCCTGCCAGCACTTGCCCCCTTTCACCTCCTCCTGCGGGGTGCCGGTTGAGATCGGTCAGCCCTGCACTACTCTTTGTGTAAAGTTAAGGCACATGGGATTGGGGGCAAGGTATTGACTTGGATAGAGAACTGGTTGGCGGACAGAAAGCAGAGAGTAGGAATTAATGGGTCTTTTTCCAAGTGGCAGGCAGTGACTAGTGGGGTACCGCAGGGATCGGTCCTTGGACCCCAGCTATTCACAATATACATTAATGATCTAGATAAGGGAACTAGATGTAATATCTCCAAGTTTGCAGACGACACAAAGCTGGGTGGGCGTGTGTGCTGCGAGGAGGATACCGAGAAACTCCAGGATGATTTGGACAGGTTGGGTGATTGGGCAGAAGCGTGGCAGATGCAATATAACGTGGATAAATGCGAGGTTATCCACTTTGGTGTCAAAATCAGAAAGGCAGACTATTATCTGAATGGCAATAGATTGGGAGAAGGGGAAGTGCAACGAGACCTGGATGTCCTTGTGCACCAGTCGCTGAAGGTAAGCATGCAGGTGCAGCAGGCGGTTAAGAAGGCAGATGGTATGTTGGCCTTCATAGCGAAAGGGTTTGAATACAGGAGCAAGGATGTCCTGCTGCAGTTGTACAGGGCCTTGGTGAGACCACATCTTGAGTACTGTGTGCAGTTTTGGTCGCCTTATCTGAGGAAGGATGTTCTTGCCATGGAAGGAGTTCAGCGAAGATTCACAAGGCTGATCCCTGGGATGGCAGGAATGACGTATGAGGAGAGATTGGGTCGTTTGGGCTTATACTCGCTGGAGTTTAGAAGAATGAGAGGGGATCTCATCGAAACTTATAAAATTCTGACAGGTCTGGACAAACTAGATGCAGGTAGAATGTTCCCGATGGTCGGAGAGTCCAGAACCAGGGGTCATAGTCTAAGGATAAGGGGTAAGCCATTTAGGACAGAGATGAGGAAGAATTTCTTCACCCAGAGAGTGGTGAACCTGTGGAATTCTCTACCACAGAAGGCGGTTGAGGCCAAGTCTTTAAATATATTCAAGAAGGAGTTAGATATATTTCTTAGAACTAAAGGTATCAAGGGATATGGGGAGAAGGCAGGTACGGGGTACTGAGTTTGGATGATCAGCCATGATCTCATCGAATGGCGGAGCAGGCTCGAGGGGCCAAATGGCCTACTCCTGCTCCTATCTTCTATGTTTCTATGTCAGGCTCATTTGCCGGCACCCTGCTCCCCAGTAGTCCAGCAGGGCCCCAGTGATGGTTGCGCTAGGCTCCTCCCATTTAATCAGGGGAGGAGGGAGGCCAACGCATGTGGTGCTGCTGCATGTAACGCTGCGATATTCAATGGGAGCGCCCCAAGAGGGAGGGGGAGCGCTTCCAGTAGCGCCCCACCTCCTGCTTTGGGCGCTACCATTTAATTTCGGGTGTGGTGGTGAAAACTTTGGGGCCCTAAGCGCCCCGTTGAGATTAGGGCCCCAAAGGGGGCGTGCCCAACTTTTCCCCCTCTGTATCTAACCCCTGTTGTACCTGCTCTGGGAGTGTTTGATGAGACAGTGTAGAGGGAGCTTTACTCTGTATCTAACCCATGTTGTACCTGCCCTGGGAGTGTTTGATGAGACAGTATAGAGGGAGCTTTACTCTGTATCTAACCCATGTTGTACCTGCTCTGGGAGTGTTTGATGAGACAGTGTAGAGGGAGCTTTACTCTGTATCTAACCTATGCTGTACCTGCCCTGGGAGTGTTTGATGGGGCAGTGTAGAGGGAGCTTTACTCTGTATCTAACCCATGCTGTACCTGCCCTGGGAGTGTTTGATGGGGCAGTGTCATCAACATATATGTGGAAGCTGACCAAGTGTCTGTAGATGATGTCCCCAAGGAGTAGCATTTTGATGAGAAAGAAGAGGGTCAAGGATAGAGTCTTGGGACTCCTGAGGTAATCGGTGCAGAGGTGGGAAGAGAAGCCATTGGTAGAGATATTATAGTAACAGTCAGATAGGTAAGATTGTAACCAAGCGAGGACAGTCGCATGCAGCCAGACAATGGAGGAGAGGCATTGGAGGAGGATGATGTGGTTGACCATGCCAAAGGTACAAAGAGGATGAGGAGAGATAATACAACACAATTGCAATCATATAGAATGTTGTTCATGACTTTGATTAGTGCTGGTTCGGTGCTGTGGGAGAGGCAGAAAGCTAATTGGACGGATTGAAACAAGAAATTGTGGGGTGGGGTGGGGTTGGCAGGGATATGGGAGGCAACAAATTGTTCATTGACTTTGGAGAGGAAACATAGGTTGGAGATGGGGTGCAAGTTAATGAGGACAGAGCAGTTAAGGATGGATTTTTTTTAAGCTTGGAGGTGATGGGAGGGGGACAGTGCCTGAGGA
Source organism: Somniosus microcephalus (assembly GCF_052327205.1). Classification (NCBI taxonomy): domain Eukaryota; kingdom Metazoa; phylum Chordata; class Chondrichthyes; order Squaliformes; family Somniosidae; genus Somniosus; species Somniosus microcephalus. The sequence continues at coordinate 34,828,798 of NC_141001.1, read as the reverse complement.
GAGGGAACCTATAATGTGCCTCTGCCCCAAACTCAGAACAACATGACCATTCCATTTGGTAAACTGGCTATCCTTACGGCCCTTCTGAATGAGATTTGTTGAAAGTTTTTGTTGTGGATCAACAAAAGGAATTGGGTGGATGATGTCCAAATCTAGTTATACTGTACTACATTCAACAATAGGCCTTAGGGTTAAAACCCAACAAGCCACCCAGCCCTTTGATGATTGGTGGGCAGGAGCAAATAACTTGGAATAAAAGTCAAATAATAACATTTTGTATAATTTTTCTTCCCCCCCCCCCCCACCCCCCACTCATCCTGAGATGGAGATCCTCTGGAGATGGATTTGAGTGATGGGAAATCTTGAAACTGTAGGCTGTGTCCTACTGGCTGAGAAACAAACACTATATTATGGTACTACGAGACTTTCTGCAACTATTGTGATTTGTTTCATGTTCATCTGTCTGTTTTATCCTCTTTTTGGACGATTTTAAATCTAGGTTTCAGGAGCGGAAATGAAAATTAATGTATCTTGTTAATGTATCTTCTAAAATAAAGGGAGTTTCTTACTATTCTGATTAAACAGGAAGGAATGGACGAAAGGGCTGTTATTTGTCTACTTGGCAACAAGATAGATGTTCTAGACTGTGAAACACGACAGGTGTCAAAAGCAGAAGGTGAAAGGTTAGCAGAGGTAAGTAGAACTTTAATTTCAGGTCTGTGACTATATTTTGGACAGTATATTCTGCATTCATTGCATGGAGCAATAAAAAGATGCGGGACAGTCTTTGAGGCCCATGCGAAGAAAAATATAATTGACTAGATTGGCTCTGGTTGACTGGTGAATCATTCACATTAATCCATTTTGTATGTGTTGCTTAGTTTGATTACTTTAGGGTTGTAAAATGACAACTAGCTGTGGAATTTTGCAACCTTCTCTGGGATTGTCAACGTCCCCACTGGGTTAGATTCAATCAAACTTTGAGGCCATATCCATATGGATAGATATAAAAAATAAAGAATCAATCACACTAATGGGTGTAGTCTACAGGCCACCTGATAGTGGAAGGGAGGTGGAGGAAGAAATATGCAGACAAATTAGGGAAATTAGTAAAAAACATGCTACCCTGATATTAATTAGACAGAAGAGGTAGGTAAAGGGGATAAGGGACTGGAGTTCCTACAATGTGTACAGGACTCATTCCCAACCCAATACAGGTAGACTATCCCTTATCTGAAAACCTTGGGACCAGCTGTGTTTCGGAATTCGGAATTTTTCGGATTTCGGAAGGGTATTACGGGGCAGCACCCCGTAAGCAAACACATTAATATTTCTGCAGCGAACCTTATGAATATTCACACTGAGTGGGATAAATAAAGACTATAAATAGTATTACAGTTTATTTGTACAGTAATAATTTGGTAAATTAGTGGGAGAAATGTAGACCATAAATACTCTAGTACAGTTTATTTGTAAGGAAAACATTCAGTAAAACTTCAAACATGTACAGGTACAAACTAAGCTAAATACCTGTACATATACATGCAGTAAAGGTACATTACATCTGGCTTGAGGATCTTGGAGAAGAGGGTACATCAGTGTTGTCATCGTCATCATCAGGTTGGAGTCAGACATCTGAAGATGGGCCAGGAACAGGATTCTCAAGTGATGAAGCAGCACTACGACAGGCGGCCTTTTTAAAGATTTCTTCCAGTGTCATCTGTCTCATTAACATTGGTTTCTGCCTAAGCAGTCTCTCTTTAATTGAGTAAACTTGCATAATCTCTTGCTCACTGATAAATGCACATTGTTCAAGGCCAGCAATTAACTGATCACACATATCGTCTATGGGGATTTTTTCACCTGTGTTCACAATGTCATCATCATCATCACTACTATCCTCATGCTTGTCTTTATTTAACACCATTTCAGCAATTTCCCCATCACTCAACGAATGCACAACAGGTGCATCATTGTCAATGTTCAGCACTTCTTCGATGTCAGCTTCCTCTAACTTATTTACACTTTCGGATGATAAACCTTTGGCGTAAGTAAGGAGGTTTGATATCATCATCTTCTCCTGACTGACAGGAAATCCTTCAAAATCTTCATCTGCAGGTCCATCTTCATCAAACATCATTGTAGGCCAAAGTCTGTGCCAAGCATTTATTAATGTTGGTTTATCAACATCGTTCCAAGCATTAGCAACTGCGTAAATGGCATCCTTAACATTGAACTCTTTCAGGAAGCTTTGGATTCCTATGCCTCTGTTGATTGCATCAAGCATACAGTTCAAAAAAATGTCTTTATACTTGCTCTTCATGGAGCGTAAAATTCCTTGGTCACAAGGCTGTATTAAAGATGTCACATTAGAGGGAAAGTTAATGCCGAAAACATTACTTTTCACAAGAAGTTCAGGAGGGGGATGTGTGGAGCAGTTGTCCAGGAACAATAACATTTTGCAGTTTTCTTCCAGCCCAACTTGCCTGCAATGAGCTCGTGTCGCTGGTATGAAGTGGTTATTGAACCAGTCAGAAAATATTCCTCTGGTTACCTATGCTTTCTTGCTCGCATAATAATGCACAGGTAAATTGCATACACCTTTCAAACATCTCGGATGTTGGCTTTTTCCAATCACTACCAACTTTAACTTGTGTGTGCCTGCAGCATTGGCACACCCAAGAACAGTCAACCTGTCCTTAGCGTCCTTAAAACCTGCTGGTGCACTCTCATCAGCCGTTGTTAATGTTTTTCTAGGAACGTAGCGCCAGTACAGAGCTGTTTCATCGGCATTGTAAATTTGTTCAGGACCAAGGTTTTCATCAGATAGTATTTTGGCAAATTCGTCAATGTAATTTTCAGCTGCTTCATGATCAGCAGAAGCTTTTTCACCACAGATTTTCAGATATTTTATACCATGACGCTTCTTAAATTTATGCAGCCAACCTTCTGAATATTCACACTCAACTTCAATGTTCAGTTCTTCATGGTATATTCTAGCTTGTTTCATGACCATCAAACCAGTCAGTGGCACACGTTCACCTCTTCGTTGTCAAATCCACTCAATCAGCACACGGTCAAGATCTTCATTTTTTGCCCTATGCAATGTTTTCCTACTTTTCATTAGTTTATGGTCATCACTGTCAGTGTAAAACTTCAACAACTTGTCTTTCTGTTTCTTTAAGTCATATACGGTGGTAGTTCCCACACCATATTCTTCAGTAAGACGCCGCACAGACACACCACGATCAAGCTTCTGCAATAACTCCACTTTCTGCGATATCGATAATGAGAGATGCTTCTTTTTCTGCTTCTCACTGTTACCCATAGGGGGATCTGCAGCTCTTTTTAGCATTTTCACAAATCACAAAAAAACAACAAATATCAAAGAGAGCAGCAGGCGCACGTGTGACAGCGCTGAGACACAACTGACGCCTCACACCTGCGTGGGTCAAGCACGGCTGCGTCGCGTCATGTTTTGCGCCACTCGGGTCATGTCGTGTGCCACTCGGGTCATGTCGTGTGCACGACTTACGCTCCACGAAAAAACTTTCGGTTTTCGGAAGTGCGGATAAGGGATAGTCTACCTGTATGTAAAAAGCCCAACAAGGGAGGATTCACTATTGGATCTAGTAATGGGGAATGAACCAGAGCAGATAAGAGAAGTAAAAGTAGGGGAACATCTAGGCAATAGTGACTATAATATAATACGCTTTAAGATGATAATTGAGAAGGACCTAAGTATGACAAAAACCAGAGTAAAAGATTGGAGAAAAGCTGATTTTGAGGGGCTGAGAATAGAACTTGGGAAAATAAAATGGGCAACAATGTTGGCAAACAACAATGTAGAACAGCAATGGGAAACATTTAAAACGGTGTTCAACAGAGTGCAGGAATAATATATTCCGCAAAAAGGAAAGAACAAACTTAAACACTATTGAGACATCATGGATGAATAAAGCCATAAGGGAACTGAGGGTAAGGAAAGAGGCATGCATTAAATACATGGACAGCAGGGAAGTGTATGATAAGGGAGAATACAAAGAGATTAGGAGAGAAGTCAAAACAATTAGGAAGGCAAAGAGGAACTATGAAATTAAATTATCAACTAACATAAAACAAAATAGTAAAATATTTTACAGGAAGGTTGGGATGGGAATAGGGCCATTAAGGAATAGACAGGATAATACCACAGGTAACGATAAAGAGATGGCAGAAATATTAAATAATTATTTTACTCAGTATTTACCAGGGAGATAGAACAGGTGGACATGACATTGGATGATGAGTTTAGTAATGAGATAAGTGCATTTAAAATAAAAAGAGGGGATGATTAAATAAACTAATCAAACTCAGAGGATAAAACCCCTGGTTCGGATGGATTGCATCCGCGCATTTTAAAAGAATCTAGGGAAGAGATAGCAGAGGCATGATTACACATATTTAATAATTCATTAGAAAACGGTATAGAAGACTGGCAGATAGCTAACGTTATACCTATAGTCAAGGAAGGGAATAGAACATGCCCAGGGAATTATAGACCAATCAGCTTAACATCGGTGGTAGAAAAAATAATGGAATCCCTACTAAAGGAGAAAATAGAAGAACATCTAGAAACCAAAAATATAAAAAGGAATAGTCAGCATGGATTTCAAAGTCTTGTTTGACCAACCTCATTGAATTTTTTGAAGAGGTAACAGAGAGAGTAGACAATGGTAATGCAGTAGATGTAATTTATCTAGATTTTCAAAAGACCTTTGATAAGGTATCCCATAATAGACTGATGAACAAGGTCAGAGAATGCGGAGTCAGGGGACAAGTAGCAGAATGGATATCTAGCTGGCTTCAAGACAGAAAGCGGAGAGTAGAGATAAAGGGTAGTTATTCACAGTGGCAGAAGGTGGGAAGTGGTGTCCCTCAAGGATCACTGGGACCAGTGTTGTTCACTATTTACATTAACGATTTCGACTTTGAAATCAAAAACACAATTTCTAAATTTGCGGGTGACACCAAATTGGGTGGGGGGGGGGGGGATAGTCAATACTGAGGAGGACTGCAACAAATAACAGGAGGACATTAATAAACATGCAGAATGGGCATATAATTGGCAAATGAAGTTCAACACAGATAAATGTGAGGTATTACATTATTGGTAGGAAGAATAGGGAGGTCACTTATTACTTGGAGGGTGCAAGTCGAGGTGGGGTAGAGGAACAAAAGGATCTCGGAGTACAAATACACAAATCACAAAGTTGCGACGCAGGTTAGCAAGGCCATAAAAAAGCAAACCAAGCACTCGGGTTTATTTCTAGAGGTATAGAATTGAAAAGTAGGGAAGTTATGCTAAACCTGTATCAAACCTTGGTTAGAGTACTGCGTACAGTTCTGGTCGCCATATTATAAAAAGGATATAGAGGCACTGGAGAGGGTGCAGAGAAGATTAACAAGGATGATACCAGAAATGCGAGGGTATACATATCAGGAAAGGATGAACAGACTGGGTCTCTTTTCTCTTGAAAAAAGGTGGCTGAGAGGTAACCTAATAGAGGTCTTTAAAATTATGAAAGGTTTTGATAGAGTGGATAGAGAGAATATTTCCACTTGTGGGGAAGAGCATAACTAGAGGCCATCACTATAAGATAGTCACCAAGAAATCCAATAGGGAATTCAGAAGGAAATTCTTTACCCAAAGAGTGGTGAGAATGTGGAACTCGCTACCACAGGGAGTGGTTGAAGTGAAAAGTATAGATGCATTTAAGGGGAGGCTAGACAAGCATATGAGGGAGAAGGGAATAGAGAGTTATACTGATAGAGTTAGATGAGGAAAGTCGGGAGGAGGTTCGAGTGGAGCATAAATGCCAGCATGGACTGGTTGGGCCGAATGGCCTGTTTCTGTGCCGTACATCATATGTAATCATATGTAAATATAATGAGTATAGAATAACCTTTTACTGTGACTTTACACAATTAAAAAAAAACCTTAACCAAATGAAATGTGCAAGTGTGAATGGTTCTGCTTAGGGGTTGAGTTTGATTGACATACTCCTATCGGAGGAGCCACTGTACACAACTGCCTTCATGATTTTTTTAAATATTAAATAAAACAAAATCAGTATCTAATACGTCAATCATAAATCCCTTTCGGAATTCAGGAGAAACTTCTTTTATTAGAGAGTGGTTAAAATATGGAACTTGCTACCACATGGAGTGGTTGATGTGAATAGCATCTATGCCTTTAAGGGGAAACTAGGGAAGTACATTAGGGAGGAAGGAACAGGTTACATTGAGAGAGTTAGATGAAGTAAATAGAGTTGGAGGAGGTATAAACACTGGCATAGACCGGTTGTGTCAAATGGCCTGTTCTGTGCTGTAAATTCTATGCAGTATCTGTTACAAAGATGACGACTTAGTGATGAGAGCTACAAGGAAGAAGTCCCTTTCACGTTCTCCTCATATCATGTTGAGTCAACTGCATGACTAGGAATCGCAGTAATCCTTTTGGATGTGTTCCAGAACTATCTGCTGATTCCAGGTAGAGATAGCAAAGAGGGGTACAGGAAACTTTCGATTTACCGGCACCTAAATAACCGGAACTCTCGGTTAACCGGCAAAATTCAGGAGTAGGTTCAGGTAAGTTTTACTTCATATTGTACTTGCCTTCCTCGATCTGTTGCTGTGCAAGGGTGTGGCTGCAGCTGTTGCTAAGCTACAGAGACGCTTGGAACTTGTGGCCATTGTTCTGAACCTGTTGCTAAGCAACAGGGTTTGTTGCTTTATATGGAGCTCTCATCTCTCCGTATCTTTTACTATAGCTTTCGGTTATCCGGAATTTTTGATGAACCGGCACCACGTCGGTGCCAGATAAAAAAAAGTTTCCTGTATTTACCTTCTCTTGGTAGGAACCTATATTTGAATTTTGGTGTGACTGTCACCTAGTGTTTTTTATTTTTTCTGAGTTGTGGGTGACGTTGGTAAGGCTGCATTTATACAAGTCCCTTCTCCTTAAACCCCCTTGAATGGTGTATTTAATGTGATGTCACTTGACTTGGTGAAACTCGTGGAAATTACTGGATATAAAATATATCCTTGGGCCACTTGAAAGTATAAACAGTCTATTGGAAGCAATTGTATTCTGATATATCCAATCCTTCCGCATGAATTACATAGAATCTACAGCACAGAAACAAGCCATATGGCCCAGGCATATTAATGTATTTGTGAGGAAGCTATTTCTGTCCCTGTCTTGTAAGCTGAGATCAGAGTTCAATCTGTAACACATGTAGCACCTATAAAACAATGATTAATAAAACTATATTTTTTTAAATTAGGAGTACAATGCAGTATTCTATGAGTGCAGTGCCAGATCAGGGTACAACATAATGGAACCACTGATGCAAGTGGCAAGGTAAATTGTCAGTTATTTCCTTGGCTTTATTTGTGCATTTCAAATATGTTTGCTTGAAACAATAAAACTGTCTAAAATCTGTCTGCTCTTCCACTGTGTCCATCAGCTTTGCCAATGGTAGATATGAAAGGAAGAATAAAGATTATCCAGCATTTCATAGTCTCTAATTTTTAGGGCAACACTTCAAATGTTAAGTTTACCAATGGGATCTATTGTATCCACGGCCTCGGTTTAAAGTCTCATCAGAAAGTTGGCACCTCCGACAGTGCGGCACTCCCTCAGTACTGCACTACAGTGTCAGCCTAGATCATGTTCTCAGGTCTCTGGAGTGGGGCTTGAACCCACGACCTCCTGACTCCGAGGTAAGAGTGCTACCTCTGAGCCAAGGCTGACATTTGAAAAGTGTTTAGCCTTTAGGATAACCAATAGCTAGGAGGAGATTACAAGGTGGTAATACATGGAAGGATTGAGGGTTCAGGTTGGTGTAACCCATGAAAGTGAAGCTCATGCACCTATATCATTCTAAACAAAGTGAGTCTCTCAATGTTTTTATATATTTGCATATGACACTTGAGGTAAAATTACTCTGAGTGCTGCTTTTAATGATAAACAGGCGTATGTAGAATTCTTGTGTATTTTATGGAATTTTCAAAAGTATACATTTATGTATGTTTTATAAAGCTGTTGTACACTTTGATTGCACAGTGACTGAGAGGAAAGCAGTGCTCAATGGTGTCTCAGCATGAATGTGCTTGTGCTGGGAGCAATACAGTGCAAGAGATTGATAATGCAGGTGTTGAGGCAACCTGCTTGTTCTTGGGTTTCTGGGGAATTACTTAGGCCTGGGGATCAGGAATAGAGAAGGCGGCCCTGTGCCCATAAGTGGTTGTGCGGGCTGTGCTCAGAAGGGCGTGAGGAGGATGGGAGCAGTTTGTGCTGAGTAAGCCTCCGAGAATAGGCCCAGACTAGCTGGTATTTCTCCAGTTCCATGCAGAGGCTGAACATTTGATTTAATGAAGTTGATAACTTAGTTAAGAAAATCTGGATTAGCGGACTGAGCAATAAATGACTGAATATGAAAACGCAGACAGACAAAAATGTACTTACAAGTGCATCATGTGATTCAAATTGCAGTGATACTAGTCCGTGAGATTCAAACAACTTGCATTTATATAGCACCTTTCACATAGTAAAACATCCCAAGGCACTTCACAGGAGAGTAATCAGACAAATAATTGACACCAAGCCAAAGAAGGAGACAAAGCTTGGCAAAATATATCGGTATTAAGGAACATATTAAAGGAGGGTGGAGAGGTTTAGACTGCAGGAATATTGGACCATGCGATTCAAACTGCAGTGATACTAGAACTTTCTGATCTAAGCTGCATTGATATTGAGCATTAAGATTCAAACTGCAGTGATCATTTTATTCTGTGATTCAAATTGCAGTGAAGCAAACTGTTAATTTAAATAGTGCAAGAAATAATGGGCTTGCATGACAATTGCTTAAGGATCGTTTTCTAAATCCCAACCAACCAGTTGGCGTGACATGCAAAATTGTGTTTTACCAAAACGAGATGTGTAGGTGCACAGTAATTCGAAGACTGTTTAAAAAGTACTGTTTTGATTAAAGACTGAAAAATGCAAAGGAATGGTGATTGTTAGTTTTTGTTTTCATTTAAAAAAAACTATTTGCAGATTGCTGAGCCAGCAGGAAGACAAACAGAGAGAAGATGCTTTGCATTTAGATGATGACTGCAACAAGAAAAAAGGCTGCTGCAAATGAAAGTGAACAAAGGACCACTTACCAGGCCGCCAGAGAAACAAGGTGCTTGAATAAATTGGAGGTCTCACTAGACATTTCTAAGCTATAGGAACTTGCCCTTAATGTTTACCATGTTTGCCTTTAGAACCACTCTTGCCTTTGAACCTAAAGAGATGCTTTAGTTTTTGGTATGTATCGTGACAACGTGTGCCTTGTCTCCAGTGTCGCACCAATTTCTGCTTTGTGCAACACACTGTGGTAAAGACCCTAACAGCAGATAGATTCCTGCAGTCTTAAGCACGTAGTGTAACTTCCAAATAGACATGACCACATATTGCTAAGCATTGGCAGAATTGGCAAACTGTAACAAAATGCATTGCCTATTCCTGCAGTTGATGTTTGAACTAGTATTCGCCTATTGATGAGCCATTTTCTGTTGCATAGGGCGGATGCATTTTCAAAGTACAGGCTATTTGATGATGCTGAGCAATTCTGTGGCAAGGGATGGGTTTGCTGAAACATTAACCTGCTCCATATATACATCTACTGACTACATTAATATTTGAAGATAGTCTTGACTTGTATATGGCATCCATCGTTATTTCACATTACAATAATGTAGTAGCAGCATACCTTAATGAGGTCTTTAATATGTTAATAAGGTCCAGTGTGCAGCCAAGTAGAATATATCTTTGAAGAACAATTTCTAGTTACTGAAACTGAATGCAGTAAACAAAATGTGAAATAAATTCTATCAAAAGGCCTGTATACATTGAGCCCTGTTGAAACCTTTGCAGAACCCAGAAAAGTGCACAAAACATAGATTTACAGCAAACTGTGCCATATGCGCCCCAACCTTACTTGTTAATGTAATGGGGGCGCTGTTTCAACATTGTTGAAATTGAATTTATAGACCAGGTTTGTACTTCATCAAAGAAACCTAGACCCTTTTTATTATTACTTAAATATGCCGTGCCAAAGATAATTTAAATGGGATAAAAATGAACTTCAACAGATTGAGAAGCAGATTAATGTCTAATTTTTAAAATCCTCTTACATTTTCCTTCAGGTATCTCACAAATAGTATAACAGAATGTTGTAGTTTAATTAAATGTGAACAAATAGCATTTGCATAAAAGCAACCAAGTTTTAAATATTGGCCCCATTTTAAAAGTATTTTATTACAGACAGACTGAATATTATTATTTTTATAAATTGTTGTCAATTATTGTTTCTGGGCTACCTACCAATTGATAGTTCTGCATTATTTTCCACTTGCTAGCAAGCCGCACACAAAAGCCCATGTATTTTACCTTCATGCAAACATTATCATTTAATGTTCTTTGTTCATTTTACCTCGGGTAAGATAATCAGCAGGTGTTGACTCAGCAACTCTACAGAAAACAAAATGCTTTACATGTAAAACAAGAGCAAAATACTGCTGATGCTGGAAATCAGGAATAAAAACAGAAAATGCTAGAAACACTCAGCAGGTCAGGTAGCATCTGTGGAGAGAGAAAGAGTTAACGTTTCAGGTTTAATAATCTTTCATCAGAAGTTAACTGTGAAACGTTAACTCTGCTTCTCTCTCCACAGAGCATTTCCAGCTTTTTTTGTTTTTATTTTTAACGTTTTACATGTGTCATCTTGGTAGTTGTCAGAAAGTGATGTGTAAAATACTTTTCCCCCTTAGAGTTGTAATGTGTCTTTGTGTTTTAATAGGAATAAACTGTCATCCTGTGTTGGTTAAAGTATCTATTTATGCTAACATGTATTTGGTTGACAAACATTCATCTTGTACAATTTCAGATTCTTTGGTTTTAGCTGTTAAGTGTGCTAGTGGTGATCTTTGCCAGAAAGAACTTGCATTTATATACAAAAGCAAAATACTGCGAATGCTGGAAATCTGAAATAAAAACAAAAATTGCTGGAAATACTCAGCAGGTCAGGCAGCATCTGTGGAGAGAGAAACAGAGTTAATGTTTCAGGTCGATGCCAGTTCTGACGAAGGGTCATCGACCTGAAACGTTAACTCTGTTTCTCTCTCCACAGATACTGCCTGACCTGCTGAGTATTGCCAGCATTTTCTGTTTTGTATTTATATCGCTCCTTATCACATCCTGGGGTCCTCCTAATGAACTTTACAGCCAGTGCATTCTTTTTTGAAGTGCAGTGACTGTTGATATGTAGGCAAAAGTATATAATGTGGGTCAACATTTTGACTTTATTATTATTGAGAAGCTTTTTTCACTCAGATTGTGTGAATATTTGCATATGGCTTATACTGTGCTATATTAACACACTTCGAGCAGAGAAGGCTGAGGGGGGACCTGATTGAGGTGTACAAAATTATGAGGGGCATAGATAGGGTAGATAGAAAGGAACTTTTCCCCTTAGTAGAGGGGGTCAATAACCAGGGGGCATAGTTTCAAGGTAAGGGGCAGGAGGTTTAGAGGGGATTTGAGGAAAAACTTTTTCACCCAGAGGGTGGTTGGAATCTGGAACTCACTGCTTGAAAGGGTGGTAGAGGCAGGAACCCTCCCAACATTCAAAAAGCATTTAGATGAGCACTTGAAACGCCATAGCATACAAGGCTACGGACCAAGTGCTGGAAAATGGGATTAGAATAGACAGGGTTTGATGGCCAGCGTGGACACGATGGGCCTCTTTCTGTGCTGTATAACTCTATGACTCTCCTTGTTGTAGAAGCATCCTGACGGGAGCTTCTGGAAATGTTCCAATTTTTAACAGTTTCAATGTCATTTTGCATTCTTTCCTGGTACTACTGAAATTGCACAATAATAAATAGTGCATTCTACTCAACCCTAGTGATCTATTTTGCTGACTGAAAAACCTGAATTTGTAAGTATTTTCTTCCAGTTTTCTCCCCTCCTGTCCTGAAGGCATTGACTCTTGTTGGGACACAGTTCCATGGTTTAAAAAAAAATCATTCTCGGCATTGCTGGCAAGGCTGGCATTTATTGACCATCTCTAGTTTCCCTGAGAAGGTGGTGGTGGGGCTGCCTTCTCGAACTGCTGCAATACTGTGGTGAAGGTGTTCCCATAATGTTGCTTGTTATTCAATAGAACAGTTTGATACAACCGAGTGGCTTGCTGGGCACTTCAGAATTCCAGGACAGTTAAGAATCCCACCTTGGTGTGGGACTGGAGCCACATATAGACTAGACTGGGTAAGGACAGCAGGTTTATTTAGCTGAAGGACATTTGGGCCCCGAAAGAACCAGTTGGGTTTTTAAACGACAACCCCGACAGCTTCATGGTCACTTTTACTGATTCAAACTTTTTACTTCCAGATTTTTTCCGAACTGAATTCACTGCACAATGTATTGTTTGTGCCTCAGCAACTCCAACTAATTGCTGTGATACAACTGAAGGAACCCTATTCCTGTTTGTTTGCGACTGTAGGTCATAATTATCAGTATAGCTCAGCTGGTAACACTGAAGTGAGTCTGAAGACTGTGGGGGAGAAATTGGGTATGTTGCGTCACCTATTAGCGCCTAAAGAGGGCAGTCAGTGGCTGTAGCGCCACTGGCCGCGCCTCCAGCGATATTCAGCGGGGGCGCTAATGGTGGCGTTAGCCTGTTGCGCTGCGACCGATGACGTCATCGGTGTGCGCAGCGCCCCGATCGCGATATTTGGTAGCGAACGCCGCTGTAGTGCCGTTCGCTACCCGCACCCGGTTCACGGGGCCTTGCTGTGCTGGCAGTGGCGCAAGTTAAAGTGGAGGTGCAGGGCGGCTGCCTTTTTCGGCAGCCGAATGCCAGCACCTCCGTCCCCGGCCTCCTGACCCCCCCCCCCGCGGCATTGCCAGCTGCTTCCCGAGAGCCCGACACTTCTCCTCGGTGCCAGGCTCTTTTGCCGGCACTCGCGATCGGGGATTGCGCTGTTGCAGGCCCCTCCCCCTTAACAATGGGAGGAAGGCCTGCAGTGCTGCAGCGTGCCGTGCCGCAGCGTGTGGCGCTGCGGCACGTTGCGCTGCGATATTCAGTTTCAGCGCCCTAAGAGGGACGCGGAGCGCCTCGAGCCTCGCCCCGTCTCCCTCTAGGGGCGCTGAAACTGAATTTCTGACGTTTGTTAATGCTCCGAACGCTGCGCAAAAATCAGCGCCCAGGCGAACTTGGCGCCTCAACCCAATTTCTAGGCCTGTGAGTTTAAGCTCCACTCCAGCACTGGAGCACCTAATTTAGGCTGGCATTTCAATGCAGGAAAGAGGGGTTGTTGTACCTGTATTGTAATTTTAGATTAAACTGAAGCAGTACTGGTCTGTTCTGATGGATCCCGTGGCACTATTCGAAGAAGAGCAGGGCGCTCTGTGTCCTGGCCAACATTTATTCCTTACTCAACATTGCCAAAAATAGATTAATTGGTTCATATTAATAGAGTTAGTAGATATACCTGGCCATTCATTTGATATATATAACGTATAAAATTCTGACAGGGCTAGACAGACTGGATGCAGGGAGGATGTTTCCCCTGGCTGGGGCGGCGGGGGGACGGTTTAGAACGAGGGGTCACACTCTCAGGATACGGGGTAGGACATTTAGGACTGAGATGAGGAGAAATTTCTTCACTCAGAGGGTGGTGAACCTGTGGAATTCTCTACCACAGAAGGCTGTGGAGGCTAAGTCACTGAATATATTTAAGAAGGAGATAGATAGATTTCTAGACACAAAAGGCATCAAGGGGTATGTGGAGAGAGGGGGAATATGGAATGGAGATAGAGGGTCAGCCATAATTGTGCTGAATGGCGGAGCAGGCTTGAAGGGCCGAATGGCCTACTCCTGCTCCTATTTTTCTATGTTTCTGTGATTCGCTGTTTGGATCTTGCAATTTGCATCCTGATGTGACAAGGCCCAAATAAATGCAAGTTCTTTTATTTGTAAGATAGTAATTTGCTAGATTGGGCAGTATTAAAAATGTCTTCTATGGATTCTTGTTCGTTCTACTTCAACTTGTCTAGGGGTTTGATCACATCAAAATAGTTTTGTTTTGAAACTGTAGAAAAGTAATAAAGGGCATTAATGAAAACACTTTTTTTGTCTTGAAACTGCTGTTTTAATCCTTGAAACTTGTACCATGACTGAACAGAGACAAATACACCATTGAGACGCTCACTTCACCCAGTTTGGTTAGAACTTGTCTCTTTCTGTTTTTTCCACAGTATGTTAATGACTCACTTCCCCACCCTCGCTATCTCTTAATCTTTATAGGGTGGGGTACACACACACACACGCATCACACAATAAGGCTTACAAATTAGTGGAAGTCAGGGATATAATTAATGAGAATGTGAAATAATGAATCAGCAGGCCCACTGCTTTAGAGTGACTGAACAAGACAACTTCCATTATCACCCAAGATTATGGGATTTTCCAATCATTTCACCAGTGCTTTGAGGATTGCATTTTTCAATTTTCTTTCCATGAAAACTTTGGCTTATTGTTTTTACCGGAACTATTAATACTTTTCCCTACCTGCAGTAAGCACACTATTAACAAACAACTGCTTGGACAAGGGAGATGAAAAATGAGAGAGTTCCAGCTCCTGATCACTATCCAGTAATTCCTGCTGGAACGAGCATTCACGGAAAAGCTTCGCATAGTTGAATAGCCTGCTGGCATTCAGTATCCAGGTTCATGCTGAAGAATACTATACTACCCCACAAAGAACTGTGGACCTCACATGTAAATAAACGCGACAAATGATGGTATAAAGGTTTGTAGATTTATCAACAGCTTTGTTCTTCAGCATTGTATTATTCATGGAGGCCACTGGGTTGCTCGACTATTCTGTCCACTGTCCCCACCCCCATCCTTATCACGGTGCTATGGGTAGACAATGACCCACTCCTCCCTCCATGATAGGTAAGCTCCCTAACTATGTTTAAAAGGGACAGCTGGAATCAGATTTTATAAAAAGATTTATTTTCACATACTGTACATCTTTTCAACATTACATATAACTGATCTGGAACACATTTCTTATAGAAAGACTTCAAGCATCAACAGTCACCTATGGAACCAAACTCAAAATATTAGATAATACCACATGATTGCGAGCCCATAGGAATGTAGTCCCTGTGCCTGGATCTGGGGTTTACAGGATGGCGTCCTTTCACTTTAACCTCGAGATTTGACCAAGACCACCAGGACAGTATGAGATTGTTTATACTGTCAGGCCAGAGCTGGAGCAATCTCAATTGTGTTGATCCGGAGAACAGTCTGAGGTTGCACATTTACTGTAAAAGAAGAAAAAAAACATGATCATCCCATTTAAATGAAACCTCAAGATACTAGTGGAAAACTTTTAAGGGATTTTAAAAAAAGCTAGAAAAATATATATAAATTAAAAGCCTAATATCAAGAATTAGGACCATGGACCAAAGAGGTAAACATAAAGAAAGAAAAATGCTTCAAACAAGGGAATCCATGAGGGAAGATAAATAGATTCAGTACAAAATTAAACAAGATAATTATAAACAAAGTTAGGAATGGCATATAAAAATAAAAACATTATTTTAGGCAGTAAATGGAATACAAAGTCATATTAAGGTTTGTAACGAGCAATTTTTTTTAGTATCAATCATTATTGCTGCTTCAAAGTGAATGTATCAGTGCATGCTGTCAAATGCATAAAGTAAGGGACACAAATATGCTACGTAAAGGCTGATCTAGGCACCAGAGGGATTTTACACTCTTCTGTGCCGAGGGAGTGACACAAGCAGCAAAACTGAATTCTACACTGATTTTTGCAGAAGAACCTTCTAAGTACACTTACAGATAAAACATTAATTTTAGTTACAATACATTAAAAGCAAAATATTTGTTCATTTCTAAAATATTGCGGATCTTTACTTACTCCTTGTTCTATGGTAACGCTTTCTCCGTTTGAATCTGAAGTGTACTCTAGGCCAAGATTCGGTCTTCTCAATGACTGTTGCCTCCACTCGTACAAGGTCTCGCCTAAGAACAAGTTGCATTTATATAGTGCCTTTAACGTAGTAAAACGTCCCAAGGCACTTCACAGAAGTGCTTCACAAGTGAAACAGACACCAGATTTTGGGCCTCACCATGACTCAATTGTGATTACATCAAATTAATCTTTTAAAAGGCACATGTGTGCTAACCAGCAGCCCTAAGCATTTTGAGCCAGTGCAAACTTTGCTCAATGTTTAAAGGTTTAAAATAGGGAGCAACCATGCATGAAAAGGCTCCATCAGTCAGACTTGATGACCTGAAGTCATTTTCAAGTTTGATAAAATTCTTAATACTGTAGAAGTTTAATAGGCATCGCAAATCGATTTTTATGGGTACAATTGTATGGAGGTATTGTTCCCAGCTTGCCCAATGCCAAAGACTCGAGCTGAATGGAAATCCTGTATCGTGTTTTGTTACAAACTCAAAATATTTCCACATTAACACATCCACATCATATAAGATTGTGAGGGGGCTTGATCGGGTGGATGCGGGGAGGATGTTTCCACTGATGGGTGAGACTAGAACTAGGGGGCATAATCTTAGAATAAGGGGCTGCCCTTTCAAAACTGAGATGAGGAGAAAGTTCTTCACTCAGAGGGTAGTAAATCTATGGAATTTGCTACCTCAGAGAGCTGTGGAAGCTGCGACATTAAATAAATTTAAAACGGAGATAGACAGTTTCCTAGCTGGTAAGGGAATTAGGGGTTACGGGGAGAGGGCAGGGATGTGGACGTGAGTCTAGGTTTGGATCAGCCATGATCCTATTGAATGGCGGAGCAGGCCCGAGGGGCCGTATGGCCTACTCCTGCTCCTACTTCTTATGTTCTTATTACAACGGTAGTGGTTAAAGGCAAACTGTTGGTTCCTAGTGTGTCTGTTTATAAACGGGCACCCAAAGAATAACGAAAGGAAATCACTTGTCAGAAGAACAAGTTCACTACAAAGTTAAGACTGGCTGCAAAGCACATCTCCCAAATAAGTCACCAAGTACGTCAGCATGAGTAAAGAGCTGTGAGCAAGTCTTTGCCCTGTTCACCTACATACAGAACAGTACATGCCACTTGGGGAATGAGAGGGGAAATTAACTACAATGTGGAATAAAAATACATTTTAAAACAGTTACTACATAAGTGAAAATGGTCATAAACTAATTTAATTATTTAGCTCTTCCTGGATACACTGCAAAAGTCATGGGTGCTCTCCGTATGTTAAGTGCGTAGATAGTTTAAATAAGATTCATTTTCGTGTATTAGTGAATCATGTTTATTTTTATAAACTAAAACTTACCCAAGAAGTGGCCTTCCGATTAGCGTGAAGTCATCCCCACCAACTAACAGAACCTACAAAAAATACACACAGCATGCATTTTTAAAAACATCACACTGACACTTAGCATTTCTCAAAATGCATTTCTGTTCTTTACAGGGTGGTGATTAGTTAAGATCAGAGCTCCCCAGCAAATATGAAGATACTTTTTTTCTGATTAGATGGACTATGCATATTTTCATAAGGTCACGCTCATTCCCTTACCTTCTCTAACCTGATCCTATCTCCACAGTCTGCTTCAATATGATTTTCTATCAGGATCAAGTCTTCGTTGGTTACTTTCCATTGCCGACTAGCAAAGTGGACGACTGCAAACAATCTGCTGTACTCTCCCGTGGAGATCAGAGTCTTTACATTCTGTACAACCTCTGCAAACAAAACACAGCTAACTGACCAAATTGGTCTTTTGGCACAGATTGCAGATATAACTTTCAGAAATCTGCTCCCACATCAGTCAACACAGCTCCATGATAGCTTAATGGGCAAAATCAGATTTTATCTTTTGTGATTCTTCAATAGGAATGAATATCAAATTATATCCAAGTGCTGCTCTAGCAGGGGTGGGTAATATGAGATTATGCCTCAAGTGCTTTATGGGGAGTATCTATCAGATTATACGTTAATGGGGATGTCTATCAGATAATGCTTGTGCTTTAGCCAAAGTGCATAATTTTAAATTTTACCTATGTGGTGTTTTGCCTCTTCTTCAGGATCCGGCAATTTGACCTCAGGCCATGGCGGTTTTGACAATGATGTTACTGCATCTTTTCTGTTAGATTTAATTTACAATGACATAATATCAAATCACCAGTAAATTTAATTAACACATTCTTTGTTATAAACATCAAACTTATGAAATCCAAGGGAAGTACTGAACTACTATATTGAAGCCTTTAAAAATGATTTTTCAGTTTATTAAGACAAATGCATTCAAAGCCATTTTAATGAGGTATAAACAGATTTTGCAATTAAAAAATGACAGGCTTTATTTCTGGTAGTATAGTAAATGCTATATAGGGGAAAAAATTCAGTTGGTTAGCACCTCCGGCTGGCGCTAACGGGACGCTGGTACAGTAGCGCCGGGGTGAGGCGAGTCCGGCGGCGCATGGCAAATCCGGACCCCCCGTTGCGCCGCCGTTATGAGGTAGCGCCGGGGACTTCAATGCCAGGCAGATCGTGACGTCAGTGAGTGTACAACGCTCACTGGGTGCCCAATCTGCCAAATTCATTATGGACACTTACCTTTGCGCCTCGACCAGACAGCGACAGGGAGAGCAGGCGCTCAGCTGCAGGACGTCGGCTCCAGGGATGTTATATAAAGGCATCCGCATTAATCATTTGCAGGTTAGTTTCTGTGGTCTCTTGTCAGTTTCCGCTAGTGGATAAGTTTGCATGAGTAATTTCAAGGTTCTTTTTTATCAGCAATGTTCTGGCAAGTGCAAAGTGGCTACATTTATTGTTCAAAGATTCAAACTGCTACACTTGCCAACATTAATGGGGGCTGTACTGGCGCCACCTCGCCCTCCAGGAGCTATGCCGGAGGGAGCGTAGGCAGCAAGAAATACGGGAACATGTGCACAGAGGGATGAGGAGGGACATCAGGGCTCTCACCAGGGTGACTTAAACCCCAGATCCCTTTTGCTCACCACGTGCCCATCATACCATCCCTGTGTCTTGCCATATCACAGCATCCTCCTGGGAGCAAAGGTGAAATGAGAGTGACCACAAAATATTGCAAACTCCATGAATAAATTTATGCATAAACATCACATTAATTCTAATAACTAATGATCCTTGTGCCTGCCATAGTTGAATAGCAGTCATTGTGTGCAAGGTGTGAGGTGTGAGTATTGGTAGGTAGAGATTGTTGGAACGTGAGTGCTGGGGGTTTAGTGCTTTGGGCAGTGTGTGAAGCTTGTGGAACAGATGGTGGTATGTAGCATTTGTTGAAGCATTCAATCACCCTGACCACCCGACTGAGCACAGCTGCTTCAGTCCACCGGCTCCCTCTCCTTGTTGTGCTTCTCCTTGCTGAGGTAGCTGCACAGCCAGCAATGCTGAGAATGAGGTGCTGCAGTATCAATGAACCTCCCCTTTCAGTACTGGGAAAAGCCTGTGGCAATGATGAGTTGCGATTACACTGCACCCGATATTGGTCCACCCTTTCAGTGTAACGTCACTGAGCTCGGCCTTTTTAAGACTTGATTTAGCATCCCAATCATTTCTTTGAGCAGTGAGAATGAATTTTGCACGCAGTCTAAAGCATTAGCACCTAGCGCTAATTCTCAAACTTTTCTAAAGATACCGCCCATTCCTGGGTTATAATTTCTTGCCCATAATCTTTAAACTTCATCATTGGATGAGCTTCGTTGGTTTGATAATTTGAAGAGATTATAGGCACTGTGATACATTGTTGCACTGCATGATAAAAAAACTTTTTCTTTTTTTTTACACACCTACAGAAATTATATAAATGGCTTTCAAACTGGATGAATATTGGGAGTTGCCAATTTCTGTCTGGGGCTAGGTGTATTGCACCCCACGAGCAATGTATTGAGAATGCTATCCTATGGGATTTTTTTTGTACTTGTTCATTTAATAGCAGTGTTTTTTGTGCTTCCATACATAAATGGAAAAATGTCTTCTACACGGTTCTCCTTTGGGGAGCTGATATTGGCCAGGAATTTCCTGGAGTGCTGTAATCAGCAAGTTACACTGTAGCTCCTGCCGGTTTGCGTGCTGATTGTCCCGATGCAAATCTTCACAGAAGGTGTGAGTGAAGGATTGATGAGAAGAACGCCCCAGGAGCACGTCAAATACTCGCGTCCACTGTGATCCATCGGCCGTGATTTGCGGCACCTCAAAGCCGTGACCAGAATCCACTGCTGCCATCTTGATCTTTGATGCTCAATTACCTCTGCACTGCCTCACTGATGCTGGCCTTTTTAGCCACATCTCTCTTCGGGTTCACATGGAAGTAATGTTCTACTGGACAGGATAAACTGAAGATGTCAGCAAGAGAGTATGCAAAACAAGGCTGAAAAATCAATTCCAAACAGCAGAGATGAGGCTGCAAAGCTTGAATGGTTCTCCCAGGCTGAGAATCGTGCGAGAGCCATAAATTACATTGCTAGTAGGTGATCTCGGGCCCACCTACGCCATGATTTCTTGGATCAACTGGACATGGCAAGTAAATCCAGGAAATTTGCACTCGCAGCTGAAAATGGGAGGAAATATGATAAATGATGCTTCAGAGATGTTTTGGCGGAGGTCTCGGCGAAGCGGCCAGAGGAGAATATGGAGCAGCGTGAAAACCGGCGTCACTCACGTTACATTTTCTTCGGACTTTTGTGTTGGAAAATGCTTTACGACGTAGGTACACTCCGACTTTCCAGGAAATTCTGGGCCATTGTCTTTCTGAAGTTAGGTCTAGGCGCATCCGGAATCGTGTCAATTTGCAGAAGGACCCCACACAGAAAAGTTTGAAAACCGCTGATCTAAATGCAGAGACAACCAGAGTCTTCAACTGCCAAATAAGGCAATACTCTGCACCAATTAGTAACCGTCATTGTGGGGAACAGGAATTTAATTTGAACAATGTGGTTACACTTTTCTTGCACAGTTTTATATAGCTCAAGCAGAAAATGCAACAACAGATTTTCAAAATTTACAGGATTTACCTAATTTCTTCATTTAAAAACTTTAGAAAGAAACATTGAACATTAAATTAGCCCATAATTCCTGTTAAGATATCATAGAATCATACAGTACAGAAGGAGGCCATTCGGCCCATCGTGCCTATGCCAGCTCTTTGAAAGAGCTAGCTAATTAGTCCCGCTCCCCTGCTCTTTCCCCATAGTCCTGCAAATATTTCCTTTTGAAAGTTACGACTGAATCTGGTTCCACCACTCTTTCAGGCAATGCATTCCAGATCATAACAACTCACTGCGTAATGTTTTTCTCACTGCCCCTCTGCTTCTTTTGCCAATGATCTTATATCCGTGTCCTCTGATTACCACCTCACCCACCAGTGGAAGCAGTTTCTCCTGATGTGCACTGTATGATTGGCTAGGACTTACAAGTATCGACTAAAATGAACAATTTCGCGCCGATTCTCAAATTACCTTGGCTGAAACACGCTGCTCTGAGAACTCTGGTATCTTGCTGCACATGACACTGAAGACACTATAAAAAGAGAATGTTATTTGTTACATACTGTATGCATATAACATTTATATATATCAAAATAGGAAACTGCTTGTTGAATTTGTGTAAACAATTTAAGTCATAAATACTTTTCTGAATAAAGCATGTTCTATTCTCATTGCTTCTCTGAACATTTATACTGAAAAGGAATTTCTATTTTTATGTCTTCCTTTGTTAATCGCTGAGCTCCAACTGTGACTCTTTCTGTCAAATGAAACATTCAAAGTTTTTTTTCCAAAATAAAACTTGCTTTATTCACCTTTCTTCCCATTCAAGGTCAAATTCAAGATGAAGGACTGCTCTATAGAGAGTAGAACATTTTCCTCTACACCCACAGATGTCAAGCTTCTCTATAGAGTGCATAGTTAAATCTTCTACACTGCCTGTATAACACTGTCCATTACACATTAATGTTCTACACACTGCCTGTATAACATTGTCCATTACACATTAATGTTCTACACACTGCCTGTATAACACTGTTCATTACACATTAATGTTCTACACACTGCCTGTATAACACTGTCCATTACACATTAATGTTCTACACTCTGCCTGTATAACACTGTCCATTACACATTAATGTTCTACACACTGCCTGTATAACACTGTCCATTACACATTAATGTTCTACACACTGCCTGTATAACACTGTTCATTACACATTAATGTTCTACACACTGCCTGTATAACATTGTCCATTACACATTAATGTTCTACACACTGCCTGTATAACACTGTTCATTACACATTAATGTTCTACACACTGCCTGTATAACATTGTCCATTACACATTAATGTTCTACACACTGCCTGTATAACATTGTCCATTACACATTAATGTTCTACACACTGCCTGTATAACACTGTCCATTACACATTAATGTTCTACACACTGCCTGTATAACATTGTCCATTACACATTAATGTTCTACACACTGCCTGTATAACATTGTCCATTACACATTAATGTTCTACACTCTGCCTGTATAACACTGTCCATTACACATTAATGTTCTGCACTCTGCCTGTATAACATTGTCCATTACACATTAATGTTCTACACTCTGCCTGTATAACACTGTCCATTACACATTAATGTTCTGCACTCTGCCTGTATAACACTGTCCATTACACATTAATGTTCTACACACTGCCTGTATAACACTGTCCATTACACATTAATGTTCTACACACTGCCTGTATGACACCGTCCATTACACATTAATGTTCTACACACTGCCTGTATAACATTGTCCATTACACATTAATGTTCTACACACTGCCTGTATAACATTGTCCATTACACATTAATGTTCTACACACTGCCTGTATAACACTGTCTATTACACATTAATGTTCTACACACTGCCTGTATAACATTGTCCATTACACATTAATGTTCTACACACTGCCTGTATAACACTGTCCATTACACATTAATGTTCTACACACTGCCTGTATAACATTGTCCATTACACATTAATGTTCTACACACTGCCTGTATAACACTGTTCATTACACATTAATGTTCTACACATTGCCTGTATAACATTGTCCATTACACATTAATGTTCTACACTCTGCCTGTATAACACTGTCCATTACACATTAATGTTCTACACATTGCCTGTATAACATTGTCCATTACACATTAATGTTCTACTCTGCCTGTATAACATTGTCCATTACACATTAATGTTCTACACTCTGCCTGTATAATATTGTCCATTACACATTAATGTTCTACACTCTGCCTGTATAATATTGTCCATTACACATTAATGTTCTACACATTGCCTGTATAACATTGTCCATTACACATTAATGTTCTACACATTGCCTGTATAACACTGTCCATTACACATTAATGTTCTACACATTGCCTGTATAACACTGTCCATTACACATTAATGTTCTACACTCTGCCTGTATAACACTGTTCATTACACATTAATGTTCTACACATTGCCTGTATAACATTGTCCATTACACATTAATGTTCTACACATTGCCTGTATAACACTGTCCATTACACATTAATGTTCGACACTCTGCCTGTATAACATTGTCCATTACACATTAATGTTCTACACTCTGCCTGTATAACACTGTCCATTACACATTAATGTTCTACACACTGCCTGTATAACACTGTCCATTACACATTAATGTTCTACACACTGCCTGTATAACACTGTTCATTACACATTAATGTTCTACACACTGCCTGTATAACACTGTCCATTACACATTAATGTTCTACACACTGCCTGTATAACACTGTCCATTACACATTAATGTTCTACACACTGCCTGTATAACACTGTCCATTACACATTAATGTTCTACACACTGCCTGTATAACACTGTCCATTACACATTAATGTTCTACACATTGCCTGTATGACACTGTCCATTACACATTAATGTTCTACACTGCCTGTATAACACCGACCATTACACATTAATGTTCTACACACTGCCTGTATAACACTGTCCATTACACATTAATGTTCTACACACTGCCTGTATAACACTGTCCATTACACATTAATGTTCTACACTCTGCCTGTATAATATTGTCCATTACACATTAATGTTCTACACATTGCCTGTATAACACTGTCCATTACACATTAATGTTCTACACATTGCCTGTATAACACTGTCCATTACACATTAATGTTCTACACACTGCCTGTATAACACTGTTCATTACACATTAATGTTCTACACTCTGCCTGTATAACACCGTCCATTACACATTAATGTTCTACACACTGCCTGTATAACACCGTCCATTACACATTAATGTTCTACACACTGCCTGTATAACATTGTCCATTACACATTAATGTTCTACACACTGCCTGTATAACATTGTCCATTACACATTAATGTTCTACACACTGCCTGTATAACATTGTCCATTACACATTAATGTTCTACACACTGCCTGTATAACACTGTCCATTACACATTAATGTTCTACACACTGCCTGTATAACACCGTCCATTACACATTAATGTTCTACACACTGCCTGTATAACACTGTCCATTACACATTAATGTTCTACACACTGCCTGTATAACACTGTCCATTACACATTAATGTTCTACACACTGCCTGTATAACACCATCCATTACACATTAATGTTCTACACACTGCCTGTATAACACTGTCCATTACACATTAATGTTCTACACACTGCCTGTATAACACTGTCCATTACACATTAATGTTCTACACACTGCCTGTATAACACTGTCCATTACACATTAATGTTCTACACACTGCCTGTATAACACTGTCCATTACACATTAATGTTCTACACACTGCCTGTATAACATTGTCCATTACACATTAATGTTCTACACACTGCCTGTATAACACTGTCCATTGCACATTTAGTTCTACACACTGCCTGTATAACACTGTCCATTACACATTAATGTTCTACACTCTGCCTGTATAACATTGTCCATTACACATTAATGTTCTACACACTGCCTGTATAACACTGTCCATTACACATTACATAAATGCATATGGGTTCATTGGCTTTATTAATGGAGGAATAGAGTACAAAAGCAAGGATGTTGTGGAGACAGTCACAGTCATTGTGGAGATGAAGTCCCGTCTTCACACTGAGGACACACTCCATCGTGTTGTGTGGCACGACCACCGTGCTAAATGGGATAGATTCAGAACAGATCTAGCAGTTCAAAAATGGGCACCCATGAGGCGCTGTGGGCCATCAGCAGCAGCAGAATTGTATTCCACCACAATCTGTAACCTCATGGCCTGGCATATCCCTCACTCTACCATTACCACCAAACCAGGGGACCAACTCTGGTTCAACAACGGGTGTAGAAGAGCATGCCAGGAACAGCACCAGGCATCCCTAAAAATGAAGTGCCAGCCTGGGGAAGCTGCAACATAGGACTACATGCATGCTAAAAAGCAGAAGCAGCATGCTATAGACGGGGCTAAGAGATCCCACAATCAACAGATCAGATCAAAGCTCTGCAGTCCTGCCACATCCAGTCGTCAATGGTGGTGGACCATTAAACAACTAACGGGAGGAGGAGGCTCCATGAATATCCCCATCCTTAATGATGGCGGAGCCCAGCATGTGAGTGCAAAAGACAAGGCTGAAGCATTTGCAACCATCTTCAGCCAGAAGTGCTGAGTGGATGATCCATATTGGCCCCCACCATCACAGAAGCCAGTCTTCAGCCAATTTGACTCACTCCATGTGATATCAAGAAACGGCTGAGCGCACTGATACAGCAAAGGCCATGGGCCCCGACAACATCCCGGCTGTCTTGCTGAAGACTTGTGCTCCAGAACTAGCCGCGCCTCTAGCCAAGCTGCTCCAGTACAACTACAACACTGGCATCGATCCGACAATGTGGAAAACTGTCCAGGTATGTCCTGTCCACAAAAAGCAGGACAAATCCAATCCGGTCAATTACTGCCCCATCAGTCTACTCCCAATCATCAGCAAAGTGATGGAAGGTGTTATTGACTGTGCTACCAAGCAGCATTTAATCACCAATAACCTGCTCACTGATGTCCGGTTTGGGTTCCGCCAAGACCACTCGGCTTCAGACCTCATTACAGCCTTGGTCCAAACATGGATAAAGGAGCTGAATTCTAGATGTGAGGTGAGCATTTGACCAAGTGTGGCATCAAGGAGCCCTACTAAAACTGAAGTCAATGGGAATCGGGGGGGGAAACTCTCCACTGGCTGGAGTCATACCTAGCACAAAGGAAGATGGTTGTGGTGGTTGGAGGTCAATCATCATAACCCCAGGACATCGCTGCAGGAGTTCCTCAGCACAGTGTCCTAGGCCCAACCATCTTCAGCTGCTTCATCAATGAACTTCCCTTCAACATAAGATCAGAAGTGGGAATGTTCACTGATGACTGCACAGTGTTCAATGCCATTCACAACTCCTCAGATAATGAAGCAGTCCATGTCCGCATGCAACAAGAGGGTGCGGAATTCCTAAATGCATCCAGGAGAACTTTTTTAGCCAGTATGTAGCAAGCCCAACAAGGGAGGAGGCAGTTCTGGACTTAGTTTTAGGGAATGAAGCTGGGCAGGTAGGTGGTGTATCAGTGGGGGAGCATTTTGGTGCTAGTGACCATCATTCTGTTAGATTTAAGGTAGTTATGGAAAAGGACAAGGATAGACCAGGAATAAAAATAAAATAAAAATTCTAAATTGGGGAAAAGCAAATTTTGCTAAGTTCAGAGGGGATTTATCCATAGTTGACTGGAAACAGCTACTTGGAAGGTAAATCAGTGTCAGAGCAGTGGGAGGCATTCAAGGAGGAGATCCGGAGGGTTCAGACCAAATATGTGCCCTTAAAGAAAAAAGGTGGGACTAACAAATCTAGAGCCCCCTGGATGTCTAGAGACATACAGGGTAGGATAAAGAAAAAAAGGGAGGCGTATGACAGATACCGAGGGCTAAATACTCCAGAATCTTTAGAGGAGTACAGAAAGTGCAGGGGTGCAATTAAAAAGGATATTAGGAAAGCAAAGAGAGAGCATGAAAAATTCTTGGCGAGTAAAATCAAGGAAAACCCAAAGATGTTTATAAATATATTAAGAGTTAGAGGATAACTAAAGAAAGGGTAGGGCCTATTAGAGATCATGAGGGTAATCTGTGTGTGGAGGCGGGAGACGTCGGTAGGGTTCTTAATGAATACTTTGCGTCTGTTTTCACAAAGGAGAGGGGCGAGGCAGACATTGTTATCGGGGGGAGGAGTGTGAAATATTAGATGAAATAAACATAGTGAGAGAGGAAGTATTAAGGGGTTTAGCAGCTTTAAAAGTGGATAAATCCCCAGGCCCGGATGAAATGTATCCCAGGCTGTTAAGCGAAGCAAAAGAGGAAATAGCAGAGGCCCTGACCATCATTTTTCAATCCTCTCTGGCTTCAGGTGTGGTGCCGGAGGACTGGAGGACTGTTAATGTGGTACCCTTGTTTAAAAAGGGAGAAACGATAGACCGTGTAATTACAGGCCAGTCAGCCTAACCTCGGTGGTGGGAAAATTATTGGAAAGAATTCTGAAGGACAGGATAAATCTTCATTTAGAAAAACACAGATTAATCAAGGACAGTCAGCATAGGTTTGTTAAGGGAAAATCGTGTCTGACAAACTTGACTGAATTTTTTGAGGAGGTAACGAGGAGGGTAGATGAGGGTAGTGTGTTTGATGTAGTGTATATGGACTTTAGCAAGGCTTTTGATAAGGTTCCACATGGCAGACTGGTCACGAAGTTAAAAGCCCATGGGATCCAGGGCAAAGTGTCAAGTTGGATTCAAAACTGGCTCGGAGACAGGAAGCAGAGGGTAATGGTTGATGGGTGTTGTTGTGACTGGAAGGCTGTTTCCAGTGGGGTTCCACAGGGCTCAGTACTAGGTTTCTTGCTTTTTGTGGTATATATCAATGATCTAGACTTGAATATAGGGGGTATGATTAAGAAGTTTGCAGATGATAGTAAAATTGGCTGTGTGGTTGATACTGAAGGAAGCTGTAGACTGCAGGAAGATATCAATAAATTGGTCAGGTGGGCAGAACAGTGGCAAATGGAATTAAATCTGGAGAAGTGTGAGGTAATCCACTTGGGGAGGGCTAACAAGGAAAGGGAATACACATTAAATGGTAGGACACCGAGTAGCGTAGAGGAACAAAGGGACCTTGGAGTGCATGTCCACAGATCCCTGAAGGTAGCAGGCCAGGTAGATAAGGTGGTTAAGAAGGCATACGGAATGCTTGTATTCTATACCACGGCTAATAAAGGCAAGAGCTTCAACTGTATAAAACACTAGTTAGGCCTCAGCTAGAGTATTGCGTGCAGTTCTGGTCACCACATTACAGGAAAGATGTGATTGCACTAGAGAGGGTACAGAGGGGATTTACAAGGATGTTGCCGGGAGTAGAGAATCTTAGCTATGAGGAAAGACTGGATAGGCTGGGTCTGTTTTCCTTGGAACAGAGGAGGCTGAGGGGAGACCTTATTGAGGTGTATAAAATTATGAGGGGCATAGGTAAAGTGGATAGAAAGGACCTATTTCCCTTAGCAGAGGGGTCAAAAACCAGGGGTCACAGATTTAAAGTAATTAGGGGAAGGTTTAAGAGTGGATTTGAGGGGAAATTTCTTCACCCAGAGGGTTGTGGGGGGTCTGGAACTCACTGCCTGAAAGGGTGGTAGAGGCAGGAACCCTAACCACATTTAAACGGTACTTGGATGTGCACTTGGGATGCTCTAACCTGCAGGGCTACGGACCAAGAGCTGGGAAGTGGGATTAGGCGGGACAGCTCTTTGTTGGCCGGCGCGGACACGATGGGCCGAAATGGCCTCCTTCCGTGCTGTAACTTTCTATGATTCTATGGACGACGTTCAGGCTTGGGCTGATAAGTGACAGGCAATGACCATCTCCAACAAGCGAGAGTCTAACCACCTCCCCTTGACATTCAACGGCATTACCATCACCGAATCCCCCACCATCAACATCTTGGGGGTCACCATTGACCAGAAACTTAATTGGACTAGCCATAGAAATACTGTGGCAACAAGAGCAGGTGAGAGGAGGTATTCTGCGGTGAGTGTCTCACCTCCTGACTCCCCAAAGCCTTTCCACCATCTACAAGGCACAAGTAAGGAGTGTGATGGAATACTCTCAACTTGCCTGGATGAGTGCAGCTCCAACGGCACTCAAGAAGCTCGACACCATCCAGGACAAAGCAGCCCGCTTGATTGGCACCCCATCCACCACCTTAAACATTCACTCCCTCCACCACTGGCGCACTGTGACTGCAGTGTGTACCATCTACAAGATGCACTGCAGCAACTCGCCAAGGATTCTTCGGCAGCACCTCCCAAACCCGCGACCTCTTCCACCTAGGAGGACAAAGGCAGCAGGTGCATGGGAACACCACCACCTGCAAGTTCCCGTCCAAGTCGCACACCATGCTGACTTAGAAGTATATCGCCGATCCTTCATCGTCGCTGGGTCAAAATCCTGGAACTCCCTCCCTAATAGCACTGTGGGAGTACCTTCACCACACAGACTGCAGCGGTTCAAGAAGGCGGCTCACCACCACCTTCTCAAGGGCAATTACGGATGGGCAATAAACGATGGCCTTGCCAACGACTCCCAAATCCCATGAACGAATAAAAAAAAATGTTATGCTAAACATTTATAAAACACAGGTTATACCTCAGGTGGAGTATTGCATTCAATTCCTGGGCACCACACTTTAGGATGGCAATGCCTTGGAGAGGTGCAGAAGGGAATTACTAGAATGGTACCAGGGATGAGGGACTTCAGTCATGTGGAGACAGTAGAGAAGCTGGGGTTGTTCTCCTTAGAGCAGAGAAGGTTAAGAGGAGATTTGATCGAGGTTTTCAAAATCATGAAGGGTTTTGATAGAGTAAATAAGGACAACTGTTTTCAGTGGCAGAAGGGTCGGTAACTAGAGGACACAGATTTAAGGCGATTGGCAAAAGACCCAGAGGCGACATGAGGAAACACTTTTTTTTTTTTTAAATAGAGTTATTGTGCTCTGGAATGCACTGCCTGAAAGGCTGGTGGAAGCAGATTCAAATAGTAACATTCAAGAGAGAATTGGATAAATACTTGAAGGGAAAAAAGTTTGCACGGCTATGGGGAAAGAGCAGGGGAGTGGAATTAATTGGATAGTCCTACCAAAGAGCCTGCACGGGCACGATGGGCCAAATGGCCTCCTTCTGTGCTGCATCATTTTATGATTCTATTCTATGATTAATATATCTGCACTCAACAACAATAACTTGTATTTATATAGCACCTTTAAAGTAGTAAGACAAAAAATTTGACACTGATCTACGTAAGGATAAATTAGGACAGGTGACCAAATGCTTGGTCAAAGAGATAGGTTAAAAGGAGCGTCTTAAAGGAGGAGAGAGAGGTAGCGAGGCGGAGAGGTTTAGGCAGGGAATTCCAGAGCTTAGGGCCGAGGCAACAGAAGGCACGGCCACCAATGGTTGAGCAATTATAATCAGGGATCCTCAAGAGGGCAGAATTAGAGGAGCGCAGATATCTCGGGGGGGTTGTGGGGCTGAAGGAGATTACAGAGATAGGGAGGGGTGAGGCCATGGAGGGATTTGAAAACAAGGATGAGAATTTTGAAATCGAGGTGCTGCTTAACCGGGAGCCAATGTAGGTCAGCGAGCACAGGGGTGATGGGTGAACGGGACTTGGTGCAAGTTAGGACACGGGCAGCCGAGTTTTGGATGACCTCAAGTTTACGTGAGGTAGAATGTGGGAGGCCAGCCAGGAGTGCGTTTGAATAGTCAAACTAGGGGTAAGAAAGGCATGGATGAGGGTTTCAGCAGCGGATGTGCTGAGCTCTGGAACAGTTCCCATGGATTGGAGGGTAGCTAATGTAACCCCACTATATAAAAGTCAAGATGGCGACCGAGACGGTCCGGTGCTAGCGCGCTCTCCCTGCTTCGGGCGGCCCGCTCTCGCCGCTCGCTCCCGCAACCGGAGCGAGGTGTTCGGCGAGTCGGGCAGAGGCAGCGCAGTGCATTGAGCAGCAGCAGCAGCCACGTCGACCCGCTAGAGCTCGTCAGCCGGCAGCTCCTCAGCGGGAAGGTATTCCGACTGGGAGGAGGGGAGCCGAGCATGGCGGCCAGAGGCCGGACCGGAAGCGGGAGAAGCAGGCCCCGGGCCGTCGGACCGTGGAGCTGGCGATGGTGAGGTGGAGGCCGCTGCGACCGGACGATGTGTTCGGTGAGTCGGGCGGAGGCAGCGCAGCGCATCGAGCAGCAGCCACGACGACTCGCAGTCCGACTGGGAGGAGGGGAGCCGGGAATGGTGGCCAGAGGGTGAGCGGGAGAAGCAGGCCACCACACGTGGAGCCGAGCCGGCAACAGTGAGGAGGAGGCCGTGGTGACGAGGAGGACAGAGCGGCTGAGGGACATCGTGCTCCCACTGCCAGTGGATGCCAAAGAATTGACTTTCTGAACACGACGCTCTAAGAATAGCTGACGTGTCCCTACGGGGAGTAAGCATTCCATTGTACTAGTTACATATGGCAAATAAAATTGAATTGAATTGTATTTAAAAAGGTGGTAGACAGAAAACGGGGAATTGTAGACCAGTAAACCTGACATCGGTAGTGGGAAAAATGCTAGAGTCCATTATAAAGATGTAATAGTAGAGCACTTGGAAAGCAGTGACAGGATCGGACAAAGTCAACATGGATTTACAAAAGGTAAATCGTGCTTGACTAATCTACTGGAATTTTTTGAGGATGTAACTGGTGGAATAGATAAGGGAGAACCAGTGGATGTGGTGTATTTGGACTTTCAGAAGGCTTTCGATAAGGTCCCGCATAAGAGATTGGCGTGCAAAGTTAAAGCACGTGGGATTGGGGGTAAGGTACTGACTTGGATAGAGAACTGGTTGGCAGACAGGAAGCAAAGAGTGGGAATAAACGGGTATTTTTCCGAGTGACAGGCAGTGACTAGTGGGGTACCGCAGGGATCGGTGCTAGGACCCCAGCTATTCACAATATATATAAATGGTCTAGACGAGGGAACTAGATGTAATATCTCCAAGTTTGCAGACGACACAAAGCTGGGTGGGCGTGTGTGCTGTGAGGAGGATGCCGAGAAACTCCAGTATGATTTGGACAGGTTGGGTGATTGGGAAGATTCATGGCAGATGCAGTATAATGTGGATAAATGCGAGGTTATCCACTTTGGTGGCAAAAAAAGGAAGACAGATTATTGTCTGAACGGCAATAGATTGGGAAAAGGGGAAGTGCAATGAGACCTGGGTGTCCTTGTGCACCAGTCGCTGAAGGTAAGCATGCAGGTGCAGCAGGCGGTTAAGAAGGCAAATGGTATGTTGGCCTTCATAGTGAGAGGATTTGAGTACAGGAGCAAGGATGTCTTGCTGCAATTGTACAGGGCCTTGGTGAGACCACACCTTGAGTATTGTGTGCAGTTTTGGTTGCCTTATCTGAGGAAGGGTGTTCTTGCAATGGAGGGAGTGCAGCGAAGATTCACCAGACCGATACCTGGGATGGCAGGAATGACGTATGAAGAGAGGTTGGGTCGATTAGGCTTATATTCGCTAGAGTTTAGAAGAATGAGAGGGGATCTCATTGAAACGTATAAAACTCTAACAGGACTAGACAGACTAGATGCAGGAAGGCTGTTCCGATGGTGGGGGAATCCAGAACCAGGGGTCACAGTCTTAGGATAAGGGGAAAGCCATTTAGGACTGAGATGAGGAGGAATTTCTTCACCCAGAGAGTGGTGAACCTGTGGAATTCTCTAACACACAAGGCAGTTGAGGCCAATTCATTAAATATATTCAAGAAGGAGTTAGATATATTTCTTAAGGCTAAAGAGATCAAGGGATATGGGGAGAAAGCAGGGACAGGGTACTTAATTTGGATGATCAGCCATGATCTCATTAAATGGCGGAGCAGGCTCGAGGGGCCGAATGGCCTACTCCTGCTCCTATTTTCTTATGTTTATATGCAAGGGCGGAGACAGGCGATGTTACGGAGGTGGAAGTAGGCGGTCTTTGTTATGCTGCGGATATGTGGTCGGAAGCTCATTTCAGGGTCATGTATGACACCAAGGTTGCGAACAGTGTGGTTCAACCTCAGACAGATGTTAGATAGAGGGATGGAGTTAGTGGCTAGGGAACGGAGTTTGTGGCGGGGACCAAAAACAATGGCTTTGGTTTTCCCAATATTTAATTGGAGAAAATTTTTGCTCATCCAGAACTGTATGTCGGACAAGCAGTCTGATAATTTAGACACCGTGGAGGGGTCGAGAGAGATGGTGGTGAGGTAGAGCTCGGTGTTGTCTGCGTACATGTGGAAACTGACGCTGTGTTTTCGGATGATGTCACCAAGGGGCAACATGTAGATGAGAAATAGGAGGGGGCCAAGGATAGATCCTTGGGGGACACCAGAGGTAACGATGCGGGAGCAGGAAGAGAAGCTGTTGCAGGTGATTCTCTGGTTACAGTTAGATAGATAGGAATGAAACCAGGCGAGTGCAGTCCCACGCAGCTGGACGACAGTGGAGAGGCGTTGGAGAAGGATGGCGTGGTCAACCGTGTCAAAGGCTGCAGACAAGTCAAGAAGGACGAGGAGGGATAGTTTACCTTCGTCACAGTCACAAAGAATGTAATTTGTTACTTTGATGAGAGCCGTTTCGGTACTTTGGCAAGGGCGGAAACCTGATTGGAGCGATTCAAACATGGAATTGCGGGAAAGATGGGCACTCTGTATAACTGTCCATTATACTACAGTAAAAGTCCACAAGACAAGCCCACAAAGTGCATTATTATTACTGAATAGACATGTCATATAATGAGCAAACTAGCCACATTTTGTCTAAATTATCAGTGGTTTCATCTCAGGCTGTGCCAGTGAATCACATTTTGTATAGGTGCCAATCTCCCACCAAAGCAGTCACAATCAGAACTATCCAAGGGAATGCTCTGAAATAAACAATATTAGTTTATAATGTGACATATGATGATCTCCCAAATAACAGACATATTCTATAGCAACTTCCTCTAATACAGGATTACCACCTTTTGCCAAAAATAAACTTGGGATTGAATTCCCACCTAAAGCTGCTTTGGTGGCTTATACCAAAGCCTCCACGTGGGGCAGCATACATTGTGGCAGAACCTACATCAAGCACACGCTGATGTAACAGGAATCACATACAGCCTCTCACATGATGATGTGATGCCAACATGGCATCAGGATCACGGAAAAATGAATTCCGCAGAAACAGAAGAAGTAGAATTATAACCCTTTTGCTTACCAGGAGGGTTGCAAGCCCTGCATCATAATAGACGTAGGAATTATAAAAGTTGCCCCTTTTTTGCCTGTTAGTTGATCTCAGTTGAAGTGGGCAGTTTGACTCAGTGGTCGCACTTTCACCTCTGAGTCAGAAGGTCATGGGTTTAAGTCTCACTCTAGAGACTTGAGCACAAAATCTAGGCTGACACTCCCAGTGCAGTACTGAGGGAGTGCTGCATTGTTGGAGGTGCTGTCTTTCAGATGAGACGTTAAACCGAGGCCCCGTCTACTCTCTCAGGTGGGTGTAAAATATCCCATGGCACTATTTTTTAACAGCAGGGGAGTTATCCCCGGTGTCCTGGCCAATATTTATCCCTCAATCAGCATCACAGATTATCTGGTCATTATCACATTGCTGTTTGTGGGAGCTTGCTGTGCGCAAAATTGCCTGCCTCATTTCCTACAACAGTGACTACACTTCAAAAAGTACTTCATTGGCTGTAAAGCGCTTTGGGACGTCCTGAGGTTGTGAAAACTCTTATCACCACCTCTCCCCTGGGTTGGGGAGAGGGTAACTGGGGCTCCTCCTACTATCCCAGCCACACTTTCTGTGGAGCCCAGGCAGAGTGTCCCGTCCCACTCCGGCTGCAATAACCTGCCCACACCCGCTGCCTGACCCCCCCCCCCCCCCCCGAGGGATCCCCGGCCTGGCGCTGCCTCCTCAGGGGACTCCGGCCCTACAGCCGGCCGAGGGCTTAGTCCCGGGTTCATTCCTCTTACCGGCGGCTCGGACTCGGCCCCGGCTCCAGCTCCCGAGCAGCCGCGCACAGATGGCCGCCATCTTCCCGGCGGAAAGACGTCAGCGGGGGAGAGAAAAAGCGGACGGACTGTGAGGGGAAGAGATAGAGGGACGGACATAAACGGGGTGCGGGTAAGTGAACCCGGGGAGGGCCCCAGCACTGAGGGCCGGGGAAGACTTGGATCCTCTCTATATATTAACCTGGAATGGACACTGTTGTACAGAGTGTGGGATATCAATGTGCTCTTTTTGACCATAAATCTCACTCTTAATATCTCAACGATTTGACTTATTGATGATATAGAATCATAGAAATTTATAGAGTCATAGAAATTTACAGCACAGAAGGAGGTCATTCAGCCCATCGTGTCTGTGCTGGCTGGAAAAGCGCTATCCAGCCTCATCCCACTTTCTAGCACTTGGTCTGTAGCCCTGTAGGTTACGGCACTTCAAGTGCAGATCCAAGTACTTTTTAAATGCAATGAGGGTTTCTGCCTCTACCACCCTTTCAGGTAGTGAGTTCCAGACTCCCACCACCCTCTGGGTGAAAAAAGTTCTCCTCAACTCCCCTCTACTCCTTCTATCAATTACTTTAAATCTATGCCCCCTGGTTATTGACCTTTCTGCTAAGAGAACTAGGTCCTTCCTAGTCTTGACAAAGGGTTCACCTGAAACGTCGACTCTATTTTCTCTCCAGGGATGTTGCCTGGCCTGCTGAGTTTTTCCAGCATTTTCTGTTGTCATTTAGGTCCTTCCTATCCACTCTATCTCGGCCCCTCATAATTTTATACACCTCAATTATGTCTCCCCTCAGCCTCCTCTGTCCCAAAAAAAACAACCCCAACCTATCCAACCTTTCCTAATAGCTAAACTTCTACAGTCAATCACAGAATCACAGAAACCCCACAGTGCAGATAGAGGCCATTTCGGCCCATCGAGCCTGCACCGACACATATCCCACCCGATCCCCGTAACCTCTACATCAACACATATCCCACCCTATCACCGTAACCCCACGTATTTAATCCCCCTAACACTAGGTCAATTTATCATAGCCAATCAACCTAACCCGCACATCTTTGGACTGTGGGAGGAAACCGGAGCACCCGGAGGAAACCCACGCAAACACGGGGAGAATGTCTGTGTGGAGTTTGCACAGTCACCCGAGGCCGGATTTGAACCCGGGTCCCTGGCGCTGTGAGGCAACAGTGCTAACCACTATGCCACCGTGCTGCCCTGGCAACATCCTCATAAATCTCCTCTGTACCCCCTCTAGTGCAATCACATCTTTCCTATAATGTGACCAGAACTGTACGCAGTACTCTAGCTGTGGGCTAACTAGTGTTTTATACAGTTCAAGCATAACCTCCCTGCTCTTATTCAAGAAAGGGTGTAAGTACAATCCTAGTAACTACAGGCTGGTCAGTTTAACATCAGTGGTGGGTAAAGTTTTAGAAACAATCAAGGAAAAAATTAATGGGCATTTGGAGAGGCTTAAGCTAATTAAGGAGAGACAACACGGGTTTGTAAAAGGAAGATCGTGTTTGACTAATCTAACTGAATTTTTTGATGAAGTAACAGAATCGATGAAGGGAATGCAATGGATGTTGTTTACATGGATTTTTGGAAGGCATTTGACAAAGTACCACATAGAAGGTTGGTTAACAAAATTGAGGCTCATGGAATAGGTGGGTCAGTGGCAGCTTGGATAAGGAATTGGCTTATGGACAGAAAACAGCGAGTTCACAGAATCACAGAAACCCCACAGTGCAGATAGAGGCCATTTCGGCCCATCGAGCCTGCACCGACACATATCCCACCCGATCCCCGTAACCCCTACATCAACACATATCCCACCCTATCCCCGTAACCCCACGTATTTAATCCCCCTAACACTAAGGGTCAATTTATCATAGCCAATCAACCTAACCCGCACATCTTTGGACTGTGGGAGGAAACCGGAGCACCCGGAGG
Organism: Somniosus microcephalus; assembly: GCF_052327205.1. Lineage (NCBI taxonomy): Eukaryota > Metazoa > Chordata > Chondrichthyes > Squaliformes > Somniosidae > Somniosus > Somniosus microcephalus. The sequence continues at coordinate 34,791,467 of NC_141001.1, read as the reverse complement.
AAACCCACGCAAACACGGGGAGAATGTGCAAACTCCACACAGACAGTCACCCGAGGCCGGATTCGAACCCGGGTCAGACTGGAGGATGGTAGACAGTGGTGTTCCCCAAGGGCCACTGCTTTTTTTGATATATATAAATGACCTGGATATTGGAATACAGAGTAGAATTTCTAAATTTGCCGATGATGCCAAACTTGGGGGTGTGGCAAACAGTGATGATATCAATCGACTGCAACAGGACATGGAAAGGCTAGCAGAATGGGCAGACAAGTGGCAGATGGAATTTAATACAGAGAAGTGTGAGGTGATGCATTTTGGCAGAAGGAACAGGGAGAGGCAATATACACTTAATGGCACAGTTTGACAGAGGGACCTGGGAGTTAATGTGCATAGGTCCCTGAAGGTGGCAGGACATATTGAGAGAGTGGTTAACAAAGTATATGGGACCTTGGGCTTCATAGATCGAGATATTGGGCTGGATTTTCATTGAGGAGGCGGGACTACAACTTTTGGGGTTGTAGTCCTGCCTCCATCGAGTTCTAGCCAACCCACGCGATTTTGACTTGATTGACCTTGTTGAGCCCGCCCAGCCGGCTCAGCAGGCCAATTAAAGGCCACCCGGCAACAGGTGATGTCACAGATTGATATTTCATCTGTCAAGACCTTTTGACAGATGAATTATCAGTGTTTCACAGTTGTTTGAAGCTGTCAAACACTGACAATCTGTACTCTAAGTTAATTCCTTCCTGTCAGGATGATTTAGAGATCTCCCCGGAACAGAAAGCTGAATGCTGGAACTTTTGACATCGCGGCCATTCTGCTTTCTGTGCCGGTGAGATGAGGGACTCCCGAGACCTGAGGGAAGGAAGGCTGTAAAGGTATGTAAATGTAAGTAAAACTTCTTTCAACACTTAAACACACCAAACACACTTACCTCTGCACTCATGCACCCATCACTCACCTGAACACCGGACATCTCGGCCTCTCCGAGCCCTTCATCCCGACAGCCCGCCTCGCTAACTTGGCATGGTTTAGAGCTGTCGGGAATCCCACATTTCAACAATGAAAATAGGGATTAGGCTAAAAACTGCCTGTTAACAGGCAGTTAATTGGCACTAATCCCCTTCCTGCCTCGGGGAGGTGGGTCCCAGTGTGGGTCGGGTATCCGCCTCCTTTGAAACTGGCATGGAGGTGGGTTGGGGGAGGGATGGGTTTGTGCCACCCCCCCCCCCCCCCCGATTTCAGGATTTTAACCCCCCACATGCCTCTAAATCCCACCTCCACGGCCCAATGAAAATCCTGCCCATTGAGTATAAAAGTAGAGAAGTTATGCTGAACCTTTATAAATTTTGTATTAGTTTCTGGGATGTGGGCATCACTGGCAAGGCCAGCATTTATTGCCCATCCCTAATTGCCGTTGAGAAGGTGGTGGTGAGCCGCCGCCTTGAACCACTGCAGTCCGTGTGGTGCAGGTACTCCCACAGTGCTGTTGGGTAGGGAGTGCCAGGATTTTGACCCAGTGACGATGAAGGATCAGCGTTATATGTCCAAGTCAAGATGGTATGTAACTTGGAGGTGTTGGTGTTCCCATGCGCCTGCTGCCCTTGTCCTAGGTGGAAGAGGACGCAGGTTTGAGAGGTGCTGCCGACGAAGCCTTGGTGCGTTGCTGCAGTGCATTTTGCAGATGGTACACACTGCAGCCACGGTACACTGGTGGTGGAAGGAGTGAATGTTTAAGGTGGTGGATGGGGTGCCAATCAAGCAGGCTGCTTTGTCCTATATGGTGTTGAGCTTCTTGAGTGTTGTTGGAGCTGCACTCATCCAGGCAAGTGGAGAGTATTCCGTCGCACTCCTTACTTGTGCCTTGTAGATGGTAGAAAGGCTTTGGGAGTCAGGAGGTGAGACACTCACCACAGAATGCCTAGCCTCTGACCTGTTCTTGTTGCTGTTGTATTTATGTGGCTGGTCCAGTTAAGTTTCTGGTCAATGTTGACCCCCAGGATGTTGATGGTGGAGGATTCAGCGAAGGTAATTCCATTGAATGTCAAGGGGCGGTGGTTAGACTCTCGCTTGTTCGAGATAGTCATTGCCTGGCACTTCTGTGGCGAGAATGTTACCTGCCACTTATCAGCCCAAGCCTAAATGTCGTCCCGGTCTTGTTGCATGCGGGCATGGAATGCTTCATTGTCTGAGGAATGTGAATGGCCCTGAACACTGCAATCATCAGCGAACATCCCCATTTCTGAGTTTATGTTGGAGGGAAGGTCATTGATGAAGCAGCTGAAGATGTTTGGGCCTAGGACACAGCCCTGAGGAACTCCTGCAGCGATGTCCTGGGGCTGAGATGATTGGCCTTCAATCACCACAACCATCTTCCTTTGTGCTAGGTGTGACCCCAGCCAGTGGAGAGTTTTCCCCCCGATTCCCATTGACTTCAGTTTTACTAGGGTTCCTTGATGCCACACTCGGTCAAATGCTGCCTTGATGTCAAGGGCAGTCACTCTCGCCTCACCTCTGGAATTCAGCTCTTTGGTCCATGTTTGGACCAAGGCTGCAATGAGGTTGGGAGCCGAATGGTCTTGGAGGAACCCAAACTGGGCATCAGTGAGCAGGTTACTGGTGAGGCCACTGGTTAGGCCACAACCGGAGCATTGCGTCCTGTTCTGGTCTTAGGAAGGATGTGAAGGCCCTTGAGAGGGTGCAGAGGAGATTTAGCAGAATGGTTCCGGGGATGGGGGACCTTAGCTACAAGGACAGGTTGGAGAAGCTGGATTTGTTTTCATTAGAGCAAAGGAGGTTGAGGGGTGACTTGATAGAGGTGTACAAGATTATGACGGGTTTGGATAGGCTAGACAGGGAAAGGCTGTTCCCACTAGTTGATGGTACAAGACTACGGGACACAGATTTAAGGTTTTGGGAAAGAGATACTGGGGGGACGTGAAGAAAAACATTTTTACACAGCGAGTGGTGATGACCTGGAATTCGCTGCCGATGGAAGTGGAGACACTCAATGTTTTCAAGGGGGGGCAGCACGGTGGCATAGTGGTTAGCACTGTTGCCTCACAGCGCCAGGGACCCGGGTTCAAATCCGGCCTCGGGTGACTGTGTGGAGTTTGCACATTCTCCCCGTGTTTTCGTGGGTTTCCTCCGGGTGCTCCGGTTTCCTCCCACAGTCCAAAAATGTGCGGATTAGGTTGATTGGCCATGATAAAAATTGACCCTTAGTATTAGGGGGGATTAAATACGTGGGGTTACGGGGTTACGGGGATAGGGCTTGGGTGGGATGGCTGTCGGTGTAGGGATCGGGTGCTAGGGTTTGGATGATCAGCCATGATCTCGTTGAATGGCGGAGCAGGCTCGAAGGGCCGAATGACCTACTCCTGCTCCTATCTTCTATGTTTCTATGGGAGACTGGATAGGCGCTTGAGGGAAATAAACTTGCAGGGCTCCGGAGATAGAACGGGGGAATGGGACTGACTGGATTGCTCTACCGAGAGACTGCATGGACTCGATAGGCCGAATGGCCTCCTTCTGTGCCGTTATGACTCTTATATTCTATGCCTCGGCTAATAAAGGAAAGTATCCCTTCTTAATCCCTAACATCTGTCTGAGGCTGAACTACACTGTTCGCAACCTTGGTGTCATATTTGACTCTGAAATGAGCTTCCGACCACATATCCGCAGCATAACAAAGACCGCCTACTTCCACCTCCGTAACATCGCCCGTCTCCGCCCTTGCCTCAGCTCATCCGCTGTTGAAACCCTCATCCATGCCATTGTCACCTCTAGACTTGACTATTCAAATGCCCCCCTGGCTGGCCTCCCACATTCCACCCTACGTAAACTTGAGGTCATCCAAAACTCGGCTGCCCGTGTCCTAACCTGCACCAAGTCCCGTTCACCCATCACCCCTGTGCTCGCTGACCTACATTGGCTCCCGGTTAAGCAGCGCCTCGATTTCAAAATTCTCATCCTTGTTTTCCAATCCCTCCATGGCCTCGCCCCTTCCTATCTCTGTAATCTCCTTCAGCCCCACAACGCCCTCCCCCCGAGATATCTGCGCTCCTCTAATTCTGCCCTCTTGAGCATTCCTGATTATAATCGCTCAACCTTTGGTGGTCGTGCCTTCTGTTGCCTCGGCCCTACGCTCTGGAATTCCCTCCCTAAACCACTCCGCCTCTCTACCTCTCTTTCCTCCTTTAAGACACTCCTTAAAACCTACCTCTTTGACCAAGCTTTTGGTCACCTGCCCTAATTTATCCTTATGTGGCTCAGTGTCAAATTTGTTGTCCTAAAATACCCCTGTGCAGCGCCCTGGGACGTTTTACTACGTTAAAGGCGCTATGTAAATACAAGTTGTTGTCATGCTACCTTCAGGGAACTGTGGACATGCACTCGAAGGTTCCTCTGCACTTCTCAGTATCCTACCATTTATTGTGTATTCACTTGCCTTGTTAACCCTTCTCAAATGCATTACCTCACAACTCTCCAGACTCAATTCCATTTACCACTTTTTTGCCCAGCTGACCAGTCCATTGATATCTCCCTGCAGTCTACAGCTTTCTTCCTCAGTATCAACCACACCGCCAATTTTTGTATCGTCTTAATCATGCCCTCTACATTGAAGTCTAACTCATTGATATATGGTGTGGAGATGCCGGTGTTGGACTGGGGTGGACAAATGTAAGAAGTCACACAACGCCAGGTTATAGTCCAACAGTTTTATTTGAAATCACAAGTTGAGGAAGGAGCAGCGCTCCGAAAGCTTGTGATTTCAAATTCATTGATATATACCACATAAAGCAAGGGACCGAGTACTGAGCTGTGCGGAGCCCCGTTGTAAACAGCCTTCCAACCACAAAAACAACCGTCGATCATTACCCTTTGCTTCCTGCCACTCAGCCAATTTTGGATCCAACTTGCCACTTTCCCTTGGATCTTATGGGCTTTTACTTTTCTGACCAACCTGCCATGTGGAACCTTTTCAAAAGCCTTGCTAAAATCCATGTAGACTGCATCAAATATGCTACCCTCATTGACGCTCTTTGTTACCTCCTCAAAAAATTCATCAAGCTAGTCAGACACGGCCTTCCCTTAACAAATCCATGCTGACTGCCCCTGATTAATCCGTGCCTTTCTAAATGATGATTAATACTGTCCCTCAGAATATTTTCCAGTAATTTGCACACCACCGAAGCTAGGCTGACTGGCCTGTAATGACTTGGTCTATCCCTTTTGAAACAACAATACCACATTAGCAGTCTAGTCCTTCGGCACCACACCTGTAGCCAGAGAGGTTGGGAAAATGATGGTCAGAGTCTCTGCTATTTCCTCCTTTGCTTCTTTTAACAGCCTGGGATACATTTCATCCAGGCCTGGCAATTTATCTACTTTCAAAGATGCTGAACCCCTTAGTATTTCCTCTGTCACTATGTTTATCTCATCTAATATTTCACATTCCTCCTCCATAACTACAATGCCTGTGTCGTCACTTTCTTTTGTGAAGACAGGCACAAAGTATTCATTACCTTTTTGGTCTCTAATAAGCCCTACTCTTTATTTAGTTATCCTCTTGCTTTTTATGTATTTATAAAACATCTATATATAGGTGAATTTCTTGTGCACTGGAGTTGATGCAGTTTTTGTCCATCCTTCACTTGCCTGGAAATAATTTTAAAAAAGCTAGAAATAATGAGCAGGCCAAGCAGCATCTGTGGAGGAACAGAAGTCACCCGGTTGACATTTCAGGCCCAAGACCCTTCCTCATGACATGGTATGATACTGTTGCAGCACAATAACTAACCTTGCACAATATTTGAACTGGTCTGTTTAAAAACTTGAAAAGACAAAATCCAAAACCCTTGTGGTTTGTCTCAGCAAATTCTTAGAAACTTAGTCTCTGATGTTGAGTTGCATGGGGTGAGACCCCATGGCATGATTATTAGCCCTCATCACATATAGCGATGCTATAAAATAGAGTTATAAACCCTGAAAGGCTCCCTGGATTTTATGGGTGTTCTTTCTTTGATGTAAAGTCAGTCCCATTAAAGATTTGTCCTTAACAATCATACATGACAACAAGCAATGCATTAAAGGTTCAGGAAACCAATCTCTTCTTGGAAGTGTTCGCATCTTCCATTTTTGTGGCTAAAGCAGGATTTGCATGTGAAACACCCTTTGTTCTTCAAAGAATCTGAAATTTGGTTAATATTTGGATTAAATCTTACTGACGTCAAAAATGGACACATAGACCTGTAATTTCCGATAGAAGGCATCCGTACGCAGGAAGCCTCCTATCGGAAAAAAATCTATGAACTTACCTGGGGGCTCCCGAGGTCCGGACACTTCCACTCCTGGGCCTCTCCACAGTCGAAATGCGCAGGGCCCACGTATCCCAGGGGCACAGGCAGTTCGCAAGCGTCCCTGGGATCACGTGGGCCAGGCCAGCCAATAGAAGAAGGGAATCTCCCTTCATACTTTTGACCGATAGATCTGTCAAATATATGAATGGAGATCACCCCAAAAACACTCAAGCATTAAATAAAATTTTTAAAAAAAATCACATTTTTAAATTGAGTTAAAATTACAGTAAATTAAATATTTTAAACATTTAATTTTTTGAAAAAAATAATTTGTTTTTTATGGGGCTAAAAGTAAACTTACCTTTTTTAAAAGTATTTTAAAATTATAAATGAGTGAAATTAAAAAAGAAATTAAGAACATTTTTTTCAACTCTTATGCTGGTAAAAGCAAGCCTTATGCCCGTTTTTACCAGGCGTAAGATTTCTAAGGGTTTTCTGCGGGCGGAGGTTCTCCAGAAAGCGGAACTCTTTCTCCCCCCCCCCGCAGAGGCCTTTCTCCAGGGCAGGCGTGCGATCTGTCAAGAGCATTCTTGACAGATTGGAAATGCCGGTAGGCATCGGAAAATACGGGCCACCATCTCCAGGCATCCATGACAGTTCTCCAAGGAAGTGCTTGGTCATCATCTTAAGCTGATGTCGGCTCAAGACAGCACTCTCCTTGGAGCAAGGTGGTTATTTGCTGGTTCCTGTTGTGACATTTGTGAGAATCTCTCTGGCATCTTGCGCTGGTGTGGTACCCCGAACAATATTAATGTATCTTTTCTGGTAAAGTACCCCACAGGACATGTTGAGGCTTCCTGGTCCTGTTTGCTACGAGATGGGGGTGGGTGGGGGGCATATTTTTAGAAGTGGCCCCAAAATTTTCAGAGCGGCCATGCCGCCCACCTGAAACTGGCTTTGGGAGGCCTGCACCACTTCCAGGTTCGGGCCTCATTTATATGATACCAGCAAGCTGCTGCTGCCAAGCAGGTGCCCTGCTGCAGCTCGCCAGTTGTGGGAGGGTGGAAAATCTTCCGGCTCCCACCCTGGTGATGCGCTCCAGGGGAAGGAGCCTTGCACTGGTCAGCATGTGGTCCTTTTAAAGACCGCTGGTTAGGCTGCTCAATGCCCGGTACAAATGGATAGAGTGTGTAGCATACCTGAATACAGCAATCATGGTCCTACAAGGTAGGACACGATTTGCATATTTAAACTGACTTCCACCTGAAACCGGTGGGCCTTGGGCATCAGTGGAGTGGCCCAGGTCTCCTTCTCCACCCTATTCTCAATTGCCGGCTGCCTGTTTCTCAGGTGGGAAACGGGTGGTCGGCTGTTGAATAATGCCAGGGATATGGGCATTGCTGGGCTGTCCTCATGTTGCCTATGTCTTTCCCAACAGACAAACTGCCCTACGTAGTGAGATCACGGTGACAGTGGCTCACAGCTTTGCAATGACTCTGCAGCCTGCTGTTTCTCTTGGGAGAGCTATTGCTTAACTGGAGCAAACCCCTTCGCTGAGACAGTTACTGTTACTGCCTTGTCGCTGACCTATTAATGTGTTTCATCGAGTATCCCCAATAAACCAGTAAAGTGACCTTGGGATAGGGTAAACCTGTGGGCTCCGACTGCTGTGCGAGCTCAGTTTTTTCCTCCTGCCTACACACAATCTCTTGTGTAGGGTCAGTGTACTGAACTCCTATTGGTCTCCTTTAGTTCACACTTACCAGGGCAGTCATATTCTGAGTGATTTTATTTTTAGGATGACTAGCTATTTCTCCACATCTCTGCCACCTCCTTCATCCTTGTATACCTGCACCTTTAGTCCATGGACTCTGGTGGCTTTTTGTGTGTCCCCCAACCTTTGTGACAGAGCCTTCAGTTGCCTTGGTCTTGTTCTCTATAACTCCTTCCCCTCCCCACTATTCTCTCTCTCCTTCATTCAAAAACTTTCTCTTTTTTATCCAGGCTTTTGTTCACACCTCCTAATCTCTCCCTCCGTGACATAACACATACTTTCCCTGCCATGTTTCCATTCATGAGCACATTCAGAAGTTTTATTTTTGCATTAAAGATTAGAAACATAGAAAAATAGGAGCAGGAGTAGGCCATTCGGCCCTTCGAGCCTGCTCCGCCATTCAATATGATCATGGCTGATCCTCTATCTCAATACCATATTCCCGCTCTCTCCCCATACCCCTTGATGCCTTTTGTGTCTAGAAATCTATCTATCTCCTTCTTAAATATATTCAGTGACTTGGCCTCCACAGCCTTCTGTGGTAGAGAATTCCACAGGTTCACCACCCTCCTGAGTGAAGAAATTTCTCCTCCTCTCAGTCCTCAATGTCCTACCCCGTATATTCTAATGCAAGTGGTTGCAATAATAGCTCCTTGCTTTCCTCACACACACATAATTTGAAGCAAATTCCTATTTATAATTGTTTTTGAGTTGTTGCCATTTTCTTTTACTTGCTCCTCGTATAGGTACAGCGATGGAGGTCTTTGTGTCTCAAAATTTAGAGTTACTACAAGAAGAAAGAGCGGCAGAAATTGAAGAGACCAGGTATGCTTTCTCAGCACTGCCCTTTCATCTCCTCCTTTAGTTGAAGAGTTTCAAGCATGTGATACTCAGCCCCACAGCTCCAATCTATAAATTTAACAAATAATTGAATAATTTATGGCCAGCAGTTTGGTTTTGCCAATACCTCCCACTTAATTGTTACAGGAACCAAAATCCATGACCCAAAGATGTCTGATTCAAGTCAACCTGCTTTGTTGAATATTCATGAGCTTATTATTTGAAGAAGACTTTATATTGATTCTGGCTCCTTTATCTGTAATTTGCAATAGATTTCTAAATGATAGCAGTACTCATATACACAGCTTGATGGATATAATAAATATTGATGATCTGTCTCTTTAAAAGCACTGCTTTCAAACAGCTTACTAGGAGGTTTTTGATGTTAAATGTATGTGGAACAGAGGTTATTAGTCCATAGAGGCACAGAGTTATGAACAATTTGCAGTGTGGTTCCCTGGAATGCTACCCACGGAACAAATGGGAGGGACAATGCGATCTCCATGTCTCTTAAAAAATATATGTGCATACAAAATGGAAAGAAAGTCTGCAGATAATCCACACAATGAAGGTAGTAAGGGTTTACACCAACAAAGAGCCATGCATGTTCATTTGAAAATTGGGCTGAATATTTGCATTGCAACAAGGAACCCTCAAACAGCTGAGGACCAGTTTAGAATGGAGCTTCTTCTTTACAGCAGATGTACTGTTTTTTATTCGTTCATGGGATCTGGGCGTCGTTTATTGCCCATCCCTACTCTGCGCAAAGTTCTGTAATCAGTACAGAGGCATGTAATGATGTGACTTCAGCTCATCCAAAGCTCCTAACTCGCACCAAGTCCCGTTCACCCATCACCTCTGTACTCGCTGACCTACATTGGCTCCAAGTCCAGCAATGCCTCAATTTTAAAATTCCCATCATTGTTTTCAAATGCCCCTCCCTATCTCTGTAACCTCCTACAGCCCTACAGCCCTCCGAGATCTCTGCATTCCTCCAATTCTGGCCTCTTGAGCATCCCCGATTTTAATTGCTCCACCATTGGCGGCCATGCTTTCAGCTGCCTCGGCCCTAAGCTCTGGAATTGCCTCGCTACCTCTCTCTCTTCCTTTTTAAGATACTCCTTAAAGCCTACCTCTTTGACCAAGCTTTAGGTCTCCTGTCCTCATATCTCTTTGTGTGGCTCGGTGTCAAATTTTGTTTGATAACATTCCTGTGAAGCACTTTGGAACCTTAAAAGCGCTATCTAAATGCAAGTTGTTGTTGACTATTTTTCATGTGGTTGCTTTTAGGGCCTGGCAGGAAAACATCTCAGTGAAAGAACTCCAGCGGCAAGGTGTCTGCCTGCTGAAGCTTCAGGTGGCGAGCCAGAGAACCGGACTGTATGGACGCTTTCTTGTTAGCTTTGAACCTAGAAAGTATGAGGCCAATGCCACGCTGCCCAGCAATAACTTTAGCCCCGGTGTGTTTCATTTGTTCTTTAATGCTGTCACATCCATTGCAGCGAATGTGTATAATGTAGAATACTGCAATAACTAATTTCCCGTCTCAGTCACCTCTTCTAACAAAGGTTTCATGACTGTCAACTTCATGCATACAGATTTTCTATGCGTTTCTCAGGTTCCATATTTACTTCAGGCCTACAGCTGGCTTCTTGTTTGTACAGCCATCAGTCATTTTTTTAGCAAACCACATTAATTTTCACTTTTTGTAAAAGCCTTTCTCTCTTTTGATTGAATAAACTGCAGTATGCACGGAGGATCGTCACTGTTGTCCATGACAACAAGTTGCCACAGAATTGTATTTTTTCCTCTTTCCCCACAGGGAGATATCTGACCTCTACTCGGTTTCATTCCCATACAGCAGAAACCAAGGGCTCAGCAGAATGGAGATTAAAACTGCGTCCCTCCACTGTACCAGACAAGAGATTAGAAACTGCACTTCAAAATGTTGTAGGTCTAATGTTCAGGATGTGCTTCCTTCATGGATCAGACAGTTGTAAAAATCTGTAGGATCTATGGAATTGAAATGATGTAGTGCTTTTTATTTGCCACAGGAAATGCCTTCGATTGTGTAATGGAGTTTATCTTTGTCTAACGGAGAACACAAGAATGTGCCCGGTCATGTAAGATTTCTTTAGTGTGAAATGCATAATGTCTTGTGGTGGTGGTTGGGGGGTGGGGGTGGGGGGAAGAGAGGCATGGGGGAAAATGCATTAACTTTCTTTGTTGTTGTTGTTCAGGGGACATCGTGGGTCTGTATGACAGCCAAGGCTCCACCCCATTGGACCAACTTGCATCTGGCATTGTGACGCGCATCACGCAAAAATCGATCACTGTAGCCTTCGATGAAGCCAGTGACCAGTTAAGCTTCGACGGTGACTGTTCCTATAAACTTTTGAAACTGGCTAATGATGTCACTTACAAAAGACTGAAAAAGTAAGCATTATTTATTACCTTCAACAGTGTTAAAACTTAAGAGGCGATGGTTTCATATTTGTTATTTAAAAAAATAATTAAAGATAGATTTCTGTTAGATGCATCATCATCAATATATACCAGGCTCATTTATGCTGCATTTAGACTGCTCACTTCGTCCTCATTACATTCAGTTGGCATATATCAAAAGGCATAACTTTATTCATACTGCATACGGGCTTGGTGGAATGGAAATTAGTAATTGCTTCTGTGGTAATACATTTAGATCTGCAGAAGGTCCCTGCACTATTACACTGAGATCTACTTCATCTACCAGCAGAAAATGCAGATCTATATTCTTCCATTTTCAGTAACCGTGTGAAGCATGTGAACATGAAATTTGTGCATCTTTTCCCCATAAAGCATCAGACCTTTCTCCACATAGCACCCCATAAAGTGTTGGGCACCTGATATTTTAATTCGTGTTTTTATTTTGTGTTTCCGACTCGCGTTTAGAAAATTCTGGCTTCATCAAAGCTGCACGCAACTTTTTTTAAATTTATCATTTTTCTTTTCAGTGCTTTAAAGGCCTTGAACCAATACCACGCTGGACCTACTTCTAATCTCATTGATGTCTTGTTTGGCACTTCTGAGCCAAGTTCTCCCTCAGAAAATCTAAGTAAGATCAATTTCTTGATCACTTGTTCATTGTCCTGACAGTTTGAAAATGGAGAATTCGTTCCATTTTAACTTTACAGTACAGGGGTTTTGAGAACCTATAACTGATATGTTCACTTTGCTGTGACCATTTTTGTTTTAAACGTGTAGAAACATTGGTGACATGCCGTTCTCTACAGGAAAGTAACACGTGCATTCTCTTTTTGTTCAGTTTTGAGTTCACCAAAGTGGCTAAACTGGATGGAAACTGAGAATTCATTTTATTTTTATCTTTAAAATTTTTACCTACCCATAGAATGAAAATGTTGCAAGCTTCAGAAATGAAGGGCAGTTTTAGCTTCATTCATGCTTTGCATTGAACTCTAGTAGATATATATATACAGTACGTGATTTATTTCCTTAATAAGAAGTGTTGGTTGCTGGTTTGTTTTTCTTCAGCAAGCCCAGAGCTGTACAACCCTTGTCTGGATGACTCTCAGAAGGAAGCAGTACATTTTGCACTGTCACAGAAGGAAGTTGCAATTATCCATGGGCCTCCTGGTACTGGAAAGACGACTACAGTTGTAGAAATAATTCTGCAGGCTGTAAAACAGGGCTTGAAGGTCAGCCAATGATTGGTAATATTTAACTTGAATTATGCATGGAGTATTTTACTTGAATCAACAAAAGAACAAAGAGAAGTTGGGAGATTTTTTTTTACAGAGAAGGGTAGGACATCGTAGTGGAAGCAGAATGTATAATAGCTTTTAAAAGGGAAGTGGATAAATATTTCAGAAAGAAAAAGTTAAAAGGGTATGGGGGTAATATACTAGCATGGATTGGTTAATGAACAGAAAACAGTAGAAATAAACGGGTAATTTTTGGGTTGGCAGGCTGTAACTAGTGGGGTACCGCAAGGATCAGTGCTTGGGCCTCAGCTATTCACAATCTACATCAATGATTTGGATGAGGGGACCAAATGTAATATATCCAAGTTTGCTGATGATACAAAGCTGGGTGGGAATGTAAGTTGTGAGGAGGATGCAAGGAGGCTTCAAGGGGATATAGACAGGCTAAGTGAGTGGGCAAGAACATGGCAAATGGAATATAATGTGGAGAAGTATGAAGTTATCCACTTTGGTAGGAAAAAGAGAAAAGCAGAGTATTTTTTAAATGGTGAGAGATTGGGCAATGTTGTTCAGAGGGACCTGGGTGTCCTTGTACACGAACCACCGAAAGCTAACATGCAGGTACAGCAAGCAATTAGGAAAGCAAATGGTATGTTGGCCTTTATTACAAGAGGATTTGAGTATAAGAGTAAAGACGTCTTACTGCAATTATATAGGGTCCTGGTGAGACCACACCTGGAGTATTGTGTACAGCTTTGGTCCCCTTACTTAAGGAAGGATATACTTGCCATAGAGGGAGTGCAACGAAGGTTCACCAGACAGGTTCCTGGGATGGGAAGATTGTCCTATGAGGAGAGATTGAGTAGACTAGGCCTACATTCTCTAGAGTTTAGAAGAATGAGAGATGATCTCATTGAAACATACAAAATTCTTACAGGGCTTGACAGGGTAGATGCAGGGAGGATGTTTCCCTTGGCTGGGGAGTCTAGAACCAGGGGTTACAGTCTCAGAATAAGGGGTCGGCCATTTAGGACTGAGATGCGGAGTAATTTCTTCACTCAGAGGGTGGTGAATCTTTGGAATTCTCTATCCCAGAGGGCTGTGGAGGTTCAGTCGTTGAGTATGTTCAAGACAGAGATCAATAGATTTTTGGATATTAAGGGAATGAAGGGATATGGGGATAGTGCAGGAAAGTGGAGATGAGGCAGCCAGGATCTTATTGAATGGTGGAGCAGGCTCGAGGGGCCGAATGGCCTACTCCTGCTCCTATTTCTTATGCTCTTAGTCCCATTCACCTGCATTTTTGCATAAGTGGATAGCTCTCTGAGAGCCAGCATAGATGCGATGGGCTGAATGGCCTCCTTTTGTGCTGAAAACTTAAGTGATTGATTTAGTAAGATTTTAGTGCAAATGCCACCAAGGTTGAAAAAATAAAGGAGATGAAGGTAAATCGAAAAGAAGTACAGACAGGATAATGATTCTGCTAACCTAGAATCCATAACTGGTGCTAATTATGTAAGGCTGTTTTGACTAGTTAGCACAACTGAAAAGTCATTCTAATGAATAAATGTTAATTAAATAAGCATTGCACTTGTTGAGCCAGCCAATATGACATGGCATAGATAGATAAAAAGAGAGTCACAAATACAGGAAATCTGAAGTGAAAGCTAACTCGCTATGCATTTCCATCATTTGCAACAAAGATAGATTTCTTCATTAGAACTACAAGTTGTTGTTGTAAATACAAGTTGTTGTTGGGATGGTCAAGTGGGAGAAGCTCCTTTTTCTAGTACTGACCAGAACCAGTCAGGACTTACTGAAGAAAATAAAGAGGCAGGTTGGGTGCAACCACAGGTCATGCACATGTTGGACTTGGTCATTCTGATCTGGTTCTACAAAAAACAGTTAACATATGTCAACTGGGATAACAAAATTAATTGGACAGGGATTTGTAGAATCATACAACACAGAAGGAGGCCATTCAGTCCATTGTGCCTGTGCCAACTCTTTGAAAGTGCTATCCGATTAGTCCCACTCCCCCTCTCTTTCCCCATAGCCCTGCAAATTTTTCCTTTTTAAGTACCTATCCAATTCCCTTTTGAAAGTTACTATTGAATCTGCTTCCACCACCCTTTCATGCAGTGCATTCCAGATCATAACGACTCACTGCATAAAAAAAATTCTCCTCCTCTCCCCATTATTTTGGCCTTCAGTTTAACTGCCAGGCAGTTGATACTAGTAGAGTGATCAGAAGGAGTTGGGTGGGGTGGGGTTTGTTTAGTATGATTGCGCCCTCTTATGCAAGACAATGGTCCAGATTTTGCGGTCAGCAGGCTTTCGAGCATAGACTTGTCACCGGGCGTCTGATCCAGAGCGGCGCCCTCTACAGGGTGCCTGTGAGCAGGCAAAGCAACAGCGAGGCTCTTCAACCAATCAGATTGAAGAATCCTCACTGAGCCACGCAGAGTCTAAATCAGGAAGTGTAAACCAGAAAGTATTAATTAGTTTTAAATCATGTACAGAAAGCAAAATAAAGGTTGTGAAAGAAAGATGGGATTAAGAGAGATAAAAGAGACAGACAGAAACATTAAAAAAAATAATAATTTTAATTTTTTAAAAAAATCTCCAACACTAATTAAATTCTGAAGGAATGAGATTGCACACTTGTAAAGTAAAATTTTCAGGGCTAGAGTTATTTGGCAGTAATTATGACTTATTACACCGTTAAAAATTCACTTACACCTGAATGCACCAACCCTAACATTTTCTGGCGTGATTAGTGGGTAACTACCGCAACTTTGCATTGATGTCAGTGCCGAGTCTATCGGTGAGGTACTGTTCTAGCTCAGCCTGTAGAGGAGCTGGGTAACTCGGACAGCAACTTCCGGATTGCCACGTTTAACTGTGCATGTAGAGACTCCAGACGTTGCTGTCCAATTTACACCATAATAATGGTGAGCACTGTTGTTCTCAATGCAAAATCCGGGCCATTAAATTAATCTGTGTTACTATTTTGTGGTGATTTATTGTTGTTTTAATAGTTTCAATTACTGACAGTATTTGATTACCATAAGTTGGCAAGCACAGAAGGCCATTGGTCAGGTGAAAGTATGAAAGCATTTTAGCAGAGTGACTTCCCGACAGCTGTGGAAAAATACAAAATGGAGTTCACCACAATTGAACTGTGTATACAATTTTATTAATCTCAAAAGGCTGGAGAAATTTAGCTTATTTTGTTCACCTTTCTGTATGGAACAGATTGTGAGCATGAAATGCAGTAGGTATTAAAGTGATGCCTCATTTGCCCATCTCTCAATTTGAAGGAGTGTGTTTGGGAATCAGAATGACGTTTAGTGGAGTTGATAGTCTGTGCCTGATTTTCTGCTTTCTAAACCAGAGCTAGTGAGATTAGCAGGAGGCGTAATAATTATTCACCTTTCTGAGTGAAAGACTGTATGAGAGTGAGAGCCAATGAGATTAACAGCGTGTGTCTCATTCACCAGCTTTCCTGCATGAAGCATATCACTGAAAGGGAAAGCCTAGTGGAATTCATAATCTGTCTGATTGATGTATTTGCTTTCTTAGATTAAATGGAAGGGAAGGGAAAGATCAAGAGCCACTGGGACCAGCAGTCTGGCTTATTTATCCAACTTTCTATTTGAAGGGAAAACCCCACATGAGATTTAGGGCCAATGAAGAAGAGAAACATGGTGTTATGAACATTTTTAGTTTATTAAAACAATGACAAAGAATTTGCAGTCCAGATGACGGCAAACTGGCAGTGTTCATCGTCATTCCACCTTTGAGACTGACTGCAACTTCAGGATTTAGCGTTTGCGCAGCCTAATGCGGAAATCCTGAAGTTGCGATCTGTCATTCACTGCTCCTCCACAGGCTGCGTTATTCTATTTTTCCTACCAAAGTGGATAACTTCACATTTCTCCACATTATATTCCATCTGCCATGTTCTTGCCCACTCATTTAACCTGTCTATAGCCCTTATGTGTTTGTGATTCCTGACAACTTTAAAGTTCTCATTTGATCAGTCTGTTTCAATGATCTGGATGTTGAAAGTTGTCCTATTGATGATCGTGATTTTTTTTTAAAAATTCCTCCTAGGTGCTTTGCTGTGCTCCCTCTAACGTTGCTGTCGACAACCTTGTTGAACGCCTGGCACAATTTAAAACACAGGTTCTGCGTTTAGGTCACCCTGCACGACTGCTTGAGTCCATACAGCGCCATTCTCTGGATGCTGTATTGACACACAGTGACAACACCCAAATAGTAATGGATATCCGGAAGGACATCGATCAGGCTTTTGTAAGTACCTGCACAACAGGGAACTAGATTGCATTTGTATTTTGGTTTGTTTCACATCTTGTGGAGAATTGTATTTATAAAAAAAAAAAAAACCACATTCATATAATTTTCAGTAAAGCTGCAACTTTTCCAACTGAATTTTTTTTCTTGCTGCAGAAAATAAACCAGCTTGTTTCTCTTATTGTAAGTTTTATGTTAATGTGCTAATATGCTCAATGCAGAGAGGAAAAAAATGATCACTTTTTCGTTCAAAGGCAAAAATGAAAAAGGCACAGGACCGAGGAGAGAAGGTGCACTTTCGTGGTGAGATCAAGACTTTGAGAAAGGAGCTGAGAACGAGGGAGGAGGCAGCTATAGTACAGATACTAAAAAAAGCCAGTGTCGTCTTGGCAACTAACACAGGTAGAGCCATGAGGAACAAAGACCGAGTGCGGGGTTTACTCTTAGTAGAAGCAGCAATGAACTGTATTTCCTTAAATAACTTGCTCTTTGCCACAACCTCAAAATTGGTTAACCCTTTACCAACATTGGTCTTCACTTTTTACAATCTACAGACCTTTAAAGCTCAAGATTACCGTCACCTAATTATAACTTCTCAGTTTGCCTCACCACCTCTCCTCTTTTCAACCTTGGTGTCTTGTACTTTGGAGCCTTGGCCCTCAAAGTAGGTTTCTCAATTGAGATTCTTCTCCCCTCAAAGAAGGATGGCCTTAAATACAGCAATTTCTGCTCAGTTATGCACCGATTTCTGCTGTGGATCTACCCTCACGAATAACCGGATCGAGGCCACCCAAACCGCTTTCATATTACACTCTTGCATCAGGCACAGTATGAAAACTTTACATCACGAAATACTGTGATTAAATTTTCTAATGTGCATAATTCTGCAGCACTACGAACCTATAGTAAAAGGGGGATTAAGAATAATAGGATTTCTAAAAGCTTTACTTGCATGCAGAATTATGGTAATGAACATAATTAATTTAATTGCCCATGGCCAGAGGTGTTTCAGTTTTTGTTATATCTAGCTTATTTCAAAATCTGCATTGTAAATTTAAATTACAGTGCATTAAAGAATTAATTGTAGGTTAAAGAAAAGAATTTGAATTAATCTAGCTTCTTGTCCTAATATCTGAAAAATGCCAAAGTGCTTCACATATAACAAACTTCTTTGAACTGCAGTGATTGTTATTATTTTGGTTGGTGTGGCAGCCATCTTGTAAGATCCTACAAACAGCAGTGGGATGAGTCATTGAGTCATACAGCACAGAAAGAGGCCCCTTCGGCCCATCGTGTCCACGCTGGCCATCAAGCCCTGTCTATTCTAATCCCATTTTCCAGCACTTGGTCCATAGCCTTGTGTGCTATTGCATTTCAAGTGCTCATCTAAATGCTTCTTGAATGTTGTGAGGGTTCTTGCCTCTACCACCCTTTCAGGCAGTGAGTTCCAGATTCCAACCACCCTCTGGGTGAAAACGTTTTTCCTCAAATCCCCACTAAACCTCCTGCCCCTTACCTTGAAACTATGCCCCCTGGCTATTGACCCCTCTACTAAGGGGAAAAGTTCCTTTCTATCTACCCTATCTATGCCCCTCATAATTTTGTACACCTCAATCAGGTCCTCCCTCAGCCTTCTCTGCTCTAAGGAAAACAACCCCAGCCTGTCCAGTCTCTCTTCTAGGATGAATGGCTAGTAAATCTGCTTTTGGTGGTCTGAAAACAAAAAATAAAAGAGCTGGAAATACTCAGCAGGCCAGGCTGCACCTGTGGAGGAACAGAAGTTTACATTTGAAGTCTTAGACCCTTCCTGACTTGCTGAGTATGTCTAGCCTTTTCTACTTTTGTTTTGAGATGTGCAGTATTTTGCTTCTGTTTCTTGGTTGTGTTTGTTTGAGGGAGGAACGTTAGAACTCCCTGTTCTTCTTTGCAAAGTGCCATATTATTCTTTAATATCCATGCAAATCACGGTTCATGCAAATGGGGCCTCGGTTTAATATCTTCTCTGAAAGACGGCGCCTCTGACATGACCGTATTCCCTCAGTAAGTGCTGGCTTAGATTATGTGCTCAAGTCTTGGAGTTGGATTTGAAATCACAGGCTTCTCGTTCAAGAGGTGTGCCAAGCTGACCCCTTATCTCGCTGTTTCTTTTTAAGGGTCTTTTTGCATGGCTGTAACTTCTTTATGTACAACGATTCGAAAATGTTAAAGCAAAGCAATGTTGTTCACTACCCTTTCATTAAATTATGATTAAAACTGGGGCCATACATTCATACAGTTTGAATTCTACATATTTCTAAAGATGGGAGGAAATGGTTGACATTTTGGACCACTGGGGCTGGCATAGAATAGTCAAGCATAAAAACATAAAGTTGCTGTGAGCTATTAATGGAACACCATTACAACAATAACTATTTATATGCGTCAAAGATGCGCATATTACAGTTCTCTCCGACGATGAATTCAGGGGTTGGATAACAATTCAGGGTTACAATATAATGCAATTGAAGCCCTACAATTGTAGATCAGTTGCTGTGTGCATTCATTTTTATGCCCAGATTATACACTGATGTGCAGTTTTACTTTTACAAGCTACTCTTTGTGATTCCTAGGTGCTTCTAATGACGGCCCATTAAAACTCTTGTCGGATGATTATTTTGATCTCGTGGTGATTGATGAGTGTGCACAGGCACTGGAAGCGAGCTGCTGGATACCATTAATGAAGGCCCCAAAATGCATCCTGGCTGGGGATCACAAACAACTTCCTCCAACCATCATTTCTCACAAGTAAGTCCACTAAAAGTAGCAAGAGTCTCCCCACCTACCAAGCCCCCGCCCCCTCACTCAAGAATCATGCTGTGTTTGCATAATACTTTAGAACCCTCAAGTCTAGAAGATACCACTGGTAAAATCAGATTCCAGGCTGCAGATAGAGAGGTTACTTGTGCAAAACGGGAGACAAGAACCTCTGAGCATGATTCTAAGCTGAGGAAACGCATAACCCTTGTGAATCTTGTTCCATACTGCATGCAGATACAGATTGGAAAATCTCCACAGGTGCTCCAGTGCTCCAGAGAAGGAGGCTCAGAACCTGAATGCAACAACTTCCAACTTGGTATCGTAGTTGAAGTCAGGCGCTCATTGGAGCAGGGGGTCTAATCTGCATCCATTACTCTATAACTGCTTTTTCCTTAGAGGTGCTAGGGATGCCAGTAACCAACACACGGGTGATGCACAGCCAGCAGCAATCCTGATGTAAATTTATCGAAACACGGAGAGTTAGCATGCAGGTACAGCAAGCAATTAGGAAGGCAAATGGCACGTTGGCCTTTATTGCAAGGGGGTTGGAGTATAAGAGTAAGGAAGTCTTGCTACAATTGTACAGGGCTCTGGTGAGACCACACCTGGAGTACTGTGCACAGGTTTGGTCTCCTTACCTGAGGAAGGATATACTTGCCTCAGAGACGGTGCAACAAAGGTTCACTAGATTGATCCCTGGGATGAGAGGGTTGTCCTATGAGGAGGGATTGAGTAGATTGGGCCTATACTCTCTGTAGTTTAAAAGGAAAGGTAATCTCATTGAAACATATAAGATTCTGAGGGGTTTTGACAGTAGATGCTGAGAGATTGTTCCCCCTGGCTGGAGAGTCTAGAACTAGGGGGCATAGTTGCAGGATAAGGGGCCAGCCTTTTAAGACTGAGATGAGGAGGAATTTCTTCACTGAGGGTTGTGAATCTTTGGAATTCTCTGCCCCAAAGTGCTGTGGATGCCGAGTCATTGCGTATATTCAAGGCTGAGATATAGATTTTGGACTCCAGAGGAATTAGGGGATACTTGGATAGGGCAGGAAAGTGGAGTTGAGGTTGAAGATCAGCCATGATCATATTGAATGGCGGAGCAGGCTCGAGGGGCCGTATGACTGACCTCCTGCTCCTAATATTTATGTTCATATGCATCAAGTCCAGCAGGTTTACATTGGGTTTGCTGCTGGTTGTGTGAGACAAACAATTTGGGAACCAGCGCTGCTAACGGCCCTCTACAACCGGTAAAAAAAAAAAGCCCTATGGCTGCATAATTTCCTCCAATTAAATATTGGGAACACTGAAACCATTGTCCTTTCCACAAACTTCATTCCCTTGCCACCGACTCCATCCCTCTCCCTGGTCGCTGTCTGAGGCTGAACCAGACTGTTTGGTGTCCTATTTGACCATGAGATGAGCTTCCGACCACGTAACCACTCCCATCACCAAGACCGCCTACCTCCACCTCCGTAACATCGCCCATCTCTGCCCCTGCCTTAGTTCATCTGCTGCTGAAACCCTCATCCACACCTTTGTTACCTCTAGACTTGACCATTCCACTGCTCTCCTGGTCAGCCTCCCAGCTTCCACCTTCCATAAACTTGAACTCATCCAAAGCTCTGCTGCCCGTATCCTAACTCGCACCAAGCCCCGTTCACCCATCACCCCGTGTTCGCTGACCTATGTTGGCTCCCGTTCCGGCAACGCTTCGATTGTAAAATTCTCATCCTTGTTTTCAAATCCTTCCATGGCCTCGCCTCTCTTTTATCTCTGTAACCTCCTCCAGTCCAAAAACCTTTGAGATTTCTGCGTTCCTCCAATTATGGCCTCGTGCACATCCCCGATTTTAATCGCTCTGCCATTGGCATCTGTGCCTTCAGCTGCCTGGGCCCTAGTCTCTGGAATTCCCTCCCTAAGTCTCGCCACCTCTCTACTTCTCTCTCCTTTTAAGTTGCTCCTTAAAACCTACCTCTCTGACCAAGCTTTTTGTCACCTGTCCTAATATCTCCTTATGTGGCTGTGTCAAATTTTGTCTGCTAATGCTCCTGTGAAGTGCCTTGGGACATTTTACTACGTTAAAGGCACTATATAAATGCAAGTTTCTGTTATGATTGGTTCTTAGCAGAAGTGGACAGCAAGAGCTAGTGCATTGTTTGTGATTGATCCATGCAGATGCCTACATTAAAGGACTGTACATTATTGTTTATTAAGTGATTGATGGACGGTTGATTACTGGGAAGTATGCACTCTGTAGGCACTGTTACTTCAGAGGCTGAAGGTACTGGTGTTTTCAGTCCCCAAAGACATGAGGGAGAAATCCTATTACATTTGTGGAATATCAGCTTACGACTCAAGGTATTCCAAATTAATTTTATACCCCAGCTCAGCAAGCTGCACACAGTACAGTAAGTAGATTGTCATACTAGACCATGCAGTGCTCCAACTACTCATGAGAAGCGGACCTTTATAACTCACTCAGGCTCATGGTACTTATGAATATTTTACCCTTGCGATAGAACAATTGGAGCTCCACATCAACATTGCTATAACTCACGTTCTATGAATTATCTCAATGGCAAAGTCTGCTCTAAAGGCAATAACTTTTTCTTGCACTTATGGCTATTTATGAAAGCATATTGACTTGTTCCTCTGCTCAAGGGAACAATATTTCCTAATAATCAGGGAGGCCGGTTCAGTGGAGTTCTAAATATGTAATGTGGTGTAGTGTATGAGCAGTATTTGTAAGATTACTCAATATTACGCTTCAGGGAGATGAGAATCGAGCATTATAATTGCGGTTTGATGAGTGCCCTTTGGGCAACAAAAGTGGTTTCATGTGTGAGCAGAATATAAACATATAAATAGTAAAAGAGTGGTCAAAGGAAGGGTGGGGCTGATTAGGGACTAAAAAGGAGATCTTTTTGTGGCGGCAAAGGGCACAGCAGAGGTACTAAATGAGTACTTTGCATCTGTATTCACTAGAGAAGAGGATGCTGCCTATGTCACAGTAGTCAGGAAGTAGTAGAGAATTGGATAGGATAAAAATAGATAAACAGCAGGTACTTAACAAGGTGGCAGAGCTCAAGGTAGAAGAGTCACCCAGTTTGGATGGGATGCATCCTAGGTTGCTAAGGGAATTAAGGGTTGAAATTGCGGAGGCTCTGACCACAATCTTCCAATCCTCCTTGGACATGGGAGTGGTGCCAGAGGACTGGAGGGTTGCAAATGTTACACCCCTGTTCAAAAAAGGGGGAGAGGGATAACCCAGCAATTATAGGCCAATCAGCCTAATGTCGATGGTGGGGAAAACTTTAGAGACATAAATCTGGGACAAAAATAATTGGCACTTGGAAAAATATGGGTTAATAAATGAAAGCCAGCATGAATTTGTTAAAGGCAAATCTGATTTGACTAACTTGATTGAGTTCTTTAAGAAGGATGTCCAGGCCTTAGGGTGTAGAGGGTTAGGGTTAGGATTTACTAGAATGATACTAAGGATCAAAGACTTCAGTTACATGGAGAGACGAGAGAAGCTGAGGTGGTTCTCCTTCGAGCAGATAAGGTTAATGGGAGATTTGATCGAGGTGTTCAAAATCATGAAGGGTTTTGATAGAGTAAATAAGGAGAAACTGATTCCAGTGGCAGAAGTGTCCGTAACCAGAGGACACAGATTTAAGGTAATTGGCAAAATAACCGTAGGCAACAAGAGGCAACATTTTTTTACGCAGCGAGTTATGATGATCTGGAATGCACTGCCTGAAAGGGTAGTGGAAGCAGATTCAATAACTTTCAAAAGGGAATTAGATAAATCATTAAAACAGAACATTTTGCAGGACTATGGGGAAAGAACAGGGGAGTGGGACTAATTGGATATCTCTTTCAAAGAGCTGGTACAGGCACGATGGGCCGAATGGCCTCCTTCTGTGCTGTATCATTCTATGATTCTAATGAAGGCAATAGCTTTAGCAAGTCTTGTAAAACATAACTTGTTAACTTTTGAGATGTTATACACAGTTACTGAACCTGTGTGATAGGAAGGCTGCTTGATGTATATGAGTATATTTTTTGATTACTCGTATTTATGTTATCTTGTAATGAATTGAAATCCTATGGGACCATTCAAAATTGACTTTTTTAAACACAGATATAGAGTATTGTGCAGGAGGGCCCTTTGTATGCTTTTTAGCTCCTCTTTCAAACACAGCCCCACACTAGGTTGGAAGCTTGCAGTAAAGAAACCTCACTTAACATTGCATGAAATTTCCATCTAAATTTGTTTTCCTGATGCTGCCATATTTAATTAATTAGGGTTTCTTAATCCAATTGTAGACCCTTGCAGCCATCCCAGTTGGGCTAGATGAGCTGACTCAGCACAGACCAAGATCGAACGTGGGACCTTCCTGGTTTGTAAGCCTCAGCTGTTCACTGGATTAACTTGCTAAGCCACCTGGGGTGCTTTGGGTTAACAAAGTTTCAGAAGCCTATTAATATTGCTTGACTGATTATAGTACTCAGTTGAAGTATTATAAATACACATGCTGCGATTTATATTGGCTAGAGACAAATTGAATAAAAGTTTAAATTCTAGCTCCTTTGTAGCTTAGTGGGTTTAGTTCCAAGTGTGGTTATGAGCCATACAGACCAGCAAGTCATAAGGTGCGATCCCAAACTTGAAGGCCCGGATTTTGCGATAGAATTAACGGTGAGGCCACAAGCGCTCACCATAATTGAGGAGTAAATTGGACAGCAACTACCAGCTTCCGCACATGTGCAGTTAAACGTGGAAACCAGGAATCTGCTGTCTGAGTTGCCCATCTCCTCCAGAATCTGCGCTATAACAGTATCTCACCCAGAGACTCAGCATTCAGTTACATGGAAGGGCGTGAATTAGCAGTACCTACGTGATAGATACTCACTAAACAAGCCAAAAAAAGTTAGAGCTTGTCCATTCAAGTGTAAGTCAATTTTTAACAGCGTGATAAGACTTAATTACTGCAAAACAACCTCTCTGGCACTGAAAATTAAATTTTACAAGTGTGGAGTCTCTTTCCTTCAGATTTTAATTATTGTTGGAGATTAAAAAAAGTAACTTTTTCTTTCTGTCTCTCTCTTAATCCCATTTTTCTTTCCTGCTCTGTATTTTGCTTTCTGTATATGATTTTACATTGAATTAAATATTCTAATCGACACTTCTTGGTTTAGACTCTGCATGCATCAGTAAGGCACATCATTGCTTGCATTGTTCACACGGGTCCCTGATCCCCTGTGGAGGACGCCACACTGTTTTGGCTCTCTAATAATCACAAGTTCCAGTGCAATAGCCTCAGAGAAGGTCTGTGGGCAAGTGTAAGTGTAATGAGCGGCTAGCATCTCCAGGGACAGAAAGTGCTTGTGCTGCATGCCAAAGATCACATGGAGGAGCTCTGCGCTGGAAGCCATGCTGACTGGGGGCTGCAGAACATTTCCAGGCAGTCAGGGCCTATGTTTAGTTGTTAAACAGAAAACCTTTTATACAGTGGATTTAAAAATAAAAGTAAAATTGCAGTTTGCTACTTGCTTGGCTAACTTGTAAGCAAGGCTTTCACTGAGTAATGATGTTAGAGCTCACACAATATTAGCCTGTAACACCAGTAATTGCAAGTTACAGGGATATTTTGGATGGTGAATTACAGGAAATTTTGGTTTATCCGGAGGTTATATGTCCGGAATACTCGATCTAATGGCAAAAATCAGGAGCCGTTTTCTATAAGTTTTTTTAGTTCTTGTTGCTTTTTTTCCCCCAGTCAGGCACTGCAAGGTCTGTAGCTATAGCAACAGCTTCAGCTAGAGACGCTTGCAGCTGCAGCCGACTGTTTTGAAGCTGTTGCTAAGCAACAGAGTTTGTTGATTCACACGGAGCTTTTCAGTTCCGTATGTTTCAACATTAACGCTGGTATGTCCGGCACTTTTGATGGTACGGCACCCCCGTCAGTGCCGGATAGCAGAAAGTTTCCTGTGCCGGGAAGTATGCCATTGAATATGCAATATTAATAAAGCTCCATTAAAGTTGGATGGTACATTGTGTTCAGTTTGAAATGCTTAATTATTTCATAATGGCTTTTGCAATCTAATGGAGGCTGGTCAATTTTATTACAGTATAATTAAAGTTTTGCAGATAATCAGCAAATTTGAAAATTATTCGTATAGTTCTATAATTGTGCTCTGTCCTTAAGTGAATATATCGCTCTTCCATCTACGGGTTTTCTTTGCGGCGTAACTTTTTTTTTTTGCACACTCCCAACAGAGCTGCAGCTAATGGCCTATCACTCAGTTTGATGGAGCGGCTAATCCAGAGATATGGTGAGCGGGTGGTGAGAATGCTGACTGTACAGTACCGAATGCACAATGCTATAATGCAATGGGCTTCCAAGGAGATGTACCACGGACGACTCGCAGCTCACAAGATGGTGGCAGAGCACTTGTTAAAGTAAGCATGATAATGAAATAAAAAGAGAAAATGCTGGAAATGCTCAGCAATTCAGGCAGCAACCCTGGAGAGAGAAAGAGTTAATGGGGGGAATTTTCCAGGGGTCAGCGGGCGCGATTGGTGGCGGGTTGGGTGGGAAAGTTTTTTTTGACCTGTCGGCACGCTTTTACCAAATTTCGGAATTTCGGGTCTGTCAGCGCTGTGCAGACCCGACACGCAGTGGCGGGGGAGGCAATTCAGGTCATTTATGACCTTGTTAACAGAGGATTAACAAGAATTTTGAGCTCACCTTTAGAATTTACCAGTTCACCAACGGGGTCCACGCTGCTTGGGGATCACGTCTGTTAAGCTGGGCGGGAGTTGAATGGCCATGGAATCATCTCATTACTTGACAGATTGAAATGTGCTATAAAAGCTCCCATCTCACAGCTGTTTACTTTCCAAGCTCACAAGCTGTTGCTTACTGCATTTGGAAGACAGATTGAGCTTTATACAGGCTGCAAATGTTTGGAGCAAACTCTCTATCCAGTGTCACCTCATTGGAACAATCTCTCTCACCATTGACAGATTGCTTCTGTCATCTCAAGTTCACCTGCCAGCTATTCCATCAGCATGGGTACGGTTTATACTCTCTCACCTTGGTCCTCAGAATCTGACTACGATCAGCCCCAACACCAGCATCACCAGGCACACCAGCAGCACCAACAACCACAGCACCCTTCTCCGCAATCACCTGATGCTGCACAGGACAGAGGGCATCAGCTGCCCGGGACGCCATGGATGGCCTCACCATGGCCAGATTTACTTCACTTGACACTGCACACCCTGGTTGCCACATGATGCATCAGGTTGGCACCATCCCACACCAACACCATAAAGCACACTGCAATGCCCAAGCCATTCCTTTTACACTCATCAGCATCGCGGGGAGTACAGTTATGTCTCATTCACTGCAACTCACTAAGCCACTTCCAAAGGTGCACACAAATCCGTCTAAGAACGCAAAGTGTTGAAAATAAAGATTTCAATGTTTGACAGCCAGACACTTCACATGAACATTGGCTAAAACACACAAGCCTACCCTTGTGTGTTAGTTGGTATGATTGGACTAGGATGAGGGTGAGTGCAAGGGGTGGCTAGTGAGATGGGGATGTGATAATGTAGAAATAGAGGGATGGGTGGAGGCGCAAGGTAAGTATGAGAAAATGGGAGCAGTGGTTATGATCTATAGTTGTTAACCTCATTGTTGAGGCCGGTAGGCTGTAAAGTGCCTTATAGAAAGATAGTGGTCTGCAAACTTGGTGCAACCACTCAAGGCTAGGTCAGACTACCATGATGTTTCAAAATTTACACCAAGGTGTTGCAGCTTTTTAAAAAAAGAATGAAGCCAGCAGTGCAAATAAAAGGCAAGGATGGGTTTCTTGATCTTAGTTCCTCAAGTATTGCCCAGAGTAATAAGCTAAGACTATTCTGGATGAAAACAGAGTTTATTTTACATCCTCAAAGCAACTATTAAAAGGTTTTATGCTAGGTATGCTTTCCCTTCTCGTAATAGAATCATAGAATGATACAGCACAGAAGGAAGCCATTCGGCCCATTGTTCCTGTGCCAGCTCTTTGGCAGAGCTATCCAATTAATCCCACTCCCTGGTCTTTCCCCATAGCCCTGTAAATTTTTCCCTTCAGGTATTTATCCAATTCTCTTTTGAGTGTTATTATTGAATCTGCTTCCACCACCCTTTTCAGGCAATGCATTCCAAATCACAACAACTCACTTTAAATGAAAAAAGGTTCCTCATGGTGCCTCTGGTTCTTTTGCCAATCACCTTAAATCTGTGTCCTTATGCCACTAGAAACAGCTTCTCTTTATTTATTCTGTCAAAACCATTCATGATTTATGACACCTCTATTCAATCTCCTCTTAATCTTCTCTGCTCTAAGGAGAACAACCCCAGCTTCTCCAGTCTCTCCACATAACTGAAGTCCCTCATCCCTGGTATCATTCCAGTAAATCTCTTCTGCACCTTCTGCAAGGCCTTGACATCTTTCCTAAAGTGTGGTGCCCAGAATTAAACACTACTCCACCTGAGGTCTAACCAGTGTTTTGTAAAAGTTTAGCATAACTTCCTTCCTTTTGTACTCTGCGGGCTGGATTTTGCCAATGGGGAGCTTTTGGAGGTGGGACTCCCACTTGTCGGGGTTCAGTCCCGCCTCCATCAACTTCTGGCAACCCATGCTATTTTCCCTTGATTGACCTTGTTAAGCCCACCCAGCGGGCTCCGCAGGCCAATTAAGGGAAAGCCAGTTACAGAGAACGTCAGCGTATGACGTTTCAATTTTTGACAGATGAATTGTCCTCGTTTGACAGCTCTGTGAAGCTGTCAAACACTGACATTCTCTGTAGTTTGATGAGTTCTTGAATTCAAGACTCATCTAATTTCTGCTAAAGAAAGAGGTTTGATGGTTGCTGCATTCGAGAATGCAACAGCCATCTGTCATCTCTGCCACGGAGGTGCAAGACTCTCCGCATACCCAATGATTGAAGCCTGCAGGAAGAAACAACGGTAAGTAAACTTTTACTAACACTTTCCACTCACCTCACATAATTACCTCTCCACACTTGCACCCATCATTTACCTACACAGCGCACTTTTGCACCCCTCCGACCCCCTCTGACCCACTATTCGCCTCGGTGACCCTGGCGGGTTCGCAGCCTTCGGGAAGCCTGCACTTGTGTGGGTAAAATGGGGATAATCCTCTTATCTGCCTGTTAACAGGCAGATAAGTGGCACTGATCCCCTTCCCGCCTCCAGGGAGATGGGACCCGGCGCGGGTCGGCTACCCGCCTTCTGGCAAGATGGCACGGAGGCGGGTTGGGATCTGCTTTTTTTTTTTATGGGATGTGGCCATCACTGGCAAGGCCAGCATTTATTGCCCATCCCTAATTGCCCTCGAGAAGGTGGTAGTGAGCCGCCGCCTTGAACCGCTGCAGTCCGTGTGGTGAAGGTACTCCCACAGTGCTGTTAGGTAGGGAGTTCCAGGATTTTGACCCAGCGACGATGAAGGATCGGCGATATACTTCTAAGTCAGGATGGTGTGTGACTTGGAGGGGAATTTCGAGGTGGTGGTGTTCCCATGCTTCTGCTGCCTTTGTCCTTCTAGGTGGAAGAGGTCGCGGGTTTGGGAGGTGCTGCCGAAGAAGCCTTGGCGAGTTGCTGCAGTGCATCTTGTAGATGATACACACTGCAGCCACGGTACGCTGGTGGTGGATGGAGTGAATGTTTAAGATGGTAGATGGGGTGCAAATCAAGCGGGCTGCTTTGTCCTGGATGGTGTCGAGCTTCTTGAGTGTTGTTGGAGCTGCACTCATTCAGACAAGTGGAGAGTATTCCATCACACTCCTGACTTGTGCCTTGTAGATGGTAGAAAGGCTTTGGGGAGTCAGGAGGTGAGACAGTCGCCGCAGAATACCTAGCCTCTGACCTGCCCTTATTGCCACAGTATTTATGTGGCTGGTCCAGTTAAGTTTTTGGTCAATGGTGACCCCCAGGATGTTGATGGTGGGGGATTTGGCGATGGTAATGCAGTTGAAAGTCATGGGGCGGTGGTTAGACTCTCGCTTGTTGGAGATAGTCATTGCCTGGCACTTGTGTGGCGTGAATGTTACCTGCCACTTGTCAGCCCAAGCCTGGACGTCATCTAGGCCTTGTTGCATGCGGGCATGGACTGCTTCATTATCTGAGGAGTTGTGAATGGTGCTGAACACTGTGCAGTCATCAGTGAACATCCCCATTTCTGACCTTATGTTGGAGGGAAGGTCATTGATGAAGCAGCTGAAGATGGTTGGGCCTAGGACACTGCCTTGAGGAACTCCTGCAGCGATGTCCTGGGGCCGTGATGTTTGACCACAACCATCTTCCTTTGTGCTAGATATGACTCCAGCCAGTGGAGAGTTTTCCCCCTGATTCCCATTGACTTCAGTTTTACTAGGGCTCCTCGATGCCACACTCAGTCAAATGCTGCTTTGATGTCAAGAGCAGTCCATCCTCACCTCACCTCTGGAATTCAGTTCTTTGTCCATGTTCGGACCAAGGCTGTAATGAGGTCAGGAGCTGAGTGGTTTTGGTGGAACCCAAACTGGGCATCAGTGAGCAGGTTATTGGTAAGTAAGTGCCGCTTGATAGCACTGTCGATAACACATTCCATCACTTTGCTGATGATTGAGAGTAGACTGATGGGGTGGTAATTGGCCGGATTGGATTTGTCCTGCTTTTTGTGGACAGGGCATACCTGGGCAGTTTTCCACATTGTTGGATAGATGCCAGTGTTGTAGCTGTACTGGAAAAGCTTGGCTAGGGGCGCGGCAAGTTCTGGAGCACAAGTCTTCAGCTCGAGAGCCGTGATGTATCCAGTGCGCTGAGCCGTTTCTTGATATCACGTGGAGTCAATCGAATTGGCTGAAGACTGGTTTCTGTGATGGTGGGGATCTCAGGAGGAGGCCGAGATGGATCATCCACTCGGCACTTCTGGCTGAAGATGGTTGCAAACGCTTCAGCCTTGTATTTTGCACTCGCGTGCTGGGCTGCACCATCATTGAGGATGGGGATAGTCATGGAGCCTCCTCCTCCCGTTAGTTGTTTAATGGTCCACCACCATTGACGACTGGATGTGGCAGTACTGCAGAGCTTTGATTTGATCCGTTGATTGTGGGATCGCTTAGCCCTATCTATAGCATGCTGCTTCTGCTTTTTAGCATGCATGTAGTCCTGTGTTGCAGCTTCCCCAGGTTGGCACCCGCCCCCAGATTCTGCCATTTTCCCAGCAGTCCCGCCCCCCCAGGGCTGGCAGGATTGCGCCCTGTGTCTCTAATAAAGCCAAGGATCCCATATGCTTTTTTTAAGCCTTCTCAATTTGTCCTACTACCTTCAACGATCTGTGCACATGTAACCCCAGGTCTCTCTGTTCATGCACCCCTTTAAAATTGTACCATTTAGTTCATATTGCCTCTCCTCATTCTTCCTTCCAAAATGTATCACTTCACACACTGATGATCCCCAAAATTAGGTCTGCAGTGTCAAAGTTTCCAGCACTGGAGGTTCTAGCAGAAGCTGATCATTGGGGATTCCAGAGCAATGAGGACGGGTCAGCACTGAAGTGAAAAGCACTCGATAGTTGTGCGGCCATCCGCTCACAAGCAATTGTTTGTCCAGTCAGATTGCCTTTTGCTCTCCTCTCTGCTTCTGGCAGTTGTTTTGTTCATTGTGCTATGCTTGCAGCCTGTCGATGCTTTCTTCAGTCAAGCAGAGTTGGGACTGGAGTTATGCAATAGCAACAACTCATTGTGTAGAGTGATACTGGCTGCTGACCTTGCACTGAGAGGGGGGATTAGAAATCCTTGAAACTCATAGATTCCAATCCCTGTGCTTTGAGCTAGTAACTCCCTTACAATCAGCTTTTTAATTTCAAGAAGATAGAATGACAGTACAAGAGGCGGTTTAGAAATAGTTAACTAAATCTATCTACAAAAGGAAAATACTGCAGATGCTGGAAATCTGAAATAAAAACAGAAAATGCTGAAGAAACTCAGCAGGTCAGGCAGCATCTGTGAAGAGAGAAACAGTTAACGTTTCAGATCGATGATCTTTCGTCAGAACTGGAAAAAAGCAGGAAATGGAAGATTTTTAAGCAAGTGTAGGGGCTGGGAAAGGGGGGAGGGGATGAAAGAACAAAAGGGAAGGCCTGTGATAGGATAGGCGGCAGGAGAGATTAAGAGACATTGAGAGACATTAAGAGATATTCAAGGCAAAAGGGGATGGTAATGGGACAGGTTAAGAAACAGAGGATGGCTCTAGATGAAGTGTAAATTGCGCTGGCAGAATGAAAGACAGCTGCCCTGTGGGAGAGAACAGAACAAAAGTGTGGATGAAAAATATATTGGGCTGAAAATTCAGTAGGCTTAGCGCCCCATTTGGGGCGCTGGAGGGCCTAGCGCCGCAGTTATGGCCAGTTTGAAAATTCAGTGGGGCCCTTCCGTCGGCGTTACACCGGTTGTGCTGCGCCGGCACCGATGACGTCATCGGTGTGCGCAGCGTCCCGGTTGCCGTGGTGACGGGCCCCAGCGCCGAAATTGAGTTGCGGCCGCCTCGCCCGTGGCAGCCGCAACTAAGATTTTTTTCAACCGAGTCTTCCCCGAGTTAGCGCCGGCGCATTAAGGTCGCGCGGCGGCCGGCCGCTTTCCCGCCGGCCGCCTGCCCGCACCTCCCTCCCCGGACTCCTCCACCCCCCCCCCCCCCCTGCGGAACAGATGCGTCTGGCCTGCAAGCCCGGCACTTGTCCAAGGTGCCGGGCTCATTTTTTTCAATATTTGAACGGACAGCGGGCGGGTGCAGGCAGCTCCTCCTTAACTGAAGGAGGAGGCCTGCACTTCCCCAGCCTGCCGCACCGCATCGGGTCCCGCAGCGCCGGATTAGCGCCGCAATGCGGCAGTCAGCGCCCGTTGGGAGGCGCTCACGCCCGCCAGTAGCGCCGGCAGCCGTCTGGGCGCGGCGCTACTGAATTTTTGGCGCGCGCAGGGGGACTTAGCGCCGGCGCTAAATTTCCGGCGCTAAAGCCCTGGCGCAGCGCCAACTCAATTTCTAGGCCATTGTGTATATATATGTTATGATCTGAAATTGTTGAAGTCTATGTTGAGTCCAGAAGGTTGTAAAGTGCCTAATCAAAAGATGAGGTGCTGTTCCTCGAGCTTACGCTGAGCTTCCGTGGAACAATGCAAGACACCGAGGACGGTGAGGTCTGAGTGGGAGTGGAGGGGTGAATTGAAGTGACAGGCGACCAGAAGCTCGGGATCTCCCTTATGGACTGAACGGAGGTGTTCCACAAAGCGGTCACCCAATCTGCGTTTGGTCTTCCCAGTGTAGAGGAGACCACATTGTGAGCAGCGAATACAGTATACTAAATTGCAAGAAGTATAAGTAAATCGCTGTTTCGCCTGGAAGGGGTGTTTGGGGCCCTGGACAGTGGGAAGGTATAAGGGCATGTGTTGCATCCCCTGTGCTTGCACGGGAAGGTGCCGGGCGAAGGGGAAGGGGTGTTGGGGGCGATAGAGGAGTGGACTAGGGTGTCGCGGAGGGAGCAGTCCCTGTGGAATGCTGAAAGGGGAGGTGAGGGGAAGATGTGTTTGGTGGTGGGATCACAGTGGAGGTGGTGGAAATGGCAGAGGATGATCCATTGAATGTGGAGGCTGATGGGGTGAAAGGTGAGGACAAGGGGAACTCTATCGTGGTTCCGGGAGGGAGGGGCAGGGGTGAGAGCAGAAGTGCGGGATATAGAATGGACACGGTTAAGGGCCGTGTCAACCACTGTAGAGGGGAATCCTCGGTTGAGGAAAAAGGAAGACATGTCGGAAGCACTGGTATGGAAGGTGGCATCGTCAGAGCAGATGCGGCGGAGACGGAGAAACTGGGAGGATGGAATAGAGTCCTTATAGGTGGCGGGGTGGGAGGAAGTGTAGTCCAGGTAGCTGTGGGAGTCAGTGGGCTTGTAGTGAATGTTGGTCAATAACCAATCTCCAGAGATGGAGACAGAGAAGTCGAGGAAGGGAAGAGTCAGAGATGGACCATGTGAAGGTCCTTCACCTTCACATGGTCCATCTCCGACTCTTTCCTTCCCTTCCTCGACTTCTCCATTTCCATCTCTGGAGATTGGTTATTGACCAACATTCACTACAAGCCCACTGACTCCCACAGCTACCTTGACTACACTTCCTCCCACCCCGCTTCCTGTAAGGACTCTATTCCATCCTCCCAGTTTCTCCGTCTCCGCCGCATCTGCTCTGACGATGCCACCTTCAATACCAGTGCTTCCGACATGTCTTCCTTTTTCCTCAACCGAGGATTCCCCTCTACAGTGGTTGACACGGCCCTTAATCGTGTCCGTTCTATATCCCGCACTTCTGCCCTACCTCTATCGTGGTTCCAGGAGGGAGGGACAGAGTTCCCCTTGTCCTCACCTTTCACTCCATCAGCCTCCACATTCAATGGATCATCCTCTGCCACCCCCACTGTGATCCCACCACCAAACGCATCTTCCCCTCACCTTCCCTTTCAGCATTCCACAGGGACTGCTCCCTCCGCGACACCCTAGTCCACTCCTCTATCGCCCCCAACACCCCTTCCCCTTCGCCCGGCACCTTCCCGTGCAAGCACAGGAGATGCAACACATGCCCTAATACCTCCCCACTGTCCAGGGCCCCAAACACCCCTTCCAGGTGAAACAGCAATTTACTTGTACTTCTTGCAATTTAGTATACTGTATTCGCTGCTCACTATGTGGTCTCCTACATTGGGGAGACCAAACGCAGATTGGGTGACTACATTACGGAACGCCTCCGTTCAGTCCGTAAGGGTGACCCCGAGCTTCCGGTCGCCTGTCACTTTAATTCACCGCTCCACTCCCACTCAGACCTCACCGTCCTCGGCCTCTTGCATTGTTCCACAGAAGCTCAGCGTAAGCTCGAGGAACAGCACCTCATCTTTCGATTAGGCACTTTCCAACCTTCTGGACTCAACATAGAATTCAACAATTTCAGATCATAACATATATATTTTTTATCCACACTTTTGTCCTGTTCTTCTCTCCCACATGGCAGCTGTCTTTCATTCTGCCAGCGCAATTTACATTTCATCTAGAGCCATCCTTTGTTTCTTAACCTGTCCCATTACCATCTCCTCTCGCCTTGAATATCTCTTAATGTCTCTCAATGTCTCTTAATCTCTCCTGCCGTCTATCCTATCACAGGCCTTCCCTTTTGTTCTTTCCTCCCCTCCCCCATTTCCCAGCCCCTACACTTGCTTAAAAACCTGTTCCATTTCCTGCTTTTTTTCCAGTCCTGACGTAAGGTCATCGACCTGATACGTTAACTGTTTCTCTCTTCACAGATGCTGCCTGACCTGCTGAATTTCTCCAGCATTTTCTGTTTTTATAACTAAATCTATCTGCTCTGTACCAGCTGCAATTATACCATCTTAAAATAGCCTGAATTCTAGCTGCACAGTCAAAGTCAGGATTGGTGGCATTAAGCTTCCCTTTGAGATCAGAAGCCCAGTCCCAAAATTCACACATGACTACCACACTTAGTGACCTGCACTAAGTCCCGCTTTTCTCCAACCCCAGTTTTCACTGACCTACGTTTGCTCCATGTCTCCTAACGCATTGAATTTAAAATCCTCATCTTCATCTTTAAATTGCTCCATGACCTTGTCGCACCCGATCTCTGCAATCTCCTTCAGCCCTATATACCCCCCCTCCACCATCTCAGCTGAACACTCTTGCAGCCCCCTTCCCTTCCCTTCACCCCACCATTGGTGGGAGAGCCTTCAGCCCCTGGATCAAGCTCTCTGGGATTGCCTTCCTAAATCTCTCCACCTGTCCTGTTTCTCTCCTCTTCTAAAACCCATCTCAAAGGCCATCCCTTTAACCAGCTTTCGGCCACCCCGTCGGATCACTCCCTTCCTGGCTTGCTGCCCGTATTCCCTATGTCTATCTGCGCCTTGGATTTTTTTTTTTAATAGGTACTGTATAGGTGTATATTGTTGGCTGCTGCATTTGATAAGGCATTTGCTAGTGCACAGGTACAAATAGTAATTAAAAGGGTTAATCGAATGTTGGCCTTTATCTCCAGGGGGTTGGAATTCAAAGCTGAATAAGTTATGCTTCAGTTGTACAGAGCCTTGGTCAGACCTCCTCTGGCGTACTGTGTGAAAGTCGGATAGCCGGGTGGTAAAGGAGAGAATACTAGAGCTCAGTCTTTTACTTGCTTACAAGCCTTTATTCACAGACACACACATTACATACTGTGCATCCTCAAGATAAGCTTGCAACCCTTCCCCAGCCTACTCCCATATATATAAGAGCAATAGACCCCAATTAATTCCCACCGCCTGCATATAATTACACAATTGCTATACACCACTTAAGTACAATCAACATACTGCGTTCAGTTTTGGGCACCGCACCTCAGGAAAAATATATTGGCCTTGGAAGGTGTAGATCACAGATTCACCAAACTTAAAGGGTTAAATTGTGAGGACAGGTTGCATAAACTAGGCTTGTATTCCCTTGAGTTTAGAGGTTGAAAGTTGATCTGATCGAGGTATTTAAAACTGCGAGTGGCAGGTTACTGTCAGTCAGCTGTAAGTCAAAAGCAAAATACTGCGGATGCTGGAAATTTGAAATAAAAACAGAAAATGCTGGAAATACTCAGCAGGTCAGGCAGCATCTGTAGAGAGAGAAACAGCGTTAATGTTTCGGTCGATGACCCTTCGTCAGAATTGGAAAAAGTTAGAGATGTAACAGATTTTTAAGCAAGTGCAGGGGCAGGGAAAGGGAGGAGGGGAGAAAAGAACAAAAGGGAAGGTCTGTGATAGGATGGAAGGCAGGAGAGATTAAAAGACAAAAGGGATGATGGTGCAAGGCAAAAGGAGATGGTAATGGGACAAGTTAAGAAACAAAAGATGGCTCTAGATGAGGTGTAAATGACAACAGCTGCCATGAGAGAGGCCGAGTTATGGTCTGAAATTGTTGAGCTCGTGTTGAGTCCAGAAGACTGAAGTGCCTAATCGAAAGATGAGGTGCTGTTCCTCGAGCTTACGTTGAGCTTCGTTGGAACAATGCAAGAGGCCCAGGACGGAGAGATCAGAGTTAACAGAGGTGTTCCGCAAAGCGGTCACCCCATCTGTGCTTGGTCCCCCCAATGCAGAGGAGACTGCATCGTGAGCAGTGAATACAGTATACTAAATGGCAAGAAGTACAAGTAAATCGCTGTTTCACATGGAAGGAGTGTTTGGGGCCCTGGACAGTGGGAAGGGAGAAGGTAAGAGGGCAGGTTTTGCATCTCCTGTGCTTGCACGGGAAGGTGCCGTGGGAAGGGGAAGGGGTGTTGAGGGTGACAGAGGCGTGGACCAGGGTGTCGCAGAGGGAGCGGTCCCTTTGGAATGCTGAAATGGGAAGGGAAGATGTGTTTGGTGGTGGTAGCACGCTGGAGATGGCGGAGGATGATCAGTTGAATGTGGAGGCTGGTGGGGTGAAAGGTGAGGACAAGGGAAACCCTTCGTGGTTCTGGGAGGGAGGGGAAGGGGTGAGAGCAGCCCATGGCCATATCCGTTCTATTTCACGACCCTTTGAAGGGATAATTACTAGTCCTAGCCCCTTTTTAGGGCTACCCCGGATCAGGCGTATTCCTCAGACGTTCACTTTCAACTAAAGTTTGAGGTAACCGAATCTTAAAGACGCTTAATTGGGTCTAAAGGTCCAGACTATCTCTCCCTAAAGGAAAGGAACAACTTGAAAATGTTACCATCCTCCAGATAGCACTTTTAATAAGTTTAGCTAGACTGTAATGTTCTGGATATTATGAGGGTCTGGAAAACTCCCCCAGAATTCTGCAACTCCTCACCAAAGAGTACAGATATTGAGTTTGTGAGTTTGATACAGAAGTCTTATGTGAGACAATTCTAAAAATATATAGATTTATTAAAGAACCGACATGTAATTTATAGTTGGTGAGTCAATCGCAACATTAACAGTTCCAAAAAGAGAGAGCTTACAATTCTATTATCAGAGAACCTTACTCTCAAATCTTAACTTCGCTACAGTTTTACAGTTCTTAGTTTTCTACAGGATAGCCACCAAAATCAAATACCCTTGATCCCCAAGGTACAAAGAGTTGGAGACTTACAGAACTGCCCCTGAAGCTGAGAATCGCTTTGCCCCTTTAAAGCGAGTCTACTATCCCATTTGAGAGTTCAATATTTATACCCTTTTCCAGCGGTATTTCCTTTAAGGTTTTCTGCTAATGCAAGCTAATTATCTCTAGTCATTTTTCTGCTGACCCCTGTAATTCTTAGTCACCTCAGCTGGTAGCATTACAGAATTATGTCTCTTTAGGTGTTCTAAGTTTACCATAAAAAACAGTCTAACGGCAGGTGCGTTTTACTTGATGTCATTTTTACAAAGGCAGATGTTTCTAACTTTTATGTGCTTCTTTACGAAGTGTAAATTGGAACACCTTGTACAGGGTGAACCATTGTTTCATTCTGAAAGGTTCAGACTACCGGAGCCTTTAACCTTCTGTTTCAATAAGGTTATTGATTCAGTGTCAACAACTTATCTTATCTCAATAGCCAGAATGCTTTCACAGCTTTTTCATCGTTGGGTTTCTAGATTTCCAGACCCAGTTTGTCATGTTTTAATAAGGCCAGAATTATTTCATAGAATGGTGTATTTTCCTGAATAGGTTATACGGCTTATTCCTTCACACCTTGACCGTGTCCATTCTATTTCCCATACTTCTGCTCTCACCCCTTCCCCTCCTCCCTTTCCCTGCCCCTACACTTGCTTAAAAATCTGTTACATCTCTTAACTTTTTCCAGTTCTGATGAAGGGTCATCGACCTGAAACGTTCATAGAATCATAGAAGGTTACAGCACGGAAGGAGGCCATTTCGGCCCATCGTGTCCGCGCCGGCCAACAAAGAGCCATCCAGCCTAATCCCACTTCCCAGCTCTTGGTCCGTAGCCCTGCAGGTTAGAGCATCCCAAGTACACATCCAAGTACTTTTTAAATGTGGTTAGTGTTCCTGCCTCTGCCACCCTTTCAGGCAGTGAGTTCCAGACCCCCAAAATCCTCTGGGTGAAGAACTTTCCCCTCAAATTCCCTCTCAACCTTCCACCAATTACTTTAAATCTGTGCCCCCTGGTTTTTGACCCCTCTGCTAAGGGAAATAGGTCCTTTCTATCCACTTTATGCCCCTCATAATTTTATGCACCTCAGTAAGGCCTCCCCTCAGCCTCCTCTGTTCCAAGGAAAACAGACCCAGCTTATCCAGTCTTTCCTCATAGCTAAGATTCTCTACTCCCGGCAACATCCTTGTAAATCTCCTCTGTACCCTCTCTAGTGCAATCACATCTTTCCTGCAATGTGGTGACCAGAACTGCACACAGTACTCTAGCTGAGGCCTAACTAGTGTTTTATACAGTTGAAGCATAACCCCCCTGCTCTTGTATTCTATGCCACGACTAATAAAGGCAAGCATTCCGTATGCCTTCTTAACCACCTTTTCTACCTGGCCTGCTACCTTCAGGGATCTGTGGACATGCACTCTAAGGTCCCTTTGTTCCTCTACACTACTCAGTGTCCTACCATTTAATGTGTATTCCCTTTCCTTGTTAGCCCTCCCCGAATGCATTACCTCACACTTCTCCGGATTGAATTCCATTTGCCACTGTTCTGCCCACCTGACCAATTTATTGATATCTTCCTGCAGTCTACAGCTTCCTTCTTCAGTATCAACCACACAGCCGATTTTAGTATCATCTGCAAACTTCTTAATCATACCCCCTTTATTCAAGTCTAGATCATTGATATATACCACAAAAGCAAGGGACCTAGTACTGAGCCCTGCGGAACCCCACTGGAAACAACCTTCCAGTCACAACAACACCCATCAACCATTACCCTCTGCTTCCTGCCTCCGAGCCAGTTTTGAATCCAACTTGACACTTTGCCCTGGATCCCATGGGCTTTTAACTTCGTGACCAGTCTGCCATGTGGAACCTTATCAAAAGCCTTGCTAAAGTCCATATACACTACATCAAATGCACTACCCTCATCTACCCTCCTTGTTACCTCCTCAAAAAATTCAATCAATTTGTCAGACACGACCTTCCCTTAACAAATCCGTGCTGACTATCCTTGATTAATCCATGTCTTTCTAAATGAAGATTTATCCTGTCCTTCAGAATTCTTTCCAATAATTTTCCCACCACCGAGGTTAGGCTGACTGACTTGTAATTACACGGTCTATCTTTTTCTCCCTTTTTAAACAAGGGTACCACATTGGCAGTCCTCCAGTCCTCTGGCACCACACCTGAAACCAGAGAGGATTGAAAAATGATGGTCAGGGCCTCTGCTATTTCCTCTTTTGCTTCGCTTAACAGCCTGGGATACATTTCATCCGGGCCTGGGGTTTTATCCTCTTTTAAAGCTGCTAAACCCCTTAATACTTCCTCTCTCACTGTTTATTTCATCTGATATTTCACACTCCTGCCCCCTGATAGCAATGTCTGCCTCGCCCCTCTCCTTTGTGAAAACAGACGCAAAGTATTCATTTAGAACCCTACTGACGTCTCCCGCCTCCACACACAGATTACCCTCATGATCTCTAATAGGCCCTACCCTTTCTTTAGTTATCCTCTTACTCTTAATATATTTATAAAACATCTTTGGGTTTTCTTTGATTTTACTTGCCAAGAATTTTTCATGCTCTCTTTGCTTTCCTAATATCCTTTATAATTGCACCCCTGCACTTTCTGTACTCCTCTAAAGATTCTGGAGCATTTAGCCCTCGGTATCTGTCATACGCCTCCCTTTTTTTCTTTATCCTACCCTGTATGTCTAGACATCCAGGGGGCTCTAGATTTGTTAGTCCCACCTTTTTTCTTTAAGGGCACATATTTGGTCTGAACCCTCCGGATCTCCTCCTTGAATGCCTCCCACTGCTCTGACACTGATTTACCTTCAAGTAGCTGTTTCCAGTCAACTATGGCTAAATCCCCTCTGAACTTAGCAAAATTTGCTTTTCTCTGATTTAGAATTTTTATTCCTGGTTTATCCTTGTCTTTTTCCATAACTACCTTAAATCTAACAGAATTATGGTCACCAGCACCAAAATGCTCCCTCACTGATACGCCTTCTACCTGCCCAGCTTCATTCCCTAAAACTAAGTCCAGAACCGCCCCTCCCTTTTTGGGCTTGCTACATACTGGCTAAAAAAGTTGTACTGGATGCATTTTAGGAATTCAGCACACTCTATACCACACTAATTTTATCCCAGTTAATATTGGGGTAGTTGAAATCCCCTACTACAGGAAACTTTGAGTTATCCGGAGGCCAACCATCCGGCAAGCTGGGGCCACAGGCAAAAATCAGGAGCTGTTTTTTATTCTTTTCGTTTCTTTTCTTTGCTTTTTTTTCCACAGTCAAGCACTGCAAGGTCTGTAGCTATAGCAACAGCTTCAGCTACAGACGCTTGCAGCCACACCCGAGTGTTTAGACGCTGTTGCTAAGCAACAGTGTTTGTTGTCAGATACGGAGATAAGAATCTCCGTATCTTTCAACATCAACTCTGGAGTGTCCGGCAGCTTTGAGGCAACGGCAGCAGCTCGGTCCCGTCGGTGCCGGATAGCACAAAGTTTCCTGTATTACTGCCCTATAGTTTTTGCACTTCTCAGAAATTTGCCTACATATTTGTTCTTCTATTTCCCTCTCACTGTTTGGGGGTTTGTAGTACACTCCCAGCAGTGTGAGTGCCCCTTTTTTGTTTTTCAATTCGACCCATATGGCCTCGTTTGATCATCCCTCCTCACAGCTGTAATAGTTTCTTTAATCAATACAGCGACCCCCCCCCCTTTTTACCTCCCTCTCTATCCCATCTGAAAATCCTGTAACTAGGAATGTTGAGCTGCCATACCTGCCGCTCTTTCAGCCACGTCTCTGTAATAGCTATAATATCATAGTCCCAAGTATCTACCTGTGCCCTCCGCTCATCTGCCTTGTTTGCGATACTCCTTACATTGAAGTACAGGAAACTTTGTGCTATCTGGCACCGACGGGGCCGAGCTGTTGCCGTCCCATCAAAACTGCCGGACAAACCAGCGCTAATGTTGAAACATATGGAGATTTTGAGCTCCGTATCTGGCAACAAACCCTGTTGCAGCTTCTATACAGTCGGCCGTACCTTACAAGCGTCTCTGTACCTTAGCAACAGCTTCAGCGAGACCTTGCAGAGCCTGACTGGTGAAAAAAAAAGCAACAAAAAAAAACCTAACGAAACGGCTCCTGATTTTTGCCGGTGGCTCGAGCATTCCGGACAGTTAACTTCCGGATAACACAAAGTTTCCTGTATATACCATTTAGTACAGGCAAACCTCCTTGTTGACTACTATCTAGCCCTTGATTCCTTTGTCCTTCCAATTTACTTTCTACGTTTTTTTCCAATTCCAGTTTTTCTTCCCTCCCTATTGACTCTATACTTAAGTTCCCATCCCCCTGCCAAGCCAGTTTAAACCCTCCCCAACAGCACCAGCAAACCCTCCCGTGAGGATATTGGTCCCGTTCCCGTTGAGGTGCAACCCGTCTGGCTTGTAGAGGTCCCACCTCCCCCAGAAACGGTTCCAATTCCTCAGGAATCTAAAGCCCTCCCTCCTATACCGTCTCTCCAGCCACGCATTTATCTGCTCTATCTTCCTATTTCTGTACTCACTAGCACGTTAACTCTGTTTCGCTCTCTACAGATGTTGCCTGACCACCTGAGTATTTCCAGCATTTCCTGTTTTTAATTCAGCTGTAAGTGTTTGTCTTGAATAGGTGCTATTCGCAGAATTAAACGGAATGCACTCAAACCGAGTGTTTCATTTGGGAATTTGGAAAGAGTGGGAAGGAGTTGCTGCTTTTTGCCTACACTAGTTGTAGTGCTTTGTGTTACAGGTAGATATTTAATTTCAGTACCCATAACTTAATCTAGATTAATTAAGTAGTCAAGAAATGAAACTGTAAACCAAGTTACTTAAATGCAAATTAAATTAAATAGAACACCGTCATATAGGGATGGCAGTGCAGGTGGTGCGCCTCAACTGCAGCATGTGGGAGTTTGTGGAGAGCATTGTGGTCCCGGGCAACCACGTTTGCAGCAAGTGCCTGCATCTTGAGGAGCTTCAGCTCAAGAGTTGTTGAGCTGGAGTCTGAGGTGCAGACATTGTGGGGCCTCAGGGTGGGGGAGAGTTACCTGGACACTTTGATCCAGGAGGTAGTTACACCCCTTCAGTTAGGTAGTGGTCCAGGTCTGGTTAGTGGTCAGGGACAGGAGGGTGTAACTGCAACTCAGGCAGGTAAGGGGACCCT
Source organism: Somniosus microcephalus (assembly GCF_052327205.1). Taxonomy (NCBI): domain Eukaryota; kingdom Metazoa; phylum Chordata; class Chondrichthyes; order Squaliformes; family Somniosidae; genus Somniosus; species Somniosus microcephalus. The sequence goes on along the minus strand of NC_141001.1, from coordinate 34,748,310 downwards.
AGGTGAAGTGTGCTGCAGGAGCCTTGGCATTTGTCTTTATCCAACAGGCATGAGGTTCTTGCTGCCTGTGTGGATGAGGGTTAAGCCTGCTGGATGGATGAGCAAGCTGACCGTGGCACCATGGTGCAGGAGGCCATTCAAGTGGGGGGGGAGTGAAAGGGAATGTAGTTGTGGTAGGGGACAGTATCGTCAGAGGGATAGATACTGTTCTCTGCAGCTGCGACCGGGAGTTCCGAAGGTTGTGTTGCCTGCCCGGTGCTAGGGTTAAAGTCATCTCCTCGCGGCTGGAGAAGAGCTTGGAGTGGGAAGGGGATGATCCAGCTGTCGTGGTCCACGTAGGAACCAACGATATAGGTAGAACTAGGAATGAGGTTCAGCTGAGGGAGTTTGAGGAGTTTGGATCCAAATGAAAAAGCAGAACCTCAAAGGTAATAATCTCTGGACTGTTACCTGAGCCACGCACAAATTGGCATAGGGTTAAGCAGATTAGAATGTTAAATGCGTGGCTCAAAGAGTGGTGTGGGAGGCAGGGGGTTTTGCTTCATGGGACAGGGTCACCAGTACTGGGGAAAGAGGGAGCTGTTCCGTTGGGATGGGCTCCACTTAAACTGGGCTGGAACCAGTGTCCTGCTGAGTCGAATAATTAGGGCAGGTAGACAGGGCTTTAAACTAATGAAGCAGGGGGTGGTTGGCAGTGAGAAGATTCAGGAAAGAGTAAAGAAGAGTCAAGGCTCTCGAGCAGAGCAGTTTTGGGTAAAAATAAGCAGAGTGGGTTAGGAAGGGTCAGAGAGAGTAACAAAGGTAATAGGGCATCAGTGACTAAGGTGACATCAGGGAAAAATGTCGAAGCTGAAGGCACTACATCTGAATGAGCGAAGCATTCGCAACAAAATGGATGAATTACATAGGATATACAGAAACAGGCCATTTGGCCCAACCAGTCCATGGACTGGTTGCTTCAACCACTCCTTGTGGTAGTGAGTTCCACATTCTCACCACTCTTTGGGTAAAGAAGTTTCTTCTGAATTCCCTATTGGATTTCTTGGTGACTATCTTCTATTGATGGCCTCTAGTTATGCTCTTCCCCACAAGCGGGAACATTCTCTCTTTATCCACTCTAATCAAAACCTTTCATAACTTTAAAGACCTCTATTAGGTCACCCTCAGCCTTGTTTCCAAGAGTAAAGAGACCCAGCCTGTTCATCCTTTCCTGATATGTACGCCCTCGCATTTCTGATATCATCCTTGTAAATCTTCTTTGCGCCTCTCCAGTGCCTCTATATCCTGTTTATAATATGGCAACCAGAACTGTAGGCAGTACTCCAGGCGTGGTCTGACCAATGTTCGATACAGGTTTAGCATAACTTCCCTACTTTTCAATTCTATCCCTCTAAAAATAAACCCTAGTGCTTGGTTTGCTTTTTCTATGGCCTTGCTAACCTGTGTCGCAACTTTTAGTGATTTGTGTATTTGTACTCCGAGATCCCTTTGTTCCTCTACTCCACCTAGACTTGCACCCTCCAAGTAATAAGTGACCTCCCTATTCTTCCTACCAAAATATAATACTTCACATTTATCTGTGTTGAACTTCATTTGCCAATTATATGCCCATTCTGCGAGTTTATTAATGTCCTCCTGTAATTTATTGCAGTCTTCCTCAGTATTGACTATCCCCCCCAATTTGGTGTCATCCACAAATTTAGAAATTGTGTTTTTGATTCCAAAGTCTAAATCGTTAATGTAAATTGTGAACAACAGTGGTCCGAGTGATCCTTGTGGAACACCACTACCCACCTTCTGCCACCGTGAATAGCTACGCTTGACCCCTACTCTCTGCTTTCTGACTTGAAGCCAGCTAGATATCCTTTCTGCTACTTGTCCCCTGACTCCGCATTCTCTGACCTTGTTCATCAGAATATTATGGGGTACCTTATCGAAGGCCTTTTGAAAATCTAGGTAAATTATATCTACTGCATTACCATTGTCTACTCTCTCTGTTACCTCTTCAAAAAATTCAATGAGATTGGTCAAGCAAGCCTTTGAAATCCATGACTCTTCCTTATACTTTTGGTTTCTAGATGTTCTTCCATTTTCTCCTTTAGTAGGGATTCCATTATTTTTACTACCACCGATGTTAAGCTGACTGGTCTATAATTCCCTGGACATGTTCTATCCCCCTTCTTAAATATCAGTATTACGTTAGCTATCCGTCAGTCTTCTGGCACTACACCTTTTTCTAACGAATTATTAAATATGTTTAGTCCTGCTTCTGCTATCTCTTCCCTAGATTCTTTTAAAATGCATGGATGCAATCCATCCAGACCAGGGGTTTTATCCTCTGAGTTTGCTTAGTTTATTTAATATATCCCCTCTTTTTTATTAAATGCACTTATCTCATTACTAATCTCATCATCCAATGTCACGTCCACCTGTTCTATCTCCCTGGTAAATACTGAGTAAAATAATTATTTATTATTTCTGCCATCTCTCCATGGTTACATGTGGTATTATCCTGTTTATCCCTTCGTGGCCCTATTCCCATACCAACCCTTGTTTTTTTTTGATGAGCCTGTAAAATATTTTACTATTTTGTTTTATGTTCCTTGATAATTTAATTGCATAGATCCTCTTTGCCTTTCTAATTGTTTTTTGACTTCTCTCCGAATCTCTTTGTATTCTCCGTTATCACGCACTCCCCTGCTGAGACTGAAATAGAGGTCGAAATTAATAGGTTTGATCTAATAGCCATAACGGAGACGTGGTGTAAAGTGACCAAGGTTGGGAACTAAATATTCCAGGATACTTAGCTTTCAGAAGAGATAGGCAAAACGGAAAAGGAGGAGGGGTAGCCCTGATAAAGTATGGGATGAAGACAGTAGAGAAAAGGATCTTGGCTCCGAAAATCAAGAAGTAGAATCAGTTTGGGTGGAGCTAAGAAACAGCAAGGGCAGAAAACATTGGTGGGAGATGTTTATAGGCCCCCAAACAGTAGTTGTAATGTAGGGCAGCCTATAAATGAGGAAATTAGAGGCGCATGTAACAAGGGTAATATAGTAATCATAGGAGACTTTAATCTACATATAGACTAGGCAAGCCCAATTTGCAGTAATAGTGTGGAGGACGAATTCATGGAATGTATACCAGAATGTTTTCTAAATCAGTATGTTGAGGAACCAACTAGTGAACAGGCTATTTTACATCTAGTATTGTGCAATGAGAAAAGGTTAATTAATAACCTTGTCGTAAAGGGACCCTTATGGAAGAGTGACCATAATGTGATAGAATTTTATATTGAGTTTGAAAGTGATTTAATTAAATCCAAAACTAGGGTCTTAAATCTAAACAAAGCAAACTACGTAGGTATGAGGGGCGAGTTGGCGAAGGTAGATTAGGAAACTACATTAAAAGATATGATGGAAGACATGCAATGGCTAGCATTTAAAGAAACAATTTGGAAACAATAATTTACAACAACTCAACATTCCTTTAAGGCACAAAAACCCCACAGGAAAAGTGGTGCAACCGTGGCTAACAAGAGAAATTAAAGATAGTATTAGATCAAAGGAAGAGGCTTACAATGTTGCGTTGCCAAAAAGAGCAGCAAGCCTGAGGATTGGGAGGATTTTAGAATTCAGCAAAGGAGGAGCAAGAAATTGATAAAGAAAAGGAAAATAGAATATGAGAGTAAACTAGTGAGAGACAAAAACAGACTGTAAAAGCTTTATAAGTATGTAAAAAGGAAAAGATTAGCAAAAGTAAATGTGGGGCCATTACAGGCTTTTAAAAATGTGTTTATGGGATGTGGGCATCGCTGGCAAGGCCAGCATGTATTGCCCATCCCTAATTGCCCTTGAGAAGGTGGTGGTGAGCTGCCTTCTTGAACCGCTGCAGTCCGTGTGGTGAAGGTACTCCCACAGTGCTGTTCGGTAGGGAGTTGCAGGATTTTGACCCAGTGATGATGAAGGATCGGCGATATACTTCTAAGTCAGGATGGTGTGGGACTTGGAGGGGAACTGGGAGATGGTCGTGTTCCCATGCGTCGGCTGCCCTTGTCCTTCCAGGTGGAAGGGGTTGTGGGTTTGGGAGGTGCTGCTGAAGAAGCCTTGGTGAGTTGCTGCAGTACATCTTGTAGATGGTACACACTATAGCCATGGTACGGCAGTGGTGGAGGGAGTGAATGTTTAAGGTGGTGGATCGGATGCCAATCAAGCGGACTGCTTTGTCCTGGATGATGTTGAGCTTCTTGTGTTGTTGAAGCTGCACTCATTCAGGCAAGTGGAGCTTATTCCATGAAACTCCTTACTTGTGCCTTGTAGATGTGGAGTCAGGAGGTGAGACACTCGCCACAGAATACCTAGCCTCTGACTTGCTCTTGTTGCCGCAGTATTTATGTGGCTGGTCCAGTTAAGTTTCTGGTCAGTGGTGACCCCAGGATGTTGACGGTGGGGGATTCGGCGATGATAATGCCATTGAATGTCAAGGGGTGGTGGTTACACTCTCGCTTGTTGGAGATAATCATTGCCTGGAACTTCTGTGGCGCGAATGTTACCTGCCACTTATCAGCCCAAGCCTGAACGTCGTCCAGGTCTTGTTGCATGCAGGCATGGACTGCTTCATTATCTGAGAAGCTGTGAATGGCACTGAACACTCTGCAGTCTTCAGTGAACAGCCCCATTTCTCACCTTATGTTGGAGGGAAGGTCATTGATGAAGTAGCTGAAGATGGTTGGGCCTAGGACACTGCCCTGAGGAACTCCTGCAACGATGTTCTGGGACTGTGATGATTGATCTTCAATCACCACAACCATCTTCCTTTGTGCTAGGTATGACTCCAGCCAGTGAAGAGTTTTCCCCCCCGATTCCCATTGACTTCAGTTTTACTAGGGCTCCTTCCTGCCACACTCTGTTAAATGCTGCCTTGATGTCAAGGGCAGTCGCTCGCTTCTCCTCTGGAATTCAGCTCCTTTGTCCATGTTTGGACCAAGGCTGTAATGAGGTCGGGAGCCGAGTGGTCTTTGCAGAACCCAAACTGGGCATCAGTGAACAGGTTATTGGTGAGTAAGTGCCGTTTGAGAGCACTGTCGATGACACCTTCCATCACTTTGCTGATGATTGAAAGTAGACTGATAGGGTGATAATTGTCCGGATTGGATTTGTCCTGCTTTTTGTGGACAGGACATACCTGGGGAGTTTTCCACATTGTCAGATAGATGCCAGTGTTGTAGCTGTAGTAGAACAGCTTGGCTAGAGGCGCGGCTAGTTCTGGAGCACAAGTCTTCAGTGTAATAGCCGGGATGTTGTCCGGGCCCATAGCCTTTGCTGTATCCAGTGCACTCAGCTGTTTCTTGATATCATGTGGAGTGAATCGAATTGGCTGAAGACTGGCTTCTGTGATGGTGGGGACCTCAGGAGGAGGCCGATATGAATCATCCACTCGGCACTTCTGGCTGAAGATGGTTGCAAACGCTTCAGCCTTGTCTTTTGCACTCACGTGCTGGGCTCCATCATCATGACGATGGGGATATTCATGGAGCCTCCTCCACCCATTAGTTGTTTAATGGTCCACCACCATTGACGACTGGGTGTGGCAGGACTGCAGAGCTTTGATCTGATCCGTTGATTGTGGGATCGCTTAGCCCTATCTATAGCATGCTGCTTCTGCTTTTTAGCATGTATGTAGTCCTGTGTTGAAGCTCACCCAGGTTGGCAGCTCATTTTTAGGTATGCCTGGTGCTGCTCTTGGCATGCTCTTCTACACTCCTTATTGAACCAGGGTTGGTCCCCTGGCTTGATGGTAATGGTAGAGTGAGGGATATGTCGGGCCATGAGGTTACAGATTGTTGTGGAATGCAATTCTGCTGCAGCTGATGGCCCACAGCACCTCATGGATGCCCAGTTTTGAGCTGCTAGATCTGTTGTGAATGTATCCCATTTAGCATGGTGGTAGTGCCACACAGCACGATGGAGGGTGTCCTCAGTGTGAAGACAGGAGTTCGTTTCCACAATGACGATGCGATGGTCACTGCTACCAATACTGTCATGGACAGATGCATCTGCGACAGATAGATTGGTGAGGACGAGGTCAAGTAGGTTTTTCCCTCATGTTGCTTCTCTCACCACTTGTCACAGGCCCAGACTGGCAGCTATGTCCTTCAGGACTCAGTCAGTAGTGGTGCTATCGAGCCACTCTTGGTGATGGACATTGAAGTCCCCCACCCAGAGTATATTTTCTGCTCTTGCTACTCTCGGTGCTTCTTCCAAGTGGTGGTCAACGTGGAGGAGTACTGATTCATCAGCTGAGGGGGAGCGGTAGGTGGTAATCAGCAGGAGGTTTCTTTGCCCATGCTTGACCTGAAGCCATGAGACTTCATGGGGTCCCGAGTCAATGTTGAAGACTCCCAGGGCCACTTCTTCCCGACTGTATGCCACTATGCTGCTACCCCTGGTGTGTCTGTCCTGCCGGTGGGACAGGGCATACCCAGGGATGGTGATGGAGGAGTTTGGGACAGTGGCTGAAAGGTATGATTCTGTGAGTATGACTATGTCAGGCTGTTCCTTGACTAGTCTGGGACAGCTCTCCCAATTTTGGCACTAGTCCCCAGATGTTGGTGAGGAGGACTTTGCAGAGTTGACTGGGCTGGGGTTGCCGTTGCCGTGTCTGTAGCCGGGGCTGACGTCGATGCCGGGTGGTCCGTCCATTATTGTTTTTCGTAGCGGTTATTTACAACTGAGTGACTTGCTAGGCAATTTCAGAGGGCAGTTAAGAGTCAACCGCATTGCTGTGGGTCTGGAATCACATAGGCCAGACCAGGTAAGGACGGCAGATTTCCTTCCCTAAAAGACATTAGTTACGTTAGAGGTTTTTACGACAAAACGATAGTTTCATTACTGATATTAGCTTTTTTATTCCAGATTTATTTAATTAACTGAATTTAAATTCCCCAGCTGCCATGGTGGGATTTGAACTCACGTCGCTGGATCATAGGCCTCTGGATTACTAGCCCAGTGACATTACCACTATGCGAACTTTCCCATAAGGCTGAGACAGGAGAAATTATAATAGGGAATAAGGAAATGGTGGAGAAATGAAACAAAAACTTTGTGTCTGTCTTCACGGAAGAAGATGCAAAAAGCCTGCCGGAAATAGCGGAGGACCAAGGGTCTAGCGCGAATGAAGAACTGAAAGAAATTAGTATTGGTAAAAAAGTAGTACTGGAGAAATGAATGGGACTGAAAGCCGATAAACCCCTGGACCTGATGGCCTACATCCTAGGGTTTTGAAAGAGGTGGCTTTCGAGATAGTGGATGCATTGGTTATCATCTTCCAAAATTCCATTGATTCTAGAACGGTTCCCGCGGATTGGAAGGTAGCAAATGTAACTCCACTATTTAAGAAAGGAGGGAGAGAGAAAACGGGCAACTACAGACCAGTTAGCCTGACATCAGTAGTAGGGAAAATGCCAGAATCTATTATTCAGGGCGTGGTAACAGGGCACTTGGAAAATAATAATCGGATTGGGCAGAGTCAACACGAATTAATGAAAGGGAAATTGTGTTTGATTAATCTGTTGGAGCTTTTTGAGTTTGTAACTAGCAGAATAGATGAGGGGGAACCAGTGGATGTGTATTTGGATTTTCAGAAGGCATTCAATAAGGTGCCACACAAGAGGTTATTAAACAAAATTAGGGCTCATGAGATTGGGGGTAATACACTCGCATGGATTGAGGATTGGTTAACGGACAGAAAACAGAGAGTAGGAATAAATGGGTCATTTTCGGGTTGGCAGGCTGTAACTAGTTGGGTACCGCAAGGATCAGTGCTTGGGCCTCAGCTAGTCACAATCTAGATCAATGATTTGGATAAGGGCACCAAATGTAATATATCCACGTTTGCTGATGATTCAAAGCTAGGTGGGAATGTAAGTTGTGAGGAGGATGCAAAGCGGCTTCAAGGGGATATAAACAGGCTATGTGAGTGGGCAAGAACATGACAAATGGAATATAATGTGGAGAAATGTGAAGTTATCCACTTTGGTAGGAAAAATAGAAAAGCAGAGTATTTTTTAAATGGTGAGAGATTGGGAAATGTTGGTGTTCAGAGGGACCTGGGTGTCCTTGTACACAAATCACTGAAAGTTAACATGCAGGTACAGCAAGCAATTAGGAAAGCAAATGGTATGTTGACCTTTATTACAAGAAGATTTGAGTATAAGAGTAAAGATGTCTTACTGCAATTATATAGGGCCCTGGTGAGACCACACCTGGAGTATTGTGTACAGTTTTGGTATCCTTACCTAAGGAAGGATATACTTGCCATAGAGGGAGTGCAACGAAAGTTCACCAGACTGATTCCTGGGATGGGGGATTGACCTATGATGAGAGATTGAGTAGACTAGGCCTACATTCTCTAGAGTTTAGAAGAATGAGAGATGATTTCATTGCAACATACAACATTCTTGCAGGGCTTGACAGGGTAGATGCAGGCAGGATGTTTCCCCTGTCTGGGGAGTCTAGAACCAGGGGTCACAATCTCAGGGGTCGGCCATTTAGAACTGAGATGAGGAGAAATTTCTTCACTCGGAGAGGGTGGTGAACCTTTGGAATTCTCTACCCCAGAGGGCTGTGGAGGCTCCGTCGTCGAGTATATTGAAGACAGAGAATGATAGATTTTTGGATATTAAGGGAATCAAGTGATACGGGGATCGTGCAAGTAAGTGGGGTTGAGGTAGAAGATCAGCCATGATCTTATTGAATGGCGGAGCAGGCTCGAGGGGCCGAATGGTCGACCCCTGCTCCTATTTCTTATGTTTTATAAAACGATAAAGTGATTAGATTGGGTAGAAATTGGATACAGAGAAACTATTTCCTCTGGTGGGGAAATCTAGAACAGCATAATCTTAAAATAAGAGCTCGGAGTGAAATCCGGAAGTATTTTTCATGCCAGAGATAATGGAAATCTAGAACTTACTCTCCCAAAAGGCTGTGGATGCTGGTTAGCTGAAATTTTTAAGACTGTGATTGATCAATTTTTGTATGGTAAGGGATATGGATCAAAGATGGGTAAATGGAGTTGAGATACAGATCAGCCATGATCTAACCGAATTGTAAGATTTGGATCACAGGTCACACACACATTACCCAAATTATCTTGGGAGTTGCAAGGCTTTTTATTAAAGAGCTACAGTTTAAAGCATAATCAGATATTACTACATGCGATTGAAATAGATACAGTAGACATACAACCCATGACAGATGAGGGCGATCTACAGCCCTGGAACGGAACAAAACAACCGGACGGACGGTGAGGCAGTACGGTGGTCTCGGATTGGGTGGATTTCTGCAGTCTGCTGCAGCGGTCACTTCCGTTGGGTCATCCCTCGAGCTGTTGGAGGTGTTCGGCCGTCAGCCACCTCAGAGGCTAAACTTGACCAAGGTGTTAGGCCGTAGCCACCTCGGGGAAGAATTCGCCCCTAACTGCCAGTTTTCCCCCCTCAGTTGTCTGTTTTTATACCTTATTTCGATGGGCTGGTGGATATCTGATGTCAATAATTTTTACCCATTCCATCGTCCAATTACAAGGGAGAGGCTACCTATGACAGCCCCCTCCCTGCCTCATGAGGTAATTTTCCTCTAAAGGTCTTGTAGTCCTCTTGTAGACATCTTGTTTATTCTACAGCTCCTTGCTGCATTCCTTATCACTCGAAGGCCTGTTTTTGTGTACTGACCTCGTAATTCAGCTCTCTGTACAGCTATTTTTCTGACATGACTGGAATCTATCTGTATCATCAACTTAGGCAAACTGCTGATCTAGGGAACCTGTAACAAACTATTATTTCCTTCAATCCACGATTTCTTACAGAATGGTGGAACAGGAATGGCGTATTCCTGCTCCTATGTTCCTATATCAGTTCTTTCTTAATTATTAAAATGCGAAGCTTTGTTCTGCCGTTTCCCAGAGCTTGTTTTAACTTTTGTCCTATGAGGAGAGATTGAGTAGACTAGGCCTACATTCTCTGGAGTTTAGAAGAATGAGAGGTGATCTCATTGAAACATACAAAATTCTTACAGGGCTTGACAGGGTAGATACAGGGAGGATGTTTCCCCTGGCTGGGGAGTCTCGAACCAGTGGTCACAATCTCAGTAAGGGGTCGGCCATTTAGGACTGAGATGAGAAATTTCTTCACTCAGGGCTGTGAATCTTTGGAATTCTCTATCACAGAGGGCTGTGGAGGCTCAGTCGTTGAGTATATTCAAGACCGAGAACGATAGATTTTTGGATATTCAGGGAATCAAGGGATATGGGGATAGTGCAGGAAAGTGGAGTTGAGGTAGAAGATCAGCCATGATCTTATTGAATGGCGGAGCAGGCTCGAGGGGCCAAATGGCCGACTCCTGCTCCTATTTCTTATGTTCTTAAAAAGCTTACCTTTTATTTGTGGGCTTTGTGTACCAGTTACTTCTCTTAATACAACCAATGCCCATCCTTCCTTGTGTGAGATTACCTCTTTCAGCTGATTTGCACATAATGGATGCAGCCTGCTACTTTTAATCATGTTTATTTTTGGTGTAAGGCAACGCCTTGGTAATCTAATACAAAAGCAAAATACTGCGAATGCTGGAAATCTGAAATAACAACAGAAAATGCTGGAAACACTCAGCAGGCCAGGCAGCATCCGTGGAGAGAGAAACAGAGTTAACGTTTCAGGTCGATGACCCTTCGTCAGAACTGGAAAAAGTTGGAGATGGAACCGGTTTTAAGCAGGTGCAGAGGCAGGGAAAGGGTAATCTAGTTGACTTGTGACAAAAAAAAAATCAGAATCCTGGTTTTATCCCGACTTGACAGCTCTTGAGGTTTTTTTTCTGTAGTCACTGCTATTCAGTGTGTGTGTGTGTGCATAATAATAGACATATAAGTGAGAACGAGTGTGAGCAAGGGTTGTAAAATGTCTTTCTGCTAATACCAGGCTGTTAAAATACTGAATTTAATCAAAACACTTCACTGAAAATAGCTCCGCCAACTGTGAGGTGATGAACTGAGGAGGAGGAGGGAGGTGGGATGAAATTATTTTCAATCTTTCCAAGCTTCAAAGGCTAATAAAGACCTTAGTGCTACCCAAAAATTAATTGCGTCCTAGCAGAATGTTACTGTAGCAGTATTAGTGAAGCAGACCCCATACACAGACAAACACTCCAATTAATCTTCTTTATTGACTATGCTGTGTGGGCTGATTTCGCTGTTACAGTAATACAAGCTTTTTGATAGATGACTCTATTTTTGTGCAGCTGTAGTTTTGCTGTGTTACTAACTGCTGCTCCCATAATTCTTAGGGATCTGCCTGGGGTTGTTTCCACGGAAGAGACAATGATTCCACTGCTTCTAATAGACACCTCAGGATGTGGCCTGCTTGAACTTGATGAAGAGGATGAACAATCTAAAGGAAATAAGGGTACCGTATGATTAATGGAGATAGGTTGGGCGTAATCATACAGATATAGTTTTCTCCAGTATAACTGAGCTGTTAAACAGAGGTAGCTTTCATGGAACTAAAATTCCTTCGTTCACCAATCTTTATTAATGCGTTTTTGTCTCACAATACTCCTGTGAAGTGCCTTGGGACCTTTTACTATGTTAAAGGCGCTATATAAATATTTGTTGTTGTTGTTCAAGTCACATTCCTGTGAGCGCCATTTTGACCAGGTTTATTTTGAGCCTGTAATTGTCCACACACCAAGTTCCTGAACTGAGCCAAACATTTGGGCTTTTTGATGAGCATTTTATTCCTACGTGAAATCTTGTACTGATATTTAAAAAGAAATCATAGAATCATTGAATATTGCAGCACAAAAGGAGGCCATTAGGCCCATCGAGTCTGCACCAGCTCTTTCGAAGAGCAACCCAGTTAGTCACACTTCCCCCTGCTCTTTCTCCATAGCCCTGCAATATTTTCTCCTTCAAGTATTTATCCAATTCCCCTTTTGAAGACTACTATTGAATCTGTATCCACCACCCTATCAGGCAGTGCATTCCAAATCCTAACCACGCGTTGCTTTAAAAAGTTTTCCCTCATGTCGCCTCTTGTTATTTTTCCAATCATCTTAAATCTGTGTCCTCTGGTTATCAACCCTTCAGCCGTTGGAACTAGTTTCTCTTTATTTACTCTATCTAAACCCTTCATGATTTTAACCACCTCTATCAAATCTCCTCTTAGTCTTCTCTGCTCTAAGGAGAACAACCCCAGCTTCTCCAGACTATTTCTGTAACTGTAATCCCTCATCCCTGGAACTATTCTAGTAAATCTCTTCTGTACCCTCTCTAAAGCCTTCACATCCTTCTGAAAGTGTGGTGTCCAGAATTGGACACAATGCTCCAGTTGTGGCAGAACTAGTGATTTATAGAGGTTTAGCATAACTTCCTGGCTTTTTTAAAACTCTATGCCTCTATTTATAAAGCCCAAGATCCCATATGCTTTATTAAGTGCTTTGTTAAACTGTGAACCTTAAGAATTGTGCACAGACACCCTCAGGTCTCTCTGTTCTTGCATCCCCTTTAAAATTGTATCATTTAGCTTGTATTGTCTCTCCCCATTCTTCCTACCAAAATGATTCGCCTCACACTTTTCTGCGTTGAATCATCTTCCACGTGTCCGCCCCATTCCACCAGCCTGTCTGTGTCCTCTTGAAGTCTATTACTATCTTCCTCACTGTTTACTACACTTCCAAGTTTTGTGTCATCTGCAAATTTCAAAATTGTGCCCTGTACCCCCAAGTCCAAGTCATTAATGTTTATCAAAAACAGCAGTGGTCCTAGTACTGAACCCTGGGAAACACCACTGTATACCTCTCTCTAGTCTGAAAAACAGCCATTCACCACCACTTTCTGTTTTCTATCCGTTAGTCAATTTTATATTCATGCTGCTACTGCCCCTTTTATCCCATAGGCTTCAATATTGCTAACAAGCCTAATATGTGGTACTTTATCAAATCACTTTTGAAAGTCCATATACACATCAACTGCACTGCCCTTATCCACCCTCTCTGTTACCTCATCAAAAAACTCTCAAGTTAGTCAAACACAATTTGCCCTTAACAAATCCGTGCTGGCTCTCCTTTATTTGTCCATGCTTGTCCAAGCAGCTGTTAATTTTCTCCCAGGCTATTGTTTCTAAAAGCTTCTCCACCACCGACATGAAACTGACAGGCCTGTAATTGCCAGGTTTATCCTTCTCCCCCTTTTTTGAACAGGGTGCAGTACTTACAATCCTCCAGTCCTCTGGCACCACCCCTGTATCCAAGGAGGATTGGAAGATTGTGGCCAACACCTCAGCAATTTCTATCCTTACTTCCCTCAGAAACCTAGGTTGCATCCCATCTGGACCGGGTGACTTATCCACTGTAAGTGCTGCCACCCTTTCCAGTACCCCCTCTTTATCTATTTTTATCTCATCGAGTATCCCGACAACCTCATTGTTTACCGTAGCTTTGGCAAAGTCCTCTTCTTTGGTAAACACTGATCCAAAATACGCATTCAGTACCTCAGCCATGCCTTCTGCCTCCACCAATAGCCATATTTATGCCATATTTATTCCAATGTTGGGAGGACTCGTAAAAATCAACATTTCATTGTGCAGTACACACGTCTGCTGCATATATGACAAATAAAATTGAATTGAATTGAATTGAAATAGATCTCCATTTTGGTCCCTAATCGGCCCCACCTCTCCTCTGACAACCCTTTTACTGTTAATATGCCTATAGAAGACCTTTGGATTCCCTTTTATAAGAACATAAGAAATAGGAGCAGGAGTAGGCCATATGGCCCCTCGAGCAAGAGCTCAACAAGATCATGGCTGATCATCGAACTCAACTCCACTTTCCTGCCCAATCTCCATATCCCTTGATTCCCCTAGCGTCTCAAAATCTATCTATCTCAGCCTTGAATATACTCAAAGACTCAGCATTCACAGCCCTCGGGCAGAGAATTTCAAAGATTCACAACCCTCTGAGTAAAGAAATTTCTCCTCATCTTGGTCTTAAATGGCCTACCCCTATCCTGAGACTGTGTCCCCTAGTTCTAGACACTCCAGCCAGGGGAAACAACCTCTCCGCATCTATCCTGTCAACCCCCTTCAGAATCTTGTACCAAGTACATCCTTCCTTAGATAAAGAGACCAAAACTGTGCACAGTACTCCAGGTGTGGTCTCACCAAGGCCCTATACAATTGTAGCAAGACTTCCTTGCACTTGTACTCCAACCCCCTTGCAATAAAGGCCAACATGCCATTTGCCTTCCTTATTGCTTGCTGTATCTGCATGCTAGCTTTCTATGTTTCTTGCACGAGGACACCCAAATCTCTGAACACCAACATTTAAAAGTTTCTCACCATTTAAAAAATACTCTGTTTTTCTATTCTTCCTACCAAAGTGAATAACCTCGCATTTCCCTACATTATACCCCATCTGCCACCTTACTGTCCACTCACTTAGTCTATCTCTATCCCTTTGCAGACTCTCTGGCTGCGATTTTTTCATTGGAAGCGGGTTGGGTGTGGGTCAGGTGGTTTCCGGCTTCCAGTTCCGCCCCCAACTGCATCCGGCCCACTGACGTGATTTTGCATTGATTGACCTTGTTAAGCCCGCCAATTAAGAGGAAGCCGGTCAGATGACGTCATTTGATGACGCATCATCTGCCAGTTTTCTTAAAGGAACCACGCACAATATTTTTTTGACAGCTGATTTCTCAGTGTTTGACAGCATTGAGGTGCTGCAAACACTGACGATCACTGTACAAAGGTGAGCTGTTGCACCCAGGCTTTCCAGTGACCCCCTCCTTAGGCTGGAATAGATGGCAGCTGCAGGTGAGGTGACGGAAGCGATCTGTCACTGGTGAGAGAGGCTCTCCCAATGAGGTGACACTGGACATGGATTTCAAAACTTGTTGCCTAAAGAAATGTGTAAATGCATTAAAAATGAATTTCCCAACATTTTCTTACTTCTGAGACTCACCAGTGCACCATTGGATCCTTCACACCACTTCTGCAGCTGTCATCAATCCAGAAACATTACAGTATACTCACAACATGCCACATTTACCTGGCGTGGTGCTTGGACGTCAGGAAACCCGAGGCAGAAGAGGCAAAATTAAAAAATAGCCTGCCAACTACTATCCGCTGCCTGTTAACAGGCAAGTAATTGGCTTTAATCCTCTTCCCACCACTAGGTGTCAGGTCCATGCGCAAATCAGGGACCTGACACTTGGGAAAATTGTTTGGAGGCGGGTTGACGGCGGGATCGGAACCCGCCGTCAATCAAAACAATTTTAACCTTTGACCCACCGCCAATCCTACCCTCTCGGTGCCAATAAAATCGCAGCCTTTGTGCCCTCCTCACAGCTTACTGCCCCACCTAGCTTTGTATTGTCAGCGAACTTGGATACATTACACTCGGTCCCTTCATCTAGGTCATTAATATAGATTGTAAATAGCTGAGGCCCCAGCAATGATCCTTGCGGCACCCCACTAGTTACAGATTGCCAACCTGAAAAAGACCTGTTTATCCCTACTCTCTGTTTTCTGCCCGATAACCAATCCGCTGTCCATGCTACTATATTCCCCCCCAACCCCATGAGCCCTAATCTTGTGTAATAATGTTTTATGTGGCACCATATCGAATGCCTTTTGGAAATCCAAATATATTACATCCACTGATTCCCCTTTATCTCCCTGCTCGTTACATCCTCAAAAGACTCTAATAAATTTGTCAAATACGATTTCCCTTTCATAAAACCATGTTGACTCTGTTTAATCATGTTATGATTTTGTAAGTGCCCTGGTGTGGCATTTCCTTAACAATGGATTCCAGCATTTTCCTGATAACTGATGTCAGGCTAACTGGCCTGTAGTTCCCTGTTTTCTCTTTCCCTCCTTTCTTGAATAGCGGTGTTACATTTGCTACCTTCCAATCCCCTGAGACCATTCTAGAATCTAGGGAATTTTGGAAGATCAAAACCAATGCATCCACTATGTCTGCAGCCACCTCTTTTAGAACCCTAGGATGTAGGCCGTCAGGTTCAGGGGATTTGTCGGCTTTTAGTCCCATTAGTTTCTCTAGTACTTTTTCTCTACTTATATTAATTACGTTAAGTTCCTCACCCTCATTAGACCCTTGGTTCCCCACCATTTTTGGTATGCTTTTTGTGTCTTCTACTGTGAAGACAGATACAAAATATTTGTTTTTAACGTTTCTGCCATTTCCTTATTCCCCATAATTCACAGAATCACAGAAATCACAGAAACCCCACAGTGCAGATAGAGGCCATTTCGGCCCATCGAGCCTGCACCGACACATATCCCACCCGATCCCCGTAACCCCTACACCAACACATATCCCACCCTATCCCCGTAACCTCACGTATTTAATCCCCCTAACACTAAGGGTCAATTTATCATAGCCAATCATCCTAACCCGCACATCTTTGGACTGTGGGAGGAAACCGGAGCACCCGGAGGAAACCCACGCAAACACGGGGAGAATGTGCAAACTCCACACAAGACAGTCACCCGAGGCCGGATTCGAACCCGGGTCCCTGGCGCTGTGAGGCAACAGTGCTAACCACTATGCCACCGTGCTGCCTGTCTCAGCCGCCAAGGGACCAATGTTTACTTTTGCTACTTCATCCTTTTTACATACTTGTAGAAGCTCTTACAATCTGTTTTTATATTTCTTGCTAGTTTTCTCTCATCATATTTTTTCCCTTTTTATCAATTTTTTTTGTCATCCTTTGCTGGTTTCTGAAACTCTCCCAATTCTCAGGCTTACCACTGTTCTTCGCAACATTATAAGCTTCTTCTTTCAATCTAATGATACCCTTAACTTCTTTAGTTAGCCACGGATGGATCACTTTTCCTGTGGAGTTTTTGTTTCTCAATGGAATGTAATTTTGTTGAGAATTATGAAATATTTCTTTAAATGCTAGCCACTGCTTATCTACCACCATATCTTTTAATCTATTTTTCCAATCTACCTTGGCCAACTTGCCCCTCATACCTATGTAATTGGCTTTATTTAAGTTTAAAACTCTAGTTTCGGACTTAAGCAAGTCACTCTCAAACTTAATGTGAAATTCTATCATATGATCACTCTGCCCCAAAGGATCCTGTACTATGAGATTGCTAATTAACCCTGTCTCATTACACAATACAAGATCCAGAATAGCCTGTTCCCTGGTTGGTTCCATGACTGGCCTGGTTAGCCACCAATCTATTCTCATACTGTCTCTTTGTCCCTCTTCATTCCTTTTTCACATTTTCTCCATACTATTTATATTCAACCTGATTCTCCTTTGTATTATGAAGAGTAGTACCATTTTTAAAAAAAAAGTTCATGTTTGTGGGCGACGTTGGCAAGGGCATTAAATCAACGACGTAGTGTGGTGGTTGAGTCCTATGTGGGCCCTATGTATGTGGCAGATTCCCTTCCCTGAAGGATATTATTAGACTAGTTTTCACAACAATCTGGTCATTTTGGCATCAGTCCACCAATTACCAGAATTATCAAATTCAATGTCGCAACGTTGCACTGTGGCATTCGTGTTGCCAGTCCAGATCAAAGCAGAACCACTACATTACCGTATCTCTCCTTCATAGTTTACAGGAGCTCTGAATTATTGGGTAACAAGTGAAGTTGCATTAAAGCCACGACAGCATTAACAGCCCTGCCTTTTTATAAAAATAATCAATAATCATTAATCCACACTGCATCCCAGCCAAATTATTTGTATTTGATTATGTGCCACATTTTTGAATTTTTTGACCATGTTTCCACAGAAGGGATTTGGGAAATGTTACACTTAAGGATTGTGTCTTAACACAGTGTATTCACATACAGTTTCAAAAATAAAAGGTGGTTAAAATGCTAATAGACTAAGCTTTAATGTTGTTGCCTTTGAGACTGTAAGCTTGAACATCTCACATCCGTTGGGTTGAGAGTCCCTGGTCCCAAACCATCATCACGGGGTCACTGTCAGGCACTTCTCTTGGGTTGTGATCACTGGGCGATAAAAATACAGTGATATGGACAGTTAACCAGGTGTTTAAGCAGAACGCTACAATGGCAAGCTATCGCCAGGCTCAAAGAGAAAATACAGGAGGGTAGTTATTTTGTTTAAGTCAAGCAAGATAACCCATCACTATGGGAAAGTAAAGCGTGTTTGATATTTTGTATTGTTGCACAAAAACAATGAAGTAATTGTTGCTCTGTATGTTCACTGGACGTGGAATCGGCTTAACTGTTCATATCTGCCCTTGTCTTGCAACATATCCTCTCAGTACACCGTTGAAAAGATTGCAGATGCATGTGGAGACATGGACAATAGACACAACTATCCAGTTCCGATTGGGAGATACTATTACATCCTGGGTTTACGCTATCTTATCGGTAGATATTGGGCAGTGTGAGTCAACTTCGGCATGTAAGGGGCTTGGAATCCACTTACGGGAGCAACTAATGCCAATGAAAAGGTATCTATGGTCAACCTGAATTTGTAAAGCCATGACTCGTACTGCTTTTATTCCAGGTGAGGTTCAAATTGTGGCAATGCACATTCAAGCCCTGACTGAGGCTGGTGTCCACCCCAAGAATGTTGCTGTGATAGCGCCGTACAATTTGCAGGTACAGTTCCTGATCCTTTTCTAATGTTTCTGTACAGGCAAAGCAGGCATTGGGTTTTTAATTTCTGACATTGAAATCTTTTAAGACAATCAAATTTTAAGGGCTAAAAATTTGGGGGCTTTACGCCACCCGTTACTGGCAAAAAATTGCGAAAAGAAGGCGGCTGCCGCTCTATCGCCAGCTGGTAGTAGGCCCTGTGGCGTCTCCATTTTCCTAGGCCTAGCAGCCCTGCAGATTTAAATGAAGGAGCGGCACGCCGACTTACCGTCACCACGGCGAACTTGGGCCATTGCACTGAGTTCAGCGCTGGGTCCTAAGCTTGCCGTGTAAACCCAGCATGCAAGCAGACTCGCAGAGGTGCTGTCGGCCACACACATCTTTCAGGTAAGTTTGCATTAAAGCTTCTGGATTGTTTTTTTTTGATTTTCCTGAAGTAGCGGCTTGCTGCAATAGATGTTAAAAGTTTTTTTTAAGTGTGATGGGAGTGCTGGATGCTTGCAAGGCCTCGGATGGTAAAGGAAGGCCTCTGAGAAAACAGAAAATGCTGCAAATACTCAGTAGGTCAGGGAACATCAGTGGAGAGAGTCACAGAGTTCACGTCTCCGGTCAAGATGCTGCCTGATCTGAGTATTTCTAGCATTTTATGCTGTCATTTCAGAGTTACAGCATTCACTCGCAGAGGAAAGAGGAAGAGATAAAAGAGGAGGAAGCAGAAGGAAGGATGCAACCTTTCTGTCCAGGATGGATCATCTGCCTGCGGTCCCAGTGACCACAACCCCAAGTCCCATTTCAACATTAGTCCCACACCTTACTGTCCCTCTATCACTGACCATCGCAGCGTCCTCTTGGCCACAATGCTGGAATAAAAGCCACTGCAAAGCAAACTTTCCAATCCAACATTATACATCTATCCATTCAATATGACATCAAGAAATCAACTCGTCACCCTTCTGCATTCCCTTAGTGACTGTCTTGTGTGTGCCTTTGCCTATCCTACTGATATCACGCAGTGCTACCCCAATGGCTGCAGCATGGCTGGTGGAAGGCTGTTGACTTTCAGTGGGGGACAATGCAAATGGCCTTGCTGGTCAACCTTGAGGAGCTGGTGGCTGGGAGTGTCAAATCAAGTGATGGTGTTTAAGAACAATAAGAACATAAGAAATAGGAGCAGGAGTAGGCCAATCGGCCCCTCGAGCCTGCTCCACCATTCAATAAGATCATGGCTGATCTGATCCTAACCTCAAATCTTCTATCACTCTGCATCCACCCAAACCCATGTGATCTCCCGGGAGAGGCGAAAAACCAGATAAAGACCCAATGGCCAATTTGGGAGAAAAAAATCTGGGAAATTCCTCTCCGACCCATCTAAGCGATCGAAATTCTTCCAGGAGATCACTCTGTCCCTATATTTTCTACAGTACTTACCTTCTGTAAAGGCGATCTCCACCCCAGCCAGGAACAGGAATAAAACCATCTCCTGAAATCTAACAGAATTAGAACACAGTAGGAGCAGAACAAGGCTACACGGCCCCTGGGCCCGCTCCACTACCCACAGGGCCATGACCATTCCGAACCCAGACTCATGTCCAATTTCCTGCCCGCTCCCCGTAACCCTTTATTCCCTTTACTTCTAGGAAACTATCTATTTCTGTTTTAAATTTATTTAATGATGTAGCTTCCACAGCTTTCTGGGGCAGCAAATTCCACAAACCTACCACCCTCTGAGTGAAGAAGTTTCTCCTCATCTCAGTTTTGAATGAGCAGCCCCTTATTTTAAGATTATGCCCCCTAGTTCTAGTTTCACCCATCATTGGGAACATCCTCACCGCATCCACCCGATCAAGCCCCTTCACAATCTTATATGTTTCAATAAGATCGCCTCTCATTCTTCTGAACTCCAATGAGTAGAGTCCCAATCTACTCAACCTCTCCTCATATGACCACCCCCTCATCCCCGGGATTAACCGAGTGAACCTTCTTTGTACTGACTCGAGAGCAAGTATGTCTTTTCTTAAGTATGGACACCATACTTCACTCTCCTCTCCCTCTTCTTGGCCACCCACTGGCTGGGCAGGCTGCATTTCTTGGGTGTGTGAAATGAGGAAGGCGCAAGGGTGCAGTTGTGGTGAGGGGAGGGCGGGAAAGCAAGAGGTGCATGCGAGAAGGAGGAATAACGCATGATGATACCAGCATCTTGTATCCTTTCAGCCCTGCCCCTGCCAAGAATGGCCAGCACCGTCTCCTCCAAGGCGGTGAGGTGAGGCTAGGAATGGGAGCTGTGCCTCGTGATTGGTACAGATTGTTGGCAGATGAGAGATTGGCGGGGGAAAGTCATGCATTGAGCAGTGTGTGAGGCTAGTGGTGCAGTTGGTTGGAGAGACGGCTTTTGAAAATGTATTCACTGACCTTGACTACTGGTCTGAGGTCATGAAGCTTCTTTGGGCACTGGAGCCAGGTGGTGGGGGCGACATTGCTGGCAGTGACCGCCTCGGTGATGTAGTCCCACATCTTTCTGGAGGGTCTTCTGGCCCCTGTGGGTAGAGGACCTCTTTTGCAGTGTTGACCCCCTGCACAAAGCTGGAGTGCTGCATGCGAGACCCTGGGTGTCCCTTCCCTGGCTTGCTGAGCCATTTGTGTTCGTGCTGAAGCACTTTTCCCATTTTTTTTCGAGGTTCGGAAGGGAATTCAGATTTAAGTGCTGAAGACTCCCATTTGAGACTTCCTTTTGTGGTTACATTTTTTTTGGAACGGCAGTAAGGGCTGAAAACTGCATTTTTTCACTTCATTTGAATTTTTATTAGTTCAGAAGGCATTGCCCTTTTAATGCATGCCCCTTTTAATTTCCCACAATTCCTAGCGAACTCCATAGCCTCGCTTCCAGAGGACGGGAACTTTGACTCCCATGCTTGCACTAACGCCACCAGGAGGGCGTTACATGGTAAGTTAGCGCTGGGCTAAAAATCTTTAGCCCCCAGCGCAAATTTTTCCCTGGTTGCGCTGTGTCCATTTTCAGCGGCCGTTAACCCGAATTGCTGGTGACACCGGCAACTCTCGTGGTGTGCACAAATTTTTTCCCCTAAATGTTCAGTTTTAGTTTGTAAGTAATGAAAAACACGACGTGTTAATAAGGTGAGTTTTGCAGTCCAATTCCTAAATTTTCTGACTATGGGTGCAGTTTACATCCAACTGGCTTGAAAGGGGCAGTACACTGACCCAAAGTAAAGTATGCTGTTCGCATCCAATTTTCTGCATTTGGTTGATTATCGTTGCTTAAGGTTCTGATTTAGATATGCGTAGGGAATACGCTACTATAGGGCGCGTAAAATTGTGTAAGGATAAAATTTAATGGGGATTAGATCTGTGATCTTAAATCTGTGTCCTCTGGTTCTCGACCCTTCCGCCAATGGGAACAGTTTCTCTCTATCTACTCTGCCTAGACACCTCATGATTTTGAACACCTCTATCAAATCTCCTCTTAACCTTCTCTGCTCTAAGGAGAACAACACCAGCTTCTCCAGTCTATCCATGTAACTGAGATTCCTCATCCCTGGAACCATTCTCGTAAATCTTTTCTGCACCCTCTCTAAGGCCTTCACATCCTTCCTAAAGTGCAGTGCCCAGAATTGGACACAGTACTCCAGTTGAGGCCGAACCAGTGTTTTATAAAGGTTCATCATAACTTCCTTGCTCTTGTACTCTATGCCTCTACTTATGAAGCCCAGGATCCCGTATGCTTTTTTAACCGCTTTCTCAACCTGCCCTGCCACCTTCAACGATTTGTGCACACATACCCCCAGGTCTCTCTGTTCATGCACCCCCTTTAGAATTGTACCCTTTAGTTTCTATTGCCTCGCTTTGTTCTTCCTACCAAAATGTATCACTTGGCACTTTTATGCGTTAAATTTCATCTGCCCATTCCACCAGCCTGCCTATGTCTTCTTGAAGTCTATCACTATCCTCTTCATTGTTCACTATACTTCCAGGTTTTGTGTCATCTGCAGATTTTGAAATTGTGCCCTGTACACCCAAGTCTAAGTCATTTATATATATCAAGAAAAGCAGTGGTCATAGTACTGACCCCTGGGGAACACCACTGTGTACCTTCCTCTAGTCCGATTAACAACTGTTCACCACTACTCTTTGTTTCCCGTCACTTAGCCAATTTCGTATCCATGCTGCCATTGTCCCTTTTATTCCATGGGCTTCAACCTTACTGGCAAGCCTATTATGTGGCACTTTATCAAACGCCTTTTGGAAGTCCATGTACACCACATCAACCCTCTCTGTTACCTCATCAAAAAACTCAATCAAGTTAGTTAAACACGATTTAGAAACATGGAAGATAGGAGCAGGGGTAGGCCATTCAGCCCCTCGAGCCTGTTGTGCCATTTAATGAGATCATAGCTGATCCTCCAAATTCAGTACCCTGTCCCTGCTTTCTCCCCATATCCCTTGATCCCTTTAGCCTTAAGAAATATATCTAACTCCTTCTTGAATATATTTAATAAGTTGGCCTCAACTGCCTTTTGTGGTAGAGAATTCCACAGGTTCACCACTCTCTGGGTGAAGAAATTCCTCCTCATCTCAGTCCTAAATGGCTTACCCCTTATCCTTAGACTGTGACCCCTGGTTCTGTGCTCCCCCGCCATCGGGAACTTTCTTCCTGCATCTAGTCTGTCTAGTCCTGTTAGAATTTTATAAGTTTCGATGAGATCCCCTCTCATTCATCTAAACTCTAGCGAATATAAGCCTAATCGACTCAATCTCTCTTCATATGTCATTCCTGCCATCCCAGGTATCAGTCTGGTAAATCTTCACTGCACTCCCTCCATGGCAAGAACATCCTTCCTCAGATAAGGCGACCAAAACTGCACACAATACTCAAGGTGTGGTCTCGCCTAGGCCCTGTACAACTGCAGCAAGACATCCTTGGATAGTCGAATCCTCTCGCTATGAAGGCCAACATACCATTTGCCTTCTTAACCGCCTACTGCACCTGCATGCTTGCCTTCAGCGACTGGTGCACAAGGACACCCAGGTCTTGTTGCACATCCCCTTTTCCCAATCTATTGCCGTTCAGATAATCTGTCTTCCTGTTTTTGCCACCAAAGTGGATAACCTTGCATTTATCCACATTGGGCAGATGCATGGTGTGGTAAACCACGTTCACTATCGTATCACTGTTAGTAGTTAGCACTGTTCACCACTGTTCGTTATAACTGTATCACTGACCACTATTGTATCACGGTACGAGGTCGCCTCTTGCCACACTGCTATACCTGGGATGACCACTGCCGACTCCGCCTTGGCTCCACCCACCAGGCCAGGTATAAAGGTGAGCGACTGACTGGTATTCCTCCTGCTTGGATCGGATCACCCACGAGAGTGGGCTCTGTTATTTAGTCAATAAAAACCTTTAGTCACCTTCGTAACTCTTCGCCTTTTATTGGAGGAATTGATAGGTATATCAATTTTATTGACTAAATTTAATGATGTCCGACAACGAGTCACAACCGGCGGAGGAGCCACCAGCGCAGCTCCCAGGAGCACAGCCACACCAGCCAGCTTGGCTGCGAGCCCTCAGACCGCCGTACCTGGACCTGAACCCACGAGCAGCAAACTCAGCCGCAGACTTTAAACACTGGCTGGTCTGCTTCGAATCATACCTGAGAGAATCCAGCGTCCCTCAGGCATCCAAACTAAGTGTCCTGCAGGCGCAACTGAGCCCGAGAGTATACACTCTCATCGAGGACATGACTACCTACGAGACCGCCATCAACCTGCTGAAACAGAAGTACCGGACCCCGGTAAACTACATGTACGCTAGGCACCTCCTAAGATCACGGCCGCAACAGCCAGGAGAATCAGTAGCCGAATTCTCACAGGCGCTATATGCACTCGCCAGGAACTGTGACTTTAAATCGGTGTCGGCAGCCGAAAATACTGAAGATAATATCCGCGACGCATTCCTGAAAGGCCTACGGTCCGAGTACTCACGGCAAAGACTGCTGGAAGCTAAAGACCTCAGCATGGAAAAAGCTGAAGCCCTCGCTATCTCCCTGGAAGTGGCCCACCAAGATCAGGAAGCATTCACCAGGTACTGCTCGCGACCCTGGGACTCGGGCCCGACCCCTACCACAGCACCCTTCCCAGCACCGCCCCCGGGACCTACCTCTGCGTCGGCGTCCCGGACCCGACCGGCCCCGGCACCGGCCCCGACATCGGGCATCCGCGATCGGGCCGCCGGCTGTTTTTTTTTGTGGCCAGGAGAAGCACCCGAGGTCGCGCTGCCCAGCCAAGAACTCCATATGCAGAACCTGCCTGAAGAAAGGCCACTTCTCCAAGGCCTGCAGGAGCGGATCCTCAGAGGCCAGCAGTGCCGCATGCGAACTATGGGGGCGGCCATCTTCGTTTAGGGCAACTGAGGCCAGCATCCCCACACATGAGTCATGGGGGCGGCCATCTTTGTTTAGGGCAACTGAGGCCAGCATCCCCACACATGAGTCATGGGGGCGGCCATCTTTGATTAAGGCAACCGACCCCAATAGTGCCTCATGTGAGCTACGGGGGCAGCCATCTTCTCCGTCATTTTGCCCTACCTCGTGGGAGACGCCATTTTACTCACCACGCCCGACCGCCTCGCCCGCAGATGACAACGACTCGCTCAGCTACACACTAGCTTCCGTCACCCTGGACCAAGCCCGCCCGCACCATCTGTCCAAGTCAATGATGGACATCAAAGTGAACGGCCACGCCACGACCTGCCTGTTCGACAGCGGAAGCACGGAGAGCTTCATCCACCCAGACACGGTGAGCCACTACTCCCTCTCTGTCCTACCAACGCGCAGCCGAATCTCGATGGCATCGAGGTCCCATGCCACGGACATCAGCGGCTACTGTGTCGTGACCCTGTCGGTTAAGGGCACGGAGTATAAAAACTTTAAACTCCTCGTCCTCCCCCATCTCTGCGCTGCCGTCCTACTAGGGCTGGACTTCCAATCCCACCTCCAAAGCGTAACCCTAGCATACAGTGGACCCCTCCCCCCACTCACAGTCAACAACCAGCAAACGTTAAACCGCCCACCGCGTAACACCTGCAGCCTCTCCACCCTCAAGGTCCCGCCACCCTCTCTGTTTGCTAACCTTACCCCTGACTGCAAACCCGTCGCTACCAAGAGCAGGCGGTATAGCGCCGGGGACAGAGCCTTCATTAGCTCTGAGGTGCGGCGCCTCCTGAAAGAGGGCATTATCGAGGGGAGCAGCAGCCCCTGGCGTGCCCAGGTCGTAGTCGTAAAGACCGGCGATAAAAACCGCCTGGTCATCGACTACAGCCAGACCATAAACAGATATACCCAGCTGGACGCATACCCCCTCCCCCGCATATCTGACATGGTCAATCAGATTGCACAGTATAAAGTATTCTCGACCATCGACCTGAAGTCGGCCTACCACCAACTCCCTATCCACCCTGAGGACCGCCAGTATACCGCCTTCGAGGCGAATGGGCGCCTATACCACTTCCTTAGGGTCCCCTTCGGTGTCACTAATGGGGTCTCGGTCTTCCAAAGGGAGATGGACCAGATGGTTGACCAGAACGAACTGCAGGCTACATTCCCCTACCTAGATAACGTCACTATCTGCGGCCGCGACCGGCAGGAACATGACGCGAATCTGGAGAAATTCCTCCGTACGGCCCAACGGCTGAACCTCACCTACAATAAGGAGAAATGCGTGTTTAACACCACGCGCCTTGCCATCCTCGGCTGCGTAGTGGAGAACGGAATCATCGGCCCCGACCCAGAAAGAATGCGCCCCCTCATGGAGCTACCCCTCCCCCACTGCCCTAAAGCACTTAGGAGAACCCTGGGGCTTTTCGCCTACTATGCCCAATGGGTACCCAATTACGCGGACAAAGCCAGACCCCTCCTGAAAGCCACTTCCTTCCCCCTCACGGAGGAGGCGTGCACGGCCTTCTCCCTCATTAAGGGAGACATAGCCAAGGCCACGATGCACGCAGTGGACGAGTCCATCCCCTTCCAGGTGGAGAGCGACGCATCCGACTTCGCCTTAGCCGCCACCCTAAACCAGGAGGGGAGGCCAGTGGCCTTCTTCTCAAGGACCCTACAGGGCCCCGAGATCCGACATTCGTCGGTCGAGAAAGAGGCCCAGGCGATCGTGGAGGCAGTACGGCGCTGGAGGCACTACCTGGCAGGCAAACGATTTACCCTCCTCACCGACCAGCGTTCGGTGGCTTTCATGTTTAATAACAAGCTGAAGGGCAAAATCAAGAATGACAAGATTTTGAGATGGAGAATCGAGCTCTCCACCTACGATTATGAGATCTTGTACCGGCCAGGCAAGCTGAACGAATCCCCTGATGCCCTTTCACGAATGACATGCGCCAGCGCGCATATCGATAGGCTTCAGACCCTCCACGACCAGCTCTGCCACCCCGGAGTCACCAGACTCTACCATTTCATTAAGGCCCGCAACCTGACCTACTCCATCGAGGAGGTCAGGACCATGACCAGGAACTGCCAGACCTGTGCGGAGTGCAAACCGCACTTCTATAGGCCGGACCGAGCAAGCCTGATCAAGGCCACCCGCCCCTTCGAGCGCCTGAGCATCGACTTTAAGGGGCCCCTCCCGTCCTCTGACCGTAATGTGTACTTCCTCAACATCGTTGATGAGTACTCCCGTTTCCCCTTTGCCTTCCCCTGCCCCGACATGACCAGTAGCACGGTCATTAAGTGCCTGAATGCCCTCTTCGCCTTGTTCGGGTTCCCGAACTATATACACAGCGACCGGGGCTCCTCCTTCATGAGCGAGGAACTCTGGCAATTCCTCCTAGAGAGAGGTATTGCAGCAAGCAGGACCACCAGCTACAACCCCAGAGGTAACGGTCAGGTGGAAAGAGAGAACGCGACGGTATGGAAGGCCGTCCTCTTAGCCTTAAAGTCTAAGGGCCTCCCAACCTCCCGCTGGCAAGAAGTCCTCCCGACAGCGCTGCACTCCATCCGGTCATTACTTTGCACGGCCACTAACACCACCCCCCATGAACGAATGTTCGTTTTCCCCAGGAAGTCGACTACGGGAACCACTCTACCAACCTGGCTGACCGCCCCAGGGCCGGTCTGGCTGCGGAAACACGTGAGGGCCCATAAAACGGACCCCCTGGTCGAGAGGGTGAACCTCCTGCACGCCAACCCCCAGTACGCCTACGTGGCGTACCCAGACGGGCGGGAGGACACTGTCTCCCTACGAGACCTCGCACCCTCAGCCGATCCGGAAACACCGCCACCACCCCCCCCAACCCCAGCCCAGGTAGACGGCATGCCGGAACCCCACGAGCCCTCGCCGACCACGCAAACACCAGCATCAACACCGGATAAGGCACCAGCACCGGATAAGGCAACACCACCGCTGCGGCGATCGGAGAGGCTTACGAAGCCTCCGGACAGACTGACCTACCAGAATTGGTAGTACACTTCACCCCGCCGGACTTAATTCTAAACAAGGGGTGAATGTGGTAAACCACGTTCACTATCGTATCACTGTTAGTAGTTAGCACTGTTCACCACTGTTCGTTATAACTGTATCACTGACCACTATTGTATCACGGTACGAGGTCGCCTCTTGCCACACTGCTATACCTGGGATGACCACTGCCGACTCCGCCTTGGCTCCACCCACCAGGCCAGGTATAAAGGTGAGCGACTGACTGGTATTCCTCCTGCTTGGATCGGATCACCCACGAGAGTGGGCTCTGTTATTTAGTCAATAAAAACCTTTAGTCACCTTCGTAACTCTTCGCCTTTTATTGGAGGAATTGATAGGTATATCACATGGCAGATGCAATATAATCACCCAACCTGTCCAAATCATACTGGAGTTTCTCTGTATCCTCCTCACAGCACACACGCTCACCCAGCTTTGTGTCGTCTGCAAACTTGGAGATATTACATCTAGTTCCCTCGTCTAGATCATTAATATATATTGTGAATAGCTGGGGTCCTAGCATCCCTGCGGTACCCCGCTAGTCACTGCCTGCCACTCGGAAAAAGACCCGTTTATTCCAACTCTTTGCTTCCTGTCTGCCAACCAGTTCTCTATCCAAGTCAGTACCTTACCCCCAATCCCATGTGCTTTAACTTTGCACGCCAATCTCTTATGCGGGACCTTATCGAAAGCCTTCTGAAAGTCCAAATACACCACACCCACTGGTTCTCCCTTATCTATGCTACCAGTTACATCCTCAAAAAATTCCAGTCAATTAGTCAAGCACGATTTACCTTTTGTAAATCCATGTTGACTTTGTCCGATCCTGTCACTGTTTTCCAAGTGCTCTGCTATTACATCTTTTATAATGGACTCTAGCATTTTCCCCACTACCGATGTCAGGCTTACCGGCTATAATTCCCCGTTTTCTCTCTACCACCTTTTTTAAATAGTGGGGTTACATTAGCTACCCTCCAATCCATGGGAACTATTCCAGAGTCTATAGAATTTTGGAAGATGACCAGCAATGCATCTACTATTTCTAGGGCCACTTCCTTAAGTACCCTAGGATGTAGATTATCAGGCCCTGGGGATTTATCGGCCTTCAAACCCATCAATTTCCCTATCGCTATTACCCTGCAAATACCGATTTCATTCAATTCCTCCCTCTCATTAGTCCCTATGTTCCCCGAAATCTCTGGAAGGTTATCTGTGTCCTCCTTTGTGAAGATAGAACCAAAGTATGTATTTAATTGGTCTGCCATTTCTTTGTTCCCCATTATAAATTCCCCTGATTCTGACTGCAAGGGACCTACGCTTGACTTCACCAATCTTTTTCTCTTCACATATCTATAGAAGCTTTTACAATCAGTTTTTATGTTTGCCTTTAACAGGTCCGTGCTGGCTTTCCTTAATTAATCCACACTTGTCCAAGTGACTGTTAATTTTGTCCCGGATTATCGTTTCTAAAAGCTTCCCCACTACCGAGGTTAAACTGACTGGCCTGTAGGTGCTGGGTTTATCCTTACACCCTTTTTTGAACGAGGGTGTCACATTTGCAGTTCTCCAGTCCTCTGGCACCACCCCCGTATCCAAGGAGGATTGGAAGATTATGGCCAGTACCTCCGCAATTTCCACCTTCCCTCAGCATCCTAGGATGCATCCCATCCGGTCCTGGTGACTTATCTACTTTAAGTACAGCCTGCCATTCTAGTACCTCCTTTTCATCAATTTTTATCCCATCCAGTATCTGAACTACCTCCTCTTTCACTAAACTTTGTCAGCATCTTCTTCATTGGTAAAGGCAGATGCAAAGGAGTCATTTAGTAGCTCAACCATGCCCTCTGCTTCCATGTGCAGGTCTTCATTTTGGTCCCTAATCGGCCCCACCCCTCTTGCTACCCATTTACTAATAATATTTATATGGACAGACATATGAGGGAGAAGGGAATAGAGGGTTATGCTGATAGATTTAGATGAGGAAAGACTGGAGGAGGCTCGAGGAGAGCATAAACACCGGCATAGACTGGTTGGGCTGAATGGCCTGTTTCTGTGCTGTATATCCTATGTAATCCTTTGTAATATGCCTATAGAAGACTTTTGGATTCCCTTTTATGTTAGCTGCCAATCTATTCTCATACTCTCTCTTTGCCCCTCTTATTTCCTTTTTCACTTCCCCTCTGAACTTTCTATATTCAGCAGGGACAGGGTACTGAATTTGGATGATCAGCCATGATCTCATTGAATGGTGGAGCAGGCTCGAGGGGCCGAATGGCCTGCTCCTGCTCCTATCTTCTATGTTTCTATGGTTCTCACGTGTATTCTTAACCTGACATCTAGCATACGGCCCTTTTTTCTGCTTCATCTCACTCTCTATCTCTTTCGTCATCCAGGGAGCTCTGGCTTTGGTTGCCCTACCTTTCCCCCTCGTGGGAATGTACCTCGACTGTACCTGAACCATCTCCTCTAAAAGACATTGTTCGATTACAGTTTTGCCTGCCAATCTTTGATTCCAATTTACCCGGGCCAGATCCATTCTCCACCTACTGAAATTGGCCTTCCTCTAATTAAGTAATTTTACTCTAGATTGCTCCTCGTCTTTTTCCATAGCTAATCTAAACCTTATGATACTGTGATCTCTGATCCCTAAATGTTCCCCTACTGACACGTGCTCTACTTGACCCACTTCATTCCCCAGAACCAGACCCAGCAATGCCTCCTCCTTCGTTTGGCCGGAAACGTACTGATTAAGAAAGTTCTCCTGAACACACTTCAGAAATTCTTCCCCCTCTCTGCCCTTTACACTATCACTATCCCAGTCTATATTAGGATAGTTAAAATCCCCCATTATCACTACTCTATAGTTCTTGCACCTCTATAATTTCCCTGCAACGTTGCTCCTCTATATCCTTCCCACTAGTTGGCGACCTATAGAATACACCGAGTAGTGTAATGGCACCTCTATTGTTTCTCAACTCTAACCAAATCGATTCTGTCCTTGACCCCTCCAGGACATCCTCTCTCTCCAGCACTATAATATTCTCCTTAATGAATACTGCCACACCACTTCCTTTCTTTCCTTCCCTATCTTTCCTGGACACCTTATATCCAGGAATATTCTGCCCTTTTTGAGCCAGGTCTCCGTTATCGCCACAACATCATATTCCCATGTGTCTATTTGCGCCTGCAGCTCACCATCCTTATTCACCACACTTCGTGCTTTCACACACATGCACTGTAAACCTATCTTAGACCTTCTTGTATTCTCTCTTAGTCTGACCCCACCTAATACCATACTATTTCTTATTCTAGTGCTATCTGTCTCTCCCAATCCTTTGTGCACCTTGTTTCTCCTTTCTCATGCTACATCCTGGTCCCCACCCCCCTGCCAAATTAGTTTAAACCTTCTCCAACAGCACTAGCAAACCCCCCTGCGAGGACATTGGTCCCGGCTCTGTTGAGGTGCAACCTGTCCGGCCTATACCGATCCCACCTCCCCCAGAACGGGTCCCAGTGTCCCAGGAATCTAAAGCCCTCCCTCCTGCACCATCTCTGCAGCCACGCATTCATCTGCTCTATCCTCCTATTTCTATACTCATGAGCTCGTGGCACACGGAGTAATCTGGAGATTACTATCTTTGAGGTCCTACTTTTTAATCTCTTTCCTAGCTCCCTAAAATCTGCCTGCAGGACCTCATCCCTCTTTCTACCTATGTCGTTGATACCGATATGGACCACGACCTCTGGCTGTTCACCCTCCCCCCTCAGAACGTTCTGCAGCCGCTCAGTGATATCCTTGACCCTGGCACCGGGGAGGCAACATACCATCTTGGAATCACGTCTGCGGCCGCAGAAACGCCTGTCTGTTCCCCTAACTATCGAATCTTCTATGACAATTGCTTTCCCGATCTTCCCCCGCCCCCTTGTACAGCTGAGCCACCCATGGTGCCATGGTCTTGGCTCTGGCTGTACTCCCCAGAGGAACCATCGTCCTCACCAGTAATACTGGTTAGAGAATGAGATGCACTCAGGGGACTCCTTGTCTGTCTGATGGTCACCCATTCCCTCTCTGCCTGCACACACTTACGCTGCGGGGTGACCACCTCCTGAAACGTGTTATTCACGTAGCTCTCGGCCTCACGGATGCACCGCAGTGACGCCAGCTGCAGCTCAAGCTCCAACACCCTGAGCTTGAGCTGCTCCAGCTGACGACACTTCCTGCACATGTGGTTGTTCAGGACACGGGAAGCATCCTGGATTGCTAAATGGGATAATATGTCGATTTGACGAGATGGCGGTGCCCTGCCATGCCTCTACTTATTAGACTATTAATAACTTAACAGAAATAAACTTAAGACATTAAAAAAAAAAATTACCAATCAGCTCCTTCCCTTGTGCTGGCTTCACTTACCTCGCTCCCTGGCGCTCGCACTCCTTCCGAGCCCTGGGCTCACCTTTATCTGCGGCCACTCCTCTCGCTCTCCCGCAGGTCCGCTCTCGTGCCTATTAACTTAGATACCTTGGGTTCTGTGGCTCCACTCCTTTTCAGTTAGACGTCTCACCCGCCTTCCTCCTCTCCACCGAATCCCTGCGCTCACCAAATTCCTCCACTCTGCTTGCGATCCACTCGATTTGCGTTCTCCCAGCTATGTCTCCAAGCCTTGGAGTGTTTCCGAGGAAGTACCCAACGTTAGTTGCGCATTCACATATCTCAATGGTGCCACTGAGTCAGTACCAGTTTTCATTGGGACTAGGAGCCTCTTTACGCACTAAGTCTACACATCTCTGAAGTGATTAGGCCCAGCTTTTTAAGCTTATCTGAGTGAGTTAGGTTACTTAAGCCATCGTTCTTGCAGCCCTCCGTATGAATGGGCCAAAACTAGGCGCAATATTCTACTGGCGGTCTAACCAACGTCTTGTATAAGGAAAAAAATGGTTTTACACTGAATATTCCTGTTAATACAACCTAATACCTTATTTGTTTGGCTATGGCGTCTCAGCATTGGTCATGAACCTAAGTTTTGAACTATAATGCCAAAATATAGTAACAGGTTGCAACAGATTTTGGATCACTGTCACCCAGTTTGTGCTTGCTATTTGACCACGTGGTGAATCACGGCTGAGCCCGATTTTACTCTCACCTGACAGCCACTGAGGTTAAATGTAGTAACTCAGCTACTGCTCTAGCTGAGATCAACTAACTCAGCACATACTGGGTATCGAACTTGGGACCTGGTTTGTATGGCTTAGTAACACACCACGCACTAAGCCAGCCGTGCGAGAGCTGGCACATCTGACTCCTAATACAGTTCTGAAGATAGGACAGCAGGAAGCTAGTGCACCAACTTGTCCAATGGTGTTTTAGGCCATGGCTACACGTCTAAAATCCTTCATAAAGAGTGGGTTCCCAATCTGGCCAGTGTTGTATGTGAGAGTTGCTACACAGGTTAGACACTTCTCTCTAAGAAATAGGAACCGTGCCCACTGTAGGCTGATCTTGTGCTTCTCCCGGTGACCAGCTGAAGAGTGGTGTAGCAGAGATGGAAACAGTTTGGCTGCAAACTTTTTTTGTTTGGGGAAGGAATAGCTGAATCTAGAAATGAGATGAGCCAAATTATCATGGGGCTGGGTGGGGGAATGCAGGAACTGTAGCTGAACCTTTTTAACGATGAGATTGTTTGTTAAACAGGTACAACTCCTGAGAAAAGAACTGTCCAGCAAGCATCCGGAGCTGGAAATCAAGTCTGTGGATGGTTTTCAAGGAAGAGAAAAAGAGGCTGTTGTTTTAACGCTCGTGAGATCCAACAGGAGAGGTATGTACTATTGTCCTCACTTGTGGTACAGTGCTGAATGTCTCTCTTATAGTAGATCAAGATAAATAATCCCTTTGGAGTCCACGACCTTTGAGCACAAAGTGCTGAGTTTTAGAATAATTTATTGATGTCAGCGTTACTATGTGCATAGTTATTTAGGTGTTCCGCATATGCCTGTGTATGCACAGTAGAGAAAGAAACAAAGAACTTGCATTTATATAATGCTTTTCTCGACTGCGGAATGTCCCAAAGTGCTTCACGGCTCATTAAGTATGTTTGAAGTATAGACACTGTTGTAATGTATAACAGTGCACACACTAATCAATGTTGTCATGCTTTGTGAGCTGGAAAGTTAAGTGGAAAGAGGAAAGGAAAGAAAAACGCCCAAACCACCAGTGCCATGCGTGGCCTCCAGCCTCACCTTCTCCATAGAATCATAGAAAGTTACAGCACGGAAGGAGGCCATTTCGGCCCATCGTGTCCACGCCGGCCAACAAAGAGCTATCCAGCCTAATCCCACTTCCCAGCTCTTGGTCTGTAGCCCTGCAGGTTAGAGCATCCCAAGTGCACATCCAAATACTTTTTAAATGTGGTTAAGGTTCCTGCCTCTACCACCCACCAGGCAGTGAGTTCCAGACCCCCCAAAACCCTCTGGGTGAAGAAATTTCCCCTCAAATCCCTTCTAAACCTACCACCAATTACTTCAAATCTGTGCCCCCTGGTTTTTGACCCCTCTGCTATCTACTTTATCTATGCCCCTCATAATTTTATACACCTCAATAAGGTCTCCCCTCAGCCTCCTCTGTTCCAAGGAAAGCAGACCCAGCCTATCCAGTCTTTCCTCTTAGCTAAGATTCTCTACTCCCGGCAACATCCTTGTAAATCTCCTCTGTACCCTCTCTAGTGCAATCACATCTTTCCTGTGATGTGGTGACCAGAACTGCACGCAGTACTCTAGCTGAGGCCTAACTAGTGTTTTATACAGTTGAAGCATAACTCCCTGCTCTTGTATTCTATGCCACGTCTAATAAAGGCAAGCATTCCATATGCCTTCTTAACCACCTTATCTACCTGGCCTGCTACCTTCAGGGATCTGTGGACATGCACTCCAAGGTGCCTTCCTGCAGTCTACAGCTTCCTTCTTCAGTATCAGCCACACAGCCGATTTTAGTATCATCTGCAAACTTGTTAATCATACCCCCTATATTCAAGTCTAGATAATTGATATATACCACGAAAAGCAAGGGACCTAGTACTGAGCCCTGCGGAACCCCACTGGAAACAGCCTTCCAGTCACACAAACACCCATCAACCATTACCCTCTGCTTCCTATCTCCGAGCCAGTTTTGAATCCAACTTGACACTTTGCCCTAGATCTCATGGGCTTTTAACTTCGTGACCAGTCTGCCATGTGGAACCTTATCAAAAGCCTTGCTAAAGTCTATAGACACTACATCAATCGCAGTACCCTCATCTACCCCCCTTGTTACCACCTCAAAAAATTCAATCAAGTTTGTCAGACACGACCTTCCCTTAACAAATCCGTGCTGACTATCCTTGATAAATCTGTGTTTTTCTAAATGAAGATTTATCCTGTCCTTCAGAATTCTTTCCAATAATTTTCCTACCACTGAGGTTAGGCTGACTGGCCTGTAATTCATCAGTCTATCCTTTTCTCCCTTTATAAACAAGGGTACCACATTAACAGTCCTCCGGCATCACACCTGAAGCCAGAGAGGATTGAAAAATGATGGTCAGGGCCTCTGCTATTTCCTCTTTTGCTTCGCTTAACAGCCTGGGATACATTTCACCCGGGCCTGGGGATTTATCCACTTTTAAAGCTGCTAAACCCCTTAATACTTCCTCTCTCACTGTTTATTTCATCTGATATTTCACACTCCTGCCCCTGATAGCAATGTCTGCTTCGCCCCTCTCCTTTGTGAAAACAGATGCAAAGTATTCATTTAGAACCCTACCGACGTCTCCCACCTCCACACACAGATTACCCTCATGATCTCTAATAGGCCCTACCCTTTCTTTAGTTATCCTCTTACTCTTAATATATTTATAAAACATCTTTGGGTTTTCCTTGATTTTACTTGCCAAGAATTTTTCATGCTGTCTCTTTGCTTTCCTAATATCCTTTTTAATTGCACCCCTGCACTTTCTGTACTCCTCAAGATTCTGGAGCATTTAGCCCTCGGTATCTGTCATACGCCTCACTTTTTTTCTTTATCCTACCCTGTATGTCCCTAGACATCCAGGGGGCTCTAGATTTGTTAGTCCCACCTTTTTTTCTTTAAGGGCACATATTTGGTCTGAACCCTCCGGATCTCCTCCTTGAATGCCTCCCACTGCTCTGACACTGATTTACCTTCAAGTAGCTGTTTCCAGTCCACTATGGCTAAATCCCCTCTGAGCTTAGCAAAATTTGCTTTTCCCCAATTTAGAATTTTTATTTCTGGTCTATCCTTGTCCTTTTCCATAGCTACCTTAAATCTAACAGAATTATGGTCACGAGCACCAAAATGCTCCCCCACTGATACGCCTTCTACCTGCCCAGCTTCATTCCCTAAAACTAAGTCCAGCTTCCTTGTTGGGCTTGCTACATACTGGCTAAAAAAGTTCTGGATGCATTTTAGGAATTGCGCACCCTCTATACCCTTCGCACTAATTTTATCCCAGTTAATATTGGGGTAGTTGAAATCCCCTACTATTACTGCCCTATAGTTTTTGCACTTCTCAAAAATATGTCTACATATTTGTTCTTCTATCTCCCTCTCACTGTTTGGAGGTCTGTAGTACACTTCCAGCAGTGTGATCGCCCCTCCAATACTGCATGTCTTCCCTCTACTAATGATGTTCATAGTCACGTCCTCATTTGGAGTCAAAAGTTTGCAACATGGCAGGATCTCCTCTTGTTCTTGAGGTCTGCCTCCAATTGTGTGCCAGCTTCTGTAAGAAGAGTGGGTTAGTGTTTGCCCTGTGGAAGGGTTGTGAAGATGTGTCAGGCAGCTGAGCTACAACATGTAAAAGCAGCAGGGTGGGCAACAGGGAGAAGTTTTGTTGAGTGTAAGCAGAAGGAGGTGTACCGTAGTGTCCTGTTGTGACTGGAGGAGAGGCTTGTGAAGTGGGAGAGGGAAGGATGGCCCAGTACTTGGGCGAACGTCTGATGTTGCAAGGCTGTGAAGAACAAGAGGGATGTGGAGAGGAGTCTCAGCTTGGCATTCCTGGTAAGGTCATTACATTTCTAGTAATTATGCTGCTTGCTATGAATGCCTAGCCACCTTTCTCCACTGCTGCTGGCTAATTTGTGGGGCAACCCTTCGCCCATTTAAGAAACAGCAGCCCTGTCGGATTTCCCGCCCTCAAACAGCCAGCTGCCTATAAGCAGCGCAATTAGCACTTGCCACTCAACTCCAGTATTTAACTGAGGCTCAGTCATGAAAATCGATTTGGGTGTCCTGTTGACGACATTGAGTGCTCATTGCCCGCCCAATTTAACCACAAACAAAAATTGGCCCCATCAAGCTTTATGTTGTCGTATCGTGTTTCTGGAGCCAACATGATGCTCCTACACGGCCAGCCTCAGTGCAGGTAGATGCCAGTGAAGATAATGTACTCAGAGACTCTGTTGAATATGATCTTCAATCTGATTTTAACATCATATTTTGTGCTGTACCATCATGACTGTGGCACAAAACTTCTACTGAAACTATATAAAATCAAAATCTAGGATGCCATTGGATCGTGCAGAAACCACACTGAAGTGTTGAGATGCGCAATAGTAAAATAATCACCTCAAAGATACAATTCATAATCTTGGCACACATTATTACATGTAGTTGCCCGTAGATGATACAGTTACAAATCTTTCACTGGTAATGTGAATTGAAGCTGTGAAATTGATTCTACTCCTCTATAGAATAATGGTGAAAGCGCCAAGTACTGTGATCCAACTGTGCGAGCAATTGAATTCTCTCCTCTTCTTCTTCTTTTCATTATTATTGATACTTTGAGATTTAAAAAACCCACCCCCATACAGTTATGGCTGAGATCATGTTAGCTCCCATTTACAAAAGTGAGAACTGGATTGGACTCGACTGTAATGCTTCCTATAGTTGAATAGCTTGCCAATGCTTATTGTCTGGGTTCACACAACGGACACAGGTGCCTGTCAAGCTGTGCCCCGGCAATGAGTCAATGCCATCAAGAGTGAAGAAAATTCCGAACAATGACGGACAGGAAAAGACCTTCTGGTCCATCCAGCCCGTCCCACACAACTGTGATGCCTTGCGCATCACAGAATTCCTCATCGACCCCCTTAGGCAATTGAAACTAGTCTGGGAGACCACTCTGGCCCCATGGTGATCTCAGCTCGAGCCAGAAATGGGTTGAAAAAGAAGAGATGGGAAAGCATGCACTAGACA
This sequence comes from Somniosus microcephalus, assembly GCF_052327205.1. NCBI lineage: Eukaryota > Metazoa > Chordata > Chondrichthyes > Squaliformes > Somniosidae > Somniosus > Somniosus microcephalus. The sequence continues at coordinate 34,709,904 of NC_141001.1, read as the reverse complement.
TATATACTCCGAAGTAGAGGGATATGAAAATTAATGTCCCTATGTTCGGAGGCATGTAGCATGGTGCACTACTCCCTGTATAATGTTTTGTACATTATTTTTAAAAAGTCACCAACATTTCAGCAGTGCTGGATGAGTCTAACGCACCATTGAAAAGTGAATATTAATATGCTTCACTGTGAAGTTAATCTTCTCTGCCTTGTTTTTGGCGAGTAGAGTTAATTCGAATGCATTGTTTCCAGACCCCGGCACAAGGTAATAAATCAGGATTATTCATTTCACCAGAGATGGACTCTTGGCTACACATTATTGATCACTGCTGATCCACTGGAGGAACTGAATATTAATTGAGCAAGACTCAGGCCTGTAGGGGGAAATAAAAGCTTTTAACATTATTTATTGAAACAATATTAAAATATTTTCAAAAATGACATTTGAATTTGCATACAATTTTTTAAAAATGCATTTGTGTAGGTTGTCGATAATACATAATTTGTACTTGAAATAGCTCAATTTATACAGTAATGTGTTATAATTTCAGTGGATCTCATTTTAAAATTCTCATCCTTTTCAAATCCCTCCATGGCCTCGTCCCTCCCTATCTCTGTAACCTCCTGCAGCCCTACAACCCTCCGAGATATCTACGATCCTCTAATTCTGGCCTCTTGAGCATCCCTGATTTTAATCACTCCACCATTGGCAGCCGTGCCTTCAGCTCCTCTGGAATTCCCTCCCTGAGCCTCTCTACCTCTCTTTGCTCCTTTAAGACGCTCCTTAAAACCTACCTCTTTCGTCTGCCCTAATATCTACTTATGTGGCTCGGTGAGAAATGTTGTTTGATAACGCTCCTGTGAAGCGCCTGGGGACGTTTTACTACATTAAAGGCTCTATATAAATACAAGTTGTTGATATCTGAAGGCAGAATACTGGAATTTATTTTTTTTAAATTCTGCCAGTGGCCACCACCTTGACATAAGTTTTTAAATTGCATTTCTGCAACAATCACTTTCAAATGTTATTTGTTATTTGTTTTGCTTTTAAGTTGCAAATGTCTTCATTTTTTCAGCACAGGCTGTAGGTTCCAATAGGTTGTGCACTGTGGTGCAGTGGCGTATTAATGCAGACTGTTAGGATGAAGCCTCCTCTGTCTGCTGGCTGTAAGTGTCCTATGTGGAACATGTTTGGACAGTCCCAGGTCCAGGTTTTAGTGGGCATGTTTGACTAAACAAAACTCTCCCTAATTTGGCATTAATTAGCACTAAATCTCAGCATGGCTGGTGTGGGAAATGAAGAAATGTCACGTTGGTGTAGTAGGGTTGGTTATGGTTCAGGAAAATTGAGGCAGAATAGAAGGCGGTTTAGTCTGCATTTGACCACTTGGGTAAACTGGGGGAGATTTAATAAAAGTGTTGAAAATTATGAAGGGTTTTGATAGAGTAAATAAGGCAAAGCTATTTTCAATGGCAGGAGGGTAGGACACCAGAGGGGAAATTAAGATTTTTTTTTTTTTACACAGCAAGTTGTTATGATCTGGAATGCACTGCCTGATAGGGTGACATATTCAGTAGTAATTTTCATAAGGGAACTGGATATATATGTGGACACGTGGCAGATGAAATTAATGCAGAAAAGTGCCAAGTGATACATTTTAGTAGAAAGAGAAGAAATATAAACTAAAGGGTACAATCCTAAAGTGGGTGCATGAACAGAGAGACCTAGGGGTATATGTGCACAAATCATTGAAGGTGGCAGGGCAGGTTGAGAAAGCAGTTTAAAAAACTTACAGGATCCTGGGCTTCACGAATAGAGGTATAGAGTACAAAAGTGTGGAAATTATGATGAACCTGTATGAAACAGTGGTTTGGCCTCAATTGGAGTATTGTGTCCAATTCTGGGCACCGCACTTTAGGAAAGATGTGAAGGTCTTGGAGAAGTGCTCTTGCAGAGGGCCGGCACGGGCGCGACAGGCCAAATGACCACCTTCTGTGCTGTAACCATTCTATGATTCTATATTTGAAAAGGAAAAATTTGCAGGGCTATGGGGAATGGGCGAGGTGTTTGGGACTAATTGGATAGCTCTTTCAAAGAGCTGGCACAGGCACAGTGGGCCAAATGACCACCTGTGCTGTATCATTCTATGACTTATCGTGCAATATTTGGCCTCTTGGGTGGTAAAATTCAATTGTTACAACTTGCAACTGGTCGGCGACAGCTCTAGAGAATGGGGCCAGACAGAACAGGTGCAGCAGAACTGTGTCCATTGCTGGTATTTGGTTTTCCAGTGTTACACCTCTTTTTGTTGTCTGAGTAACTGCTCAGCCTCTCTGCCTGGCCTAGTATGATCCTCACTTCTCTGCTCCCCGCCACTCCTGATGCAGAACTGCCCTGATATCAGAGGAAGTTGAGGAAAACAGGAACCACAGTAACTTAAATATTCAAGTACAGAGAACTTGTATGGCATCTTTCATGACCTCTGGACATTCCAAATGCAGCTTTGCTCTGCATCTCTATCCCAAGCTGGGGCTGTTTTATACTGATACAAAGTGGTAATTCTCCCGCATTAACATTGCTCACTTTGAGTCCTTCCAGCTAGTCCCCCGATGAATGAATAATTAAAACCTATCGGGGTAGAAATTGATCTTGGGCGGTAGCACAAAATGGGTGGTATCGCATCAACCGCCTATTGTACGCCCCGCCCAATATTCAGTTCCATCGACTTCAATACAACTGAATATCAAGTGGGACGTATAACAGGCAACCCAAGCGAAGCTGGTGTTTAGCGCTACTGTCCAAGACCAATTTCTACCTCACTGTCTCATGGACAAATCATTTTCCTGAGTTTAATCACCTTTTGAATCCTGTTGTCCAGGTGAGGTGGGCTTTCTGGCTGAAGACCGAAGAATAAATGTGGCGGTTACACGTGCGCGCCGCCACTTGATGGTGGTCTGTGACGCGCGTACGGTCAGCACTCGCCCGTTTTTGAAATCCCTGGTTGACTACATGACGGAACACGGGGAAGCACGAACTGCGTTTGAGTACTGCGATGACATTGTGTCCGAAAACTACTCCCGGCCAGCCCCTCAAACCGAGCAAAGGAGAGCAAAAGATTCTTCAGCAGCACGAAAAAGTGACGGGAGCTCAACCAGCAACAAAAGCACAGCAACTGCAAAAATTCATAAAGACGCAGCAAACCGATCTGCTCAAAAGCCCGAGTGTAGAAAAAAGGCTGCAAATGACGATAGTTGCTTAATGCAGAAAGAGGATGCCAGTTCAGGAGCATTAGACAAGACTGCCAAAACCATCATTATAAAAGATAACTCTGCGAAACTTAAGGAACAAATAATGCGATTTATGGAGGATAGTGCAAGGACCAAGTTCGAATTCCCTTTGTCTTTGAATTCTCATGATCGGTTGTTGGTCCACCAGATAGCAGAAGAGCTTGGCCTTGAGCATTTTAGCATTGGTGAAAGCAAAGACAGGTTTATTGTTGTGGCCAAGTCAGGTTTTTTGGAAACACAAAGACAGCTCGACAGTCAATCGGACCAAAAGAGGCCGGAAGTGCCTCAGAAAACCAGCAACCTTGTCTCACAAATTCCCATGGAAAAAGAAAAAGAATGGAATTTTACTGAAAAGGAAGAGCCACAGGACTGTGCCCCTTGTGTTTCTCAGTCTAAGCTGGATTTAAAGACCCTGCACATGGAAAGGATGCAGCGGGAAGAAGCTAAGCGAGAGGAGAAGGCAAAGCAGAAGCAGCATTCTAGCACTACTGCTTCTCTGAAGTCAAAAAATAAGAAACCTGCAGAAAAAGGTACGTACTATTGTTTCTAAAAGGAATTCAAGTCATGAGTTATTGATTTTTTAAAATATAAGTTAAGCAATAATGACTGACGGAGCAGTGATTATTGGATGAAAGCCTTTATCCCTGTGAGAGCTGGGCTGGACATTTAGTTCTGAAAGGATGCTAGTGTAGAGTTTTGTGATGCTTTAGAATTCTGTGATTGCTAATTTGTTCTTGGGAAATCAAATATTTCCCCCAAACCTTAGTCTCGTTTTTGGAATCCATTTCTCTTTATATTTTATATATATTTATTTAGAGATACACTGCTGAATGTGTTCAAATTTTGAATTAACAAAAAGCTGAATAGATTTTTATTTTCTTCATTGAGCTGGTTGACATGGTTTAGTACTCTACAAACCTTCAGTCAGTGTTGCCCAATGTGGCCACTTCATGTATTGAATGAAAAATAGCAACTCCTGCATAAACTGGAGCTTATCCAATGCAGAATCCATATAATACTCTTGTGAGGCAATTGTACCATTCTTAAAATTACTTTATTAGAATAAACAAAATAGCACATTACCATAATTTTATAGAACCTTCAGTTACAGAAGTAACTGCTTGACACAGTGCAACATAATTAAAAGGAAATTGTTTTGTTCTATTAATCAGTGTCTGCTTGAGTTAACGGGAAAGTAGGTGCAGGGCTGTTTTGGCTGTATTTCAAATTGATGAGCACTACATTAACCTTATTGCAAAGTTCCCACACTGTACCAGGGTTATAAGAACGCTTGGAATATTTTTATTAATCAGACAGCCCTGACATGTGAAAAGCCATCATGCTACAGTGCAATAACTTTGCAATGTGGCTACGATACGTTGGGTATTGAATTTTCAACCATTTTACTGTAGATAAGTTGGGATCAGACAAAGGAATTCTGCAGCTCTAATTGCTTGTTTAACAGGGAAATCCTCAACTAAAGAAGCTGCTGCAAGTGGTACAGAAGAGGATTTTGATGCGCTCATTGCTGCGACAGTCAAGGCAGACAGTGTTTGTGCTTTTTTAAAGTGCAAAGGAAGTCTTCTCACCTTGGGTCAGCACTGCATCCACTGTAACAAAAGCTACTGCCTCAGCCATCACATCCCAGAGGTAAGAGCTGTGTATAGCGAAAGCAAGTGCTAACTCGTTCACTTCAGCAATGTTTAGCATTAAATTGTTGATCAGAATGCTGAAAGGGTTGGATGGATCTAGTTGTTGGAACACCCTATATAATTCCTACTCTAACTCATTTTTACCCAGGATCTCAAAACTTAAAAAATAGCTCTGGCGATGCGGGTGTCATTAGCAAGGCCAGCATTTATTACCCATTCCTAGTTACCCTCGAGAAGGTGGTGGTGGGCCGCCTTCTTCAGCCGCTGCAGTCCGTGTGCTGCAGGTGCTCCCACAGTGCTGTTAGTTAGAGTTTTCCAGGATTTTGACTTAGTGATGATAAAGGAACGATGATACATGCCCAAATCTGGATGGTGTGTGACTTGGAGGTGAACTTGTACGTGGTGATATTCCCACGCACCTGCTGCCATTTTCCTTCTAGGTGATAATGCTTGTGGGTTTGAGAGGTGTTGTCAAAGAAGCTTTGGCGAGTTGCTGTGGTGCATCCTGTAGATAGTGTTGCCACATTGCGCCAGTGGTAGAGTGAGCGGATGTTTAAAGTGTTGGATGGACTGTGGAACTCCTTATCTCTTTCTGTCCTCCTTCAAATCTACAGGCTTTTAAAATCCAAGCTTGAAATGACCTGACCACTGCTATTTCATTTATCTCACCACCTTCCCATTTCCCTTTCAACCAAGGTTTGAATCTGGTCTTGCTCACGTCATTCATTCTTGTTGCGTTGAGAATGCTGCAGACTCCTGTGACTGCCACCTGTTTTATCCGAGTGTATCTGCTATTCTTTCTCGATTATTCAGCAACTTCTGCCTTCATCATCATGAATAATGCAAGATTCTTGTACCTCTGTCCCTCTTCTAGGTTCATGGCTGTGGTGGGAACGCCAAAGCTCATGCCCGAAAACTCATCAGCAGAGAAGGTATTCTGTATGCAGGCAGTGGCAGTAAGGACCACTCATTAGATCCAGTGAAGAAGGCCCATCTGCAGAGAAGACTGGGAAAGAAAATTGACCAATTAGCTAGCCAGCGAGGTGCCAAAAAGGAAAATAAAAAATAAACATGAAATGGTGTGCTATAAATTTATTTAAATTGCCTAAATATGTGTATTTGTTTCAAAGGGTTTTCTTGCATTATAAAAATGATTCCAGGAGAAGAGTAATAAACACAAGTGTCAGTCGCTCAGGAATGGAAATGACCCGATACTAACTGTGAAAGATATGCAATTTTGATTTGTTGTGGGTGTTGCAGATTGTGTAGCAATGGACACTACTGAGGTGCAGAAATGAATCTTCAACCTTTTACTTTGTCAGCAGCTGTTAAAAACAGTGGAAACATCGAGGAGATTTCTGCACTGTAAATGACTCTCCTGATATTTCAGTCACTGATTCCACACCATCATTCTGTAAACGGATTACTGGAATAGTAATCATTTGTGGTGTTCAGTCTTAATTGGTCATTTATATTGGTGATCATTTGACTTTTTTGTTTTAAAAATCTCTAATGTATGGGAAAATAAAACCATAAGGGACTACTGATTTCCAAATGCCTTGCTGATCAGTAAATTTGTACTATAAACATTGGACAAATGTGTATCCAATACGCTCTTAATGTCACACAAAACTATCTTTTTTATAAAGAAAGCCACTCACTTCATGCTAGGTTCTTCTAACCTGGAGCCAGGAATGTACGAGCTACTGATTGACGTCAGGAGTTTACAAGCTTCCACAGTTGCCTGAAGTTGCCTATTTGACCACCAGGAATACTTGAACAGTGGTCTTAAAGGGACAGGCCAGGTTAGTAGCTAAACATAACAACTGTTGCAGACCCCAGATTATCCTTGAACAATGGCACAGGAGATCCACAAGTATATAATTATTCACTAGTATATAATTGATGGTGGTGTGATGGCGAGCATGTTAACTATTTATCTTTATATCAGCGTGAAGATGTGGCCAGTAGTTGGATGCTTGCATATTGAAGAAAAAATTAAATATTGGAAATTAAATCTCCCTTTCATTTTAAGTGTAAGATAGCAGTGGAAGGAATGTAAATGTATATAGTTTACCAATAACAGGGCAGTTTTAGTCATTAATATTTCAATAAAATATTATGTTACCTTTTGTGGGCAATTTCAGGGTTGTGAGTCAAAGCCTGTGCTCCATGAGGAAAGTGTTGGCGTGACTGCAACTGCAGGCTTTGATTAATGGAAATAAATACAGGGCAATCGATCCTTGATGGTGTCCCTACACAACATGTCTTGCTTCCCAATAATATCCAGGCATCAAGCAGCAGATTTATCATCTGTCTCTTTTGATTACGTACAGGAAGGAAGCTTAACATATTGGAAAAAGCAGTGCCCTGCGTTGACACGTTTAAAGTTTTTCAGCAGGCCTACCAATGATGATGTTCCTCTTGGGCTCCCTGCTGTTGCCTTGTGCATAATATGTTAAAGAAACGAATAACAAAGATTAGATAATAGGAGGCAACTCTGCCATATAAGAATAGTGCAATAAACTGTCAGTTCACCCTTGATTCTTCCCTGCACTCTTTGTTTGATTATTAATATCCTGGATGATGTGGATAAGCTTCACTGGGACTTTTGCACTTGACTTGCTGAAAATTTCTTTTTGCAGCCTTTTAAATTTTCTCCCTAGAAATGTGCGAGCCGTCAGTCAGAATAAACCTTTCTTTGACAGTATTATGGCATGGTCTAAAGTTAGCTTGCTGCTGCAGCAAACCAAACACACTCCAGTTTATATGATGCAATTACTGAGTTTTTCCACACTATCATAGGAAAATGACTGCTTAATGTCAAAGTAGATCACATTGTAAACTGATGTACATCTAGTAGCACTATGGTCTCTTCCCCCTCCCCACATAAAATGTACATGTCACACCTTGCCATGACCGTCTCTGAATACATTTCACAGGCAACAATAAAACTTAATCTGGAATTTAATTCAATTAGAAATTGAACATTGTAAATAATTAATGGTCGGGAAAGGGATAAATAATGTTTAAGAGTAGCAACAGCTTTCAAAATAGCATTCATAATAGGCTGTGCCACATTATTATCACGTGTACAATCTAGATACAGCATTTCCCACACAAGAAAAATTACCAGGACCTTTGGCAATTCAGTCAACTAGTGTGCTGTTGCTTTGAATCACAGAATCTATTGTAGGAGCTTTGGGCAGGATTTTGAATGACAAGCTCCAATGGATTTCCATAATATTTCAGATGCCATTTTTCTTCTTCCGATTAAAGCAACACGATAGATTCAGGAAACAACCTACTTTCCAATCTCCTTTCCAGTTAGACCTATATACATGCAAATTAATGTGTTTGTTTGTCTTTTGATGAGCTGAGCAGCTAGGGTGCTTACCTTGAATGTATTTTGTCATTCAGCTAATAAGAGCTGTGAAGCACAGCAAAAGTGTCTACCCATTAACCGTATATCACTTATACATTGAATTAAAGAAAACTGACAGCTACTTCTCTTTACTATGATTTCCTTTTTGTGTGTAGTCATGGAGAGCAAGGAGAGGCCATTTTAATTTTAGTGATAAAAATGCCTACTTAAAGGAAGAAGAATTAATCTATTCTGGTAAGATCCACTCAATTGCTGTGTTATAAGAATAACAGGACTAAAATATTTAAATGAAATGAAGATTCTGAGAATATGATATAAATATTAATTGAGCCCTGAAGTAGGGTCAGCAACCCTCCTGGATTATTCTGGAGTTTCCAGGAAGTAAAGATATTTTCTGGACACTGCTGCGAGCAGCCCAGGGAGCAATATCATAGGAGCATTAAAACATGTGTTTTTTTTCCATTTTCTTTGAACACACTTATGTTTATTATAAAAACATTGGAGCTGGGGGGAAAAAGGCTGATTGGTCATGGCGGTTGGAGACAGCATGTTCCTAGCAGCTTCTTGGCACAAGGAGGGATTGAGCCAGAATGTATCCAGGATCATGCTTTTAGCAGATTCAGGGAGCTTCAAAAATAAAGATGCTGGAAGGAAACGTCTTGTTCACCTGTCACCCTTGTGCTCGCTGACCTATATTGGCTCCCAGTCCAGCAACACCATGAATTTAAAATTCTCATCCTTGTGTTCAAATCCCTCCATGGCCTCGCCCCTCCCTATCTTTGTAACCTCCTCCAGCCGTACAATTCTCCTGGATCTCTGTGTTCCTCCAATTCTAGCCTCTTGAGCACCCCCAATTTTAATCGCTCCACCATTGGCGGCCATACCTTCAACTGTCAAGGCCCTAAGTTCTGGAATTTGTGTCCTAAACCTCTGCTCCTCTCCTCCATTAAGATGTTCCTTAAAAACCACCTCTTTGACCAAGCTTTTGGTCACCTGTCCTAATATCTCCTTATGTGGCTTGGTGTCAAATTATGTCTGATAACGCTCTTGTAAAGCACCTTGGGATTTTTTATTACGTTCAAGGTGCTATATAAATGCAAGCTGTTGTTTAAAAATTGCCCTGGTTATTACATGCAGTGACCTCATAAAGGTGTTCCTGAAGGTTTCCTCTGCTCAGTATTTCTGGCGAAATTGTAAATATATTCTTTTAAGAACATAAGAAATAAGAGCAGGAGTAGGCCATATGGCCCCTCGAGCCTGCTCCGCCATGCAATAAGATCATGGCTGATCATTGACCTCAACTCCACTTTCCCACCCGATCTCCATATCCCTTGATTCCCCTAGAGTCCAAAAATCTATCTCAACCTTGAATATACTCGACTCAGCATCCACAGCCCTCTGGAGCAGAGAATTCCAAAGATTCACAACCTCTTGAGTGAAAAAAATTCCCCCTCAGCTCAGTCTTAAACGGCTTACCCCTTATCCTGAGACTATGCCCCCTAGTTCTAGACACTCCAGCCAGGGGAAACAACCTCTCAGCATCTACCCTGTCAATCTCCTTCAGAATCTTGTATGTTTCAATAAGATCACCTCTCATTCTTCTAAACACCAGAGAGTATCGGCCCATTCTACACCATCTCTCATCATAGGACAGCCCTCCCATCCCAGGAATCAATCTAGTGAACCTTCATTGCACCGCCTCCAAGGCAAGCATATCCTTAGATGAGACCAAAACTGTGCACAGTACTCCAAGTGTGGTTTCACCAAGGCCCTGTACAATTGTAGCAAAGCTTCCTTACTCTTATACTTCGACCCCCTTGCGATAAAGGCCAACATGCCATTTGCCTTCCTTATTGCTTCCTGCATGCTAGCTTTCTGTGTATCTTGCACGAGGACACCCAAACCTCTCTGAACACCAACATTTTGAAAATTTCTCACCATTTAAAAAATATTCTGTTTTTCTATTCCTACCAAAGTGAATAACCTCATATTCCCCTACATTATACTCCAACTGCCACCTTACTGCCCACTCACTTAGTCTATCTATATCCCTTTGCAGACTCTCTGTTCTCCTCACAGCTTACTGTCCCAGCTAGCTTTATATCATCAGCAAACTTGGATACATTACACTTGGCCCCTTCATCTAGGTCATTAATATAGATTGTAAATAGCTGAGGCCCCAACATTGATCCTAGTGGCACCCCACTAGTTACAGCCTGCCAACCTGAAAAAAGATCCGTTTGTCCCTACTCTCTGTTTTCTGTCTGTTAACCAGTCCTCTAGCCATGTTACTATATTAGCCCAACCCCATGAACCTTAATCTTGTGTAATAACCTTTTATGTGGCACCTTATCGAGTGCCTTTTGGAAATCCAAATATACTACATCCACTGGTTCCCCTTTATCTACTCTGCTAGTTACATCCTCAAAAAACTCTAATAAATTTGTCAAACACTATTTCCCTTTCATAAAACCATGTTGACTCTGCCTAATGTTATGATTTTCCAAGTGACTTGATACCACTTCCTTAACAATGGATTCCAACATTTTCCCGACAACTGATGTCAGGCTAACTGGCCTGTAGTTCCCATTTTTTCTCTCCCTCCTTCCTTGAATAACAGTGTTACATTTGCGACCTTCCAATTCACTGGGACCATTCTAGAATCTAGGGAATTTTGGAAGATCAAAACCAATGCATCCATTATCTCTTCAGCCACCTCTTTTAGAACCCTAGGATGTAGGCCGTCAGGTCCTGAGGATTTGTCGGCTCAATGGGAGCACTCTCGCCTCTGTCAGCAGGTAGTGGGTTCCTCTGCCCCCCACCCCCCCAGCCCCCAACTATAAACCTTAACATTTTCAGTGCAGTACTGGGGGAGAGTTGCATTGTCAGAGGTGTCATCTTTTGGATAAGACGTTAAACCAATGTTCTGTCTGCCTGGTCAATGGATGTTTAAAAAAAAATCCTAAGGCACTATTCAAGAGTTACCCCAGTTTTCTGGTCAATATTTATCCTTCAACCTACACCACCAAAACAGATTAACTGGCTGTTTATCTCTTTACTGTTTGGGGGAACTTGCTGTGCATTTTTGCTTACATAACCACAGTGACTACACTCCGGAAGTAATTAATTGTCTGTGATGCCTTTTGGGACATCATGAGGATATGAAACCTGCTATATAAATAAAAGTTATTTTTTTGAACATATTGATGATGTTGCTAGAAATAGTAACCAGAGGAATTTGTTTTCTCCGCCCCCACACCCAGCAAGGAACGAGAGGTATTTGATGTAGCCTATTTTATCTAGCAAGAGTCCAAGCGAAGACCACTTCAGTGTTTGACAGAGGAGGCTGCTGGAAACTGCTAAACCTGTTCATAGGAAGGAAAATAAAAAAAGGACTGATTGTCACATTCATATAACATCATGGATGGTAGCAAGGGGCAGGAAGGTACGAGTTGCATCATATACGCAATAACAGTCGATAACCCACTGCAGTATGTGTAGGTAACATCAAAGTGGATACTGTAGCCTTGGGAATAGCAATGCATCTCCTATTCAAGTTTGACAAAACATGAATAAGATGGGCATGTATCATATAGTTAATTTTTACTTCAGTTTAATTTCAACATTTCTGATAACATTAAGTAATTAAGCCAAGAAAAATGCCACTATTTCATTGAGATCTTCATATCTCATAATTTGTACTTTGGGATCTGTATGGATAATTTTCAAGTGCCTATATTTTGAATCCGGCATTAGTTCTTTTCTGTTTTGATGTGCTTGTTGAGTTGCCATTCAGTACATTTAGATGCTAGTCTTTTGCATAACTTAAGAGATCAATGTGCAGAAGTTACATTTAGCTCCTTGGTATGTATCCACACACTCTCTTGTTTTCTTACCTAGGTTCTCCACATCCATCCTTTCAGCTGCCTTCCTAATTTGAATATTTTGCATGTTGCCTCATTTCCCTGCCCTCATTTTCTATTTCTATTCAGATTTGCTACCTTAGAGCCTCATCACAGCGCACTGATTTGAGACCTGGTAAAATCTTTGCACCTGAATTGTTTTCAGTGCCCTTGCCTTTTTCACAAGTATATGTACTGACACTGGATGCAACAGACAATCTGTGTGTCCACCTGTGCTTTACTGTGACAGCATCACTCCCTTGCATTTATAGTCCAGGGTTCTACTTAGTCATTCTAATGTTTTATTTCTCTTGGCAGCTGGTGTCATGTGCATAAGGCCATTTCTCAACATCGGAAACACTATTGTACTTTTTTACCCCCTGTTGCACTTTGCACAATAAATGGTACATCATTAAATCATCATTGGTATTTTTAGTACCTGTATATTTCTCAGGATTGACTACCATTTCCCATTGTTGTCCACTTACTAATTGTTGTTGGGTGATCTTAAATACAATCCCTCTCCTTGTAACATCATCACAGTCATGAAAACATAGCTGGGGTGGGACTCTGCTGGTCACAACTGGACCTATTATTAAGAACTATCCTCTGTTTTGCATCATCTAGCCAGTTTGTTACTCGATCTATAATTTTCTCAATGAGCTTTCACTTTAGCCATAAATTTTGTGCGAGGGATCATATCAAATATTTTCCGAAATACAAGATTAAGTATTGCCAACCGCATAACTGATATCCACTGCTGTTACTCTGTATTCAAAACGATTTCATTAAACTTGTTAGGCAAGATGTGCCCATGTCAAATTACAGTCACTAGATGATTTGAATGTTTCCTGTGCAGAGACAAAGGGAAGAGCCTTTGAAGCAGGGCAGAGTTTTTTGCTGCTCTCTGTGCCACATCCACTATTAAGATGCCAGAATAATTGCATTAGAAGGCTTTGTCTCTTCTGTCAAGAACTTGGAAGGGCAGCAGCTACCTTTGAGTCAAATGCCTTTGTAGACTGTAAAGGTTGGTACCACTATAAGGGTCAGTACAATTGTATGAACCCTATTGACCGTGATATTGTCCTCCCATTTCTATTTTATACGGGTTGAGAACGCTCTCCAGTTACAAACTTTCAGCTCCTTTACTGAGTAGTCACACGCTTGATTGGGGTGGTGACCTTAGTTCGACAATGAGTTATGAGACACAACTACTTTCTGGACTGGAGTTGCGCATACACTGCTTTAGGAATAGGGTTGCCAACCCTCCAGGATTGCCCTGGAGTCTCCAGGAATTAAAGATTAATCTCCCGGACACTGCTGCGAGCAACCGGGGGGGAAAATCATAGGGGCATTAAAAAAAAGTATTGTTTTTCATTTTCTTCGAACACTTTTGTTTATTAATTAAAAAAATATTGGAGATAGAGGGCAGTTGGGGGTAGAAGGTCATTTGATAAAACTTCCAGGAATTTGTCCAACCAGAGTTGGCAACCCTATTTAAGAGTAGGGTTGTCTTGGTGGGGTTAGCTCTATCATCAGAGCACAAAGCATGCTGCTGTTACTCTCTTGGTGGCTAAAATATTGATCATTATGAATGATGTTCAATATTAGCACAAGCTCTAGGACAAAGCGGCATAGGCTCAAAATAATATGGACCCATAAAAGGGAAGCTATGTTTTCTATAATACTTATTAACAGCTTTAAATCTGAACTTTATCTAAATCTAAATTTGTCTACAGCATTGCACCAGTTTCACAATACCAGCTGAATAATCCACCGCAGTGCTCTTTTTGGAAGATGCCCTTTATTTGGAAAAAATACTCACACATTACATTCAGCAAAAGGTACAGATAAATCTGTGTATTTCATGCAATGAAAAATATTCTAATATGCAATATGAAAGTGAGTAAAAGCTTTTATGGCAGTGCCTTCAGGGCTGGTTCTGGCACATGAACATCATTCAAGGCAAGTGCCAAATAACCATTGAATTACACACACCTGAATTTCAAATCTTACAAGCCTTGTTGGTGCCTCAGTTTTGTACCATTCAAAGATCCTCCCTCTGCTGTTATCTCTACTTCAGTCTCTATGTGCTAAGTCCATACTGAACAAGTCACATCTTTCCACATGGAAACTGTTACTAGTTTAGTAAATCTCATCAAAGTGACTGCACAGTGACTCAAAAAGACTTGATTATTATCATCTGATTTGAGCTACAGATATTTTTGATGGGCCACCAAGTTTAATAAGTTGGCAACACAGTTGACCACCCATCACGCATAATTCTACCTGCACAATTATTAATTGTGTATAATTACCCAAATAAACTAATCCATTAATGACATCATTTTTTATTTATCCATAATGTATAAATTGCAATTTCATTAACAAAATTGTGTGCATAATAGACATGCATAAAGGTGAAACTAGCCCCTTACTGGTAATCTAGGGCATATTTTTCTTTGTGTATAAATTTTGATGCTAAAGTACGTGTGCTAAAGGAAGCAAGAGCAGTAGAAAATAGTAGACTTTTCATCCAAATCTGTTAGCTCTATTTAGAGGCTCGCACCCATCTTAAATGTCAATGGAAATGAGCAAAAACATTTTGTTAATGTTAAGACCTCATCAAAGGCCAATTGTGAGAAATCTAATGCTGCACTTATGCACTGGCCGTTGCTGAGTCTGTCTTTGTGCGGCAGGAGACGAGGAGAGGGCAGTCCAGGAGTCACATGGGAGTAGAGGCGGTGCTTCACTCACAGAACAAACCAGTGGCTCATTCACACCAGCGTCAGATACCTGGGCATGAAGGGGATCAGTGTATAAGGTTCAGACTCAGCAGGGCGGCTGTGACTGAAGTTCCACAAAGACCTTTGGGGACAGTCATCCGTCTGCAGTGCCATAATATTTAAGCCCCAGGATCCTTCCAAGCTCCCATAGTGATCTTCATAGAATTAGAGAGAACAGTAGGAGTCCATCATGCCTGTGACAGCTCTTTGAAGAGCTATCAATTAGTTCCACTTTCCTGCTCTTTCCCCATAGCCCTTCTCAGGAATCAGTTGCTTTGTAGCTCCCTTATGCTTATCTTTTAGCACTGAAACCAGCCATGGCTGCTTGGTCCCACTTATCCATGACCAGCTCCTATTATCTTGCATGCGGAGGGAAATGACTGTGCAACATGGTCCACATATTTTAACATCCTGCAGTGAAAGGGGGCCTTCTAAGGTTGGTATCGTGAGATAAATCAAGAGGAACAGGCAGCACATTAGGCTTGCTCACCCTCATCAACCCTTTGAGACTAATCTCTGTTAACTTTGTGTCCCTGCTGCTCTGTGCTTTACTGTGTACTTCCCCATCTTCATCAATGTTTGCATTTCCCGCTGGAGTTTCAATTGTGTGTGAGGATGGGTTTACGCTTTGCTTTCTGCTGCCTTCTGACTGAGCCCCAGACCACTTTCTTGATTCTTGCACTGTGAAGGGAGCAAACTAGACACTACTGCTTGGAATTTCTGCAGGGATCTTCTGATCGCAGTGAAAAATGTCTGGAGAAATGGTGTAAACCAGTGGTGGGCAAAATACAGCTCGCAGGCCGGATCCGGCCCGCCAATTGATTCAATCCCGTGGTTCTGAATGGAATGCCTAAATCCCCCATTTAAAAAAAAAACACGCCAATTTGCACATGCGTGAAAAATATACACAATTTGTGCATGCAAAGTAGTGAAGTAAGTGGATGATGAAGTGTTATATGACCTGAATCATGGGAAATTTGAATCGCTCGTAAAAATGTGTCCTATTATTATTCAGGAGGTAAGTCAAGGACCTCATCTCTGCGAAATAGTCTGATTCAGGCACTTCTCACAGGCCAGGTGTGATATTGGATTATTACAGACAGACAACAAAAGACAAGATGCTAAAAAGTGGATCATATGGATACTGGAGATGTGTCAGACTGCCTGGGGTTGCATAAAGTAGTCCAAGTAGTAGTTGGTACAAGCAGTAGTTGGGTTAACATTGTAGCCAGCTGAAGCTACAACAACAACAACTTGTATTTATATAGCGGCTTTAGTGTAGTAAAACATTCCAAGGCACATGTGAATAACAAAAGCATCTCTCTGGGTATGGTAGTTGTGCGCGATTTGGGCCTCGCTGGGGTTCGTTAAGTTTTGGGTAAACCTGTATCATGTTCATTAGCATGTTAATAAGTGTTATTTTTATTAAGTGTGGAAATTACATGAAGGGTTCTTTATACAATAAATGCCATAATAAATGTTTATGGTAGCTGTTGTTAACACAATTCATTTTATGTGTGCGGCCCCTCAACAGCTCACCAAAACTTGTTAAGTGGCCCTCCAGCCCAAATAATTGCCCATCCTTGGTGTAAACGGCCATTTGCGCCAGGGTTTCCACTGATCTTCCATTGGAATTATGGCAGGAGCTTGGGAATCCCTCATTAAAAACTCTACTCCTCTGAATACACTTATCCGCCTTGTATTGTGTTGTCATTACCTGAACAATTAAGCACTTGTGCACAGTGTGTATGAATAAGTTGCTTAACAAATGGTGTAAATCATGATTAATATCATAAAATTGATACCGATGAGGGAAGTGTTTTGACCCACCTTAGTGCACCCACCCACAATAAAGAAAAGCATACTTTCCCCCATCATGTCATCTAACTATCTTTGAATGTGTCTAAGGTCTTCACCTCCACAATCCTAACAGGAAGACCATTCCATGTGGGATCACTCTACAGGTGACAGTCTCCCTTGTTATTAGTTGCACAATTCTCAGTTCCCATGAAATGAAGTTTCTCCTGAGGAATCCAACACTAGTTTTACTCCTTACCCTCCACTGCCTTTAAAAATAAGGGTGTTGTGGATTAAGATAGGGTGATTCGGCACATGGGAATTAATTTCTCTGTATGGGTACAACAGTTTTTGAAAATGTCTATAGAATGACTACTATTTAATTTCATCTCCATATATGTCTTATGTACTATTAGTGGCAATTTGCTCCTTTGAAGTTCATTCATTTTTCATTATGAGTACTATTTTTAAAAAATCTATAAAACAGCCACTTAATTTAATCTCCATATATATCCTTTGCTCCTACTTTACAGAAATATTCTTACCTTATCACGGTGTTCTTTTCCAATGAAACATTTTTACAGACCTCCTTCTAGCTCCTCACAGTAATCAAGCTCTTTGTCTTTGGAGTGTTTTTGTGGGTTGCCCTACCTACATAGGAACGGAGTGGGCCATTCAGCCCCTTTAGCTTGTTCTGCCATTTAATTAGATCATGACTGATCTGTACCTCAACCCCATTTAACCTGCCTTTGATCCATATCCCTTTATACCCTTACCTAGTAAAATTCTAGCGATCTCAGTCTTGAAAATTTCAATTTACCCAGAAACCACAGCCTTTTGGGGGAGAGAATGCTAGAATTCCACTACCCTTTGTGTGAAAAAGTGCTTCCTGATTTCACTCCTGAATGGCATAACTCCAATTTTAATATGTGCCCCCTTATTCTGGATTCTCCCACCAGAGGAAATAGCTTTTCTGTATTTACTGTATTGAATCCTTTTATAACTTTTTTTTCCAAAAGAAAATATCATACCTTATGTTTTCTTGTTACTAGCTTATTTGTAATCAAAAGCAGTTCCAATACAGTTTAATTTTACTTCTGAAGAAGTGTACATGGTTATCCTTGTATAACAATTTGACTGGAAGGAGAAAAAAAACAAGAATAGTGTTTTATTTGAGGTTTTGGTTATTATTGCCTATTAAAAAAGGAAGAAATTGCATTTATATACACCTTTCACAAACCCAGGTCAGCCCAAAGCCATTCATAGCCAATGATGTAATGTAAGGAAATATGTTAGCCAAATTGCACACATCAATGTCCCACAAACAGCAATGAGATAAATGACTAGATGTAGGTTGAAGGGTAAATATTGGCCTGGTGAACTCGCCAGCTCTTCTTCTAAATAGTACCACGTGATCTTTTACATCCAACTGAGAAGGCAAACGGGGGTTCAGTTTAATGTCTCATCCGAAAGGCGGCACCTCCGACAGCGCAGCAGTCCCTCAGTACTGCATTGGAACGTCAGCCTAGATTACGTGTTCAAGTGTCTGGGTGGGGCTTCAACCTATGATTTTCATGACGTAGAGGAAAAAGTGCTACTACTGAGCCAGGGTGGATCTTTATATACAGGAAACTAGATTTATACCTAACTAAAGAGGGGGAATAAAGGCTTCCTCTCTTTCACAATGGGTGGGTGATGCATTATGTTAGAAAAACAGCTACCCTCTGACCTCTTAGACTGTCGCTGAAATTCAATCCACCAACAGAGAATTAGATTTCCTCTTTCTGATAGTTCCAAAAAGTCCAAAGTGCCATTAGTTTGAGAAATTCAGTTACCAAAAAGTAAAGAAAATTGTCCTCAGCGACATGCTGGCACTAATGGCTCAGCAGAGCTCATAAACTCAATGTATGGATAAATGAAGAGTGCAAACATTGAAACACCAGCACATTGAAACACTACTGAGCTGTCCCGGGACATGACCTTTAGACGCTTATCCTTTCATTGTTGAATGGGGCCTGGGAAAATAATTAGTTCCTCAATACTGTTATTGCTCACTCTAAAGGAGAAGTTCACACAAAATTAGTGAAGTCAAACAGTCGTGGAGACTTCTGGACTGAACTTTCTTTTGGTCAGAGACACGTAAATCAATTGTTGTTTAATGGCAAACAGCAGAGAATTTATAATCATTGCAGCCATTAATTCTCTGAAATGAAAATCAGATGATAGTATATAAACATGAATTATCAATCAATCATGTATACTGCATGGTAACTTTTAAAATAGTTAAATTGACCAAACAATAATTATGGAACAGTGTCTCACAGCAACTTCCTTGTGTGTGTTACTGTTGTTCTGTCCTACATGTAGCAGCAACACTCGTTAGTCAATGTCTTACAGAAAGGGCCAATATATTCACTACTAATTCAGTATTAGAACAGTGCTGACCCAAGATACATGCGACTGTCAGTCATTAATATATTTAATTTATTATTGCTTATATTTATCTTAATTCATTATCAAAGCAGTTTACCCTCAGAAGGAACAAGGGTAAAAACACTTTTTATCCCAACATAGGGGATTTGCAGCAAGCAAGATGCGAATCCGATTTATGCTCATCCTATTGCTTGGTAGCATCTTTCCTTCCTCCAGTGGAGCTTACTGCCATATCTATAGAGAGGGTTGTGCCAGTTGAAATTACGATGGGGAAGCCTTCATCTTCTGATACTATGAAATATGTTATTTTTATTCATATTTTAAAATAATCTAAATTCCTGTCTTCATCATAACAGGAGTCCAGACAATCAATAATGCATTTTTTCCCCTGACAAAAATGACGTCAAATGGAATCTCATGAAGAAAGACTAGTCAACAAATCCAGTGGCCATTCCTGCCATGTGAGTTCCAATACAAGGACCCAAAGCACCGAAAGTGCACCAAGGAATAATTTAAGCACATTGTGCAAGGGTAGGGCAGGGAGGACAATCTTATTTCCTGATCAGGTGCTAATCTCAAATACAACTAGCTGCTCTTGGACCGTTGCTAGTTCCAGGAAAGATGGATATCAGAGCAGTTGTCAGAAAGACAGGATCGACCATAGGCCATAGGGTGGAAACAGTACCATTTTTTCCTTACAGTTTGTTGTAAAGCAATCACATTTTGAAAAGTCTGATACAGTATGTCTTCATTTCTTCACCAAGAAGTCTAATAAATTGCACATTCAACTGAAATATCTGAAGGAAAGATCTAGAATTACATATAAAACATGTCTGACCTAATCAGCACAATCTAATGGATAATACAATATTCAAATGTGTATATATATATATATATACACATATATATACACAGATACTTGTGTACATACTGGCTGCAACCAACTCAAAACCACATACACCTCTAATTCATCCCAACAATCTACTGTTCCATATTTAATATAGACAGTGCGCTGGGTCCCCTTATTAATTGGACAAAACACCTTAACAAAATGCTGGAATATGCACAAGACGTTTCCTGTGTGTCACGTATATTTTGTTATTTTGCATTTCCAATATTATACATTCAAGATCCCTGCTGACCTATGCTGTCTGGCCATTGCAACATAACACCGGTCATTATTTGCATTCTTTATATAATAGCATAAATATTTTTTTAAAAGAAAACATTTTTGGAAGGATTTAGTCCAGTGTTGATGTATGGGATTGTTTGTAGGTTTAGGGCTAACATTGGGATGCTCAGCTGTGCCTTCTGAACAGGTCGTAACATCAGATGATTTACCCCTTTATTATCCTTGACCACTCTTTAATATCTATCTATCTATCTATATATATAATAATCTATGCACCATTCAAAATGAAGCATTCAATGGGATGGCTGCTTCACAGCAGCTCTTGTTATAGATGCATTCATTTACTAAGTCAAGTTCATTTTGATTTGTTATTGGTTTGGCTGCCAGTACCAGGCCAATGCGAGTAAGTCGATAAAGTATAGTGAAAAATAGTGTCTCAAATTTGAATTTCCCAAAACACCAGCATTAAAGTGTAAGAATTTAGTCACCATGCAAAATATTAACACAAGTGATAAGAACACGTCAATGTGCCTTCGCTTTAGTTCTTTCGGAGAGCGTGCCACATTGAGACGGGTTTCCTTAATGTTGCCAGCATCTGATTCCAGTGAGTGACGCCCATCCCACTGGTCTCGGGCCCAATGATGACATGTCCTATGTTCTCAGTTCTTCCATCTTCACAGCATTCAGCCACTGTTATTCTCAGGGACAATTCCTATGCCACAAGAAAAGCAATAGACGGGTCATTCAAACTCTCAAGAGAAAAATGGGACGAGCAGGGTCCAGTTAACGATACACTCTAGTGAAACCATTCGAAAATATCTTTCGTTAAGGGCAGTGTTTGTGCAATTAATACAGTCCTCACTGCTTATTAAGGGGTGCATTGGTGTTAACGTGATTTACCCGCGTTAAGCGATGGACGGTAAAACCAATCTCCGCTGCTGTGATCCCTGCGGCCGCTATTGGTCATTGAAATACAGATTGCGCTGGGATCCAGCTTCCACTCACTTCTGGACTCAATATAGAGTTCAACAATTTCAGACCATAACCTCTGCCCCTATGCTTTTTTTTCCATTTATTTATTTTTTCTCTCTCCCACATGGCAGCTGTCTTTCATTCTGTCAGTGCCATTTACACTTCATCTAGAGCCATCTTTTGTTTCTTAACTTGTCCCATTACCATCTCCTTTTGCCTTGCACCATCTCTTTAATCTCTCTTAATCTCTCCTGCCTTCCATCCTATCACAGACCTTCCCTTTTGTTCTTTCTTCCCCTCCCTGCACTCCCTGCCCCTACACTTGCTTAAAAACCTGTTCCATCGCCAGCTTTTTCCAGTTCTGACGAAGGGTCAGCGACCTGAAACGTTAACTGTTTCTCTCTCCACAGATGCTGCCTGACCTGCTGAGTATTTCCAGCTTTTTCTGTTTTTATTCCACTCACTTCCTGTACTGGCCGAAATGAGCGCTAGCGGAAAAGTGAGCCTGTCAGCAAAGAGAGAATCGCGGCAGAGACCCGTGGCAGCACCAACGCTCCCTGGAGTCCTCATCGTGGATAAAAACGGAATATCGCCCATCAGTAAATACCATACAGTGGATTAACGAAGTGTGAAGAACTCAAAATAGCCA
Organism: Somniosus microcephalus; assembly: GCF_052327205.1. Taxonomy (NCBI): domain Eukaryota; kingdom Metazoa; phylum Chordata; class Chondrichthyes; order Squaliformes; family Somniosidae; genus Somniosus; species Somniosus microcephalus. The sequence goes on along the minus strand of NC_141001.1, from coordinate 34,687,918 downwards.
GCATGCTTAGGACATTATAAGCGGCGCCTTTATAATTGACTCATGGCACCCGTGATAGGCGTGGATGGTGTAAGTGGTGTCCAGCACTGGATCAGGATACATTGACTGAAGATATGAGAAACTCTGTGCCTTGGGAATTCACTGTAGACACAATCGTGGGCTTCCATCCGTCTGCAGCACCATGCATCGAGACTCCAAATACTGTGCCATGTGTTGCCATCAGTAATTCTATTCTAGCACTTATTTATGTGATACAGTTACTCATATATCTAAAAAATTCAAAGCTGCGCTGCACTAGAACTGGGGAAAACAGAAAGTTACACCGAGATTGTACCTGGGTGTGACTGGATGATGGATAATTAGCTGTACTGTATCTTCAGATTAGATCAGTTGATCATAACACCCAGTGTAAAAAAAGAAAGACTTGCTTTTACACCAGTGCCTTTCACGACCTCAGGACGTCACAAAGCGTTTTACAGCCAAAGAAGTACTTTTGAAGTGTAGTCACTGTTATGATGCACTGAGAGAAGGGATGATTCTCTTGATACCCAGCACAGCTAATTATATTTACAGCCTCCGACAGATAACAGTCCACACTGGGTACAACTTGTACAATTCGACCAGAAACATTATAAATCAGTTTAGTCCAATTACTTTTATTACATCAGTTCCGCTTCTGAAACAGAAATTCATTTATATTGACCCAGCTGCAAAACAATGATATGATACAGAAGCTGATGTGTGAAATATTCACAGTGATGGCTGTAAAATAGAACCGATGGAGATTGGAGTGCCTACATCGATCAGTTTTGTGCTGCCAGTTATTTATGCTGAATGACACTTATAGGAACCACATAGTTCTGCTTTGGATGGCATATTGGCTCCAGTCCAATATTGGACAAAAGGAAAACCCTTCTGTCAGCTGTTACACACTCAGTCTAGGTTAAACATTGGACGCTGAAGGGCACAAATTCTTACCTGTAGAACAATCGCAGGAACTGAAAATATCATGGCTTCATTGAAAACAGGGTTGGGATCATCTCTCTTTATCGCTGTCTTTTTCTTACTTATTTTCCTTGTATCTTGAAGGAGATAAACTTTCACAAATGGATCTGTTCAGAGAAAAAGACAGGAGACATTTAGATGGAAATTAAAATCCATTCATCACATGTTTGCTGTACTGCATCTTTATTGTAAATATATGCATAGCTCAATTATAGGATGCTGCTGAGGTGGAGGAAAAGATTCTGCCTCTGGTACCAACTTTATTACGAATTTGTTCATAATTCTTCATTGGATAATAGAAAATATCAGACAAAACTATTAAAGGGTTTCTATATACCTTCACTTTATTTTTAAAATCAGCAAACCTATTGAAGGTCATCCTGGTAATGTATTAATCTAGTACTAAAGCTCTTTCTTAACTCTCCTTTTGTCAGAATTCCTCATACACCCAACTATTACAAATTATTGTACTTAGCTACAAAAGCAAAATCAATTCAGAGCAATATCTTATTGTCGATACAATTTATTACGAGGCGGGAGTAGTGTTAAAAGAGACGTAAAGCCAACTTACACTAGTTGAAAGCTGCTAAAATTAATTGATCAAAAGATACATCAATGGGATCAACAGACTACACAGACAGTGAATATAGGATAAACTCACGCTACATCCAGCGAATACCAACAGGATTAGCACACACTACACACAGTGAATAGTGACAGGATCAACACACACTACACACAGTGAATAGTGACAAGATCAACCCACAAGACACACAGTGAATAGTGACAGGATCAAACCACATGACACACAGTGAATAGTGACAGGATCAACACACACTACACACAGTGAATAGTGACAGGATCAAACCACATGACACACAGTGAATAGTGACACGATCAACCCACAAGACACACAGTGAATAGTGACAGGATCAAACCACATGACACACAGTGAATAGTGACAGGATCAACACACACCACACACAGTGAATAGTGACAGGATCAACCCACACTACACACAGTGAATAGTGACAGGATCAACACACACTACACACAGTGAATAGTGACAGGATCAAACCACATGACACACAGTGAATAGTGACAGGATCAAACCACATGACACACAGTGAATAGTGACAGGATCAACACACACTACACACTGTGAATAGTGACAGGATCAACCCACACTACACACAGTGAATAGTGACAGGATCAAACCACACGACACACAGTGAATAGTGACAGGATCAACACACACTACACACAGTGAATACTCATAGTATCAACGCACACAACACACAGCGAATACTCACAGGATCAACGCACACTACACACAGTGAATAGTGACAGGGTCAACACACACTACACACAGTGAATAGTGATAGGATCAAAACACACTACACACAGTGAATAGTGACAGGATCAACACACACTACACATACCATTTGCCTTCTTAACCGCCTGCTGCACCTGCATGCTTACCTTCAGCGACTGGTGCACAAGGACACCCAGGTCTCGTTGCACTTCCCCTTCTCCCAATCTATTGCCATTCAGATAATAATCTGCCTTCCTGTTTTTGCTACCAAAGTGGATAACCTCACATTTATCCACGTTATATTGCATCTGCCATGCTTCTGCCCAATCACCCAACCTGTCCAAATCATCCTGGAGTTTCTCTGCATCCTCCTCACAGCACACACGCCCACCCAGCTTTGTGTCATCTGCAAATTTGGAGATATTACATCTAGTTCCCTTGTCTAGATCAGTAATATATATTGGCCCAGTAATTCCGGTCCCAACGCGTGAGTACGGACGGGGTACTCACACGTGGGCCCGTTGGAAGTGCCGGATTTCAGCATGCACAGCGCATGCGCGGAAAACCGGCATTTCCTCTCCTCTGAACCAAGGGGTTAAGGGGCGGTTCCCTAGCGACGTTTGAGGCAGCGAGTACGCGTTGAACTTCGTTTTTTTTGACAGGTTTGTCTGTGCGTGAAGGCCTCCACTTTTTACGAATGTAAAAAGCAGACGTAAGGACTCAGTTTTAAAAGGTAAGTGGTCTAATAATTAAAGTTAGAATTTTTTTTCCACAGGTTTATTATTTTTTAAGAATTTACAGTAAGGTAAGTGTATTTTTGGGCCCGATTTCTTGAAAAAGAATTTTTGGCAGAAATTTGAATAATTGTTTAAAATAGTTTTTTAAAGTTATTAATAGTTAATTTAATTATTGGAATGTTTTTTTAACTTTTATTTAAAGTTTAAGTAGTGTTTTGGGCGCCCGGAGTTTTCATGAGTTTGACAGGTCTTATGTCTAACTCATGAATGGACTTTTGTAAACTCCCATTGGTTGCCCAGTGCTCACGTGATCCCAGCCGGCTCATCGCACTAAGTACGCCGCTGGATCACGCACGCACAGCGCGCCGGGAGCTGAACCGAGCCACAGACCGGAAATCCACGCAGGCCTAGTCTTCAAATGTTAGCGCGATATGTAAGTGTAGGTCGGGGGCTTGCACCCGCGGGAAGCCCCCGACCCGAATTTCTGGGCCATTGTGAATAGCTGGGGCCCAAGGACCGAGCCTGTCTAGATACAGTGAATAGTGACAGGATCAACCCACACTACACACAGTGAATAGTGACACGATCAAGACACAATACAAATACTGAATAGTGACAGGATCAACCCACACGACACACAGTAAATAGTGACAGGTTTAACACAAACTACACACAGTGAATAATGACAGGATCAACCCACACTACACACAGTGAATAGTGACAGGATTAACGGATGCTGCACAGTGAATAGTGACAGGATCAACCCACACTACATACTGTGAATAGTGACAGGATCAACCCACAATACAAATACTGAATAGTGACAGGATCAACCCACATGACACACAGTAAATAGTGACAGGATTAACACACACTACACACAGTGAATAGTGACAGGATCAACACACATTACGCACCGTGAATAGTGACAGGATCAACCCACAATACAAATACTGAATAGTGACAGGATCAACCCACACTACACACAGAGAATAGTGACAGGAACAACACACTACACACAGTGAATAGTGACAGGATCAACCCACACGACACACAGTGAATAGTGACAGGATCAACCCACAAGACACACAGTGAATAGTGACAGGATCAACCCACTCTACACACGCTGAATAGTGACAGGATCAACACACACTACACACAGTGAATAGTGACAGGATCAACCCACACAACACACAATGAATACTCACAGGATTAATCTACGCAACACACAGTGAATAGTGACAGGATCAACACAAACTACGCACACTGAATAGTGACAGGATCAACTCACACTACACACAGTGAATAGTGACAGGATCAACCCACACTGCACACAGTGAATAGTGACAGGATCAACCCACACTACACAGAGTGAATGGTGACAGGATCAACACACGCTACACACAGAGAATAGTGACAGGATCAACACACACTACACACAGTGAATAGTGACAGGATCAAACCACATGACACACAGTGAATAGTGACAGGATCAACACACACTACACACTGTGAATAGTGACAGGATCAACCCACACTACACACAGTGAATAGTGACAGGATCAAACCACACGACACACAGTGAATAGTGACAGGATCAACACACACTACACACAGTGAATACTCATAGTATCAACGCACACAACACACAGCGAATACTCACAGGATCAACGCACACTACACACAGTGAATAGTGACAGGGTCAACACACACTACACACAGTGAATAGTGATAGGCTCAAAACACACTACACACAGTGAATAGTGACAGGATCAACACACATTACACACAGTGAATAGTGACATGATCAACCCACACTACACACAGTGAATAGTGACAGGATCAACACACACTACACATACCATTTGCCTTCTTAACCGCCTGCTGCACCTGCATGCTTACCTTCAGCGACTGGTGCACAAGGACACCCAGGTCTCGTTGCACTTCCCCTTCTCCCAATCTATTGCCATTCAGATAATAATCTGCCTTCTTGTTTTTGCTACCAAAGTGGATAACCTCACATTTATCCACGTTATATTGCATCTGCCATGCTTCTGCCCAATCACCCAACCTGTCCAAATCATCCTGGAGTTTCTCTGCATCCTCCTCACAGCACACACGCCCACCCAGCTTTGTGTCGTCTGCAAATTTGGAGATATTACATCTAGTTCCCTTGTCTAGATCAGTAATATATATTGGCCCAGTAATTCCGGTCCCAATGCGTGAGTACGGACGGGGTACTCACGCGTGGGCCCGTTGGAAGTGCCGGATTTCAGCATGCACAGCGCATGTGTGGAAAACCGGCATTTCCTCTCCTCTGAACCAAGGGGTTAAGAGGCGGTTCCCTAGCGACGTTTGAGGCAGCGAGTACGCGTTGAACTTCGTTTTTTTTGACAGGTTTGTCTGTGCGTGAAGGCCTCCACTTTTTACGAATGTAAAAAGCAGACGTAAGGACTCAGTTTTAAAAGGTAAGTGGTCTAATAATTAAAGTTAGAATTTTTTTTCCACAGGTTTATTATTTTTTAAGAATTTACAGTAAGGTAAGTGTATTTTTGGGCCCGATTTCTTGAAAAAGAATTTTTGGCAGAAATTTGAATAATTGTTTAAAATAGTTTTTTAAAGTTATTAATAGTTAATTTAATTATTGGAATGTTTTTTTAACTTTTATTTAAAGTTTAAGTAGTGTTTTGGGCGCCCGGTGTTTTCATGAGTTTGACAGGTCTTATGTCTAACTCATGAATGGACTTTTGTAAACTCCCATTGGTTGCCCAGTGCTCACGTGATCCCAGCCGGCTCATCGCACTAAGTACGCCGCTGGATCACGCACGCAAAGCGCGCTGGGAGCTGAACCGGGCCACAGACCGGAAATCCACGCAGGCCTAGTCTTCAAATGTTAGCGCGATATGTAAGTGTAGGTCGGGGGCTTGCACCCGCGGGAAGCCCCCGACCCGAATTTCTGGGCCATTGTGAATAGCTGGGGCCCAAGGACCGAGCCTGTCTAGACACAGTGAATAGTGACAGGATCAACCCACACTACACACAGTGAATAGTGACACGATCAAGACACAATACAAATACTGAATAGTGACAGGATCAACCCACACGACACACAGTAAATAGTGACAGGTTTAACACACACTACACACAGTGAATAGTGACAGGATCAACACAAACTACACACAGTGAATAATGACAGGATCAACCCACACTACACACAGTGAATAGTGACAGGATTAACAGATGCTGCACAGTGAATAGTGACAGGATCAACCCACACTACATACTGTGAATAGTGACAGGATCAACCCACAATACAAATACTGAATAGTGACAGGATCAACCCACATGACACACAGTAAACAGTGACAGGATTAACACACACTACACACAGTGAATAGTGACAGGATCAACACACATTACGCACCGTGAATAGTGACAGGATCAACCCACAATACAAATACTGAATAGTGACAGGATCAACCCACACTACACACAGAGAATAGTGACAGGAACAACACACTACACACAGTGAATAGTGACAGGATCAACCCACACGACACACAGTGAATAGTGACAGGATCAACCCACAAGACACACAGTGAATAGTGACAGGATCAACCCACTCTACACACACTGAATAGTGACAGGATCAACACACACTACACACAGTGAATAGTGACAGGATTAATCTACGCAACACACAGTGAATAGTGACAGGATCAACACAAACTACGCACACTGAATAGTGACAGGATCAACTCACACTACACACAGTGAATAGTGACAGGATCAACCCACACTACACACAGTGAATAGTGACAGGATCAACCCACACTACACAGAGTGAATAGTGACAGGATCAACACACGCTACACACAGAGAATAGTGACAGGATCAACACACACTACACACAGTGAATAATGACAGGATCAACCCACACTACACACTGTCAAGAGTGACAGGATCAACACAAACTACGCACACTGAATAGTGACAGGATCAACTCACACTACACACAGTGAATAGTGACAGGATCAACCCACACTACACACAGTGGATAGTGACAGGATCAACCCACACTACACACATTGAATACTCATAGGACCAACCCACACTACTCACAGTGTATAGTGACAGGATCAACCCACACTACACACAGTGAATTGTGACAGGATCAACCCACACTACACACAGTGAATAGTGACAGGATCAACGCACACTACACATAGTGAATAGTGACAGTATCAACCCACACTACACACAGTGAATAAAGACAGAATCAAACCACACTTCACACAGTGAATAGTGACAGGATCAACACACACAAGACACAGTGAATAGTGATAGGATCAACACACACAAGGCACAGTGTGTAAGAATTCGCAATAATTTACAGTTCTGAAGATTCATTTTTCTGATTAAAGAATCCCTGGGCATTGTGCTTTTAAATTTCCAGGGATAAAAATGGCTGTCACCACATGGCCAAAGACAAAGGACAATGCTTTGTTTACAAAGCAATTGAATGCTATTAGCATTTGTTTGTATATCGAGTGGATACATCTAAACTGCAGAAGAGACTTTTGTACCTTGAATGGGAAACGTTTAACATTTGAATGGGTTCTAAATCACCCAGCACTGGACAATAGAGCAGTTGTATCTCCCTTTTGTTTCAGCCCAGGGAGCTCCGGAAGACACATTAACCCAGTCTAACCACTTTGAGTTAGCCAATCACAGCTTTCTCTTGTGTATTGGACCCTGTTGGGTGGGGAATTTTGCACACAGCCCTTGCAAGGCAGAACGGCAGGGGCCGCACCAGGTATAAAGATAGCGGCTGAGAAGCTATCGCTCTCTCTCTTACTTCGCTGGACCACAGGTGAGCAGGGTGTTCTGACTCCTCAACAAAGCAACCTAGTTAAGGAGTTTGGGGGATGGTGATTTAAGGGAATTGCTAAGATTGTTTAAATAACATTGTAGCCATTGTATCCCTCGTTTTCGCCGTCTGCAACCCCCCTGATATATAGTTTTACTGTAATTACTGTGTTCGTGTGGTATAGTTTGATATTTTGATTATAGTTTCTTTTAGTTAATAAAACTTGATTTTTTTCTCTCATCCAAACTACGTGTCTGTTTTAATATCAATAATTATAAGCCCTGCAATCAGAACTGGAAGGTGGGGTAGCGATTCGAAACCGCAGTTTTAAAATTGGTTTTATTGGAATTGGTCTGATGTGCAGGCAAAGGCTGCAAGACCAGGAAAATTACTTTAAACCAGTTTAAAGAAGCCCCCAAACCCTTACAATGGTGACCGTGGGCAGGACTGCAGGCCGTTTTTGATATGATAAGTGGTCTGGATCTAGAGAAAGCATCAGTTATTGTCTTTCTTGCTTTCAGTCTGTGGGCAGCCCTGCGGAAGGTAGTAGCAGTGTGTAAGCTGACCTATCGGGGTATAGGTGGCTGGGCTAGGAAGGGTGAGATGGGAGAGCAGGAGGAGTTTAAAGAGGCCAAGAATCGGGAGTCCCAGCTTGAAAAATGCCAGGCGGAGGTAGAACGCCTCAGAGAGGTGTATGAGGCCAGAGCTAGTGGTATGAGGGTGCGGGAAGAGAATGCACGCCTCACACTAGAGGTCACGAAATGCCAGGCATTTATAGAGCGCCTTGTGCAGGAAGTCACAGAGGCGAGGGACAGAGAGATGAGGCTACAAGAGGAGAACGCACACCTCACCCAAGAAGCTAGCGAGGGAGAGAGCCATGCGAGAAACGAGATAGAATTCCTAAAGTACCAAATCACTGAGGCCAGGGAAAATGAGATGAGACTGTGGGAAGAGAATGCCAGGTTTGGTGAAGCAGATCATAGCCCCTGTAGAGCAGAGATAGAAAGCCTTAACATGGCTTTAAAGATAGCAAGGGGAATGATTTGCGTGATCAGCCTGAAGGCAGGTCAGCTGGACTTTACTGGCAGCCCAAGTAGAACCACCCCACAGGCAGCACCCAGAACGGTGCTGGATTGGGAATTAGAGACCCCAAGACCGCAGCCCACAGCTCCGAGTCTTGAGGAGCTCTGGCAGCGAGGAGGGGTGGACAATGGGGTGGTAGAAGAGCATCAGCAGGTCCCGCTAGGCAGGCGGGGACCAGGACCAATGTACCCTCTCCAACAACGGAGGTACGGTCCGCCCGTGAGGAGTGAACCTGAGAATAGGAATCCTCAGCCCACAGCATGTTCGAGTTCACAGGCAAGCACTGTGGCTTGTGTGGGGGGAGGAGCCATTCATATTCAGAGTAAGCTGTTTAAGCCAGGGAACAGGAAAGGAGATTTCTGGGACCCCTGTAGAGCAGGTCCAGTAGCAGAAATCCGGGACAAGGGAGGCACACAGGGGATAGTTTTGGCCCCAGGAAAAAGGCAGGTCCAAAATTCCCCAGTTAAAGCCACCTGGGTGAGGGAACATGAGTTTGCTGTCCATGCAAGTTCAAGTTCACAGCCTACAAAAACAGGAACTGTGACTTGTTTCCGGGGAAGAGCAGACAAACCCAGAGAGAGATTTGCACCGGCAGGCTGCCAGGTACATTATACAGTGCGGGCTATTTGGACATGGGGGAGAAGGTTCCCAGCCAGCTGGGGCTGTGACCCAAGCTCAGGGTCCGCCAGCCAAAGTTTCCCCCGTAGAGACACCCCTCAGAAGGTCTCAGCGGGTGCCCCAGCCTAAGAAAGCATGGTCACCCACTTTACAGTGGAGTAGGGCGGCCTCCCGAGCCAGGGAGAAGCCAGAGAACAGGAGTCCCCACTCAACAGCCATAAGCTGCGAGGGACCAGAGACAGGAGGCAGTCCAGCTTCGCTGCAGCCAGCAGCAATCTGCGACAGTGCCAGAGATTAGACTGGCCGTCCGGAGACGGGCGGCATTTGTATTAAAGCTATGTGTGTGAATATAGCGTGTACCAAAGGTGTATTTTAAGTTTTGTTGATTTAACTAGTTTCAAGTTAAAGTGCAAAGAGTTTAAGTTTACATGTGTGCCGAATGTTTGTATTTTGGTCCGAGGTCAAGGGACCCGACCATGTCTCCACCTAAGGCAGCAGGTCAGTGAGACCTGGCTGCATGTCCTTTTAAGTTTTTGCAGGAGATTGGAAAATGAAGCAGCCATGTTCGCCCAGCCCGAGCTGGACATCGAATGAAGATACGGAATGTTGGGGATCACCTCGCCACTGGACGAATCCAGGAGACCCCGCAGCGGTCTTCGGGAAAAACCGGACAGAGTCCGGAGGAACTTGCCTACTCCTCCTACGGGGAGGAGATGGCCCCAGCTGGGTGGGGCACGGCCCCCAACCCAGCACTATCCTGACCGAAGTTCACTTGCGGGAGACCTCGCTGTTGAGGAGTCATGATGGGGAAGCGCGGGCGCCTTGTGATAGGGACGCGTTCCCCGGGGGTGGGTGGTGATGGCCCGGGAAGATTGTATGGAGGAGGGGGAGACCCAAGAGTCGCGTGGGTGCGGTTGGGGGAGGAAGGTACTCACCCGGGGGCCCACGGGCAAAGAGGATAAGTGTGGCTGGGAAGGATGAGTGGGTGGCCGGATCAGTGTGGGGCCAGGGAGAGCCGCCACACAGGCACCCATCATTTTCTGCAGCCAGTCGAGGGAAGACGGGAGGGGGAGGGACTGGGAGTCATGAGATCCCATACTCCCCGGTCTCGGTCTGTGCCAAGGTAATTTAAGCGTGAGGGGTACCCCGCCTCCACAAAGGGACAAGGGAACAGTTCGGGGCTGGCGGAGCAGGCTGGTTGGTAAATCCATTCTGCCTGTTTTAAAGTTTAAGATGATCAAAGGGGGGTGGAAGGTACTTTTACTGCCCGAGTGGGAGGAGCAATGCCCACTCGAATTTCGCGACCCACCATCGGCACGTGATGATCGGGGTTCATTTAAGCATGTTGTTTAATGATTTTTTGTATTTTGTGTTACAGCCCCAAGTTGAGCAGAGGCGTAGGACCCTCTCCGTGCTTGGGATCATTTTGATTACATTGTGTAACTAAGATTGCAACATTTTGTAATAACTTATGATGTAAAAAAGGTGATTGTAAATTTGGTTTACACTGTATAATCTTACAAGAGTGTAGGGGTATGAGAACCCTTATTGAAAACCGAAGTATCTGTAAGATGCCAACCGTACCATGGTTTTTTTTTTCTTGAATTAAAGGGGAATAGACGGGATGGGGATCAGTGGCAGATAGCTATTAGGTAAATACAGGGGATGGTTGTTTATGGGGGGTCAGAAATTATTGCTCATTTCTTCAAGAGGATACTACAAGCAAGCTGGAAGTATCCAAGGGCGGACTGTAAGAATTCGCAATAATTTACAGTTCTGAAGATTCATTTTTTTGATTAACGAATCCCTGGGCGATGTGCTTTTAAATTTCCAGGGATAAAAATGGCTGTCACCACATGGCCGAAGACAAAGGACAATGCTTTGTTTACAAAGCAATTGAATGCTATTAGCATTTGTTTGTATATCGAGTGGATACATCTAAACTGCAGAAGAGACTTTTGTACCTTGAATGGGAAACGTTTAACATTTGAATGGGTTTTAAATCACCCAGCACTGGACAATAGAGCAGTTGTATTTCCCTTTTGTTTCAGCCAGGGAGCTCCGGAAGACACATTAACCCAGTCTAACCACTTTGAGTTAGCCAATCACAGCTTTCTCTTGTGTATTGGACCCTGTTGGGTGGGGAATTTTGCACACAGCCCTTGCAAGGCAGAACGGCAGGGGCCGCACCAGGTATAAAGATAGCGGCTGAGAAGCTAGCTCTCTCTCTTACTTCGCTGGACCACAGGTGAGCAGGGTGTTCTGACTCCTCAGCAATGCAACCTAGTTAAGGAGTTTGGGGGATGGTGATTTAAGGGAATTGCTAAGATTGTTTAAATAACATTGTAGCCATTGTATCCCTCGTTTTCGCCGTCTGCAACCCCCCTGATATATAGTTTTACTGTAATTACTGTGTTCGTGTGGTATAGTTTGATATTTTGATTATAGTTTCTTTTAGTTAATAAAACTTGATTTTTTTCTCTCATCCAAACTACGTGTCTGTTTTAATATCAATAATTATAAGCCCTGCAGTCAGAACTGGAAGGTGGGGTAGCGATTCGAAACCGCTGTTTTAAAATTGGTTTTATTGGAATTGGTCTGAAGTGCAGGCAAAGGCTGCAAGACCAGGAAAATTACTTTAAGCCAGTTTAAAGAAGCCCCCAAACCCTTACAAGTGAATAGTGACAGGATCAACCCACACTACACACAGTGAATAGTGACAGGATCAACCCACAATACACATACTGAATAGTGACAGGATCAACCCACACAACACAGAGTAAATAGTGACAGGATCAACACACACTACACACAGTGAATAGTGACAGGATCAACCCACACTAAACACAGTGAATAGTGACAGGATCAACCCACAATACACATACTGAATAGTGACAGGATCAACCCACACAACACAGAGTAAATAGTGACAGGATCAACACACACTACACACAGTGAATAGTGACAGGATCAACCCACACTACACACAGTGAATACTCACAGGATCAACACACACTACACACAGTGAATAATGACAGAATCAACCCACACTACACACATTGAATAATGACAGAATCAAACCACACTTCACACAGTGAATAGTGACAGGATCAACACAAACTACGCAAACTGAATAGTGACAGGATCAACCCACACTACACACAGTGAATAGTGACAGGATCAACACACACTACACACACTGAATAGTGACAGGATCAACCCACATTACACACAGTGAATACTCATAGGATCAACCACACTACACACAGTGAATAGTGACAGGATCAACCCACACTACTCACAATGCATAGTGACAGGATCAACCCACACTAGGCACAGTGAATACTCAAGGATCAACACACACTACACACAGTGAATATTGACAGGATCAACCCACACTACACACAGTGAATAGTGACAGTATCAACCCACACTACACACAGTGAATAATGACAGAATCAAACCACACTTCACACAGTGAATAGTGACAGGATCAACACACACAAGACACAGTGAATAGTGACAGGATCAACCCACACTACAGACAGTGAATAATGACAGAATCAAACCACACTTCACACAGTGAATAGTGACAGTATCAACCCACACTACACACAGTGAATAGTGATAGGATCAACACACACAAGACACAGTGAATAGTGACAGGATCAACCCACACTATACACAGTGAATACTCACAGGATCAATACACACGACACACAGTGAATAGTGACAGGATCAACCCACACTACACACAGTGAATACTCACAGGATCAACACACACTACACACAATGAATAGTGACAGGATCAACCCACACTACGCACAGTGAGTAATGACAGAATCAAACCACACTTCACACAGTGAATACTGACAGGATCAACACACACAAGACACAGTGAATAGTGATAGGATCAACACACGCTACACACATTGAATAGTGACAGGATCAACCCACACTACACACAGTGAATAGTGACAGGAACAACCCACACTACACACAGTGAATAGTGACAAGATCAACACACGCTACACACAGTGAATAATGACAGCATCAGCACACACTACACACAGTGAATAGTTACAGGATCAAACTACACTACACACAGAGAACAGTGACAGGATCAACCCACACTAGACAAAATGAATAGTGACAGGGTCAACACAAACTACACACACTGAATAGTGACAGGATCAACACACACAAGACAGTGAATAGTGATAGGATCAACACACATTGAATAGCGACAGGATCAACCCACACTACGCACAATGCATAGTGACAGGATCAACCCACACTAGGCACAGTGAATACTCAAGGATCAACACACACTACACACAGTGAATATTGACAGGATCAACACACACAAGACACAGTGAATAGTGACAGGATCAACCCACACTACGCACAGTGAATAATGACAGAATCAAACCACACTTCACACAGTGAATAGTGACAGGATCAACACACAATACATAGTGACAGGATCAACCCACGCTGCACAGAGTGAATACACAATGGATCAACCCACACTACACAGAGTGAATACACAATGGATCAACCCACACTACACACGCTAAATAGTGACAGGATGAACCCACGCTGCACAGTGAATACTCACAGGATCAACCCACACTACAAACAGTGAATAGTGACAGGATCAACCCACAATACACACAGTGAATAGTGGCAGGATCAACACACACTACACGCAGTGAATAGTGACAGGTTCAACCCATGCTGCACAGTGAATGCTCATAGTATCAACCCAGACTACGCACCGTGAATAGTGACAGGACCAACCCACATGATACACAGTGAATAGTGACAGGATCAACCCACACTACACACCGTGAATCGTGACAGGATCAACACACATTATACACAGTGAATAGTGACAGGATCAACCCACACGACACACAGTGAATACTCACAGCATCAACCCACACTACACAATGAATAGTGACAGTACCATCCCACATGACGCACAGGCCTAGAAATTCGGTATAGCCGCGTTTGGGGTGCTAGTCCTGGCGATGCGCAAATTTTAGCGACAGGCGCAATTTAGTGCGATATTGGGTTGCAGCGCCCCTAAATGTGATTGCGGCGCTAAATCAGATGCTGCACGCTACTCCTAAGGTGCTAACCCGGCGGCGCAACCCAATTTTACGGCGGCGGGGCACAGCGAGGGTGCTGTCAATAATCACTTTCCCTCAGACACACTGGCGCCGGCCAGCTCTTAAAGGGGCAGGTCAATTGGCATCACCAGACACACTCACTGCCTTGTAAGCCTTCAAAGCGGTGGGAGCCTACCTGTGGCGCACCAGCCTAGCAAGACATGGAAAGGGTGAGGCAGAGGGCGGAACACCTCACTGATGGGGCATTGGATGCTTTGGTTGGTGCAGTGGAATCAAGGCCAAGGAAGATGGTCGGAATGTGATTTATGTTTTGGACAGTCTCCCGGGTGTGAGAGGCAGTTATGTGTCAGTGTATTCGTTTTGCCTTCTGTTGCCATAGCTTTCTCATGTTTGAAGGAACCACATTTTGTGTAATGAAACACTTTCTTCATTTACAATGGCCATGCCTGCTATTTACATGCATCTTGCCCTTCACAGGCTTGGGGGTATCAGACCGGTTCCATTCCTCTTCTTGGAATGGCAGCAAGCATTCCGTGAGAGGGGCCCAGAAGTTACTTCTGATCAGCCTCTGACGCGCAGCCTGAGAAGAGCCGCTCGCGTAGAAGTTCAGGCCAGCAGGCATCTTCTCAGCCACCGACAAAGGTGTCCTGCACCTTATCTGAGGCTGCAGATCTGGCTGAAGCAGCTGGCACAGCTCAGTCACCACCTCCTTTCTAAATCGCAGCCTTCTGACACACTGCTCCTCCGGCATGTTCATGTAGGAAAACTGCAGTCGGAAAACCCTGCCAGTGTAAGGTCTGCTGCGGCGACGTCTGTTGGCCCTCCTCCGTCTGGCCATGCCCGCCCCCCTCTCCCAGCGTCTCAGTGCCCTTTCCAGATGATTCAGCAGCAGGACGTTCCCCTCCAATGCAGCCCCCATAATAAGTGCCCACAGGAAGGTTCCCCATTGTCAAGGCTCACCAACAGCAAGGTGATGGTCAGAAGGCTGAAGATCATCTGTCTGTGCTGGCTCAGTGGTCAAATGGCACTCAGTGTGCAGCTCAGCAACTCTTTGTAGCTCTCGAGGAACTTGTGCTCCAAAAGTGGCTGCCACTTTTAAACCACACCAGACCCCTTTAAATAACGCTCCTCCGGCCTGAGAGCGACTTGGTAAGGTCCAGGTAAGCTGTCACTATTAGCACCAGGCGCCACTGAATTTCCGGTCCGGGGCGCCCAAAAGGTGTTGCACACTCAAATGACGTCATAATCAGCCTGCGCCCATGAGAGGGCACTAAGATTTAGCGGCGGCGCTAAATGCATGCTCAATATGGGGCGAGGTGCTAGGCGCTTTGCGCCCGCCCGGAAATTGGCTAGCGCCCCACTTCTCGGCCTCTTTAGGCGTTAATCAGTGGTGCTAACTGTTAAATCTGTGAGTTGTTCAAGTAATTAATACTCAGACTTAATCAGTAACAATAAAACAGGTCTTTACTGGTTGGAGGTAGGGACTATACGTAGGTCTTTACTTCATGCCCACAGGCGTGAACTGAGGGGAGATCAGTACCCACAGTACTATTTATACCCCTATGGCCAGGAGTGGTACTGCGTATCACTACGCCCAACAAGTAGTGCAGTCCTGTCCATAGGTTCAAAGTAGCACACATATTACATACACAACATTCCTCCCTTCCTAGCTTTACAGTCATCTCCCCATTTAACATAACGTAATAACATATATACATATATAACTTCAGGTTTACATAACAGAATAACATAGATACATAGATAACTTCATGTCAAAACAGATCACAGATTCAGTCTCTGCGGAAAACAGTTCACAGATTCAATCTCTGTGGTGGAGTCGGTTCACGTTGCTGGAGTGACTCATTCAATAATCCTTCCATGGATTTAACAGTTTGAACTTCCGAACTGAATTGGCTCCGTTCGGAGGGACCACATGTGTGATCTGGTAGAGGTGATAATGGTTCAGATGGGTCATCTTCTGTTTTTACTTTTCCTTTTCTGCTTCTTGGAGACTCTCTGGGCTCCATTGTCAGCTGCCACAGCTGCCAGCTGCATGCGCAGTTCCTCCTTCTCTTCCTCCTGTTTCCGTCGTAGAGCCAGCTTCTCCCGATGTTCCGTAGACTTTTGGTGCTCCTCCATGATTTCTGCACTTTGGGAGTTGAAGTTACAAGCTGGGCAGGACAGGACATCGTAATATTCGGTGTCGTCCACCAGGTCATAGTAATATTCGGTGTCGTCCTGAGCTAGACCAGTGAGAGGGTCGTCTATTTCCTCCATACCCAGCTGGACGTTAGCCAGCTCTTGTTCCAAATCCAGACATCTTTCCTGAAGAGACTTCTTCATGTGTACCTCTGCATCCAGCTTTTTCTGGGCTTTCAGCAAGTCGTTTACTAGTGACCTCATTTGTGATTTTAATACTTCAACTTCCTTTGGAGATTGATTGATCGGACTATGCAATCCCTCTACTGGAGCAGCTGTTTCAGCGGTCTGTTGTTCTACGTTGACGTGAGTCAGCGTACTTTTGGCATCCAAGGGCTGCTCTGTTGCAGTCATCTCAGTCTGTGTTGCCACCTCAGCTCTTCCAATAACCTTTGAGAGCTCCGAACCCCTTTCGTTTGAATATTGAAGTTCGTGTTCAAGTTTTTCCCATTTCAGAGTCCTGTCCTTCAGCATATGCAGGAGTTGGCTGACCGTTAACTCCTCTGACATCAGACGTTTTGTGTGCTCCTGTTCCATTTTCTCCATCAGCTGCTTCTGTTGTCTTTCCAGATTCTCCAACTCTATATCAAAGAACTCTTTCGTTGCATTCAACTCTTGCTCACAACGGCGAAGCATTTGTTCTAATTGCTGTTGTAGTTTGAAATGGAGTTGAGTTCGAGCCCGGTGTCCCTCAGAAATGGGCACATCAGTAGACTTGCCAGACTCAGAATCCACAGTTAAACTATGTTGTTGTTGCTCAGTGGAATTCTGTGCTGAAACTTTGTCTTTTGCACCTGAGTTGGGCTTACCATCATCCGTTCCAGAGTCTGGGCCGACTATCTTCACCCAGTTCTCACTCGTTATTGTTTGTAGGAAATGCCAGTCCATATTCATTTTCCTAATCCACTCCCGTCCTAGTAGTGGAGGACCTCCTTCAGATATCACATATAAGTCCATTATTTGACTGTCTTCGCCCTTGTGGACCACTGCAACCTCTATTTTCCCGATGGGGTACACTCTTTGCCCCGTGTATGTTTCCAATATAATCCCCGTATCCTGTAGGGGAATATGTTGGAATAACTTTCCGTAATCTTTCTTATTTATGACCGTCAATGCCGATCCAGTGTCCAATTCCAGTTTTACTTGGACTCCTTCTATCTGAAGAGTGACCCAAATTGTCTGGAGGTCTGCACCCTTACCAGCGTTGAGTACTCTTAAGCTAGCCAGTTCATTACTGCTAGCGTCTGAATCGGACTCCTGTTCGGTCACCTTGTGTACCTTTGCGTATTTTCCTTGCGGTGACTTCTTGTTGCTGGTCTTCTTCGCTGACCTGCATACTCTAGCTATATGTCCAAGCCTACCACAAGTTCTACATTCTTGGTTTTTAAACCAACACTGGTTCTGATCATGCGTTGTCTTTCCACAACGATAACATTTGCCAGAACTCACACCCAATTTGTGTGCACTGAGCTCCGGTGACCGTAGCTGCATTACTGCCGTGCCTCTCGCTGCGGCTTCGTGTGCTGCTGCCATAGTGACCGCCTTCTCAAGCGTCAGCTCATTCTCCTCGAGCAGTCGCTTTTGTGTGTCCTGTTTAAATAAACCACACACAAATTTGTCTCGAAGTGCCTCTGTCAGTCCCGTTCCAAACTGGCAATATTTCGCTAATTTACGCAATTCCAGCAAATAATCAGCATTGCTTTCATGCTGTAGCTGCCTTCTGTCATAAAATTTAAATCGTTCCGCTAGCATCAGCGGCGTGGGGTTCAGATGATCTTTCAGGACAGTAACAATCTCATCGAACGTCTTATTCGCCGGTTCATCTGGTGATAACAGGTGTTTCAATTGCCCGTATGTCTTCGCACCCATTAAATTTAATAATGTTAGAGCTTTATCTTGGTCACGAATTTTATTGGCCTTACAATAATTTTTTACTCTTTCAACATATATGGCCCAATCTTCGAGGTCACTATCAAAGGTGCTAATATTCCCGTGTTTAGGCATTGTAGATTTGCAATTTCTCAGATTTTCTTTTTTTACTGCTATCCAAGATGGCGGCTTCCCGCTCTTGCCGTCGTCCTCCGCCCACAAAATGGCGGTTTTCCCGCGCTTGGCGGTCTTCACCCGTCCCCCAACGCCGTCTCCCTTCAGCCCCCGAGTGCGGCCCTTATCTTCGCCGCGATCGCCCGAGTGCGGCCCTTATCAGCGGATGCGATCGCTGGATCGCGAAGCGGCTCTCGGCTCTTATCAGGAGATGCGATCGCTCCGTTGAAACGCCTCCCGCTCGAAGCGGCTCTCGCGCCCTATTCCTCCAGCTCCCCCAGCCCCGTTCGTGCGGCCAACGCGGCCGACTGCCTGTCGCATCGCTGCCCGGCTCAGACAACGGCTTACCCACCACCAAGCTGGAGAAGAAGCTGACGGTCGCCGATGGAGGCTCCGAGGTCAGGATGTCTTCCAGTGGGGTGGAGAGGGTGGAAACCTCTCTGCAACGTCCTGGCTGTGGACGAAGCTGCCGTGGAGTGACTGCCGCAGGGTCCGAATCAGACTCGTCGCCAGTGTTAAATCTGTGAGTTGTTCAAGTAATTAATACTCAGACTTAATCAGTAACAATAAAACAGGTCTTTACTGGTTGGAGGTAGGGACTATACGTAGGTCTTTACTTCATGCCCACAGGCGGGAACTGAGGGGAGATCAGTACCCACAGTACTATTTATACCCCTATGGCCAGGAGTGGTACTGCGTATCACTACGCCCAACAAGTAGTGCAGTCCTGTCCATAGGTTCAAAGTAGCACACATATTACATACACAACACTAACAACCGAATTTCTCCACAGTGACGAGTGACAGGATCAATACCCACTACACACAATGAATAGTGACAGGATCAACACACACTACACACAGTGAATAGTGACATGATCAACACACACTACACGCAGGGAATAGTGACAGGATCAACACACACTACACACAGTGAATAATGACAGGATCATCCAACACTACACACAGTGAATAGTGACAGGATCAACCCACACGACACACAGTGAATAGTGACATGACCAACCCACACTACACACAATGAATAGTAACAGGACCAACCCACACGACACACAGTGAATACCCCTAGGGTGAACACACACTGCACACAGTGAATAGTGACAGGATCAAACCACGATACACACGTTGAATAATGACAGGATCAACCCACACTACACACTGTCAAGAGTGACAGGATCACCACAAACTACGCACACTGAATAGTGACAGGATCAACTCACACTACACACAGTTAATAGTGACAGGATCAACCCACACTACACACAGTGGATGCTTACAGGATCAACACACACTACGCATAGTGAATAGCGACAGGACCAACCCACACGATACACAGTGAATAGTGACAGGATCAACCCGCACTACACAGAGTGAATAGTGACAAGATCATCCCACACTACACACAGTGAATAGTGACAGGATCAACACACAGTACAGACATTGAATAGTGACAGGATCAACACACATTACACACAGTGAATACTCACAGGATCAACCCACATTACACACAGTTAATAGTGACAGGATCAACCCAATCTACACACAGTGGATGCTTAAGGATCAACACACACTACGCACAGTGAATAGTGACAGGATCAACACACACTACACACATTGAATAGCGACAGGATCAACACACACTACCCACAGTGAATAGCGACAGGACCAACACACACTACAGACAGAGAATAGTGACAGGATCAACCCACACGACTCAAAGTGAATAGTCACAGGATCAACCCACACTACACACAGTGAATAGTGACAGGATCAATACACACTACACACACTGAATAGTGACAGGATCAACACACACTACACCGAGAATAGTGACAGGATCAACGCACACTACACACAGTGAATAGTGACAGGAACAACTGAAACTACGCACAGTGAATAGTGACAGGATCAACCCACACTACACAAAGTGAATACGCACAGCATCAACCCACACTACACAATGAATAGTGACAGTACCATCCCACATGACACACAGGCCTAGAAATTCGGTATAGCCGCGTATGGGGCGCTAGTCCTGGCGATGCGCAAAGTTTAGCGATGGGCGCAATTTAGCGCCACCTAGCGCAATATTGGGTTGCAGCGCCCCTAAATGTGATTGCGGCGCTAAATCAGGCCCTGCACGCTACTCCTAAGGCGCTAACCCGGCGGCGCAACCCAACTTCGCGGCGGCGGGGCACAGCGAGGGTGCTGTCAATAATCACTTTCCCTGAGACACACTGGATCCGGCCAGCTCTTAAAGGGGCAGGTCAATTGGCATCACCAGACACACTCACTGCCTTGTAGGCCTTCAAAGCGGTGGGAGCCTACCTGTGGCGCACCAGCCTAGCAAGACATGGAAAGGGTGAGGCAGAGGGTGGAACGCCTCACTGATGGGGCATTGGATCCTTTGGTTGGCGCAGTGGAATCAAGGCCAAGGAAGATGGTCGGAATGTGATTTATGTTTTGGACAGTCTCCCGGGTGTGAGAGGCAGTTATGTGTCAGTGTATTCGTTTTGCTTTCTGTTGCCATAGCTTTCTCATGTTTGAAGGAACCACATTTTGTGTAATGAAACACTTTCTTCATTTACAATGGCCATGCCTGCTATTTACATGCATCTTGCCCTTCACAGGCTTGGGGGTATCAGACCAGTTCCATTCCTCTTCTTGGAATGGCAGCAAGCATTCCGTGAGAGGAGCCTAGAAGCTACTTCTGATCAGCCTCTGACGCGCAGCCTGAGAAGAGCCGCTCGCGTAGAAGTTCAGGCCAGCAGGCATCTTCTCAGCCACCGACAGAGATGTCCTGCACCTTATCTGAGGCTGCAGATCTGGCTGAAGCAGCTGGCACAGCTCAGTCACCACCTCCTTTCTAAATCGCAGCCTTCTGACACACTGCTCCTCCGGCATGTTCATGTAGGAAAACTGCAGTCGGAAAACCCTGCCAGTGTAAGGTCTGCTGTGGTGACGTCTGTTGGCCCTCCTCCATCTGGCCATGCCCGCCCCCCTCTCCCAGCGTCTCAGTGCCCTTTCCAGATGATTCAGCAGCAGGACGTTCCCCTCCAATGCAGCCCCCATAATAAGTGCCCACAGGAAGGTTCCCCATTATCAAGGCTCACCAACAGCAAGGTGATGGTCAGAAGGCTGAAGATCATCTGTCTGCGCTGGCTCAGTGGTCAAATGGCACTCAGTGTGCAGCTCAGCAACTCTTTGTAGCTCTCGAGGAAGTTGTGCTCCAAAAATGGCTGCCGCTTTTAAACCACACCAGTCCCCTTTAAATAATGCTCCTCCAGCCCGAGAGCGACTTGGTAAGTGTTAGATCCGTGATTCTGAGAGTATGATGTTTTTCAATAACCACACGGATGCTGTAACTTAACAATCAACAGGTATTTACTGGAGTAGGGTAGTCTCAAGACTGGGGGTACAGATGCATGCTCAAGGCTTATATACAGGTGTGGTCATTGCCGGTACTACAGTATACAGGAGCTGTAAAAGTAGTTCTCTCTTAAAGGTACATACGCTACAATTCCTCCCCTTTTAGATTAGCAGTACCCATAATATTCCAATAACCATTAACACTTTAACATGTACATTAAACAACAATAGTCCATTTATAGATTCAGTCTTTGGGGCGGCTTCCTGATCCTTTCGGGATAGCGCCTTTCCTGAGGTTCTTGTTCTTGGTGCGGAGGTGATTCTGGCCCCTTTTCGTTGGTTAGTTCATCGGTTTCCACTGCTACTGGTTCTGAGGTAGATGCTACCGGTATGTCGGGTTCATCCCCAGGTACTCGAGACATGGGGTTGACTCGTTCCTGTGACGCTAAGATCTGATCGACGTGGCGTCTCACAATGTTCTCCCTGACATCCACTGTGTACATTAATGGCCCCTGCCTTGTGCATATCATTCCGGGTTGCCATTTCTCTGTTCGGTAGTCACGGGCCAAGACTGGTTGTCCTACATTGAAGCTCCTTGTCGGCTTCTCATTGATGTGCTGGAATTGTTTATCCTCAACATTTCTTCGCACATTTGGTCTGAGCAAATCCAGACGAGATCTCAACCTTCGATTAAAGAACATCATGGCCGGGGTCTGGTTGGTGACTGCATGTGTCGCATTTCTGTAGGCTAATAGGAAATTGTCCACCTTAGGCTGTAGTGGAATTTCATCGTTGCACATGGCCTTTATCGCCTTTTTAAAGGTTTGTACGAACCTCTCAGCCAATCCATTTGTGGCTGGATGATACGGGGCGGATGTGTAATGCCCGACCCCATTCCTTCTCATAAATTTCCGAAACTCTTCGGACACGAACTGTGGTCCATTATCAGAGCAAATCTGCTCTGGCAAGCCGTTCCTGGCAAATATGGTCCGTAGGACTGCAATCGTTTTCTCTGTAGTGGTTGAGGACATTTTTATCACCTCAGGCCATTTCGAGTGAGCATCCACTGCTATTAAGAACATTGAGTCCATGAATGGACCAGCAAAATCAATGTGCACCCGTTGCCATGGAGAGGAGGGCCACTCCCATGGGTGTAGAGGGGCATGTGGTGGTGCATTTTGGACCTTCTGGCATCCTGAGCAGCTCTTGGTTAGGTCCTCGATCTGTTGATCGATCCCCGGCCACCACACATAAGCCCTAGCAAGGCTTTTCACTTTCACCCCTCCCAGATGACCTTCATGAAGCTCATTTAGCACTCTCTCCCTTAACTTGGGTGGAATCACCACTCGGGATCCACACATCACTGTCCCCTGGCATACTGACAGCTGTTCTCTTCTGGATGAGAATGCTGGCAACAGTGAGTCGCCATGTGTTGGCCATCCCCTCACCGTCAAATCATATACCCGAGACAGCGTCGGATCATTGCGGGTCTCCTTCTCTATATCCGCGTTCGTTACTGGCAATCGTTCAATTATTGACGAATAAAATATCTCGATAGGTTCCACTGCTGGTGCTTCCTCCACAGTAGGCAGTGGCAAGCGTGATAGCCCATCAGCGTTTCCATGCTGTTTCGTGCCTTTATATTCTATTTCATATTGATTCGCCCCTAGAAACAGGGACCATCTTTGTAACCGTTGTGCAGTCATCACTGGAACGCCCTTCTTAGGATTAAAGATGGAGACAAGTGGTTGGTGGTCAGTCAGCAAGGTGAACTTCTGCCCATGCAGATAGTGGTTGAATTTTTTTACTTCCCATACTAGGCTGAGGGCCTCCCTGTCAATCTGGGCGTAGTTGCGCACGGCTGAGGTTAGTGACTGAGACGCAAAGGCTACTGGCCTCTCCAACCCGTCTGGGAATTTGTGCGACAGCACCGCTCCACTACCATAGGGTGATGCATCACATGCCAAACGAATTGGTAGTGCTGGGTTGAAATGGGCCAACACCTCTTTTGATGTGATCAATTCTTTACACTTCTGGAAAGCTCGTCTACGTTCCTCATTCCACTTCCATGGTACCCCTGTTTGCTGTAGGGTGTTCAGTGGGTGTAATACCGTGGACAAATTTGGTAAGAACTTATGGTAGTAGTTTACCAGCCTGAGGAACGACCTCAGTTGTGACACATTTTCCAGTGCTGGAGCCTTGATTACTGCCTCAATCTTTTCAGGGGACTAATGTAACCCCTCTTCATCGATGACGTGGCCACAATACGAGATCTGCTTCTGGAAAAACTCGTACTTGCGACGATTAGCTCGTAGCCCATATTCCTTTAATCTGGTGAGCACCTTCTCCAAGTTGGCGAGGTGATCACTGCCATTTTCGCCCGTGACCAGGATGTCGTCCAAATAACACTGGGTCCCTGGAATCCCTTGCAGGACTTGATCCATTGCCCTTTGCCAAATAGCCAGAGCTGATGCTACCCCGAACACCAGCCGGTTGTATTGATAGAGACCTTTATGAGTGTTGATCGTGAGGTATTGTTTCGAGGCTTCTTCTACCTCCATTTGCAAGTACGCCTGGGCTAGATCAATTTTGGAGAAGCGTTTACCTCCAGATAGCGAGGCGAAAATATCCTCAATTCGTGGAAGCGGATATTGTACCATGTGAAGGACTGGGTTCACTGTCACCTTAAAATCCCCACAGATGCGGACCTTCTTTGGTTCCCCAGGCGTATTACTCAATGACCTCTTCATTACAGGAATGATGGGTGTAGCCCACTCACTCCAGTCTACTTTGGACATTACTCCTGAACATTCCAACCCTTCCTGCTCTGCTTCGACGGCTGGTCTGATCGCATAAGGCACTGGTCTGGCCTTAAGAAACTTTGGGCTTGCATTTTCCTCTATTTTAATCGTTGCTGTTATGCCTTTTAGTGTTCCGAGTCCCTCCTGGAACACTTCTTTTGCGTCAGTTAGCATTTTTGACAGTCGTCCAGGTGTGACGTCGTCATCCTTTTTGGCCTCAACCTTCAGTGCCTGTATGGAATGCCAATCTAATTGTATCTTCCGGATCCATTCACGTCCTAGCAGTGGTGGTCCTCCATCTGGCAATACATATAAGTCCATTTGAGGTATTTCCTGGCCTTTGTATATCACTTTCACCCTTATTTTTCCTTTGGGGTAGACTTTTTGCCCCGTGTACGTCTTCAAGACAATCTCTGTAGCTTTCAAGGGTATATGTGAAAATAGCCGCTTGTAGTCCCTTTGGTTTATGACTGTTAGGGCTGATCCTGTGTCCAATTCCATTTTCACTTGGACTCCGTCTATCTTGAGTGTAACCCAGATAGTCTGGTGATCCTCCATTTTGGTTACTTTATGTAGTTTCAGACAACCCAGCTCCTTGCTTCTGGAGTCTGTGTCACTTTTCTGTTCATCTGAACTACTGTCCATCACTTTGTGTACCTTTTTGTACTTCTCCTGTGGAGATTTCTTGCTGTTGGTTTTCTTCCCAGACCTGCAGACTCTTGCTATGTGTCCTGCTTTTCCACACTGTCTGCACACTTGGTCCTTGAACCAACAATCCTTCTGGTCGTGTGTTGTTCTGCCGCAGCGATAACACTTCCCTGTTCCATAGGACATTTCATTGGTGCCATATTCTTGCGGTCTCCATTGTATCTCTGCAGCGCCCCTTGCGGCTGCTTCGTGTGATACTGCCATACTGAAAGCCTTGTCCAGCGTAAGATCCTTTTCTGATAGAAGCCATTTCTGGGTTCCTTCACTTTGAAGCCCACACACAAACTTGTCCCTTAACGTATCTGCTAGTCCCACTCCAAACTGGCAGTGTTCCGATAGCTTGCGCAGTTCCGTTAAGTACTCAGCATTGCTTTCGTCTTTGTGTTGGTTCCTTTTATGGAACTTAAATCGTTTTGCTATCAGCAGCGGTGTGGGGTTTAAGTGGTCCTGTAGGATTTCTACTATGCTTTCGAAATTCTTATTCACAGGCTTCTCTGGGGTTATTAGGTTTCACAGTAACCCATAAGTTTTTGCACCCATGGAATTTAACAAAACCAGTGCTTTCCTAGCATCTGGCACTTCATTCGCCCTGCAGTACACCTCAATACGTTCCACATATGTCGCCCAATCTTCGAATTCATTGTCGAACATAGAGATACTGCCACTCTTCGGCATCCCTGGGTGTGATTTAACTGTCAAAAATGGCGTCTCCCGCGCTTTCCCTTCTTCTCCACTGGCACAAAATTGCGTCTCCCGTGCTTTCCTTTCTTCCCACGCTTGCCCTTCTTCTCCGCTGCGGCTTCTAAAAATGGCGTCTCCTGCGCTCTTCCTTCTTCTCCGCGGCTCAATGGCGTCTCCTGCGCTCTCCCTTCTACTCCCTGTGGATACTGTTCAGCCCTTGAGCCCTGGCTGCGCTCTGCGCGTTTTTTTTTTCTGTGCGCCTTTCCCGTTTCCGCCGCTCGGTCCTGAACCCGGCTGCTGCTTTACCCTCTCTCTCTCCGTTTTGTTTTTCCGCAACGCCGCTTGGTTTTCAACCCCCGGCTGTGCCCTGTGCGCTTCACCCTCTATCTTACCCCGTCGACGCTGCTCGGCTTTTTCTCTGCTGTCGGTCGGTTCCAGCCGCTGCTGTCCGGGAAGGGTCTGCGCTGTACCTGTCGTCAGTCTGTTGCTGATTGTCATGGCTGGGGAACCAAGCCCAGCGCTCCATAGCCTCCCCTGCGATGTTCACTCTCTGCCGGATGACTGGGCGGTTGCTCGTGGTCGACGCCCGTGTTTCTGGCCTCGACTTTCTTCCACCGCCCTCCCGGAGCGAATCCTCGAAGGGAAATGCAGAGTTGCAGGTAGATTCGAATCGACACTCGTCGCCACTGTTAGATCCGTGATTCTGAGAGTATGATGTTTTTCAATAACCACACGGATGCTGTAACATAACAATCA
Source organism: Somniosus microcephalus (assembly GCF_052327205.1). Lineage (NCBI taxonomy): Eukaryota > Metazoa > Chordata > Chondrichthyes > Squaliformes > Somniosidae > Somniosus > Somniosus microcephalus. The sequence continues at coordinate 34,660,578 of NC_141001.1, read as the reverse complement.
ACAGGTATTTACCGGAGTAGGGTAGTCTCAAGACTGGGGGTACAGAGGCATGCTCAAGGCATATATACAGGTGTGGTCACTGCCGGTACTACAGTATACAGGAGCTGTAAAAGTAGTTCTCTCTTAAAGGTACATACACGACAGTAAGGTCCAGGTAAGCTGTCACTATTAGCGCCAGGCGCCACTGAATTTCCGCTCCGGGGCGCCCAAAAGGCGTTGCACACTCAAATGACGTCATAATCAGCCTGCGCCCATGAGAGGGCGCTAAGATTTAGCGGCGGCGCTAAATGCATGCTCAATATGGGGCGAGGCGCTAGGCACCTTGCGCCCGCCCGGAAATTGGCTAGCGCCCCACTTCTCAGCCTCTTTAGGCTTTAATCGGTGGCGCTAACAACTGAATTTCTCCCCCACAGTGACTAGTGACAGGATCAACACACACTACACACAATGAATAGTGACAGGATCAACACACACTACACACAGTGAATAGTGAAAGGACAAACCCACACGACACACTGTGAATAGTGACAGGATCAACGCACACTGCACAGTGAATCCTCACAGTATCAACACACACAACACACAGTGAATAGTGACAGGATCAACCCACACTACACAATGAATAGTGACAGGAACATTCCACATGACACAACGTGAATAGTGACAGGATCAACACCCACTACACACAATGAATAGTGACAGGATCAACACACACTACACACAGTGAATAGTGACAGGATCAACACACACTACACAATGTGAATAATGACAGGACCAACCCAAACGACACACAGTGGATACTCCCAGGGTGAACACACACTACTCAGTGAATAGTGACAGTATCAACCCACACTACACACTGTGATCAGTGACAGGATCAACCCACACTACACACAGTGGATGCTCACAGGATCAACACACACTACACACAGTGAATAGTGACAGGATCAACCCACACTACACACAGTGAATAGTGACAGGATCAACGCACACAACACACAATGAATACTCACAGGATCAATCCACACAACACACAGTGAATAGTGACAGGATCAACACAAACTACGCACACTAAATAGTGACAGGATCAACCCACACTACACACAGTGAATAGTGACAGGATCAAACCACGATACACACATTGAATAATGACAGGATCAACCCACACTACACACTGTCAAGAGTGACAGGATCAACACAATCTACGCAAACTGAATCGTGACAGGATCAACACACACAACACACAGTTAATAGTGACAGGATCAACCCACACTACACACAGTGGATGCTTACACGATCAACACACACTACGCACAGTGAATAGTGACAGGATCAACCTACAATACACACAGTGAATAGTGACAGGATCAACCCACACTACACAGAGTGAATAGTGACAGGATCAACACACACTACACGCAGTGAATAGTGACAGGATCAACCCACACTACACACAGTGAATACTCACAGGATCAACCCACACTACACACAGTGAATAGTGACAGGAACAACCCAAACTACGTACAGTGAAAAGTGACAGGATCAACCCACACTATACACAGTGAATAGTGACAGGATCAACATAAACTACACACTGAATAGTGACAGGATCAACCCACACTACATACAGTGAATAGTGACAGGATCAATCCACACTACACACAGTGAATAGTGACAGCATCAACACACACTACACACAGTGGATGCTCACAGGATGAACACATACTACGCACAGTGAACAGTGACAGGATCAACCCACACTACACACAGTGAATAGTGACAGGATCAACCCACACTACACACAGTGAATAGTGACAGGATCAACCCACACTACACACAGTGAATAGTGACAGGATCAACACACACTACACACAGTGAATAGTGACAGGATCAACACACACTACACACAGTGAATAGTGACAGGATCAACCCACAGTACACACAATAGTTACAGAATCAACCCATAATACACATACTCAATAGTGACAGGATCAACGCATGCTACACACAGTGAATAGTGACAGGATCAGCCCACTCTACACACAGTGAATATTGACAGGATCAGCCCACACTACACACCGTGAATAGTGACAGCATCATCACACACTACACACAGGTGAACACCGACAGGATCAACCCACACTACACACAGTGAAGACTCACAGGATCAACCCACACTACACACAGTTAATAGTGACAGGATCATCCCACACTACACACAGTGGATGCTCACAGGATGAACACACACTACGTACAGTGAATAGTGACAGGATCAACCCACACTGCACACAGTGAATAGTGACAGGATCAACCCACACTACACACAGTGAATAGTGACAGGATCAACCCACACTACACACAGTGAATAGTGACAGGATCAACACACACTACACACAGTGATTACTGACAGGATCAACCCGCACTACACACAGTGAATAGTGACAGGATCAACCCACACTGCACACAGTGAATAGTGACAGGATCAACCCACACTACACACAGTGAATAGTGACAGAATCAACACACACTACACACAGTGATTACTGACAGGATCAACCCGCACTACACACAGTGAATAGTGACAGGATCAACCCGCACTACACACAGTGAATAGTGACAGGATCAACCCACACTACACACAGTGAATAGCGACAGGATCAACCCACACTACACACAGTGAATAGTGACAGGATCAACACACACTACACACAGTGATTACTGACATGATCAACCCACAGTACACACAGTGAATAGTGCCAGGATCAACCCACACTATACACTGTGATTAGTGACAGGATCAACCCACACTCCACAAAGTGAATAGTGACAGGATCAAACCACACTGCACACAGTGAATAGTGACAGGATCAACCCACACTACACACAGTGGATGCTCACAGGATCAACACACACTACACGCAGTGAATAGTGACAGGATCAACCCACACTACACACAGTGAATAGTGACAGGATCAACATAAACTACACACACTGAATAGTGACAGGATCAACCCACACTACATACAGTGAATAGTGACCTGAGCAATCCACACTACACACAGTGAATAGTGACAGCATCAACACACACTACACAAAGTGAATAGCGACAGGATCAACATACACTACAAACAGTGAATAGTGACAGGATCAACCCACACTACACACAGTGTATGCTCACAGGATGAACACATACTACGCACAGTGAATAGTGACAGGATCAACCCACACTACACACAGTGAATAGTGACAGGATCAACCCACACTACATACAGTGAATAGTGACAGGATCAACACACACTACACACAGTGATTACTGACAGGATCAACCCGCAGTACACACAGTGAATAGTGACAGGATCAACCCACACTGCACACAGTGAATGTAGTGTATGTAACCGTTCACCTTTAAGAGAACTATTTTAGGTGTGGCACTACTTTATCTTGAGTGCTGTATACTGTAATACCGACGGTGACCACACTGTGCTGTGTCAGGATTTATTGGGCAGATTCGCCCTGACCTTCGAATAGTAAAGTCCTGTTAAAGTTACTCTTGTAGTCTGTGTATTAATTCGCCATAATACCTACAGACTTTACAGTGGCGACGAGTTCGATCTTACCCTGCGGCAACAATACTTCCGAAGCAGTTAACGAGCATCGAGAAGAGGCACCCGCCCTCGTCGTTCTGCTGAGAGAAAACTCGAGTCTGCAGAGCAAGGAAGAAGGAAGAATTCAGACACGAAGCCTTCCATCAGCAACAGGCACTGATTGTCCCTTCTGCCACGGTGGTGAGTGAGCCGATCAGCACGAGAAGCAAGTCGGCCACGGTGACTGTGAGTAAAGGGAAAATAAAAAAAATAAACGGAGGATAAGGGCGGTGAACTCGACCACGGTCAGGGGAAAGGAGCCGGACAGAAGTCGGGCCCAGAGGCGCTGAGACTGGGGCAGCGTGGAGCACGGAAGCCGCGGTACAAGCGGGCTGGGAGACGCAACGGCGTCATGAGACAGCTAGACCGCGACCAGCGAAAAAGGCCGGGCAGCTACCGAGGCCACGAGGCGCTGCGACCGGGATCGTAAGGCGCGGGAAGATATAAAAATAAATAAACCGCGGTGAACTCAGCCGCAGCCGGGGAGGAAAGCACCGGACTGCGAGAGGGCTGGGAGGCGCGATTGGAGTGAAAAAGGCCGGGCAGCGACCGAGGCCACGAAGCGCTGCGACCGGGATCGTAAGGCACGGGAAGATATAAAAATAAATAAATCACGGAGAACTCAGCCGCAGCCGGGGTGGAAAGCACCGGACTGCGAGAGGGCTGGGAGGCGCGATTGGAAGCCGCTGAGGGAGAGGCAGAGCCCGAGCGAGCGGGAGAGACAGAGCCCGAGCGAGGGAGACTGAGCGAGATCCAGCCCAGTGGCTGAAACTGTTCGCCGTCAACGGGTTGTACCCAGCGCCGGTTGCCCTGCCGAGAAAAGGGAACAAGGAACGCACTGAAGCCGACGCGCAGGCTGCGAACCCCGAAAGCCAGCGGTCGTCGCCCGAGGGAAAAGCTTACCCCTCCCGCCAGGGGAAGAAACGCGGGAAGCCGCCAGTAGGCGGGGAAGAAGACAGAAGCGGGAAACCGCCATTTTGAAAGTGGGCGGGGAAAGAAGACAAGCGCGGGAAACCGCCATTTTGAAAAAAAAAAGTTAAAGAAAAATTTCGTGTTTGTTTCGCAGAAAGATAGTGAGAGATAGTGAAGATGCCTAAGCATGGTAACATCAACAACTTCAATTCCGAGGTGGAAGATTGGGCCACGTACGTAGAACGTATCGAGATATATTGTGAGGCCAATAAGATAGCAGATGATGATAAAGCTCTCACCTTATTAAACGCAATGGGGGCAAAGACATACGGGCTATTGAAGCATCTTCTATCACCAGCTAAACCGGCGGATCAGACTTTTGCTAATATTGTTGCTGTCCTGAAGGATCATTTGAACCCCACACCACTGATGTTGGCGGAACGATTCAAATTCTATGCGAGAACGCAACGGAAAGAGGAAAGCAACGCGGAATACTTGGTCGAACTGCGTAGACTAGCGAAATACTGCCAGTTTGGGGAAAATCTGACAGAGGCATTGAGAGACAAGTTCGTGTGCGGGTTGTCGAAGGAAGGAACACAAAAGCGTCTGCTAGAAGAGAACGATCTCACACTTGATAAGGCTGTCCTTATTGCAGCATCGCACGAAGCCGCAGCGAGAGGCACAGCGGAAATGCAGCTGAAGGCAGCGGTACTCAGTGTGGATCAAATTACTTCGGGTACATCGAAATGTTATCGTTGTGGGAAGACAACACACGACCAGAACCAATGCTGGTTTAAAAACCAGGAATGTAGAAAATGTGGCAAACTTGGTCACATAGCTAAGGTATGCCGGTCAGGAAAGAAGACCAACAACAAAAAAAAGTCACCGCAGGAAAAGTACAATAAGGTACACAAGGTGGCTGAGAAGAGTTCAGATGAACAGAATTCGGATTCAGACCCAACCGTTCAGGAACTGGGTAGTCTGAGAATTCACAATGTGAGTAAGGAAACTGACCTGCAAACTATCTGGGTCATGCTAAAAATAGCCGGAGTCCAAGTGAAAATGGAATTGGACACAGGATCAGCCCTATCAGTCATAAATCGAAGGGATTACAACCGGCTATTCTCACACATACCCTTGAGAGATACCAAGATCGTATTGCAGACATACACGGGGCAGAAAGTATACCCCATGGGAAAGATAAAAGTCAAGGTGAGGGACAGGGGCAAAGAACACCAAGGAATGTATTTATATGTACTACCTGAGGGAGGTCCACCACTTCTGGGACGGGAGTGGATCTGGGAAATAAACATGGAATGGCACTATTTAAAAGCAATAATGAGTGAGAACTCGGTGAAGACAATCAGCTCAGACTCTGAAACGGATGACGATAAGACCAGCCCAGGTGCGAAAGACAAGTTTAAAATGGACTTGCTGACTAAGGTTGGAAAAACAAAGGAGTGCATAAATGCTTATGCTTCAGAGGAGAACAAAGTTTCAGAACAGAATTCCACTGAACAACAACAACATAGTTTGACAGAGAATTCTGAGTCTGTCCAGTTTACAGATATGCACAATTCTGAGGAACACCGGGCTCGAACTCAACTCCATTTCAAATTACAACAGCAATTAGAACAATTGAGTTGCCGTCTCGAACAAGAGATGAAAGCAATGAAAAAGTTCTGTGACACAGAGTGGGAGAACCTGGAAAGACAACAGAAACAGCTGATGGAGAAAAAGGAGCAGGAACACACAAGCCGTCGGGGCAAGGAGGCCAAACGAATCAAAGCTGATTCGGTTTCAGAAGGTGCGTGCTTTAATCTGGTGGAGCAAGAGGTTCAGCAACTGAAAGCGCTTGTTAGCGGATTGCAGGCAGAAAAGACTGATTTGGTCGCCATGAACTCCGAGCTCCTACTGAAGTTGGGTGCAGCATCACCGGACGATTCAAGTGGGGAAATTCGAATGGTGGAGGCTGCGGATGATGGCGAAGTAGAAACAGCAAAGGAGCCCCAGGGCAAGGTTATAAACAGCCCTGCAGCTACTGGGAAACGTATGAGGTCAGAAGAGTTAACGGTCAGCCAACTCTTTCATATGCTGAAGGACAAGACTCTGAAATGGGAACAAATTGAACATGAGTTTAAATCTTCAAAGGAGAGGGGTTTGGAGTTAACGGTCAGCCAACTCCTTCATATGCTGAAGGACAAGACTCTGAAATGGGAACAAATTGAACAGGAGTTTAAATCTTCAAAGGAGAGGGGTTTGAGCTCCCAAAAGTTATTGAAATAGCTGAGGTTGCAACACAGACTGAGAAGATGGCAGCAGAGCAACCCTGGGATGCCAAAAGTACGCTGACTCATGTCAATGTTGAACAACAGAAGGTTGAAACAGCTGCTGCAGTAGAGGAATGGAATAGTCCGATCAACCAATCTCCGAATGAAGTTGAAGTATTGAAATCACAAATGACGTCATTAGTAAAAGACTGGCAGGAAGCCCAGAAAAAGCTGGATGAAGCTGAACACCTGAAGAAGTCTCTTCAGGAAAGATGTCTGGATTTGGAACAAAAGCTGGCTAATGTCCAGTTGGGTATGGAGGAAATAGAAGGCCCTCTCGCTGGCCTAGCTCAGGATGACACCGAATATTACCATGACCTGTTGGACGACATCGAATATTACGATGACCTGTTCTGCCCAGCTTGTGATGAAAACTCCCAAAGTGCAGAAACCATGAAGAATCACAAAAAGTCTAAGGAACATCGGGAGATGGTGGCGCTACTACGGAAAAAGGAGGACGAGAAGGAGGAACTGTGCATGCAGCTGGCAGTTGAGAGTGGAGCCCAGAGAGTCTCCAAGAAGCAGAAAAGGAAAAGACGAAGCAGAAGATGATGATCATCTGGACCATCATCATCACTACTAGATCACGCACGGGGTCTCTTCGAACGGAGCCAAATCAGTTTGGAAGTAGAAAAACTTCCCAAGGTACTCAAGTTTTTACAAGCCAATAATGCTGGTTCAGAAGGACGGAAGTTCAAGCTGTTAAGTCCAGTGAAGGACTATTGGATGAGTCACTCCAGCAACGTGAACCGACTACACCACAGGGAACTGCTACACCACTGAGGTGTTGTCAGGACCGAGTCAAGAAGCACGGAAGGCGCATCCACCGAGATTGAATCTGTGAACTGTTTCCCGCAGAGACTGAATCTATGAACTGTTTCCCGCAGAGACTGAATCTGTGAACTGTTTCCGCAGAGACTACATCTGTGAACTGTTTTAACATGAAGTTGGATATATGTTATGATGTTATGTTTAATGGGGAATAAGTGTGTTGTAAGCTAAAAAGGGAGGATTGTAGTGTATGTAACTGTTCTACCTTTAAGAGAACTATTGTATGTAACCGTTCACCTTTAAGAGAACTATTTTAGGTGTGGCACTACTTTATCTTGACTGCTGTATACTGTAATACCGACGGTGACCACACCGGTATATAAGTGCTGTGTCAGGATTTATTGGGCAGATTCGCCCTGACCTTCGAATAGTAAAGTCCTGTTAAAGTTACTCTTGTAGTCTGTGTATTAATTCGCCATAATACCTACAGATTTTACAGTGAATAGTGACAGGATCAATCCACACTACACACAGTGGATGATCACAGGATCAACACACACTACACGCAGTGAATAGTGACAGGATCAACCCACACTACACACAGTGAATACTCACAGGATCAACCCACACTACACAGAGTGAATAGTGACAGGATCAACACAAGCTACACACAGAGAATAATGACAGGATCAACCCACACTACACACAGTGAATAGTCACAGGAACAACCCATGCTACACACACTGAATAGTGACAGGATCAACACACACTACACACAGTGAATACTCACAGGATCAATCCACACAACACACGTTGAATAGTGACAGGAGCAACACAAACTACGCACAGTTAGGAGTGACAGGATCCACCCACACTACACACAGTTAATAGTGACAGGATCAACCCACACTAAACACAGTGAATAGTGACAGGATCATCCCACACTACACACAGTGAATACTCACAGCATCAACCCACACAACACATAATGTATAGTGACAGGATCAACCCACACTACAAACAGTGAATAGTGACAACCCACACTACACACAGTGAATACTCACAGGATCAACCCACACTACACAGAGGGAATACTCACAGGATCAACCCACACTACACACAGTGAATAGCGACAGGGCCAACCCACACGATACACAGTGAACAGTGACAGGATCAACTCACACTATACAGAGTGAATCGTGACAGGGTCAACACACAGTACAGACAGTGAATAGTGACAGGATCAACACACATTACACACACTGAATAGTGACAGGATCAACCCACACTACACACAGTGAATAGGGACAGGACCAACATACAGTACAGACAGGGAATAGTGACAGGATCAACCCACACGACACACCGTGAATACTCACAGGATCAACCCATGCTACACACAGTGAATAGTGACAGGAACAACCCACTCTACACACAGTGAATAGTGACAGGATCAACGCACACTACACACAGTGAATAGTAACAGGAACAACTCAAACTACGCACAGTGAATAGTGACAGGATCATCCCACACTACACACAATGTATAGTGACAGGATCAGCCCACACTACACACAGTGAATAGTGACTGGATCAACACACAATACACACAGTGAATTGTGACAGGATCAACACACAGTACAGACAGTGAATAGTGACAGGATCAACACACAGTACAGACTGTGAATAGTGACAGGATCAACATACACTACACACAGTGAATAGTGACAGCATTAACCCACACAACACATAATGAATAGTGACAGGATCAATCCACACAACACGCAGTGAATAGTGACAGGGTCAAAGCACGATACACACGTTGAATAATGACAGGAACAACCCACACTACACACTGTCAAGAGTGACAGGATCAACACAAACTACGCACACTGAATAGTGACAGGATCAATTCACACTACACACAGTGAATAGTGACAGGATCAACACACACTACACACAGTGAATAGCGACATGACCAACCCACACGATACACAGTGAATAGTCACAGGATCAACCCACACTACACAGAGTGAATAGTGACAAGATCATCCCACGCTACACACAGTGAATAGTGACAGGATCAACGCACAGTACAGACAGTGAATAGTGACAGGATCAACACACACTACACACAGTGAATTGTGACAGAATCAACCCACACTATACACAGTGAATACTCACAGGATCAACCCACACTACACACAGTGAATAGTGACAGGAACAACCCAAATTACATACAGTGAATAGTGACAGGATCAACCCACACTACACACAGTGAATAGTGACAGGATCAGCACAAGCTACACACAGAGAATAATGACAGGATCAACCCACACTACACACAGTGAACAGTCACAGGAACAACCCAAACTACACACAATGGATGCTCACAGGATCAATACACACTACACACAGTGAATAGTGACAGGATCAACCCTTACAACACACAGTGAATAGTGACAGGAACAACACACACTACACACACTAAATAGTGACAGGATCAACCTACATTACACACAGTGAATAGTGACAGGATCAACACACACTACACACAGTGAATAGGGACAGGATCAACCCACACTACACACAGAGAATAGTGACATGATCAACCCACGCTACACACAGTGAATACCGACAGGATCCACCCACACTACACACAGTGATTAATCACAGCATCAACACACTCTACACACAGTGAATATTGACAGGATCAACACACACTACACACAGTGGATGCTCACAGGATCAATACACACAAGCACAGTGAATAGTGACAGGATTAACAAACACTACACACAGTGATTAGTGACAGGATCAACCCACACTACACACAGTGGATGCTCACAGGATGAACACACACTACGCAGAGTGAATAATGACAGGATCAACACACACTACACACAGTGAATAGCGACAGGACCAACCCACACGATACACAGTGAATAGTGACATTATCAACCCATACTACACACAGTGAATACTCACAGGATCAACCCTCACTACACACAGTTAATAGTGACAGGATCAACCCACACTACACACAGTGGATGCTTACAGGATCAACACACACTACGCACAGTGAATAGTGACATGACCAACCCACACGATACACAGTGAATACTGACAGGATCAACCCACACTACACAGAGTGAATAGTGACAGGATCATCCCACACTACATACAGTGAATAGTGACAGGATCAACACACAGTACAGACAGTGAATAGTGACAGGATCAACACACAGTACAGACAGTGAATACTCACAGCATCAACCCACACAACACATAATGTATAGTGACAGGATCAACCCACACTACACACAGTGAATGCTCACAGTATCAACCCAGATTACAAACAGTGAATAGTGACAGGATCAACCCACACTACACACAGTTAATACTCACAGGATCAACCCACACTACACACAGTGATTAGTGACAGGATCAACTCACACGACACACAGTCAATAGTGACAGGATCAACCCACACGACACAGTGTGAATAGTGACAGGATCAACCCACACTACACACAGTGAATAGTGACAGGATCAACACACACTACACACACTGAATAGTGACAGGATCAACACACACTACACATGGTAAATATTGACAGGATCAACCCACACTATAAACAGTGAATAGTGACAGGATCAACCCACACTACACACAGTGAATAGCGACAGGATCAACATATACTACAGACAGTCAATAGTGACAGGATCAACTCACACGACACACAGTGAATAGTGACAGGATCAACCCACACGACACACAGGGAATACTCACAGGATCAACCCACACTGCACACAGTGAATAGTGACAAGAACAACCCAAACTATGTACAGTGAATAGTGACAGGATCAACCCACACTACACACAGTGAATAGTGACAGGATCAACAGAAACTACACACACTGAATAGTGACAGTATCAACACACACTGTACACAGTGAATAGTGACAGGATCAACCCACACTACACACAGTGAATAGTGACAGGAACAACCCAAACTACGTACAGTGAATAGTGACAGGATCAACCCACACTACACACAGTGAATAGTGACAGGATCAATCCACAGTACACACAGTGAATAGTGACAGCATCAACACACACTACACACAGTGAATAGTGACAGGAACAACATACACTACACACAGTGAATAGTCACAGGATCAACACACACTACACACACTAAATAGTGACAGGATCAACCTACACTACACACAGTGAATAGTGACAGGATCAACATACACTACACACAGTGAATAGTGACAGGATCAACCGACAATACACACAGTGAACACTGACAGGATCAACCCACACTACACAGAGTGAAGACTCACAGGATAAACCCACACGACACACAGTTAATAGTGACAGGATCAACCCATACTACACACAGTGGATGCTCACAGGATGAACACACACTACGCACAGTGAATAGTGACAGGATCAACCCACACTACACACAGTGAATACTGACAGGATCAACACACACTACACACAGTGAATAGTGACAGGATCAACCCACACTACACACAGTGAACAGTGACAGGACCAACCCACACGACACACAGTGAATACTCCCAGGGTGAACACACACTACACACAGTGAATAGTGACAGTATCAACCCACACTATACACTGAGATTAGTGACAGGATCAACCCACACTACACACAGTGGATGCTCACAGGATCAACACACACTACACACAGTGAATAGTGACAGCATCAAACCACACTACACACAGTGAATAGTGACAGGATCAACCCACACTGCACACAGTGAATAGTGACAGGATCAACGCACACTACACACAGTGGATGCTCACAGGATCAACACACACTACACGCAGTGAATAGTGAAGGATTAACCCACACTACACACAGTGAATACTCACAGGATCAACCCACACTACACAGAGTGAATAGTGACAGAATCAACACACGCTACACACAGAAAATAGTGACAGGATCAACGCACACTACACAGTGAATAATGACAGGATCATCCCACAGTACACACAGTGAATAGCCACAGGAACAACCCACACTACACACACTGAATAGTGACAGGATCAACACACACTACACACAGTGAATAGTGACAGGATCAACCCACACAACACACAAAGAATACTCACAGGATCAATCCACACAACACACCGTGAATAGTGACAGGATCAACACAAACTACGCACACTGAATAGTGACAGGATCCACCCACACTACACACAGTGAATAGTGACAGGATCAAACCACGATACACACGTTGAATAGTGACAGGATCAACCCACACTACACACTGTCAAGAGTGACAGTATCAACACAAACTACGCACACTGAATAGTGACAGGATCAACTCAAACTACACAGAGTTAATAGTGACAGGGTCAACCCACACAACACATAATGTATAGTGACAGGATCAACCCAAACTACACACAGTGAATACTCACAGGATCAACCCACACGACACACAGTTAATAGTGACAGGATCAACACACACTACACACAGTGAATAGCGACAGGACCAACCCACACGATACACAGTGAATAGTGACAGGATCAACTCACACTATACAGAGTGAATAGTGACAGGATCAACACACAGTACAGACAGTGAATAGTGACAGGATCAACACACAATACACACACTGAATAGTGACAGGTTCAACACACACTACACACAGTGAATAGTGACAGGGTCAACCCATGCTACACACAGTGAATAGTGACAGGATCAACGCACACTACACACAGTGAATAGTGACAGGAACAACTCAAACTACGCACAGTGAATAGTGACAGGATCATCCCACACTACACACAATGTATAGTGACAGGATCAGCCCACACTACACACAGTGAATAGTGACCGGATGAACACACAATACACACAGGGAATTGTGACAGGATCAACACAGAGTACAGACAGTGAATAGTGACAGGATCAACACACAGTACAGACAGTGAATAGTGACAGGATCAACATACACTACACACTGAATAGTGAGAGCATTAACCCACACAACACATAATGAATAGTAACAGGATCAACCCACACTACACAGAGTGAATAGTCACCGAATCAACCCAGACTACACACAGTGAATAGCGCCTGGATCAACCCACACTACACACAGTGAATAGTGACAGGATCAACATACACTACAGACAGTCAGTAGTGACAGGATCAACCCACACGACACAGAGTGAACAGTGACAGGATCAACCCACACGACACACAGTGAATACTCACAGGATCAACCCACACTACACACAGTGAATAGTGACAGGATCAACCCACACTACACACAGTGAATAGTGACAGGATCAACACACACTACACACAGTGAATTGTGACAGAATCAACCCACACTATACACAGTGAATACTCACAGGATCAACCCACACTACACACAGTGAATAGTGACAGGAACAACCCAAATTACATACAGTGAATAGTGACAGGATCAACCCACACAACACACAGTGAATAGTGACAGGATCAACACAAACTACACACAGTGGATGCTCACAGGATCAATACACACTACACACAGTGAATAGTGACAGGATCAACCCTTACAACACACAGTGAATAGTGACAGGAACAACACACACTACACACACTAAATAGTGACAGGTTCAACCTACATTACACACAGTGAATAGTGACAGGATCTACACACACTACACACAGTGAATAGGGACAGGATCAACCCACACTACACACAGAGAATAGTGACATGATCAACCCACGCTACACACAGTGAATACCGACAGGATCCACCCACACTACACACAGTGAACACTGACAGGATCAACACACACTACACAAAGTGATTACTGATAGGATCAACCCACACTACACACAGTGCATAGTGACAGGATCAACCCACACGACACACAGTTAATACTCACAGGATCAACCCACACTACACACAGTGAATAGTGACAGGATCAACACACACTACACACAGTGAATAGGACAGGATCAACACACACTACACACAGTGAATAGTGACAGGATCAACCCACACTACACACAGTGAACAGTGACAGGACCAACACACAATACACACAGTGAATTGCGACAGGATCAACTGACACGACACACAGTGAATAGTGACAGGATCAACCCTCATGACACAGTGTGAATAGTGACAGGTTCAACCCACACTACACACAGTGAATAGTGACAGGATCAACACACACTACACACACTGAATAGTGACAGGATCAACACACACTACACATGGTAAATATTGACAGGATCAACCCACACTATAAACAATGAATAGTTACAGGATCAACCCACACCACACAGTGAATAGCGACAGGATCAACACACACTACACACAGTGAATTGTGACAGAATCAACCCACACTATACACAGTGAATACTCACAGGATCAACCCACACTACACACTGTGAATAGTGACAGGAACAACCCAAATTACATACAGTGAATAGTGACCGGATCAACCCTTACAACACACAGTGAATAGTGACAGGAACAACACACATGACACACTCTAAATAGTGACAGGATCAACCTACATTACACACAGTGAATAGTGACAGGATCAACACACACTACACACAGTGAATAGGGACAGGATCAACCCACACTACACACAGAGAATAGTGACATGATCAACCCACGCTACACACAGTGAATACCGACAGGATCCACCCACACGACACACAGTGAACACTGACAGGATCAACACACACTACACAAAGTGATTACTCACAGCATCAACACACTCTACACACAGTGAATAGTGACAGGATCAACAGACAGTTCAGACAGTGAATAGTGACAGGATAAACCCACACTACACACAGTGAATATTGACAGGATCAACACACACTACACACAGTGGATGCTCACAGGATGAACACACACTACGCACAGTGAATAGTGACAGTATCAACACACACTACACACAGTGAATACTCACATGATCAACCCACACTACACACAGTTAATAGTGACAGGATCAACCCACACTACACACAGTGGATGCTTACAGGATCAACACACACTACGCACAGTGAATAGCGACATGACCAACCCACACGATACACAGTGAATACTGACAGGATCAACCCACACTACACAGAGTGAATAGTGACAGGATCATCCCACACTACATACAGTGAATAGAGACAGGATCAACACACAGTACAGACAGTGAATAGTGACAGGATCAACACACAGTACAGACAGTGAATACTCACAGCATCAACCCACACAACACATAATGTATAGTGACAGGATCAACCCACACTACACACAGTGAATACTCACAGTATCAACCCAGACTCCAAACAGTGAATAGTGACAGGATCAACCCACACTACACACAGTTAATACTCACAGGATCAACCCACACTACACACAGTGAATAGTGACAGGATCAACACACACTATACACAGTGAATAGTGACAGGATCAAACCACACTACACACAGTGAATAGTGACAGGATCAACACACAATACACACAGTGAATTGTGACAGGATCAACTCACACGACACAGAGTGAATAGTGACAGGATCAACCCACACGACACAGTGTGAATAGTGACAGGATCAACCCACACTACACACAGTGAATAGTGACAGGATCAACACACACTACACACACTGAATAGTGACAGGATCAACACACACTACACATGGTAAATATTGACAGGGTCAACCCACACTATAAACAGTGAATAGTGACAGGATCAACCCACACTACACACAGTGAATAGCGACAGGATCATCACATACTACAGACAGTCAATAGTGACAGGATCAACCCACACGACACACAGGGAATACTCACAGGATCAACCCACACTGCACACAGTGAATAGTGACAAGAACAACCCAAACTATGTACAGTGAATAGTGACAGGATCAACCCACACTACACACACTGAATAGTGACAGGATCAACAGAAACTACACACACTGAATAGTGACAGGATCAACACACACTACACACAGTGAATAGTGACAGGATCAACCCACACTACACACAGTGAATAGCGACAGGATCAAACCGCACTACAAACAGTGAATAGTGACAGGATCAACCCACACTACACACAGTGAATTGTGACAGGATCAACAGAAACTACACACACTGAATAGTGACAGGATCAACACACACTACACATTGTGAATAGTGACAGGATCAACCCACACTACACACAGTGAATAGCGCCTGGATCAAACCGCACAACAAACAGTGAATAGTGACAGGATCAACACACACTACACACAGTGAATTGTGACAGGATCAACCCACACTATACACAGTGAATACTCACAGGATCAACCCACACTACACACAGTGAATAGTGACAGGAACAACCCAAACTACGTACAATGAATAGTGACAGGATCAACCCACACTACACACAGTGAATAGTGACAGGATCAATCCACACTACACACAGTGAATAGTGACAGCATCAACACACACTACACACACTAAATAGTGACAGGATCAACCTACACTACACACAGTGAATAGTGACAGGATCAACATACACTACACACAGTGAATAGTGACAGGATCAACCCACAATACACACAGTGAACACCGACAGGATCAACCTACACTACACAGAGTGAAGACTCACAGGATCAACCCACACTACACACAGTTAATAGTGACAGGATCAACCAACACTACACACAGTGGATGCTCACAGGATGAACACTCACTACGCACTGTGAATAGTGACAGGATCAACCCACACTACACACAGTGAATACTGACAGGAACTACACACAGTGAATAGTGACAGGATCAACACACAATACCCACAGTGAATTGTGACAGGATCAACTCACACGACACACAGTGAATAGTGACAGGATCAACCCACACGACACAGTGTGAATAGTGACAGGATCAACCCACACTACACACAGTGAATAGTGACAGGATCAACACACACTACACACACTGAATAGTGACAGGATCAACACACACTACACATGGTAAATATTGACAGGGTCAACCCACACTATAAACAGTGACTAGTGACAGGATCAACCCACACTACACACAGTGAATAGCGACAGGATCAACACATACTACAGACAGTCAATAGTGACAGGATCAACCCACACGACACACAGTGAATAGTGACAGGATCAACCCACACGACACACAGGGAATACTCACAGGATCAACCCACACTGCACACAGTGAATAGTGACAAGAACAACCCAAACTATGTACAGTGAATAGTGACAGGATCAACCCACACTACACACAGTGAATAGTGACAGGATCAACAGAAACTACACACACTGAATAGTGAAAAGGATCAACCCACACTACACACAGTGAATACTGACAGGATCAACACACACTACACACAATGATTACTGATAGGATCAACCCACAGTACACACCGTGAATAGTGCCAGGATCAACCCACACTACACACAGTGAATAGTGACAGGATCAACACACGCTAGAAACAGTGATTACTGACAGGATCAACCCACAGTACACACAGTGAATAGTGACAGGATCAACCCACACTACACACAGTGAACAGTGACAGGACCAACCCACACGACACACAGTGAATACTCCCAGGGTGAACACACACGACACACAGTGAATAGTGACAGTATCAACCCACACTATACACTGAGATTAGTGACAGGATCAGCCCACACTACACACAGTGAATAGTGACAGGATCAACCCACACGACACACAGTGGATGCTCACAGGATCAACACACACTACACACAGTGAATAGTGACAGCATCAAACCACACTACACACAGTGGACGCTTACAGGATCAACACACACTACACGCAGTGAATAGTGACAGGATTAACCCACACTACACAGAGTGAATAGTGACAGAATCAACACACGCTACACACAGAAAATAGTGACAGGATCAACACACACTACACAGTGAATAATGACAGGATCAACCCACACTACACACAGTCAGTAGTCACAGGATCAACCCACACGACACACAGTGAATACTCACAGGATCAACCCACACTACACAGAGTGAATAGTGACAGAATCAACACACGCTACACACAGAAAATAGTGACAGGATCAACACACACTACACAGTGAATAATGACAGGATCAACCCACACTACACACAGTCAGTAGTCACAGGATCAACCCACACGACACACAGTGAATACTCACAGGATCAACCCACACTACACACAGTGAATAGTGACAGGATCAACCCACAATACACACAGTGAATAGTGACAGGATCAACACACACTACACACAGTGAATTGTGACAGAATCAACCCACACTATACACAGTGAATACTCACAGGATCAACCCACACTACACACAGTGAATAGTGACAGGAACAACCCAAATTACATACAGTGAATAGTGACAGGATCAACCCACACTACACACAGTGAATAGTGACAGGATCAACACAAACTACACACAGTGGATGCTCACAGGATCAATACACACTACACACAGTGAATAGTGACAGGATCAACCCTTACAACACACAGTGAATAGTGACAGGAACAACACACACTACACACACTAAATAGTGACAGGTTCAACCTACATTACACACAGTGAATAGTGACAGGATCAACACACACTACACACAGTGAATAGGGACAGGATCAACCCACACTACACACAGAGAATAGTGACATGATCAACCCACGCTACACACAGTGAATACCGACAGGATCCACCCACACTACACACAGTGAACACTGACAGGATCAACACACACTGCACAAAGTGATTACTGATAGGATCAACCCACACTACACACAGTGAATAGTGACAGGATCAACCCACACGACACACAGTTAATACTCACAGGATCAACCCACACTACACACAGTGAATAGTGACAGGATCAACACACACTACACACAGTGAATAGTGACAGGATCAACCCACACGACACACAGGGAATAGTGACAGGACCAACACACAATACACACAGTGAATTGCGACAGGATCAACTCACACGACACACAGTGAATAGTGACAGGATCAACCCACACGACACACAGGGAATACTCACAGGATCAACCCACACTGCACACAGTGAATAGTGACAAGAACAACCCAAACTATGTACAGTGAATAGTGACAGGATCAACCCACACTACACACAGTGAATACTGACAGGATCAACACACACTACACACAGTGATTACTGATAGGTTCAACCCACAGTACACACTGTGAATAGTGCCAGGATCAACCCACACTACACACAGTGAATAGTGACAGGATCAACACATACTACACACAGTGAATACTCACAGGATCAACCCACACTACACAGAGTGAATAGTGACAGAATCAACACACGCTACACACAGAAAATAGTGACAGGATCAACACACACTACACACAGTGAATTGTGACAGAATCAACCCACACTATACACAGTGAATACTCACAGGATCAACCCACACTACACACAGTGAATAGTGACAGGAACAACCCAAATTACATACAGTGAATAGTGACAGGATCAACCCACACAACACACAGTGAATAGTGACAGGAACAACACACACTACACACAGTGAATAGTGACAGTATCAACACACACTACACACACTAAATAGTGACAGGATCAACCTACACTACACACAGTGAATAGTGACAGGATCAACATACACTACACACAGTGAATAGTGACAGGATCAACCCACAATACACACAGTGAACACCGACAGGATCAACCCACACTACACACAGTTAATAGTGACAGGATCAACCAACACTACACACAGTGGATGCTCACAGGATGAACACTCACTACGCACTGTGAATAGTGACAGGATCAACCCACACTACACACAGTGAATACTGACAGGAACTACACACAGTGAATAGTGACAGGATCAACACACAATACCCACAGTGAATTGTGACAGGATCAACTCACACGACACACAGTGAATAGTGACAGGATCAACCCACACGACACAGTGTGAATAGTGACAGGATCAACCCACACTACACACAGTGAATAGTGACAGGATCAACACACACTACACACACTGAATAGTGACAGGATCAACACACACTACACATGGTAAATATTGACAGGGTCAACCCACACTATAAACAGTGAATAGTGACAGGATCAACCCACACTACACACAGTGAATAGCGACAGGATCAACACATACTACAGACAGTCAATAGTGACAGGATCAACCCACACGACACACAGTGAATAGTGACAGGATCAACCCACACGACACACAGGGAATACTCACAGGATCAACCCACACTGCACACAGTGAATAGTGACAAGAACAACCCAAACTATGTACAGTGAATAGTGACAGGATCAACCCACACTACACACAGTGAATAGTGACAGGATCAACAGAAACTACACACACTGAATAGTGACAGGATCAACCCACACTACACACAGTGAATACTGACAGGATCAACACACACTACACACAGTGATTACTGATAGGATCAACCCACAGTACACACCGTGAATAGTGCCAGGATCAACCCACACTACACACAGTGAATAGTGACAGGATCAACACACGCTAGAAACAGTGAACAGTGACAGGACCAACCCACACGACACACAGTGAATACTCCCAGGGTGAACACACACTACACACAGTGAATAGTGACAGTATCAACCCACACTATACACTGAGATTAGTGACAGGATCAGCCCACACTACACACAGTGAATAGTGACAGGATCAACCCACACGACACACAGTGGATGCTCACAGGATCAACACACTCTACACACAGTGAATAGTGACAGCATCAAACCACACTACACACAGTGGACGCTCACAGGATCAACACACACTACACGCAGTGAATAGTGACAGGATTAACCCACACTACACACAGTGAATACTCACAGGATCAACCCACACTACACAGAGTGAATAGTGACAGAATCAACACACGCTACACACAGAAAATAGTGACAGGATCAACACACACTACACAGTGAATAATGAGAGGATCAACCCACACTACACACAGTCAATAGTCACAGGAACAACCCACACTACACACACTGAATAGTGACAGGATCAACACACACTACACACAGTGAATGGTGACAGGATCAACCCACACAACACACAATGAATACTCACAGGATCAATCCACACAACACACCGTGAATAGTGACAGGGTCAACACAAACTACGCACACTGAATAGTGACAGGATCCACCCACACTACACACAGTCAAGAGTGACAGGATCAACACAAACTACGCACACTGAATAGTGACAGGATCAACTCAAACTACACACAGTTAATAGTGACAGGGTCAACCCACACAACACATAATGTATAGTGACAGGATCAACCCACACTACACACAGTGAATGCTCACAGTATCAACCCAGACTACAAACAGTGAATAGTTACAGGATCAACCCACACTACACACAGGGAATACTCACAGGATCAACCCACACTACACACAGTTAATAGTGACAGGATCAACACACACTACACACAGTGAATAGCGACAGGACCAACCCACACGATACACAGTGAATAGTGACAGGATCAACTCACACTATACAGAGTGAATAGTGACAGGATCAACACACAGTACAGACAGTGAATAGTGACAGGATCAACACACAATACACACAATGAATAGTGACAGGTTCAACACACACTACACACAGTGAATAGTGACAGGATCAACCCACACTACACACAGTGAATAGTGACAGGAACAACTCAAACTACTCACAGTGAATAGTGACAGGATCATCCCACACTACACACAATGTATAGTGACAGGATCAGCCCACACTACACACAGTGAATAGTGACCGGATGAACACACAATACACACAGGGAATTGTGACAGGATCAACACACAGTACAGACAGTGAATAGTGACAGGATCAACACACAGTACACACTGAATAGTGACAGGATCAACACACAGTACAGACAGTGAATAGTGACAGGATCAACACACAGTACAGACAGTGAATAGTGACAGGATCAACATACACTACACACTGAATAGTGAGAGCATTAACCCACACAACACATAATGAATAGTAACAGGATCAACCCACACAACACAGAGTGAATAGTTACAGAATCAACCCAGACTACACACAGTGAATAGCGCCTGGATCAACCCACACTACACACAGTGAATAGTGACAGGATCAACACACACTACAGACAGTCAGTAGTGACAGGATCAACCCACACGACACAGAGTGAACAGTGACAGGATCAACCCACACGACACACAGTGAATACTCACAGGATCAACCCACACTACACACAGTGAATAGTGACAGGATCAACCCACACTACACACAGTGAATAGTGACAGGATCAACACACACTACACACAGTGAATAGTGACAGGACCAACACACAATACACACAGTGAATTGTGACAGGATCAACTCACACGACACACAGTGAATAGTGACAGGATCAACCCACACGACACAGTGTGAATAGTGACAGGTTCAACCCACACTACACACAGTGAATAGTGACAGGATCAACACACACTTCACACACTGAATAGTGACAGGATCAACACACACTACACATGGTAAATATTGACAGGATCAACCCACACTATAAACAGTGAATAGTTACAGGATCAACCCACACTACACACAGTGAATAGTGACAGGATCAACACACACTACACACAGTGAATTGTGACAGAATCAACCCAAACTATACACAGTGATTACTCACAGGATCAACCCACACTACACACAGTGAATAGTGACAGCAACAACTCAAATTACATACAGTGAATAGTGACCGGATCAACCCACACTACACACAGTGAATAGTGACAGGATCAACACAAACTACGCACAGTGGATGCTCACAGGATCAATACACACTACACACAGTGAATAGTGACAGGATCAACCCTTACAACACACAGTGAATAGTGACAGGAACAACACACACTACACACACTAAATAGTGACAGGATCAACCTACATTACACACAGTGAATAGTGACAGGATCAACCCACACTACACACAGTGAATAGTGACAGGATCAACACACACTACAGACAGTCAGTAGTGACAGGATCAACCCACACGACACAGAGTGAACAGTGACAGGATCAACCCACACGACACACAGTGAATACTCACAGGATCAACCCACACTACACACAGTGAATAGTGACAGGATCAACCCACACTACACACAGTGAATAGTGACAGGATCAACACACACTACACACAGTGAATAGTGACAGGACCAACACACAATACACACAGTGAATTGTGACAGGATCAACTCACACGACACACAGTGAATAGTGACAGGATCAACCCACACGACACAGTGTGAATAGTGACAGGTTCAACCCACACTACACACAGTGAATAGTGACAGGATCAACACACACTTCACACACTGAATAGTGACAGGATCAACACACACTACACATGGTAAATATTGACAGGATCAACCCACACTATAAACAGTGAATAGTTACAGGATCAACCCACACTACACACAGTGAATAGTGACAGGATCAACACACACTACACACAGTGAATTGTGACAGAATCAACCCAAACTATACACAGTGATTACTCACAGGATCAACCCACACTACACACAGTGAATAGTGACAGCAACAACTCAAATTACATACAGTGAATAGTGACCGGATCAACCCACACTACACACAGTGAATAGTGACAGGATCAACACAAACTACGCACAGTGGATGCTCACAGGATCAATACACACTACACACAGTGAATAGTGACAGGATCAACCCTTACAACACACAGTGAATAGTGACAGGAACAACACACACTACACACACTAAATAGTGACAGGATCAACCTACATTACACACAGTGAATAGTGACAGGATCAACACACACTACACACAGTGAATAGGGACAGGATCAACCCACACTACACACAGAGAATAGTGACATGATCAACCCACGCTACACACAGTGAATACCGACAGGATCCACCCACACTACACACAGTGAACACTGACAGTATCAACACACACTACACAAAGTGATTACTCACAGCATCAACACACTCTACACACAGTGAGTAGTGACAGGATCAACACACAGTTCAGACAGTGAATAGTGACAGGATAAACCCACACTACACACAGTGAATATTGACAGGATCAACACACACTACACACAGTGGATGCTCACAGGATGAACACACACTACGCACAGTGAATAGTGACAGGATCAACACACACTACACACAGTGAATAGCGACAGGACCAACCCACACGATACACAGTGAATAGTGACATTATCAACCCACACTACACACAGTGAATACTCACAGGATCAACCCACACTACACACAGTTAATAGTGACAGGATCAACCCACACTACACACAGTGGATGCTTACAGGATCAACACACACTACGCACAGTGAATAGTGACATGACCAACCCACACGATACACAGTGAATAGTGACAGGATCAACCCACACTACATACAGTGAATAGTGACAGGATCAACACACAGTACAGACAGTGAATACTCACAGCATCAACCCACACAACACATAATGTATAGTGACAGGATCAATCCACACTACACACAGTGAATACTCACAGTATCAACCCAGACTGCAAACAGTGAATAGTAACAGGATCAACCCACAGTACACACAGTGAATAGGGACAGCACCAACACACACTACAGAAAGGGAATAGTGACAGGATCAACCCACACGACTCACAGTGAATAGTGAAAGGATCAACCCACACGACACACAGTTAATACTCACAGGATCAACCCACACTACACACAGTGAATAGTGACAGGATCAACACACACTACACACACTGAATAGTGACAGGATCAACACACACTACACAAAGTGAATAGTGACAGGATCAACTCACACTACACACAGTGAATACTCACAGTATCAACCCAGACTACACATATTGAATAGTGACAGGATCAACACACAGTACAGACAGTGAATAGTGACAGGATCAACACACAGTACAGACAGTCAATAGTGACAGGATCAACTCACACGACACACAGTGAATAGTGACAGGATCAACCCACACGACACAGTGTGAATAGTGACAGGATCAACCCACACTACACACAGTGAATAGTGACAGGATCAACACACACTACACACACTGAATATTGACAGGATCAACACACACTACACATGGTAAATATTGACAGGATCAACCCACACTATACACAGTGAATAGTGACAGGATCAACCCACACTACACACAGTGAATAGCGACAGGATCAACACATACTACAGACAGTCAATAGTGACAGGATCAACCCACACGACACACAGTGAATAGTGACAGGATCAACCCACACGACACACAGGGAATACTCACAGGATCAACCCACACTGCACACAGTGAATAGTGACAGGAACAACCCAAACTACGTACAGTGAATAGTGACAGGATCAACCCACACTACACACAGTGAATAGTGACAGGATCAACAGAAACTACACACACTGAATAGTGACAGGATCAACACACACTACACACAGTGAATAGTGACAGGATCAACCCACACTACACACAGTGAACAGTGACAGCATTAACACACACTACGCACAGTGAATAGTGACAGGATCAACCTACACTACACACAGTGAATAGTGACAGGATCAACCCACACAACACAGTGAATAGTGACAGGAACAACACACACTACACACAGTGAATAGTGACAGTATCAACACACACTACACACACTGAATAGTGACAGGATCAACCCACAATACACACAGTGAATAGTGACAGGATCAACCCACAATACACGCACTGAATAGTGACAGGATCAACCCATGCTACACACAGTGAAGAGTGACAGGATCAACCCACTCTACACACAGTGAATAGTGACAAGATCAACCCACACTACACACCGTGAATAGTGACAGGATCAACACACACTACACACAGTGAATAGTGACAGCATCAACCCATACTACACACAGTTAATAGTGACAGGATCAACACACAATACACGCACTGAATAGTGACAGGATCAACCCATGCTACACACAGTGAAGAGTGACAGGATCAACCCACTCTACACACAGTGAATAGTGACAGGATCAACACACACTACACACAGTGAATAGTGACAGCATCAACACACATTACACACAGTGAACACCGACAGGACCAACCCACACTTCACACAGCGAATCCTCACAGGATCAACCCACACTACACACAGTGAATAGTGACGGGATCAACACACACTAGAAACAGTGATTACTGACAGGATCAACCCACACTACGCACAGTGAATAGTGACAGGATCAAACCAAACTACACACAGTGAATAGTGACAGGATAAACCCACACTACACACAGTGAACACTGACAGGATCAACACACACTACACAAAGTGAATACTCACAGCATCAACACACTCTACACACAGTGAATTGTGACAGGATCAACACACAGTTCAGACAGTGAATAGTGACAGGATAAACCCACACTACACACAGTGAATAGTGACAGGATCAAATTACACTACACAGAGTGAATAGTGACAGGATCAACCCACACTACTCACAGTAAATACAGACATGATAAAACTACACCAAACACAACATTGTCTAATTGCATCTGAGGGGTCAGGCAGTCTCGATTCATAGGTATTGCAGTGCTAGTTTGCACCTCCAGGAGATAGACAGTCTCATTGTATCAGTATTGCTCCGTCAAATTTCACCTTGGTTTATAGGAATTAGCAGGACATACTGAATATTTCTATTATCGGAGATACACTTACAAGTATAACACCGATAATTAAAAAGCAGGTGGTTTGATTTTCCTGGAGAAGTTTCAAAGCTACTCATATTGAATGAAATCAGGGCTTCTCTGGTCTGGATCGCAGTGGGAAACTGAAAATGACAATTAGCATTCTGCACTTACCACATTGAAAAGTACTTTAACATGCATCTAATACATAAATATTGCCTGGAAAGAATTGAAAAGGTAAATGCCACTGAGTTTATCATCTTACAGTTACTTCCTTAAAGTCCAATTTGGTGTAAAATGCTTTTACAATAAAATTTCATTTAAATGAAGCTTACATTATTCCTTTTAGGCTCTGCACCCGTATGGAAATACAGGCTTCTGATTTTCCTCTGTGTGGGCTGTATTGTTTTTCTGCAGGCAGTGATTCCACCCACTTACGTTATCTTTCACTATCTCCTCGATAGAATATTTGACCAACATCTGAGGCCAGAGGTGCAGAAACATTATCCACGTTAAATCCATCTGCCGTCATTATCCCACCCACCTAACTGGCCCCAGCCTCTTTATCTGTGTCACCTGACCATATCGCTTGGAACAACCTGCATAATTTACAATACAAGAACTATGCTACGCCACAATATTTATTAATATGCAATCAACAGGCACGCCAGAACAGTTTTCAATCTGGTTAAATTATTTGACTACTAAATCCATGAGTCTTGATGCCTTAAACAACTCGGCCTTTGTGTGTGAGGGAATTACATCCTTGTCATAGTCTTTGTATGTGGTATTTTTATCATTTCTAATGGAAATGGCAAGTAAATAACAGTCACTGGATTTCTCTCATCTACCAAGAAGTCCTACAGATTTGTGAAGCATCAAGTTGTAAGGAATGACCCAGATTCTGCCTCGCCTCGCCTCGCCACCAGAGGGCTCCATGAACTCTCTTAATTGTGTCCTTCTTTATTCATTATTGTATTCACCTGTGCATTGTTAGATGCCTACTATTTAAGTGGTGTTCACTTTATGTTCATTGCTCAGTCTTGAGTTGCACTGCCTGGTGATACCGCTTGCTGGCCTGTGAGCCTGTATTCTGTGCTATTGTTATTTTGTTTATGTCAAGTAAAGTCTACCTTTGTTTTACTACCTAACCTCTGCCTCAGTTTGCCTTACTGCAGTTGGGTCCACCGAGTTCCGGTCCTTACAGCAAGACTGAGCCAAAACATGGACCCAGCAGAGAAGGACCAATGGCCAAGACAAGTTTCTGAACAGCTACAACTGATCTTGAACGAACTGCGGTGTCTCGCCATGGCAGTCTCCCGAAGCCAGAATATGCTGGAGGGCCTCGTCATCACTTTCCATCAGAGCCAGAAACAGAGTCAGGTGATCCAAGCCGCTCCTGCACCGTTACCCGCTCCTACGGTTTCGCCTTCTCTGAGAGAACCCCGATTACCTGCACCCGAGCGCTACGACGGTAACCCAGGAGGATGTTGAGGTTTCCTAATCCAGTGTTCCCTGGTTTTCCAACTGCAGGGTTCATTATTCCCCAGTGACTGTTCCCGAGTGGCCTACATCGTTTCGCTACTCACCGGCAAGGCGCTTACCTGGGCTACAGCCGTCTGGGAACAGCAAACGCCGGCATGTTCAAACTACCAACTTTTTTCGGAAGAAATGAGAAGGGTCTTTGATCACCCTGTCAGTGGGAGAGAGGCATCTAACAATCTGCTTCAGCTTCGCCAGGGGGTTCGTAGCGTTGCGGACTACGCTATTGAGTTTCGCACTCTCGCTGCAGAAAGCCAATGGAATTCGGAGGCGCTCATCGCCACCTTTCGCCACGGTCTCACGGATGAGATCAAGGACGAACTGGCTTCCAGGGATCCGGTGAGTGATTTGGAGTCTCTTTTTGATATCTCCGTTCGTGTGGATAATCGTCTCCGTGAGAGGCGAAGAGAACGCCACTCCTTTTTCACCCCGTTTCCAGAGACCAGAGCTTTTCCTGCTTCGAAGCCATCTGAGAACCTCCGAGCCATCCCGAGTCCATCTTTGACCGATCCAGAGGAGCCCATGCAGGTGGGAGTAACCCGCCTCTCGCAGCCTGAACGTGATCACCGAATGAGAGAGGGATCTTGCCTCTATTGTGGGAAAGCTGGCCACTTTCGCTCTTCCTGTCCAGAGTTGGTGGGAAAAGCCAGGGCTCATCCAGGACGGAGGGACCTGAGATGAGCGTAACCATCCCTTCCGACCCCACTGTTTCTAGGGTTTTGCTGGTGTCCTCCCTTTTCTGGGGCAATCAACAACATGATCTTAAGGCCCTGGTGGATTCGGGGTCTGATGGTAACTTCATAGATCTGGGGTTAGCTAAACAGCTCAAGTTTCCCCTGACCCATCCTGATCATCCCCTCACTGTTGTTGCCCTGGATGGAAGACCCCTGGGCTCTGGAACCATTCACCATCATACTGCCCCCCTGTGTTTGGGCGTGGAAGGACTACATTTCGAGACCATCCAATTCTCCCTTCTCCACTCTTCCCAGTTTCCATTAATTCTGGGTTACCCTTGGTTGGCCTGCCAAAATCCTCGCTTGGATTGGGCCACCGGCCGGCTTACGGAATGGGGCTCCGCCTGCCATACTACCTGTCTTCGCGCCAAGTCTCCTTCCCAGCCCCAGGAGTTCCCATCACGCTCTGAATTGTCCCGAGTGCCACCCGAGTATGAGGATCTAAAAGAGGTCTTCAGTAAGGTTCGAGCCACATCACTTCCCCCTCATAGGCCATATGACTGTGCCGTTGACCTCCTGCCTGGGACATGCCCACCTAGGGGTAGGATCTTTTCCCTTTCTGCTCCTGAGACCGCCGCCATGGAGGAGTACATCCGTGACGCCCTCGCCGCTGGCTTCATCCGTCCGTCCACCTCTCCTGCTGGTGCCGGTTTTTTCTTCGTGAGTAAGAAAGATGGAGGTCTCCGTCCCTGCATCGACTACCGTGGCCTTAACCGAATTACTATAAAGAACCGTTATCCTCTTCCACTCATGTCGACGGCCTTCGAGCTACTTCAGGGAGCCACGGTCTTCACAAAATTGGACCTCCGCAACGCCTACAACCTCATCCGCGTCCGCGAAGGGGACGAGTAGAAGACGGCATTCAACACACCTACTGGGCACTATGAGTACCTGGTTATGCCTTTTGGATTGACCAACGCCCCTGCTGTTTTCCAGGCGCTCATTAACGACGTTCTCCGAGACATGCTGAATCGCTTTGTTTTTGTCTACCTGGGTGACATTCTCATTTTCTCCAAAACTCTTCACGATCATGTCCAGCATGTAAGACAAGTCCTGCAACTTTTGTTTAACAACCTCTTGTTTATCAAGGCGGAGAAGTGTGAATTTCACGTTTCCACGGTTTCATTTCTGGGCTTCATCTCCAGCGGCAACATCCAAATGGACCCTGGCAAGACCCAAGCTGTCCGAGATTGGCCACCACCCACCTCTCTCAAACAGGTGCAACGTTTCTTGGGGTTTGCTAACTTCTATCGGAGATTCATCAGAAACTTCGGCACCATCGCTGCCCCTCTTAACGCCCTCACCAAGACCGCCTCTACCCGGTTCAGTTGGTCCGCTGAGGCTGCGCAGGCTTTCGAGGATCTCAAGCGGCGCTTCACGTCTGCTCCTGTCCTCGTTATTCCGGATCCCTCACTCCCCTTCATTGTCGAGGTGGATGCCTCGGATATAGGAGTGGGCGCCGTTTTATCCCAACGGTCTAACGACAACAAACTGCAACCTTGCGCCTTTTTCTCTCGCCGACTCACTCCCGCTGAATGAAACTACGATATTGGGAACAGGGAACTACTAGCAGTTAAGTTGGCATTGGAGGAGTGGAGACATTGGTTGGAGGGGTCTAAACACCCGTTCATTGTCTGGACTGACCATAAGAATCTGGCCTATATCCAGGAGGCCAAACGACTTAACTCTCGTCAAGCTCGCTGGGCACTGTTTTTTAATCGTTTTGACTTTGTCCTGTCATATCGTCCAGGTTCCAAGAATCTCAAGCCTGATGCTCTCTCCAGGCAATTTGATCCACCCGAGCGGGAGAGACAACCAGAACCTATTATTTCTACTTCCCGAATTGTAGCACCGGTTTGCTGGGGGATCGAGACGCTGGTCAGAAAGGCGCAACAGAGGGAGGCAGACCCTGGCAACGGCCCACCCGGTCGCCTTTTTGTCCCCAACACGACTCGCTCACAAGTCCTGCAGTGGGGGCATTCGTCGCGACTCACCGGTCATCCAGGCGCATCCAGGATGCTGGAATTTCTTCGCAGAAGATTCTGGTGGCCCACCATGGAGAAGGACGTAAAGGCGTTCGTGGCAGCTTGTGCCATTTGTGCACGAAACAAGAACCCTCCCTCTCGCCCCCAGGGTTTGCTGCATCCTCTCCCCATTCCCACTCGCCCCTGGTCTCACACCTCGGTGGATTTCATCACAGGCCTTCCACCATCTCAAGGCAACACTGTCATTCTGGTCATCGTAGATTGCTTCTCCAAAGCCTGTCATTTTCTGCCCTTGCCCAAGCTTCCCTCAGCCCAAGAGACAGCTGAGCTCATGGTCCAGCATGTTTTCAGGTTATTCGGTTTGCCCCTTGACATCGTTTCTGACCATGGTCCACAATTCGCCTCCCAGTTTTGGAGAGCCTTCTACAAGCTCATTGGAGCTACTGTCAGTCTTTCCTCGGGTTTCCACCCTCAGTCGAACGGTCAAACAGAACGGATCAACCAAGACCTGGAGACGACCCTGAGGTGTCTCGTGTCCGCTAACCCTGCGACCTGGAGTCGTCACATCGTCTGGGCTGAGTACGCGCACAACACGTTGCGCTGCTCTCCCACAGGACTGTCGCCGTTCGAGTGCCAGTTCGGTTTTCAGCCTCCACTGTTCCAGGAGCTCGAGGTGGGGGTTCCGTCCGCGGAGAAGTTTGTCCAGCGTTGTCGGCGGACCTGGAGGAGAGCGCGGCTGGCCTTGCAACGAGCTTCTCGACAACGGCAGATCCAGGCCAACAAGCGGCGCAGACCGGCTCCTTCATTCCGTCCTGGTCAGAGGGTCTGGCTTTCTACGCAGGATCTCCCGCTGCGAGTGGAGTCCCGCAAGCTGGCGCCCTGTTTCATCGGCCCCTTCATGGTGTTGAGGAAGGTCAACCCGGTGTCCTACCGTCTCCAGCTACCCCGCTCCATGCGGATTCATCCTACCTTCCATGTCTCCCGGCTTCGGCCAGTGGCCAGCAGTTCCCTGGCGCCCGCCACGAGGCCTCCTCCTGCTCCCCGCATCATCGACGGCCAGCCTGCTTACACGGTCCGTCGCCTGATGGAATCTCGCCGGGTTCGCGGGGGCCTCCAGTTCCTGGTGGACTGGGAGGGATATGGTCCGGAGGAACGCTCTTGGGTCCCGGACCGGGACATCCTGGATCGCGATTTAGTACGGAATTTTTTTCGTCGTCACCATGGACCTTCTGGGGGAATGTCAGGGGCCGTTCCTAGGGGGGGTGGTCCTGTAAGGAATGACCCAGATTCTGCCTCGCCTCGCCACCAGAGGGCTCCATGAACTCTCTTAATTGTGTTCTTCTTTATTCATTATTGTATTCACCTGTGCATTGTTAGATGCCTACTATTTAAGTGGTGTTCACTTTATGTTCATTGCTCAGTCTTGAGTTGCACTGCCTGGTGATACCTCTTGCTGGCCTGTATTCTGTGCTATTGTTATTTTGTTTATGTCAAATAAAGTCTACCTTTGTTTTACTACCTAACCTCTGCCTCAGTTTGCCTTACTGCAGTTGGGTCCACCGAGTTCCGGTCCTTACACAAGCACTGCGTCCAATCCTAATGGACTTTTAGAATTTTTCCTCACTCCCAGTCTTCAGTTAATTAGTTGGTAATTCCCAGGCTCATCCCCACCGCCTGCTTCATCTTACCAGACGTGGCCTTTTCATTGTTCCAGATCAGGTTTTTGGCTTTGACCACCACCACTGTCAGCCGCTCTGCTGTAGGTAGGTAACTGAGTGAGAGCAGGATTTCTCCAACCGTATCTGTCGCCTGTAGAGACAAAAGTATGGTCAGTTCTCCGCACAACGGTTCAGCAACCCACTAAAATGCCACCAAATAGACAGAACTGTAATGTTTGACAAGCGCTTTCAATCCGAACCATTGTTTTGCTTGTCAGAAGGTTAACTTTGTGGTGGAGCCACGTCCACTGTGACCATTATATTTTTTGTGGTCCTCACGATGGTGAATATTATACCTCAGCCTCCGTAACTAAAGAAGAATTACATCCTCACTGTCAGATAATTACATCTCAGTCCCCACAGCTATGATCATTATGTCTAACTCACTATCATAAAGTTAAACATCAATGTACTTAATCATGATACAGTTTTACCTCAACCCTAATTGTTATTGAATGGTTGTACTTCTCTTAGTGATTCATCCCTCGAGTGCTACTGGCTTAGGATATTTTCCAGCCTATACTAATTACATTGGTAAATAATCAGAGTGCCTTAAAAATTATGAATGCAATCTGAGGGTCGTTTTTCAGAGCCTCACACTGCACTGTAAAAAGTACATTGCACTTTGTAACTGGCCCTTGCTGCGTGTTCCAATGCAAAAAGGAAGATATCCTTGTTTTGTACTTCCCTCACCTTATTGACATCCTGCAGGTAAAGCCAAGCATTGAAGGCTCGGCAGCTGAGATCCAGATCTGACAGCTTCAGGTCTGCCAAACCTGTGCTGATGTTTCTGTCATCTTCGTCAATTCCAAATACAGAAAACCGTAGACTGTTCTCCTCAAGAGCAGACGGGTCCAGTGGAATGGAAAACTTCTCATTGAAGAACACTGAGAATGCATTCCTCTGAATCTGCACAAAAGAAATGGTGGGGCTTGAAATCATCCATATTTTAGGTCATGATCACAGTGAATCGTGGATCAGCTAACCTGGGAACATCGCGACTCAGTCCCAGATAACCCAAGATGATTTGCATAATATACAGTTTCACTGCTCACAAACCTTGCTCCAAATGTAAAATACAACACGGCAGTGTTTATATGCTGATATTGTTACATTGTGTTGCTACATCTGACCTTCACCCTTCAGTAGTGAGCATAACTTTCATTAGCCTTAATGCGGTGATTTTGACCTTTTTAGCTGTCCCTGGGCCTAAATTGAAAGCAATTAGACTTATTGTTGTGGCACAAACCTTTATGGAGAAACCAGTTAGTTGTTCCACTGACACAGAATTTCACAATTAGTGCCACGAACCAAGTCTCTTTTCATTCAAATATAAGGTGCCACCTTGCTAACCAAAGCCCTTCTGTACGAGTTGAATTAAATGGTTATACTTCTCTTAGAGCAGTGCTTAGAGTGTTGTGACCAATAATCATTTAAAATGATAAAATTAGAACATAAGAACATAAGAAATAGGAGCAGGAGTAGGCCAATCGGCCCCTCGAGCCTGCTTCGCCATTCAATAAGATCATGGCTGATCTGATCCTAACCGCCAATCCACTATCACAGGACCATCTCCTGAATCTAACAGAATTAGACACACGAAATAGGAGCAGGATCAGGCTACACAGCCCATGGGCCCGCTCCGCTAACCACAGGGCCATGACCGATCCGAACCTGGACTCATGTCAAAATTCCTGCCCGCTCCCCGTAACCCTTAATTCCCTTTACTTCTAGGAAACTGTCTATTTCTGTTTTAAATTTATGTAATGATGTAGCTTCTACAGCTTTTTGGGGCAGCATATTCCATGGACCTACCACCCTCTGGGTGAAGTAGTTCCTCCTCATCTCAGTTTTGAAAGAGCAGCCCCTTATTCTAAGACTATGCCCCCTAGTTCTAGTTTCACCCATCATCGGGAACATCCTCCCCGCATCCACCCGATCCAACCCCTTCACAATCTTATATGTCTCAATAAGATCGCCTCTCATTCTTCTGAACTCCAATGAGTAGAGTCCCAATCTACTCAACCTCTCCTCATATGTCCATCCCCTCATCCCCGGGATTAACCGAGTGAACCTTCTTTGTACTGACTCGAGAGCAAGTATGTCCTTTCTTAAGTATGGACACCAAAACTGTACGCAGTATTCCAGGTGCGGTCTCACCAATACCTTGTACAACTGAAGCAATACCTCCCTATTTTTATATTCTACCCCCCTAGCAATGAAAGCCAACATTCCATTGGCCTTCTTAATCACTTGCTGCACCTGTATACTAACCTTTTGAGTTTCGTGCACCAGGACCCCCAGATCCCTTTGTAGTTCAGTACTTTCCAGTTTCTTGCCATTAAGATAATAACTTGCTCTACGATTTTTCCTGCCAAAGTTCATAACCTCACACTTTCCAGTATTGTATTCCATCTGCCAAATCTCTGCCCACTTACTTAGCCTGTCTATGTCCCCTTGCAGGTTTTTTATGTCCTCCTCACTCACTACTTTCCCTCCCATCTTAGTATCATCTGCAAACTTTGAGATGTTACACTCGGTCCCCTCCTGCAAATCGTTAATATAGATTGTAAAGAGTTGGGGACCCAGCACTGACCCCTGCGGAACACCACTAGTTACTGATTGCCAGTCTGAGAATGAACCATTTATCCCAACTCTCTGCCTTCTGTTAGATAGCCAATCCTCTATCCATGCCAGAATATTACCCCCAATCCCGTGATTTTTTATCTTAAGCAATAATCTTTTGTGTGGCACCTTGTCAAATGCCTTTTGGAAGTCTAAATACACTATGTCCACTGGTTCCCCTTTATCCACCCTATATGTTACTTCCTCAAAGAACTCCAGCAAATTTGTCAAACATGACTTCCCCTTCATAAAACCATGCTGACTTTGTCCTATTAAATTATGATTATCCAAATGTCCTGTTACTGTCTCCTTAATAATGGACTCCAAAATTTTCTCTACCACAGATGTTAGGCTAACCGGTCTATAGTTTCCAGCCTTCTGTCTACTGCCCTTTTTAATTAAGGGTGTTACATTAGCAGTTTTCCAGTCTGCCGGGACCTTTGCCGAGTCCAGGGAGTTTTGGAAAATTATTACCAATGCATCCACAATCCCTACCGCCACTTTCCTCAAGACCCTAGGATGTAAGCCATCAGGTCCAGGTGATTTGAGTCCCATTATTTTACCGAGTACCACTTCCTTCGTGATTTTGATCGTGTTTAGCTCCTCCCCCCCTTTAGCCCCCTGTTTGTCCAGTGTTGGGATATTCTTCGTGTCTTCTACGGTAAAGACTGATATAAAATATTCATTCAGTGTTTTTGCCATCTCCATATTTCCCACCATTAATTTCCCGGTCTCATCCTCTATGGGACCAACATTTACTTTAGCCACCCTTTTTCTTTTTATATAACTATAAAAGCTCTTACTATCTGTTTTTATATTTTTATTGTTATCAGTTTATAAGGCTACTGCAAGGCCACAATGATGCACAGTAATACTGCAACAATCTCTACTGTAACAACGTAACTATATGTAGTCCAAATTGACCTATTGAAACATGCCCCGCAATAATATACAATATTATAATGCTTTCATTATTGCTGGGGTATGCACTGGAAGGATGCACGCCAAGTTCAGTTTCCAGTAGGTTTAGTGGCATTTGAGCTTGTCTCGGCAGTCTTGGCAGAGGACAACAGGGAGGGCTGACTGACATCATTCCTGAGCTGCAGCGAGGAGAGTGGCAGGCTGTGGACTAGTTTAAATAGTAGGCTAAGAAGAAAGCCAAGTTACTCAGCTAACTGTACCCAGCCAACTTACACATATGGGCATGGTGTCCCTCTAGGCTTGGTGATTGGCAATGTGCACAGCATGTTTGGTGTCCTGTGCTTTTATGGTGCCTCCTGTCTCAAAGTGTGATGTGGAGGAGGAGGGGTGTTGAGGGAGCAACTTCTGACGATTGTAGCTGATGTGCCCTTAATGTGTGAATGTCTGACGAACGAGTCCTGAAGATGATCTTTCATGGCGCATTGACAACTGGGAAGCGGTCTTGTGGTGGTCGGCGTTAAAGATACAAAGACTGCTTAAATGCGACTCTGCAACAGTGCAAAATAGACATCCATAAGTGAGAACAACTTGCTCAAGATACCAAAGCATAGCGAAAAACCAACCATGAAGGCACCTCCTACTATGAGGCCCGTCGGATTGCTGATGCTGAATGTAAACGCTAGCTGAGGAAGTCTCAACTGAAAAATCGAGATTCCCAACCTGGAGTATCTGGGATCCACTGTTCAAGCTGCAGTCTCATCAGTCATCAAAGAACTCAGTGCAGAAAATGAGGTGATATTCCAGCTGTCTTCTTTGAGATTGAAAAAAAAGACTTGCATTTATATAGCACCTTTCATGGCCTCAGGACGTCCCAAAGCGCTTTACAGCCACTTTTGAAGTGTAGCCACTGTTGTACTGCATAGCAAGCTCTCACAAACAGCAATGTGATAATGACCAGATAATCTGTTTTGTTAGGTGTTGATTGAGGGATAAATATTGGCCAGGGCACTAAGGAGAACTCCCCTGCTCTTCTTCGCAATAGTAGCAGGGGGTCTTTTAGAGAGCAGATAGGGCCTCGGACGAACAAAATTAGATTATAAACTAGGTTCAAAATACTCCAAATGATCATGTTGTAGAGCAATTTGTAGTTCAGCATAGTCAATGAATTTACTATCTGACTTTAGCTTGTGCCAAAATAGTCCGGGTTCACTAAAACCCACATTAGTTGCACAATGTCTCACTCCTTAGAACCTAAATATTACATTGAGTGTCATGCAGCTGTTGCAAGGTCCACATGGGAATCCTGTCACCTACTTGCCTTTTATTTCTTCAGCTACATCCTTCAGATGTGATCTCATTAGTGACTTAGCAGAGTAGTGATTCTACAGAAAATGTCATCGGCAGACAGATTCCATCCATCAAGGTACATCACCTCTGGTGCTAGCGAATGATATGGAGGAGAAATAAGCCAATTTGTGCGATTTGTGACAACCCATGATAATTTAAGTGTACATCTTGTTACTAGCATCCGATTATTAGAGCAATTTCTTCACCATAGTGTCATTTTCTCGTCCTAGAGAGGGTCTGGCGCAAATTGTCCTATTGTTTCTTTGGCTTCATATCGTCTACTTGATGAAGTACGTCTTATGTTTGCCTAATGCTAGTGTGAATCCTGCACTGTAGGATTTACATACCTCCTAATGGAATCACGAATATTATCTAACAGGCTTCCAGGAACAATGTTTGATGAAAAATAAGAATACTTTTAATCTGTTTTAATTTGTGGTATAACCCATGCTCCATGGTTTTGGTTTGGTGATGGAAGTGTTTTAATTAGCAGCAGATACTTGTTTTTATTACAATAAGAGATCTAAAAGGAGGCCGTATCAACAACAACAACTTGCATTTATATAGCGCCTTTAACGTAGCAAAATGCCCCAAGGCGTTTGATTTATTTATATTTATAGCCCAAATTGCAAACAAAACCTCATCATTACACAAATACAACAGTTGTTACTTAGATTAACACAGCTGCTATTTTGGTTAATGGTTTAGTCTGGGAATTCTTTAAATGAGATGATTTTGAACACACTGCAGCCAGTTACAAAGGAGGCTGCTGGTGACAGACTAATCTGTACCAGCTTATACAGATGGCACAAACCAGAGATTTTGAATTTTATTCCCTGAGCAAAAAGTTACCTCAAATTAGTTTAATTTGGAAATTCTAACTTTCATTTGTCTTGATTATGGTCACAATGATGCTATCTGAATGTTACAGTGACCAGATTCCACATCCTGAAGCGTCTGCCTTGGGTTCAGTTCAACTGACCAAACCCATAGCCAGCAATATTTGGCCCAATATTTTGGCCCGGAATTTGCAGTCAGCAGTGAAGAGAAGGCGTTCGTTGCTGACCCTGAGGTACGCTTCGTGCAAGGGTCTCACGATCCCTGTGCGAGAATTTCGGGTTTTCCAACATTCAATTCAAATCAATGGAAGCCAATGGTGATCCCCTTGCGTGAACTGCTGTGACGTCAACAGGCTATTTAAGCAACCAATCAAAAGGCAGAATTCTCAGAGACCGCGAACAAGGAAGTGAGTAAGCTCTTAAAATTCTAACTTTTTAAAAATGTTAGAGAGAGCAAAACAAAGATTGGGGCTCTCACATGGGGAAAAGGCAAACCTGAAATAAAGATGGACAAAGTAACAAAATTTTTTGAAAAAGTTCTTACAATGTCCATTTTAATAAAAGTTTAACATTTTATGATCTACAGGATTCACTGCAGCAACTCTCCACGGTTACTTCGACAACATCTCACTGCCCCCAAGACCTCTATGGCCAAGAAGGACAATTGTGACAATGTTGTGGGAGCACTGTCATGTCCAAATTCCCCTCCAAATCACCCACCATCATCTTGGACATACAATGCTGTTCCTTCATTGCCGCTGTGCCAGAATCCTGGAATTCTCTACCTAACAGCATTGTGGGACTACCGCCACCACAAGGACTGCAGCAGTGCAAGGTGTAGGGCCACCACTACCTTCACAAAGGCAACTGGGGATGGACAATAAATGTGGCCTTGCCTGCATCATCCGTGTCCCAAGAACAAATTTTAAAAAACATGGCCCCGACCCTGGAAGGTCAAATGGAGTCGGTGCATTTCCCTGACAGCGGTACCTCCCAATAGAAACATAGAAACATAGAAGATAGAAGCAGGAGTAGGCTATTCGGCACCTCGAGCCTACTCCGCCATTCAATGCAATCATGGCTGATCATCCAAATTCAGTACCCTGTCCCTGCTTTCTCCCCATATCCCTTGATCCCCTTTGCCTTAAGAAATATATCTAACTCCTTCTTGAATATATTTAATGAATTGGCCTCAACTGCCTTCTGTGGTAGAGAATTCCACAGGTTCACCACTCTCTGGGTGAAGAAATTCCTCCACATATCAGTCTTAAATGGCTTACCCCTTATCCTTAGACTGTGACCCCTGGTTCTGGACTCCCCCGCCATCAGGAACAGCCTTCCTGCATCTAGTCTGTCTAGTCCTGTTAGAATTTTATAAGTTTCAATGAGATCCCCTCTCATTCTTCTAAACTCTAACGAATATAAGCCTAATCGACCCAATCTCTCCTCATACGTCTGTAGTGTATGTACCCGTTTACCTTTAAGGGAACTATAGAATGTAACCGTTCGCCTTTAAGAGCACTACTTTAGGTGTGGCACTATTTGTTGGCTCATGTATACTGTAATACCGATAGTGACCACACCAGTATATAAGGGTTGTGATACGTTAACTAGGGCAGATTCGCCCGAACCTCTGAATAGTAAAGACCTGTTTTATTTGTTAATCTTGGAGTCTGTGTATTATTTGCAATACAACCCACAGACTTTACAATGGCGATGAGGCCGAGGAGGCCTCATAGCAAAGAGGAAGATTTTGGCATTGAAAACTTCCATCTGCAACAGGCACTGACGGTCCCTTCTGCCACAGTGAGGAGCGAGCCGATCGACAAGAGAGGCAAGGCTGCCACGGACTGTGAGTAAGGGAACAGTAAAAGAAAATAAGGAAGGAGTAAACCAGAGGATAAGGGCGGTACACTCAACCACGGTCGAGGGGGAAAGGAGCCAGACAAAGTCGGGTTCAGAGGCGCTGAGACCGGGAGCAGGCCGGGTGAGACAGAGCCGAGAAATCGGGAATTGGCCGAGAGCCAGTTCAGAGGCTGTAACTGTCCGCCGTCATCGGGGGTACCCGGAGCCGGTTGCCTGCCGCGGGAAGGAGAGCGCTGAAGCCGACGCGCGGGCTGGGGTCTGAAAGCCAGCGGAGAGCGCTGAAGCCGACGCACAGGCTGGGGACCGGTAGCCAGCGGCCGTCGCCCGCGGGGGAAAGTGTACCCCTCCCGCCAGGGGAAGAAGCGGGAAACCGCCATTGCCGTGGG
Organism: Somniosus microcephalus; assembly: GCF_052327205.1. Lineage (NCBI taxonomy): Eukaryota > Metazoa > Chordata > Chondrichthyes > Squaliformes > Somniosidae > Somniosus > Somniosus microcephalus. The sequence continues at coordinate 34,619,105 of NC_141001.1, read as the reverse complement.
CGGGGAGAACAGAAAAGCGCGGGGAAAACCGCCATTAAAGTGGGCGGGGAGAGCCGAGAAGCGCGGGAAAGCTGCCATTTTTCGCGGGAAAACCGCCGGGGAAGAAGACAGAAGCGGGAAACCGCCATCTTAGAAAAATAATAAGAATTTACAGAAATACTGGTGTTGTTCTCAAGAAGAGAGGAAAAATAATAATAAGTAAAGAAATACTGGTGTTGTTCTCAAGAAGAGAGGAAAAATAATAATAAGTAAAGAAATACTTGTGTTGTTCTCGAGAAGAGAAGAAGATGCCTAAGCGAGGAAATATTAATGATTGATGTTGAGATAGAGGACTGGGCCACGTATGTGGAACGCATAGAAATATATTGCAAAGCCAACGAAATTGAGGATGACGACAAGGCAATAACTTTGTTAAATTCGACGGGAGCAAAAACATACGGGCTCTTGAAACATCTAATAGCACCAGTTAAACCAGTGGACCAGACCTTCGAAGAGATCGTAGCAGTGCTGAAGGATCACTTGAACCCCACACCGTTGATGCTGGCTGAACGATTTAAATTTTACGCAAGAACCCAGAGGAAAGATGAAAGCAATGCGGAATACTTAGTCGAACTGCGTAAGCTAGCGAAATACTGCCAGTTTGGAGGGAATTTGACAGAGGCACTGCGGGACAAGTTCGTATGCGGCTTGGCCAAAGAAGGAATGCAGAAGCGACTTCTGGAAGAAAACGACCTCACACTGGACAGGGCTGTCCTCATAGCTTCATCGCACGAAGCTGCAGCGAAAGGAACGGCGGAAATGCAGCTAAAGGCGGCGGCACTCGGGGTGGACCAAATTACTGCAAGCACTTCCAAATGCTACCGTTGTGGAAAGACAACGCACGACCAGAATCAGTGCTGGTTTAAGAACCAAGAGTGCAGGAAATGTGGCAAACTGGGTCACATCGCGAAGGTATGCAGGTCCGGAAAGAAGACCAACAAGCAAAGGAAGCCACCACCACAAGAAAAGTACAACAAGGTGCATCAGGTGGCTGAAAAGAGTTCAGACGAACAAAATTCAGACTCAGACCCAAACAGCCAGGAGCTGGATAGTCTGAGAATCCACAATGTGGGTAAAGTAACTGATCTACAGACGATCTGGGTCACACTAAAAATAGCTGGAGTCCAAGTACGAATGGAGCTGGACACGGGATCAGCTGTATCAGTCATCAACCAAAAGGACTACCACCGGCTATTCTCTCACATACCCTTAAGAAATACTAAATTCGTATTACAGACATACACGGGGCATAATGTATACCCCATGGGAAAAATACGAGTCAAAGTGAGAGATAGGGGCAAAGAACACCCACGAATGAATCTGTACGTATTACCTGAGGGAGGACCACCACTCCTAGGGCGGGAGTGGATGCAGAAAATAAACATAGAATGGCACTACCTAAAAGCCATAGGGAAGGAGGACTCGGTGCAAGCTATCAGCTCAGATTCTGAAATGGATGACGTGACGACCAATGTAAACATGGAAGACAAGGCAAAAAGGGAATTGCTGATGAGGGGAAAGGAAACGAAGACAGGCAGGCAGGCCCATGTTACCAAGCAAAATCAAGCTGTAGAGCAGAACCCCAGGTTGACACAGAATTCTGAGCCTGCTCAAGCTAAGGATTCATCCACGACGGAAGAACACCGAGCTCGGTCCCAAACTTATGTCAAAGTACAACGACAATTAGAACAGTTGAGTGTCCGTCTCGTACAAGAGATGGAAAAGATGAAAAAGTTCTGGGACACCGAATGGGAGACCCTGGAAAGACAACAGAGACAGCTAGCTCAAGCAGAGAGCGACCATAGAGCCATCGTGGCCATGTACCAATCACATCTCCCTGAGGCTGTTCAGGAACTAGAATATGCACAGAACGATCCAAAGGAAGAGGAATCTTCAGGAAGTCAGGATGGTATTCCAGTTCATCTCTACGACTTGTTGCAAGCAGAGTGTAACGAGTTGAAAGAACAGTATGAACAGGCTCAGACTACAATCCTGGAAGGGGTTAACTTGGCAACCTCCGAAAAGCTAGCTTTACTGGAAGCATATGAACAACAAAAGTCTGAACAGGAGCAAGAATTACAAAGACTGCAGGAGATGTTTGATGAGCTCCAGGCCAAGGCTGACTCATCGTTAGGGATTCAATCCATAGAGGAAAAATTAGAGGTGAAAGACATGGCAGAACATGAAAGACAAGATGTCCAAGAACTCATAAAAATATTGAAGGAAACCCAAGACAAATATGAGGCGGCAATGACCGAGGTTCAACAACTTGAAGAACAGATTCAACTGGGAATCCTTTCAGTGGAAGAAAAGGAAACTGTAAGAATGGCCCCTGAACATGAGCTAGAGAGCATCAAGGCGCAACTTCTCCGAGCGCTGAAAGCCAAAGTACAAGAGGAAAAGAAGGTGAAAGCATTGGAGGAAAAGGTGGATGAAATGGAGAAGACTCTGATCCACAGTGTTCCCGTGGAAGAGTTAACGGTCAGCCAACTCCTTCATATGCTGAGGGACAAGACTCTGCAATGGGAACAATCTGAACACGAGCTTCAATCTTCAAAGGGAAGGAGTTCGGAGCTCTCAAAAGTTATGGAAATAGCTGAGGTTGCAACACAGATTTTACTGGGATGCCAAAAGTACGCTGAATCACGTCTATGTGAACAACAGAATGTTGAAACAGCTGCTCCAGTAGAAGGATTGAATAGCCCGATCAATCAATCCCCGATGGAAGGGGAAGTATTGAAATCACAAATGAGGTCCTTAGTGAAGGATTTGCAGGAAACCCAGGAAGAGCGGGATGACTATGAACGCATGAGGAAGTCTTTTAAAGAAAGAGAGATAGAGAAGGAACAGCAGTCGGCTAGCGTCCAGTTGGGTAAGGAAGAAGTAGAAGGGCCTCTCGATGGACTAACTCAGGATGACCCCGAATGTGACCATGACCGGTTGAGTGACACTGAATATTACGAGGAGGTGGTCTGCCCAAAGTGTGATGAAAACTCCCAAAGTGCTGAAATGCGGATGAAGCACTTAAGGTCTAAGGAACATAGAGAGTTGGTGGCGCTACAGCTGGCCACCGAGAAAGGAGCTTCGAGAGTTTCAAAAAGGCAGAAAAGAAAAAGAAGAAGCCGGAGATAATAACTGTTTAAAATATTATTACTTCTACTACCTCAGTCCGAACACTATGAAAGGTGCTAAATTTGTTAAAAAAAAATCCGGGGACATTATCAAGACAGCCAGTGGGTTGTATAAGTCCGCACTGCTGGTTCAACAGGACGAAAGTACAAGCTGTTAAAAAGGCTATGGAGGAGTCACGTTTACCAGGTGAACCGGCTACACCAAAAAGATGCTGTCTGGGACGAATTAATACCAGAGACTGAATTTATGAACTGTTCCCACAGAGACTGAACCTGTAAACTGTTTCCACTGAGAGTATGTTTGTAAACTGTTATATGACGTTGACTCCATCGAGAGTATATCTGTAAATTGTTATATGACGTTGACTCCATCGAGAGTATATCTGCAAACTGTTTATATAAAGTTGAAGATTGTATGTTTAACGGGATTCTGTAAGTAAAAAGCTAAAAAGGGAGGATTGTAGTGTATGTACCCATTTACCTTTAAGGGAACTATAGAATGTAACCGTTCGCCTTTAAGAGCACTACTTTAGGTGTGGCACTATTTGTTGGCTCATGTATACTGTAATACCGATAGTGACCACACCAGTATATAAGGGTTGTGATACGTTAACTAGGGCAGATTCGCCCGAACCTCTGAATAGTAAAGACCTGTTTTATTTGTTAATCTTGGAGTCTGTGTATTATTTGCAATACAACCCACAGACTTTACAATGTCATTCTTGCCATCCCAGGTATCAGTCTGATGGGAAGTCAATCAATGGGGAGGGATGAGGGGAATTGGTGGAAAAGTCTAGGCCATGATATACTAATAAAAATGCAGAGACTTACCTCTTTTCGAATGGAGTAATTGGGAAACATTCGGAAGGGAGTAAGCTCTCAGTGTGAAATGCATTCCAAATAAGCGCTTGCAACTGAAGGCAGAAATAATTGAAGGAGATGCACCGGTGACTTACAACTTCTGTTGTCTACTCTGGTCCCAAGTGGCAGCGTAGTGAAAGGTCGTTAGGTTCCTTTTCATATCATCCGTTCAATATACTGCACTAGCTGGAAGTATGCACGAAAACACTGAAGGAATACACAAGCAGTGCCTGTAGGCTTTTGGAAAGGAAGACACTCAGAAATAACACTATTCAGAAATTACAAGGATTTGTACCACATCAGGAATATGACAGCTGCATCCGGCATTGCATCTAATTCATGGTGTACCTGACCTGGGAGCACGAGATCACACTGACACTAGCTACAAAGTAGAAATATGGCTGTCCTAACAGAGCTGTTACTTGATGAGGAGCGACTCTTCTTGGCAATTGTTAAAAAGAGATTTGAACAGAACAGATAACAGCATCAATTATCTGAACAACTGAATTATTCTGCAACTTGGAAAATACAACTCAGGCACACATCGCATTACAGCAAACCACCAGCTCTACCAGTGTACAGGACATGAGCTGGAGATGAGTTACCTCATTCTACCTCACTCCGAAGCAAGTTGGACAAGCCCATCTACCCTTGTTTCTTGAATGTCTTCAGCACTGCTCCCTTTGTGGGTCACTAAATCCAATGTGAGAATCAGGCTGCTGGAGAGATGAGCTTCACCGGGTCAAATAGCCTTTTCCTGTGTTCATATTTATCCCAGGAAAGATGGCAGTGATGGAATATAACAGGGCCACCACTGCACCTCTTACTTATGACATTGAGCTTGTACGTCAGCATGCGGCTGAGAGGACAGTGGCACAGGATAGTGAGGGTATTACACACTTGATGCAGAGCAGAAAGGGCATTACTTTATGTCACCACAGGTGTGTGATATTGTCCTCACCCTGCATTGACATCTTCCCTGCCTTGGAGTGATAGCTTCTCGATTCTCCATCTTGAAACACACCAGAGGAAATACATGGAATGAAAAGGGGCACTGGTATCACTCAGGTGGCCGGTCTGCTGGCAGCTGGTAAGAAGCGGCTGCCACACCACTTGAGCACTGCTACCAGCGATAACGGGGGAAAAAGAAAACCTGATTCAGACTGCAGCCAATTTAGTTCTGGTAGAATAGCAAAATGCTGCGGATGCTGGAAATCAGAAATAACAACAGAAAATGCTGGAAACACTCAGAAGGTCAGGCAGCATCGTGGAGAGAGAAACAGAGTTCACATTTCAGGTCGATGGCCCTTTGTCAGAACTGGAAAAGGTTAGAGAAGTAACAGATTTTAAGCAAGTGTAGGGCAGGGAAAGGGAGGAGGGGAGGAAAGGACAAAAGGGAAGGTCTGTGATAGGATGGAGGGCAGGAGAGATTAAAAGACAAAAGGGATGATGGTGAAAGGCAAAAGGAGATGGTAATGGGACAAGTTAAACAAAAGATGGCTCTAGATGAAGTGTAAATGGCAATGGCAGAATCATCAACAGCTGCCATGAGAGAGGACGAAAAATGACAGGGGCAGAGGTTATGGTCTGAAATTGTTGAACTCGATGTTGAGTCCAGAAGGCTGTAAAGTGCCTAATCGAAAGATGAGGTGCTGTTCCTCGAGCTTACGTTGAGCTTCGCTGGAACAGTGCAAGAGGCCGAGGACGGTGAGGTCAGAGTGGGAGTAGAGCGGAGAATTAAAGTGACAGGCGACCAGAAGCTCGGGGTCACGCTTTCGGACTGAATGGAGGCGTTCCGCAAAGCGGTTGCCCAATCTGCGTTTGGTCTCCCCAATGTAGAGGAGACCGCATCGTGAGCAGCGAATACAGTATATTAAATTGCAAGAAGTACAAGTAAATCGCTGTTTCACCTTGGAGTGTTTGGGGCCCTGGAGAGTGGGAAGGGAGGAGGTAAAAGGGCAGGTGTTGCATCTCCTGCGCTTGCATAGGAAGGTGCCGTGGGAAGGGAAGGGGTGTTGGGGGTGATAGAGGAGTGGACCAGGGTGTCGCGGAGGAAGAGATCCCTTTGGAATGCTGAAAGGGGAGGGGGAAGGGAAGATGTGTTTGGTGGTGGGATCATGCTGGAGGTGGCGGAAATGGCGGAGGATGATCCGTTGAATGTGGAGGCTGGTGGGGTGAAAGGTGAGGACAAGGGGAACCCTATCGTGGTTCCGGGAGGGAGGGGAATGGATGAGAGCAGAAGTGCGGGAAATGGAACGGACATGGTCGAGAGCCGTGTCAACCACAGTAGAGGGGAATCCTCGGTTGAGGCAAAAGGAAGACACATCGGAAGCACTAGTATGGAAGGTGGCATCGTCAGAACAGATGCGGCGGAGATGGAGAAACTGGGAGAATGGAATAGAGTCCTTACAGGAAATGGGTTGGGAGGAAGTATAGTCCAGGTAGCTCTGGGAGTCAGTGGGCTTGTAGTGGATTTTTGACGATAGCCTATCCCCAGAAATGGAGACAGAGAGGTCGAGGAAGGGAAGGGAAGAGTAGGAGATGGACCATGTGAAGGTGAGGGAAGGGTGGAAATTGGAAGCAAAGTGAATGACATTTTCTAGTTCTGGTTCTGGTAGGCAAGCCGCACAAGCAGCAGACACCATACACCTTGCCATCCTAAAACTTCCAAAGGGATTTCCATAAGGCCCACCACCAGCTCTCTCGGGGTAAGTGCACAACATTCCAATGATATAGGCTATCTGATCATTGGTTTAACCACTGACTGTTGGCCTTGTTGCTGAAACACTTGAGTGTGAAAGCTGCTCTAGGCCTGCGGGGGCTGAGATCCATCACCGCGATTCTGCTGCATAGGATTATGGCCACTCAAATCAATATTCAATGGGAAAACAGCAGTCTAGTTGAGAATTCCCATTATGCTGCATATAACAAGCCAGCACACAGTCTACATGCATTTTCTATTAAAAGTTTCTTCTTATTATAAGTGGGGAGGAGATTTCCTTCATACAGTGCATGCAAACAAAGAACGTCCTTATGATTTCCCTGTCAATAACGAACGGAAGAAGCCTACTTCCAGGTATAAATTTTAATATTTGTTGAAAACACGGTAATGCAGATAGGGGGCTTATCAGTTTCATCTGTTGCACGGGGCTTCACTTGCAATTAAAAGGGAGCATTCCTTGAGGGGAGGCAGTTTTGATGTAAAACACATCTTTTCATACAACTAGTATCTTCAAGATTTATACCCCTGCATGTTGTGAGAAATCATGCACATTAAATCACTCGGCAGCTGGTTGCAAAAGACACACCACACTGGGCTTCAAAGGTGGAAAGGTTGAAAATACACACCCCCTTAAAAAAGGTTCCTCTCTAAATGCACCTAGCAACTAATTTGAAGGTTGAATGGTGGGGTTAGCTAATCACTAAAACCTCCCTGAACCTCTCTATCTGAGATGGCTACTTATTGTTGCGATGACAGTGTTTAATATGTGAACATTCACTCTCTTTGCCTGTAAACTCAGACATATAACAGGGTTAGAAGATCACTGATCCATTGCTTCAGTTCTAATTAAAATCTAAGTACTGTTGATGCGGATAATCCTAAATTGGCCTCAATTTTTTTGCCTCTTCCAGGAGATTTCATGGTGGGGGGCGGAGCTGGGCGGGGAGAGGTTGGAGATGCAACATTTCATGGAGTGAAGAACCTGATGGTTTTTTCCAATCCTTTTTGCAGGTTCATATGATAGAAACATATAGGCCTAGAAACTCAGTTGGGCGCGCCAGCCGTTAGCGCCTTAGGAGGAGTAGATCTCGAGCGCTAGGCGCTTAGCGCCCGGGCGCAGCGCAATCTGCGCCTCACCCCAACTTCAGTACACATTTAGCGTCGGCGCAAAGTCTTAGCGCGCGCCCTGCTGCGCGCGCAGATCACGACGTCATTTCCTAGTGCAACGCCCTTTGTGCGCCCCGAACCGGAACTTCACTCGCGCCGGCCCATTGTGCGCCGGGTGGCCCTAACGACTGTGAAGTGGAACGGTACACAGCCGAGGCGGGCCGCGGGGCGCGCTAATTAAAGGGCACTTACCCTGCACTATAAAGGCCAGCCATTTTGCAGCATTCACTCTTGTGCAACGGTTTTTTGGAGAGAGACCAAGGAGGAGAGCTTACTGGTTTGGACCAACACTAGGACAGGTATTTTTGGCTCAGGCCAGAGCTTAGCAATTATCTTTGCCTTCATTGAGAGCTCAGTGTTTGCCAGCATATAATGGGGGCTGCATTGGGTGCCAACGCTGACTTTCAGCCTTATGCCAGAAGGGCTTACAGATGCCGTGAGAGAGTGGCAGCCCTGGCTAGATGCAGAGGGGGCAACAGGCGTCGCCAACTGAGGCCTTACCCACCCAGGGTATACCGCCAGCAGTCCTCCTATCTAACCATGTCTGCCGCGATGTGTGTTAGGAGGCTGCGATTCAGAAGGGAGGTGGTTGCAGACATCTGCCAGCTGCTTCACAGAGATCTGCAGCCACAGCTGATGCGCAGGACGTCTCTGTCGGTGGCAGTGAAGGTGACGGTGGCTCTCAACTTCTATGCCACCGGCTCCTTCCAATCCGCTGCTGGGGACATCGCTAACATCTCCCAGTTCGCCGTGCATTGCTGCATCCGCCAGGTGACCGATGCCCTTTTCAGAAGGAGACATCAATTCATCTCCTTCCCCACGACCCTGGACAAGCAGCAGCAGCGTGCAGTGGGATTTGCAAGAATAGCGGGTTTCCCCATGGTGCAGGGCGCCATTGACTGCACGTATGTGGCTTTGCAGGCACCTCTGGAGCATGCCGAGGATTACTGCAACCGGAAGGGCTACCATTCCCTCAACGTACAGCTGGTGTGTGACCACAGGCAGCGCATCCTAGCTGTCAATGCCCGCTTTCCAGGCAGCAGCCACGATGCCTTTATCCTGCGACAGACAACTGTGGCTGACATGTTCCAGGCACAGCCTCACCCAAGAGGATGGCTTATCGGAGACAAAGGCTATCCTTTGTGTACCTGGCTCATGACCCCGCTCCGCGCGCCCACGACCCCTGCTGAAGAGGCATACAACGAGAGCCATCAAGCGACTAGGAACATCATAGAACAAACAATCGGCGTCCTCAAGCAATGGTTCCGCTGTCTCGATCGCTCCGGGGGAGCCCTCCAGTATTCGCAGGAGCGAGTCTCCCAATTCATCGTCATTTGCTGCATGCTGCACAACCTGGCTATCCGCAGGACTCAGGCACTGCCACCTCACGTTGGAGCACCACCTCAGGAGGAGGAGCAGGAGGAGCATGAGGAGGAGGAGGACGAGGAGTACCAGCCCAGGAGGGAGGCAGAAGGTCCAAGGGCCGCCCGTCGGCGGCTTATTGAACGTCACTTCTAGGCCCCCTGTCAGGGAATGGCTTGTGCCAATAAAAGAACATGATTGCAGCCGCTCCGCAAGCCCTCAGCCGGTTAAGGCAACAAACACTTCAAAGATCAAACATGGACAATGTTAATAAATAAAATGCTTTATTGTACAAACTCAGGGCCCTTCCCACATGAAAACCAAAAACAGACGAAACCCCCAAAAAACACTCAAACACATTACTCGCTCCCACAACCTGGAGAGGATTAACAAAACAGTGCAACTAAAATGGCCGTCATCCTCGGCCTTCGTAAAAAACAAACATCACATCCTCGGCCTTCAAAAAACAAACATCCAATTCTCGGCCTTCAAAAAACAAACATCCAATTCTCGGACTCAAAAAACAAACATCCAATTCTCGGCCTCAAAAAACAAACACAACTGGCCACACATTCGACTTTTTGGCCCGCTAGGGCGATGCCTTGGCCATCTTTGTGTGGCCCCTGCCCGCCCTGCTGCTCCTCCTCAAAGTAAGGCCATTGGCTGCTGCAAGGCTGGGGGCAGGCTCCTGAGGGGCACATGTCGTGACGGCAGATGCCCTTGGGGGTCGGCCTAGTCGAGGTCTGGCCGTCGAGCGGGCAGCTGTTGAATGCTGCAGCTGTGGCTGGCCAGCATCAGTCGCTGCAGCAGCTCCTGGCAGCTCCACTGGGGGAGTGGCAGTGGCGGCTGGAGGAATGGGGGCAAGCTGGCGGATGGCAGGCGCTCGCTGGTCGCCTGAGACACTGGCACTCGCCCGGGCCAGCACTGCAGCATGCGCACCAATCTGCCGAGGGACAGACCGCTGTGCTGCTGCAGCGCGCCGGGTGCCCTGGCGATGCCTGGCTGACACAGCGAGTGTGGCAGCAGTGAGTGCCCGTGTTGACCTGTTCAGTGACCTCATCAGAGCACCCAGTGACTGCACGGCACCACTGATAAGCTGCCCACTCGCTGCCTGAGCTGCCCTGAATGCCGCCCGACTCGCTGCCTGATCTGCCCCGAATGCCGCCCGACTCGCTGCCTGCTCTGCCCCGAATTCCGCCAAACTGATGGCCTGTGAGGCCCCGACGTCGGTCACACTCCGAGAGAGGGACTCGATGGCCTCAGGCAACCGTGCCACTACCCCCATGAGCTCCGTGTGCCGGCGCTCCGAGTCCGTGGACAAGTCCTCGAGGCGTTCCATCTCCTCGGCGAAGACCATCTCCGGACTGGAGGCCGGACTCTCCCTCTGGGGAGAAGGCCGCCGAGCTGGCCGACCCTTCCTGCGTTGCTGGACGCCACTGGGCCCAGCAATTGGACTCCCCTCCGACCCTTCCCCCCTCTGGGGAGAAGGCCGCTGAGCTTCCACCCCCCTCCCGCGTTTCTGCAGGCCGCAGGTCCCATGAGCTCCCCTCCCCTCCGACACTTCCGTCACGCTCCCCTCCAGGGAAGACGTGTCCCCTACATTCGCATGGGTTGCCGCGGCTGAGGGTTCCCCTGATGGGCCGCCTTCCTCTTGCTCCTCCTCCTCCTCCTCTTCTGAGGGGCTGTCACTGGCAAGTTCAGGGACCTCCTCCTCACCATCTGAAAGCAGGAAGGCACAAGAGTAGCTTTAGAGTGAGGAGAGGGCGTCAGCGAGGGATGCATGAGTGGTGGCATTCAGCGCATTGGTCGGACAGTGGCAAAGGATGTAGATCAGATGCGCAAGTGGGACGAGAGAGGTCCAAAAGGTGATGTCCTTACCATTGGGGCCCAGAACAGGGTCGGCATCTCCACATGCAACGGGCCCAATCACCCGGCCACCCATGAGGCGCTCCACGCGATGTTGCAGCTCGGTGAGCGGCTGGATCTGGGGTCGGCCTCCCCCGGTCGCAGTCCGGCTCTTCTTATTATTGGCCAGCTTGGCCTGCAAGAGAAAGGACGGCCTCTAAGTACAGTGTGTAGCCCTGATCTTGTGTGCACTGCCTCCCATGGTGGAGTAGCCTGGCCAGTGTGTTGCCCTGATCTTGTGTGCACTGCCTCCCATGGTGGAATAGCCTGGCCAGTGTGTCGCCCTGATCTTGTGTGCACTGCCTCCCATGGTGGAATAGCCTGGCCAGTGTGTCGCCCTGATCTTGCGTGCACTGCCTCCCATGGTGGAATAGCTTGGCCAGTGTGTTAAGTGCAGAATGTGCAATTGATGTTCATGCCTGTCCCATAGCTGCTGCATGAGGGCTGGCCATTAGGGCTTTCAGGTCCCTTTGCCCATAATGTGAGGTGCACATGCAAGGATGAGGAGGACACTGGAAAGGGTACTCACCCTGACAACCCGAGTGAGGTCATTAAACTTTTTGCGGCATTGGACACCGCTCCTGGGGACCTCGCTGTTGGCTGACACCTTGCTGGCGACATGCCTCCAGGCCCTCCGGTAGACGCGGACCGGCGCCTTCTTGCCATTGTCCGGGTACAAAATATGGCGCCTCTTCTCCACAGCACCAACCAGCACACTCAGATCAAGCTCTGAGAAGCGCTGCGCTCGTTCACGGGCCTTCTGCATGGCTTCAGGCGCTATTTGTGTCCAGCAGCAGTGTTCAGGTCTAGCTGGAGGGCTCCACTATCCAGGGCGTGGCAGCAGACCAAGTCGACCCTTCCCCCTTAAGAGCTGGCCGGCGCCAGGGTGTCTGCTGTCAATCACGAGATGGCCGCACCTGCGCTGCGCCCGGCCTCGGCGCTCTCGCTCAGCACCTCCGGCTTAGCGCCTAAAGAGAGGCGTGCAGCACCAGTTTTAGCGCTCGAGCAAACTCTTAGGGCGAAGCTAATGAATATCAGAGAAGTGGCCTCGATTTTGCGCCGGGCGCAAACTTTAGCGGCCGCCCGACTTTACCGCCCCAAAAGTGGCTACAATGAGTTTCTAGGCCATAGAAACATAGAAACACAGAAGATAGGAGCAGGAGTAGGCCATTCGGCCCCTTGAGCCTGCTCCGCCATTTAATGAGATCATGGCTGATCATCCAAATTCAGTACCCTGTCCCTGCTTTCTCCCCATGTCCCTTGATCCCTTTAGCCTTAAGAAATATATCTAACTCCTTCTTGAATATATTTAATGAATTGGCCTCAACTGCCTTCTGTGGTAGAGAATTCCACAGGTTCACCACTCTCTGGGTGAAGAAATTCCTCCTCATCTCAGTCCTAAATGGTTTACCCCTTATCCTTAGACTGTGACCCCTGGTTCTGGACTCCCCCGCCATCGGGAACAGCCTTCCTGTATCTAGTCTGTCTAGTCCTGTTAGAATTTTATAAGTTTCAATCAGATCCCCTCTCATTCTTCTAAACTCCAGCGAATACAAGCCCAATCGACCCAATCTCTCCTCATATGTCATTCCTGCCATCCCAGGTATTAGTCTGGTGAATCTTCGCTGCACTCCCTCCATGGCAAGAACATCCTTCCTCAGATAAGGCGACCAAAACTGCACACAATACTCAAGGTGTGGTCTCACCAAGGCCCTGTACAACTGCAGCAAGACATCCTTGCTCCTGTACTCAAATCCTCTCGCTATGAAGACCATTTGCCTTCTTAACCGTCTGCTGCACCTACATGCTTAACTTCAGCGACTGGTGCACAAGGACACCCAATTCTCGTTGCACTTCCCCTTTTCCCAATCTATTGCCGTTCGGATAATAATCTGCCTTCCTGTTTTTGCCACCAAAGTGGATAACCTCGCATTTATCCATATTATACTGCATCTGCCATTCATCTGCCCAGTCACCCAACCTATCCAAATCATACTGGAGATTCTCTGCATCCTCCTCACCGCACACACGCCCACCCAGCTTTGTGTCATCTGCAAATTTGGAGCTATTACATCTAGTTCCCTTGTCTAGATCATTAATATATATTGTGAATAACTGGGGTCACAGCACTGATCCCTGCAGTACCCCACTAGTCACTGCCTGCCACTCGGGAAAAGACCTGTTTATTCCAACTCCTTGCTTCCTGTCTGCCAACCAGTTCTCTATCCAAGTCAGTACCTTACCCCCAATCCCATATGCTTTAACTTTGCATGCTAATCTCTTATGCGGGACCTTATCGAAAGCCTTCTGAAAGTCCAAATACACCACATCCACTGGTTCTCCCTTATCTATTCTACCAGTTACATCCTCAAACAATTCCAGTAGATTAGACAAGCATGATTTACCTTTTGTAAATCCATGTTGACTTTGTCCGATCCTGTCACTGTTTTCCAAGTGCTCTGCTATTCCATCTTTTATAATGGTCTCTAGCATCTTCCCCACTACCGATGTCAGGGTTACCGGTCTATAATTCCCCGTTTTCTCTCTACCACCTTTTTTAAATACTGGGGTTACATTAGCTACCCTCCAATCCATGGGGACTGTTCCAGAGTCTATAGAATCTATAGGGATAGGAATCTGGATTAATTCTGAATCCGATTCAGCCTTTCTCCCAAACTGGTACTGTACTGTTTGATGTTGAAGAAGGAATATATTTATTGGAACTTAACTTAAAATAATATAAATAATATAAAAATACGGGAGCAAAAAAAAGCTTTTAGCCCACACCAAATCCACATCATTTTTGCACAAAGGATTTTTTATATCGAGTTCCAATATAATATTTATAATTTACTGTTGGTTCTTATATTGCTTCAATATCTGCTGCTGTTTCCTGGCTCTGCTATTGTTCATGTGGCTTCTGTCTCTATATTGCTCCTCCTCTGTTAAAGATAATTATGGATGAGAGAGGTCATTTGAGCCATCTTAATTCATCCATCTAAAGACCCCCCCCCCCCATTATTATGGCAGCTAATTGTTTCTTAAATGATCTCAGAGTTATCCTGGAGTCCATTCCACATGTTCAGCCATGATCACATTGAATGGCGGAGCAGGCTCAAAGGGCCGAATGGCCTACTCCTGCTATGTTTCTATGTTTCTATGTTGATCTTGACTTGGGGCAATAGTGTAAAATGGGCAATGCAGATTCAGCTGCCCGTTATACATCTCTCACTTCTGGGACTGTGCTTACAGACTCATGAGTCCCTTCCTGGGAAATTAGATTTCTTGTAGACCGCTATGAACTTTTAAAATATTCAAATAAGAATATTTTATATTTAATGATCCACAGAATTGAACCTTTTTGTTAAATAAGATGACATATTGTAGCTATACCAGTGACGAAATTCTATCATTGGCACTTAATTCAAAACAAACAAAATTTTTATCTTACCTAAGACTAAATAAGGCAATAACGATTGACACCCAGGTAAAGCACATCACAAAACAGTCTAATCAAGGACTAGGTTGAACAGAAGAATAATAATCAATCAACAACAACATATTGTCTAGTTATTATCATTACGATGGCTTCTGTGATTGGTTGACTTCATCACATGGTCTGTGGAGTGCATGTTATGATCTATGGTGCCATTTTGTTTCTCGGCCTCCATTAGCTGAAAACCCTCCTTCTACTTTTTCAGTCAGGCACTCAATAACCCAACCCATTGTGGTCCATGCTGCATGGAAAACACAGCCCCATGAGAAAAATTTTACAGTTTGTCCTCGAATGGAACAGCAGAGTTTTACTGTCTGCTGTCTGATTTGAGGGATCAAATCATCATCCACAGAACCCTCATCCCTGCACAGTCAAGTGTAAAAGTAAAAATTCATCTAACTTACCCGAGAAATCCCAACAATCTGCTCATCTGGCAACAAGCTGATGCGCACGAAGCAAGATTCAAAATTGACATCTTCTTTCTCGAGCAAATCTTTCCCTTGTACCAGAGTGACGTGCAAGGTGTTTAAGTTTATATCATACTCCAAGCACATCTCAATCTGCCCCACAGTGAAGTCATGGCCAAAGTTATTACCAATGGAAGATATGGAATTCAGTGAGTCTGTAGATACAGATCTTTTCATGGGTCCGTAAGATGTCAACTCCACATCCTTAGTCATCAGTTCCAGAGTCCCGAGCTCGTTGATGGTTTCATATGTTTCGTCTATCCTGAGGCTCAATTGGTGGCTGGGAAAACCTTTCTCTGTGGGCTTTTTGTAACTTGAAGCTGCTGTTCTCTGAGGAGAGATGAAGGGGAAAAAAATCAACTCAAGTGCTGATGCATATTTCTATTTGCAGTTCAAGACAAGTGACTGTTATGAGCATTTGATTTCACAATCTGAAATTGGCTTAATAGATCAAGTAGCTGCATTCAAATATTCACAGGCCCATAACCATGGATAACACCAGTAATTTGTTGATACAAACAGCGAAACACTGCAGATAAAGGTCCTACTGCAAAAATATTTTTGATAGATTATTATACATAGATACATAGATACATAGAAGATAGGAGCAGGAGTAGGCCATTCGGCCCTTCGTGCCTGCTCCGCCATTCGATGAGATCATGGCTGATCCTTTAATTCAGTATCCCGTCCCCGCCTTCTCTCCGTAACCCTTAACCCCTTTTGCCCGTAGAAATATATCTAATTCCCTCTTAAATATATTTAATGAGCTGGCGTACACTGCCCTCTGTGGCAATGAGTTCCACAGGTTCACCACTCTCTGAGTGAAGAAATTCCCCCTCATCTCTGTCCTAAATGGTTTAGCCCTTATCCTTAAATTATGTCCTCTAGTTCTGTTCTCACCCGCCAAGGGAAACATTCCTTCTGCATCCAGTCTGTCTAGACCTGTCAGAATTTTATACACTTCTATGAGGTCCCCTCTCAATCTTCTAAACTCCAGTGTGTACATCCCTAAACTACATAGTCTCTCCTCATAGGTCATTCCCGCCATTCCTGGTATCAGCCTGGTGAATCGCCGCTGCACCCCCTCCATGGCAAGAACATCCTTCCTCAGATGAGGCGACCAAAACTGTACACAGTACTCGAGGTGTGGTCTCACCAGTGCCCTGTACAGCTGCAGCAAGGTATCCCTGTTCCTGTATTCTAACCCTTTTGCTATGAAGGCCAGCATACCGTTTGCCTTCTTGACCGCCTGTTGCACCTGCATGCTCGCCTTCAGTGACTGGTGTACAAGAACACCCAGGTCTCTCTGTACTTCCCCCTCTCCCAATCTATTGCCATTTAAATAATAATTTGCCCTCCCGTTCCTGCACCCAAGGTGGATAACTTCGCACTTGTCCACATTATAGTGCATCTGCCATTTATCCGCCCAATCGCCCAGTCTGTCCAAATCGCTCTGGAGCTTCCTGGTCTCTTCCTCTGAGCCCACCCCCCCTCCTAGTTTAGTGTCGTCTGCAAATTTGGAAATGCTGCATCCGACTCCCTGATCCAGGTCATTAATGTAAATTGTGAACAGCTGGGGGCCCAGGACAGATCCCTGTGGTACCCCACTTGTTACTGCCTGCCATTCAGAAAATGAGCCGTTTATTCCAACTCTCTGTTTTCTATCTGACAGCCAGTTCCCTATCCACACCAAAACTTTCCCCTTTATCCCATGAGCCTCAATTTTCCATGCTAATCTTTTATGTGGGACCTTATCGAAGGCCTTTTGGAAGTCCAGGTACACCACATCTACTGGCTCTCCCCCATCTATTCTACCAGTTACTCCCTCAAAAAATTCCAATAGATTAGTCAAGCACGATTTACCCTTTGTAAATCCATGTTGACTCTGTCCTATCCTGTCCCCATTTGCTAAGTGCTCCGCTATTTCATCCTTAATGATGGACTCCAGCATTTTGCCCACAACTGATGTAAGGCTTACAGGTCTGTAATTACCTGCTTTTTCCCTACCCCCCTTTTTGAATAGTGGGGTAACGTTAGCTACCCTCCAATCCATCGGCACTGTTCCCGAGTCTAATGAATTCTGAAAAATCATCCTTAGTGCATCCGCTATCTCTAGGGCCACCTCCTTCAGTACCCTAGGATGCATGTTATCAGGCCCTGGGGATTTGTCCACCTTCAATCCCTTTAGCTTCCTTAACACCATATCCTTAGAGATATTGATTTGCGTCAGTTCCTCCTTTGCCAATGTCCCTATTTTTCCCGATATCCCAGGGAGGTTTTTTGTGTCTTCCTTCGTAAAGACTGACCCAAAGTATGCATTTAGTTGATCTGCCATTTCCTTATTTCCCATTATATATTCCCCCGTATCTGACTGCAATGGACCAACTTTGGTTTTCACCAGTCTTTTCCTTTTGATATATTTATAAAAGCTTTTGGAGTTAGTTTTTATATTTTCCGCCAGCTTGTTTTCGTAAGCTATTTTGCCCCTCTTGATCATGCCCTTTGCCCTCCTTTGCTCTATCTTAAACTGTTCCCAATCTTCCGCTCTGGCGCTTTTTTTGGCTATTTTATACGCCCTATCTTTGGATTTTATGCTGTCTCTAATTTCCCCTGTTATCCACGGTTGAGTCACCTTTTTAGATTTCCTTTTATGCCAGATTGGTATAAACAATTTTTGCAATTTTGTCATTCTATCTTTAAATGTTTGCCATTGTTTATCTACCTCCAGTCCTCCCAGGAACGTTGTCCAATCAGACCTACTCAGTTCCCGTCTCATGGCATCATAATTCCCCTTGTTTAAATTCAGGACCTTAGTCTCTGAGTCAATTTCTTCGCTCTCCATTTCGAGTGAGAAATCGATCATGTTATTATCTCGTGTCTTCGAATGCTAGTTATGTCAGATGGCTTTTGTAACAGGCAATCCATATCGTCCTTTTACAAAAGCAATTTATCATAACTTGGGTTCAAAGAAATAATTGATTGAAAATGTTTCTGATGTGGGATAGGAGTCTTTATCTACAGTAGGATTAGCCCCATTGTGGTGCTCAGTCACACTGTTACTGTTGTCACCAGGCATTTAAAGGCCTGACATGCTACAAAAAAATTAGCAGATGGCTCATTATGCTTTATGTTACTTTTGTAGTCTGGTAATAGAGTATTCAGACAGACCCACTTCAAAAGGTGAAACTGCAGATCAGTCACACTGTTAGCAAATGAGTAAATGTGCATTAAGATCCAACATATGTACGTAGGAACAAGAGTAGGCAATTCAGCACCCTCGAGGCTGTTCTGCCATTCAATTGGATCATGGCAAATCTGTATTTTAACTCTATCTATCTGCCTTAGTTCTGTAACCCTTGATACCCTTGCCTAACAAAAAGCTATCAATCTCGGTTTTTACATTTTCAATTGACCCAGCCTCAGCAGTTTTTTGAGGGAGAGAGTGTCAGATTTCCACTACCCTTTGTGTGAAGAAGTGCTTTCTGACATCATAAGGTGATTGGCAAAAGAACCAAAGGCGATGTAAGCAAAAAACCTTTTTCCGCAGCGAGTGGTTAAGATCTGGGATGCACTGCCTGAAAGGGTGGTGGAGGCAGACTCAATCTTATCTTTCAAAAGGGAGTTGGCTAAGTATCTGAAGGAAAAAAAATTGCAGGGCTTCGAGGAAAGGGCGGGGGAATGGGACTAGCTGAGAGTCAGCACGAGCTCGACGGGCTGAATGGCCTTCTTTCGTGCTGTAACCATTCTTTGATTCTATGATACCTGAACTGCCTAGCTCTAATTTTAAGGTTAGGCCCCCTTGATCTAGATTCCCCCAACAGAGGAAATAGTTTTTCTCTATCTACCCTATCAAATTCTTTAATCATCTTAAACACCTCAATTAGATCACTCCTTAATCTTCTATACTCAAGGGAATACAAGCCTAGTCTATGCAACCTGTCCTCATAATATAACCATTTTTGCCCCAGTACCATTCTGGCAAATCTGCACTGCACCCATTCCACACATGTTTCTCTCATATGTAGCACTACCCAAGGCCTTTGACTTCTTCTACCATCCTTCATCCTAAACCTGAAGATTCCCCAGTCTTGATTGTACAATCAGCACTAAGTTGAGGTTGGCCATTACCTAATTGGAAAACTGGAGAATGAATCATCACAGGTAGTTCACACACAGTGTATAGCTACAGATTGCCCTTGACAGATGCCCTTGTAGCTGGCTCTCTGTCAACGCTCTGAGAGAACAGCACCACTGGAGAACAACAAGGAAGTGGAGCAAATAAACAACTGAAATACATTACTGAAATAAAGGGAAGGGAACTAACCCAGAGAGAGACACATGAGCCGTTCAGTAGAAGATGCGTGTGAACATTCTTGCTTTACACCATAATTTATATAATTTATATGATTCAATGACATTATTTACAAGCAGGAGAAAAGATCAAAGGTTAGCTGCAGTCAATGCCAGTGACTGTGACCAAGGGGATTTTTAGACTCCTCTATCCCCCTGGCCACAGAAAGAGTGGTGAAGACTCACCGTTGACTTGTAAAATAAAGGACTTGGGACGTTTTCTTAGATTAATAAATCAACCATTTTACATCCTTTGAGACATTTTGAAACTCTCTTTTTGTTTACATATTTCAGCAAATATTTAATTTATCGTACAGTGTATTGCCATGTTAAGAGGGCTCAATCTGTGGCGTATTCGGATAGGTAGATTGGATAACTCAGGCAATGCTTTGTGTATTCATCATCTTAAGCATTCTGTACAATGGCAATGGTACTGTAGAAAGAGTTGCAACAAGTCCAACAATATAGCATTCAAATCTCTATAAAGATACTGGTAGATACAGTTGACTCAATTTGACTCTCAGGAGACACCGATAAATGGAAGATTCAATCAGAAGACTTTCCTGCTTAGGCTTGGCCGCTCACTAATGAGCTTGAGTACCCAAGGGTTTGGGACAACTCTTTCAATAATAACATGCACTTTGTTAACTTTTAATTAAAAGTAGATGTGGAGAGCATACAGACATCAACTTAACAGAATGACTAAAGTTTATAGATGTGTTTGTTCAGTTTTAAGTGAAATTCTAATCTTGATGGAGGGTGATTGATCGGTCAGACTGCATAAGGTAATTCTCTGACCTTGATAAGTTGGTAATTAAATAGATACTTTGAAAGAGCGATCTGGCACCCTTGCTCTTTCTCCATAGCCCTGCAAATTGTTCTTTTTCAAGTATATATCCAATTCCCTTTTGAAAGTTACTACTTTATTGCACTTTAGGAAGGATGTCAAGACCTTGGAGAGGGCACAGAGCAGATTTACCAGAATGATACCAGAGATCAGGGAGTTCAGTTATGTGGAGAGACTAGAGAATCTGGGATTGATCTTCTGAGAGAAGAGAAGGTTAAGGGGAGATTTAATAGAGATGTTCAGAATTGTGAGGGGTTTTGTTAGAGTAAATAAGGAGAAACTTTTTCTAATGGCAAAAGGGTTGGTAACAAAAGGACACAGATTTAAGATCATTGTCATTCTTTTTACAAAGCGATTTGTTAATGATCCAGAATGCACTGCGTGAAAGGGTAATTTTCAAAAGGGAATTGGATATATTCTTGAAAAGGAAAAATCTGCAGAGCCATGGGAAAAGAGCGGGGGAGTGGGACGAACTGGATTTGTCTTTTAAAGAGCCGGCACATGCATGATGGGCTGAATGGCCTCCTTCTGTGTTGTAAGATTCTATGATTCTGTGTTAATGTAGCAACCTGAGCAAATAGGTTGTATGTCTTCATACTAACACCATCCAAGTTATAAACATATCAGAAATGTATGGCCGTTATCCCTTGCATTGCAATATAAACCGCAAAGGATAGCTGCCCGGTACATACCATGAATTTTACTGTTATATTGTTAAGTTGATCCCAGCCAAGACTGTGATATTGGATTACTATAGGTCTATAAGTTAATTAAAGGAGCACTGTTGCCCCTGAGTCAGTAGGTTGTGGGTTCAAGTCCCACTCCCACCCCAGAGACTTGAGCACAACATCTAGGTTGACACTTCAGTGCAGTACTAAGGGAGTGCTGCACTGTCGGGGGTGCTGTCTTTCAGATGAGATGTTAAACTTAGGCCCCATCTGCCCTCTCAGCTGGATGGGCACCAGGATGTCGCATCAGAAAGGAGAAACAAGGTGCACAAAAGATTGGGTGTGACAGATAGCACTAGAGTAAGAATTATTAGGTGGGATCAGACTAAAAGAGAATAGAAACATATAAACATAGAAGATAGGAGCAGGAGTAGGCCATTCGGCCCCTCGAGCCTGCTCCTCCATTTAATGAGATCATGGCTATTCATCCAAATTCAGTACCCTGTCCCTGCTTTCTCCCCATATCTGTTGATCCCTTTAGCCTTAAGAAATATATCGAACTCCTTCTTGAATATATTTAATGAATTGGCCTCAACTGCCTTCTGTGGTAGAGAATGCCACAGGTTCACCACTCTCTGGATGAAGAAATTCCTCCTCATCTCTGTCCTAAATGGCTTACCCCTTATCCTTAGACTGTGACCCCTGGTTCTGGACACCCCCGCCATCGGGAACATTCTTCCTGCATCTAGTCTGTCTAGTCCTGTTAGAATTTTATAAGTTTCAATGGGATCCCCTCTCATTCTTCTAAACTCCAGCGACTATAAGCCCAATCGACCCAATCTCTCCTCATACGTCATTCCTGCCATCCCAGGTATCAGTCTGGTGAATCTTCGCTGCACTCCCTCCATGGCAAGAACATCCTTCCTCAGATAAGGCGACCAAAACTGCACACAATACTCAAGGTGTGGTCTCACCAAAGCCCTGTACAACTGGAGCAAGGCATCCTTGTTCCTGTACTCGAATCCTCTTGCTATGAAGGCCAACATACCATTTGCCTTCTTAACCGCCTGCTGCACCTGCATGCTTACCTTCAGCGACTGGTGCACAAGGGCACCCAGGTCTCGTTGCACTTCCCCTTCTCCCAATCTATTGCCGTTCAGCTAATAATCTGCCTTCCTGTTTTTGCCACCAAAGTGGATAACCTCGCATTTATCCACATTATACTGCATTTGCCATGCATCTGCCCAATCACCCAACCTGTCCAAATCATACTGGAGTTTCTCGGCATCCTCCTCACAGCACACACGCCCACCCAGCTTTGTGCCGTCTGCAAACTTGGAGATATTACATCTAGTTCCCTCGTCTAGATCATTAATATATATTGTGAATAGCAAGAAGGTCTAAGATAGGTTTACAGTGCATGTGTGTAAATGCAGAAAGTGTGGTAAATAAGGTTGGTGAGCTGCAGGCGCAAATAGCCACATGGGAATATGATGTCGTGGCAATAACAGAGACCTGGCTCAAAAAAGGGCAGGATTGGGTACTAAATATTCCTGGATATAAGGTGTTCAGGAAAGAAACGGAAGGATAGAAAGGAGGTGGGGTGGCAGTATTGATTAAGGAGAATATTACAGTGCTGGAGAGAGAGGAAGTCCTGGAGGGGTCAAGGACAGAATCTATTTGGTTAGAGTTGATAAACAGTAGAGGTGCCATTACACTACTAGGTGTATTCTATAGGCCACCAACTAGTGGGAAGGATATAGAGGAGCAAATTTGTAGGGAAATTACAGAGAGGTGCAAGGACTATAGAGTAGTGATAATGGGGGACTTCAACTATCCTAATATAGACTGGGATAGTAATAGTGTAAAGGGCAGAGGAGGGGAGGAATTTCTGAAGTGTGTTCAGGAGAACTTTCTTGATCAGTACTTTTCCGGCCCAACAAGGAAGGAGGCATTGCTGGATCTGGTTCTGGGGAATGAGGTGGGTCAAGTGGAGCAAGTGTCAATAGGGGACCATTTAGAGAACAGTGATCATCGTATCATAAGGTTTAGATTAGCAATGGAAAAGGACAAGGAGCAATCTAGAGTAAAAATACTTAATTGGAGGAGGGCTGATTTCAATGGTTGAGAATGGATCTGGTCCGGATAAATTGGAATCAAAGATTGGCAGGCAAAACTGAAATCGAGCAATGGGCTGCCTTTAAAGTGGAGATGGTTTGGGTACAGTTGAGGTACATTCCCACGAGGGGGTAGGTAGGGCAACCAAAGCCAGAGCTCCCAGGATGACAAAAGAGATAGAGAGTAAGATGAAGCAGAAAAAGAGTGCCTATGACAGATGTCAGGTTGAGAATACAAGTGAGAGCCAGGCTAAATATAGAAAGTTCAGAGGGGAAGTGAAAAAGGAAATAAGATGGGCAAAGTGAAAGTATGAGAATAGACTGGCAGCTAACATAAAAGGGAATCCAAAAGTCTTCCATCGGCATATAAATAGTAAACGAGTAGTAAGAGGAGGGGTGGGGCTGATTAGTGATCAAAAAGGAGACCTACGCATGGAGGCAGAGGGCATGGCTGAGGTACTAAATGAGTACTTTGCATCTGTCTTTACCAAGGAAGAAGATGCTGCCAAAG
This sequence comes from Somniosus microcephalus, assembly GCF_052327205.1. Taxonomy (NCBI): domain Eukaryota; kingdom Metazoa; phylum Chordata; class Chondrichthyes; order Squaliformes; family Somniosidae; genus Somniosus; species Somniosus microcephalus. Next base: position 34,595,462 of record NC_141001.1, on the reverse strand, counting down.
TCATAGTAAAAGAGGTGGTTGTTGAGATACTGGATGGGCTAAAAAGTGATAAAGAGGAGGTACTTGAAAGGCTGGCTGTACTTAAAGTAGATAAGTCACCAGGACCGGATGGGATGCATCCTAGGATGCTGAGGGAAGTAAAGGCGGAAACTGCGGAGTTACTGGCCGTAATCATCCAATCCTCCTTGGATACAGAGGTGGTGCCAGAGGACTGGAGAATAGCAAATGTGACACCCTTGTTCAACAAAGGATGTAAGGGTAAACCCAGCAACTACAGGCCAGTCAGTTTAACCTCGGTAGTAGGGAATCTTTTAGAAACAAAAATCCGGGACAAAATTAACAGTCACTTGGACAAGTGTGGATTAATTAAAGAAAGCCAGCACGGATTTGTTAAAGGCAAATCGTGTTTAACTAACTTGATTGAGTTTTTTGATGAGGTAACAGAGAGGGTTGATGAGGACATTGTGGTTGATGTGGTTTACATGGACTTCCAAAAGGCGTTTGATAAAGTGCCACATAATAGGCTTGCCAGCAAAGTTGAAGCCCATGGAATAAAAAGGACAGTGACAGCATGGATATGAAATTGTCTAACCGACAGGAAACAGAGCGTAGTGGTGAAGGGTTGTTTTTTGGACTGGAGGAAGGTATACAGTGGTGTTCCCCAGGGGTCCGTTCTAAGACCACTGCTTTTCTTGATATATATTAATGACTTGGATCTGAGTGAATAGGGCATCATTTCAAAAGTTGCAGATGACACAAAACTTGGAAGTATAGTGAACAGTGAGGAGGATAGTGATAGACTTCAAGAGGACATAGACAGGCTGGTGGAATGGGCGGACATGTGGCAGATGAAATTTAATGCAGGAAAGTGCAAATTGATACATTCTGGTAGGAAGAATGAGGAGAGGCAATATAAATTAAAGGGTACAATTCTATAGTGGGTGCAGGAATAGTGAGACCTAGGGGTATATGTGCACAAATCATTGAAGGTGGCAGGGCAGGTTGAGAAAGCGGTTATAAAAGCATACGGGATCCTGGGCTTCATAAATAGAGGCATAGAGTAGAAAAGGAAGGAAGTTATGATGAACCTTTTTAAAACACTGGTTCGGCCTCAACTGGAGTAGTGTGTCCAATTCTGGGCACCGCACTTTAGGAAGGATGTGAAGGCCTTAGAGAGGGTGCAGAAAAGATTTACAAGAATGGTTCCATGGATGAGGGACTTCAGTTACGTGGGTAGACTGAGGTTGTTCTCCTTAGAGCAGAGAAGGTTGAGAGGAGATTTGATCGAGGTGTTCAAAATCAAGAGGGGTCTAGACAGAGTAGATAGAGAGAAACTGTTTCCATTGACAGAAGGGTCGAGAACCAGAGGACACAGATTTAATATGATTGGCTGAAGAACCAAAGGCGATATGAGGAAAAACTTTTTTACGCATCGAGTGGTTAGGATCCGGAATGCACTGCCTGAATTTAGTGGAGGAGGCAGACTCAGTTGTGGCTTTCGAAAGGGAATTGAATAAGTACCTGAAGGAAAAAAAATTGCAAGGCTATGGAGAAAGGGCGGGGAGTGGGACTAGCTCAAGTGCTCTTGCGGAGAGCTCGACGGGCCAAATGGCCACCTTCTGTGCTGTAACCATTCTATGCTTCTATGATTCTATAAAACCCATAGCACTATTTTGAAAAAGAGCAGGGGAGTTCTCCTCGGTGTCCTGGCCAATATTTACCTTTCAATCAACATCACTAAACAGATGATCTGGTCATTACCACATTGCTGTTTGTGGGAGCCTGCTATGTGCAAATTGGCTGCCGTGTGTCCTACATTACAACAGTGAGTACATTTCAAAAGTATTGGCTGTAAAGCGCTTTGGGACGTCCTGAGGTCGTGGAAGGTGCTATATAAATGCAAGCTTTTCTTTCACTGTCTTTGAGAGAAAGTGCCTGGCAAATCTTTTTCTTTCAGTGGTAATACGATGATGTTGAACCATGCTGGAATGTACCACTATGTCATTTAAAGTGTGATATCATCATAGAAATTGATATACTGCTGTTCTGGCCCTCTCTCCTGCCCAAATAAAAAAATGGTATATCAAACAGATTTTCATCAAGACTTTAATATTTCCCATCATTACGTGAGGTGACCTTTCTCCTTCTCCACAGGATTATGTTCAATACTTTGTCATTAGCGGGGGATGAACATTACATGCTGTGACAAGTACAGCCCCAGTTGCTGTGTATTATTAATAATTTGTCACAGTGTTAGTTTAATTATCTAGATCTGTGATTGTCTGGCACTCTAGAGGGCTATAAATAAATGTTAACGATGCTGGTAGGTGGCATTACTGGTAAGAGGTGATGCACCAACTGCTTTAGTTCCTTCACCGACCTGTTAAATGGAGAACTAAATTGGCGAGCCTCTAACTGCTGCGGTCGCATAACATTAAGGCTGTAGTGTTAAAATGAGCTTCTGCTGGTATAATATTGACTGTGTCAATGAGTCACAGAACTACGAACTTAAACCAGGTCCATAGCAAATTCTAAATTATGTCATTTTATGTTTGAATCATGTATTTATGGTGAATGAGTTGCATAAATTATGCAAATCAGAAGGGAAAAACCACCAATGTATTCAATGTCTGTCCGCTCCGTAAATTATATAATAAAGTTTTCTTAACCAGATAGAGATTTGATATATTAAAAGATATTTATGGTTGCATAAAGTGCCTCGAGGCAGCACACTAACGACCAGGCCTCATTAAGATGGCGCTTGCCAACTGCTCCATCAAAACGGCCAGGAAGTCGACAGGAAGTGACAACCGAGAGGTCAGGGCAACCATCCCCAACACAAGGTACGTGCTCCAGGACGTGAATCCTGGTCAGGGAGTGGAGGGGGGAATCCCAGGGCGGGGGAAACCTGAGGTTTCCTTGTGCTGTCTAAATGTGCGATCCTCCTCCTAGTCCACAAGGAACCACAATTTTTTTATAAAAGCTTACCTTGCTGGTGCTTTTCTGGCCCTGGCTCCCTGTTCCCAGCAGGTTTGGTCTGGCGGGAAAGCCCTCACTATTCTCCTCCGCCTCAGGTTAAAATAGCAGATTGGGGGCCCCGATGACATAATTGAGGCCCGATCTGTATATTTAAAGAAGACCCCACCGGCTTGGGGCAGACGTCCTTGTTGCCTGCAATTTTAAATTGCAGTTGGCCACATCAACGGTGAGAAAGGAGTGGGTAAGCCCCCCGATCAGTTTTAACTGCGCCCCCCGCCTGGTTTCTGGCAAGCAAGTGGAGTTAAAATCAAGCTCCTAAGGTCTCCTCGAATTAGATATTCCAGATAGTGCTGAATTCTAGGCAGTTGTGCTGCTGGGCCTATGCTATCCATTTAGAAAATGTATTGCGACTACCTAAACTCATTTAACAGGATACATACCGTCAGCAGAGACAGATGGTTTTCATCCCATCAACCAGGACTGAGCTCAAATCTGTGATTCAGAGGTGAAAGGGCAGTGAGCTAACTCACTCACTGGATCACTGCCTCACAACCCAGACACTGTTAATTAAATCTATTTATATTGTACTGCCAGTGTTGTTACTTAACTGACGGGAGTAGGCACTCAGACTTCAGATTGTGAGCAGGCTGTATTTGCTAATTCAGGGCTGTCACACGGTCGGGTTCAATTACTCTTCCCGGCCAGTTCATTTCTGGTGAAGTCCCTGTATTAATAAATTGTGTCAGCACTCATGGTCTGCCAGGTGCACCTTTTGACAAGCTCAAGGGACACTCCGAATGAGCAGAAGGCCATCTGGAACATTCGCTTTTTAACCAGCAAGTCTTCCATTCCCATGGTATCATCCCTGAATGCTTCCAGATAATTCATGAAAATTTCATAAGGACACGAGACGCTTTTATAGCTCATCGAGAGAAGCTGTGCTTGACTCTTGTCCACACGCAACAGTTCTACGGCACCAAATACCATCACGGTTGATTATCCCATTCACGAAAATAAGCAGAGATTAGCAGTTAAAGTTAACAACTAGCTTTAATGGTCTGATTTTTAACAGGTAAGGATTGTGAGACTTCCTCTTTGGTTAAGATTTCTAAAAACTATAGTGGGTGGGGGTGGCTCTGGCTGTCCTGACCCCAGTGGATATATGCAGTGCATAGTGCGGTGCTGAGCTATACAGATCAGTTCCCGTGTTGTGCTGAGGGACATCAGGCAGAAACTCTTTTGCGGTCACCACCATCAAGTTATCTGCTGGCAGTCACCGGGGCCTAGATTTGCTGGCGCCCCCCAAACCGGGCGTGATCCCGGTGGCATCCTAAAATCATCCTCGGGGCTCAGCATAATAATGAAGGCAAGCTGCGGGCACCTGTCGGGGCCTAACCAATATCAGCCAGCAGCAGGACCACAGATAAGTCTGGGGAGGGGGGAATGGAAAGGCAATCTATGGGGGGTGGGTGACAGGCGATTCGGGGGAGCGTTGGAGGTGAGGACTGGCCAGCAGTGGTCCATAGATTTTTTTTGTGGAGCCAGGAGCAACACTTTCAACTCCACATATCCCAAATTCCTGTACATTTTTGGGCCATTTGTTTGAGCGGCCTTCAGCGGTCCCTTTAAGAACTGCAGTGTAGGCAGCTCAAGACTCGGAAATACTAGTCAGAGCCTGCGCATCGTTAGTCCAAATGAATTCAACAGTCCTCAATATAGAAATGTGGCCATGCTCATTTCAGGCAGCCGCCATGGTCCGATCTATTTAGCAGTGGTCCAAATGCCTGTACAGATCAGACGCGGGCTTCTGCCCTGCTAAATTGGTTATCATTGTGCCCACTTTAGGCCCATAAAAAGGGTGGAATGATGTTGAATTTTGACCCGATTGTTATGATTTACATTTGAGCCAGGAATTGAAGGATTACCGGTGCCGATGGAATCCTAAGTCACCAACTTCGGGAGAAGAGAGATGAAAAGGTGCAAAAATTGGGGAAGAAAATGTGACGAGGTGCCCTCAATTTGTGAGGCAGTTACATCCTCGCACCCCAGTGATGGCAATCATACTGATCCCCTCTCTATCTCTGTAACCTCCTCCAGTCCTATAACACCTCCAAGATCTCTGCGTTCCTCCAATTCTGGCCTCGTGCACATCCCCGGCTTTTTTCGCTCCACCATTGGCGGCCGTGCCTTCAACTGCCTAGATCCTAACCTCTGGAATTCCCTCCCTAAAGCTCTCCACTTCTCTCTCCTCCTTTAAAACGCTGCTTAAAACCTACCCCTTGTCACCTGTCCCATTATTTGGCTCGGTGTCGAATTTTGTTTGATAACGCTCCTGTGAATCGTCTTTGGGCTTTTAACAATGTTAAAGGCGCTATATAAATGCAAGTTGTTGTTGTTGTTTGATCCACAGTCACACACAGACCTTACCAGAATTACTCTGCCCCTGTTAGTGTTTGCTTAGTCTCTGAAAGGTACAAATTGGAAGTGTACCCGTATCGACCTGTGCCTGTTGTCATCTGCTCTCAGCAGAGTCTGCCGCATGACAAACCTAACCAGTGATGGCAGCTGAGATGGAGATTGAAAAGCAGTTGGAGTTGGCATTTGAATGGAAGCTCTCTGCCAAATATCCCAATTTCTACCATTTCTGAAAACAAGATATATTAATTAAGCTAGGAGCGAGCCTCTGGGTCAGTGCTAGCATTCCCAGCTCAGAGTCAGAAGGGTGAGGGCCGGGCCCCAGCAAGCGGAGACCAGAGCGCTGGCTCTGAATACTGTGTTGCTGTTAGCAGGGGGTACTTGTGTCCAATGGGTGTGGGTATCAGTGTGGGTGCCCCCAGCCCCCTCATGACTACATTGACCGCCCGTTATAGAGATCACAGAATTATAACTCAGAAGGAGACCATTCGGCCCATTGTGCCTGTGCCGGCTCTTTGAAACAGCTCTGCTGGCTCTTTGAAACAGACCCTCTCCCCTGTTTCTCCCCCATAGCCCTGAAAATTTTTGCTTTTCAAGTATATATCTAATTCCTTTTGAAAGAGCAACAGACTGAAAATCAGACGGGTTGCATAACGGGCGTCCGATCCACTTTCACAGATTACTGCCCGTGTGGTGAAGATTTACCCCATCAGGTCTACCATTAACGGAGCATCGATAGGCTTACCTTTTGCCTAACCTCAGAGTATGAAGTTCCGTACTTCTGTTCCAGGTATCTGTAATCATAGTTTGGGAAAGGAGAGGGGGCAGGATAATTTCCAGATTTCCACAGTTTCCATAGATTCACGGCAACTATCATCAGGATAATCAGGACTCCAGATCCATAGATTCCAATTTCCCAGGACGGTGGATTTTTGATCACTGTTGGAAGAAATAATAAACCATTGCTATGGTTAATAATATGGACACTCAAAGAAAATCCTTTGTTCACTCAACTGTACCTGAATGTTCGCAAAGGATCTGTGAACAGAGGCTTATAAGACCATACAGCAAGTTAGGTGCTTGCAGGGGCATGTTAGCAAGTGCATACCAACAGCACTATGGTGACACAGCTGAGTGTATAAACTACAGGACTGTATTTACAGGGACAGATGATGTGTACAGGAGCAATACTTTAAGCAGGTGTTTACAAGGCTGCATTTACAGATAAGTGGGATAGATGATAAATAAAAGAGAATGAAAGATTGATGGTGTGAGTGCTCCAAAAGAATGAGTAAACTATAAAGGCGTTATGGACATTAAAAACCCATGGGTGCTGTAATGAAGTCCATAAAAATAAAACCAAATGAGCTTCAGCAGCAGGCTAATTCCAATATATTGGAGTGGAACCATGATTGCACACTCCCAGCAGGAAGCCGTGCATGTAGGTTGGAGAATTGGAGCTACAGTAAGGTTGTCTTATCTCTCACCCATGCCCCGCCCCTGAGAAAATGGGGAACTAGTCGGGCTACAGAGAAAAAGCACTTAAATTGAGTGATTTTTCCACAAAGAACAAATTATATCAAACAGATCAGACAAGCTATTAATATCTATAGTGCTCTCCCCATGCAGTATTCTTCTTCATTGATAGCCAAGCAGGAATTGTAGATCTCTGGGTTATAATTAAGCATAAATCCTTTAATTGAAGTAAATCATTAATTAGCTTTTAGAACAGTTATTAACTTTCCCCCCGTGTACTAAACAGGAGTCTGTAAACATATCATTCGCCATAATACTTTTGCTTTTTTATAAATATTAGACTTCAGAAGATCACACGATAATTGCAGACCCATCTTAACTCATCCATCCAGTAGAACAAGCCTATAGTCTCCTTATCACAAATGGCTCTTGAATGACACTAAAGGATTTGGCCTCTTTGAGCTCTTATTCCAAGTACAGTACTGATTATGTGAAGAAATGTAAATACAAGGTGACATGAACAAACTTGCAGAATGGGCGTGTAAATGGCAAATTAATTTCAATATAGATAAGTGTGAGATGGTGTGCTTTGGGAGGAGGAATAAGGAGGCCACATATTCCTTGGAAAATAAGAATATAAATGGGGTGGAGATGCAAAGGTATCTAGGGGTACAGACACACAAATCATTAAAAGTAGCAACACAGGTTAACAAAGCCATAAAAAGTGTAAACAAAGCACAGGGAGTTATTTCTAGAGGAACAGAATTCAAAAACAGAAGTTATGTTAAGCTTATATAGAACCTTGGTGAGGAAAGATAGGCAAAAAGTAAAGGGAGGTGGGGTAGCATTGCTGGTTAAAGAAGGGATTAACACAATTGTAAGGAAGGATATTAGCTCTGATGATGTGGAATCTGTATGGGTAGAACTGAGAAATACCAAGGGGCAGAAAACGTTAGTGGGAGTGGTATATAGACCTCCAAACAGTAATGTGGAGGTTGGGAATAGCATTAAAAGGGAAATTAGAGAAGCGTGCAATAAGGGCACAGCAGTCATCATGGGTGATTTTAATCTACATATAGATTGGGCTAACCAAATTAGTAACAATACTGTGGAGGAGGAATTCCTGGAGTGTTTAAGGGATGGTTTCCTGGACCAATATGTCGAGGAACCAACCAGAGATCAGGTCATCTTAGACTGGGTATTATGTAACAAGAAAGGATTAATTAGCAATCTTGTTGTACGAGGCCCCTTGGGTCGGAGCGATCATAATATGATTGAATTCTTCATTAAGATGGAGAATGAAGTAGTCGACTCAGAGACTAGGGTCCTAAATTTAAATAAAGAAAACTACGATGGTCAGAGGCGTGAGTTGGGTAGGATAGATTGGGGAATGTCACTCAAAGGGTTGACGGTGGATAGGCAATGGCAAACATTCAAAGACCGCATGGATGAACTACAGAATTTGTTCATCCCAGTTTGGCATAAAAATAAAACAAAAAAGGTGACTCAACCGTGGGTAACAAGGGAAATTAGGGATAGCATAAGATCCAAGGAGAGGACATATAAATTGGCCAGAAAAAGCAGTAAACCTGAGGATTGGGAGCAGTTTAGGATTCAACAAAGGAGGACAAAGGGATTAATTAAGAAAGGGAAAATAGAATATGAGTGTAAGCTTGCAGGGAACATAAAAACTGACTGTAAAAGCTTTTATAGATATGTGAAGAGAAAAAGATTGGTGAAGTCAAGAGTAGGTCCCTTGTAGTCAGAATCAGGGGAATTTATAATGGGGAACAAAGAAATGGCAGACCAATTAAATACATATTTTGGTTCTGTCTTCACAAAGGAGGACACAAATAACCTCCCAGAGATGTCGGGGAACATAGGGTCCGATGAAAGGGAGGAACTGAAAGAAATCAGTATTTGTAGGGAAATGGTGTTAGGGAAATTGATGGGATTGAAGGCCGATAAATCCCCAGGGCCTGATAATCTATATCCTAGGGTACTTAAGGAAGTGGCCCTAGAAATAATTGATGCTTTGCTGATCATCTTCCAGCATTCGATGGAATCTGGAACAGTCCCATGGATTGGAGGGTAGCTAATATTACCCCACTATTCAAAAAAGGTGATAGAGAGAAAACGGGGAATTACAGACCGGTAAGCCTGACATCGGTAGTGGGGAAAATGCTAGAGTCCATTATAAAAGATGTAATAGCAGAGCACTTGGAAAACAGTGACAGGATCGGACAAAGTCAACATGGATTTACAAAAGGTAATTCGTGCTTGACTAATCTACTGGAATTTTTTGAGGATGTAACTGGTAAAATAGATAAGGGAGAACCAGTGGATGTGGTGCATTTGGACTTTCAGAAGGCTTTTGATAAGGTCCCGCATAAGAGATTAGCATGTAAAGTTAAGGCACATGGGATTGGGGGCAAGGTATTGACTTGGATAGAGAACTGGTTGGCAGACAGAAAGCAAAGAGTTAGAATAAACGGGTCTTTTTCTGAGTGGCAGGCAGTGACTGGTGGGGTACCGCAGGGATCGGTCCTTGGGCCCCAGCTATTCACAATATATATATTAATGATCTAGACAAGGGAACTAGATGTAATATCTCCAAATTTGCAGACAACACAAAGCTGGGTGGGCATGTGTGCTGTGAGGCGGATGCCGAGAAACTCCAGGATGATTTGGACAGGTTGGGTGATTGGGCAAAAGCATGGCAGATGCAATATAATGTGGATAAATGCAAGGTTATCCACTTTGGTGGCAAAAACAGGAAGGCAGATTATTATCTGAATGGCAATAGATTGGGAGAAGGGGAAGTGCAACGAGACCTGGGTGTCCTTGTATGCAGGTGCAGCAGGTGGTTAAGAAGGCAAATGGCATGTTGGCCTTCGTAGTGAGAGGGTTTGAGTACGGGAACAAGGATGTCTTGCTGCAATTATACAGGGCCTTGGTGAGACCACATCTTGAGTATTGTATGCAGTTTTGGTCGCCTTATCTGAGGAAGGATGTTCTTGCCATGGAAGGAGTTCAGCGAAGATTCACCAGGCTGATACCTGGGATGGCAGGAATGACGTATGAGGAGAGAGTGGGTCGATCGGGCTTGTACTCGCTAGAGTTTAGAAGAATGAGAGGGGATCTCATTGAAACTTATAAAATTCTGACAGGACTGGACAGACTAGATGCAGGAAGAATGTTCCCGATGGTCGGGGAGTCCAGAACCAGGGGTCACAGTCTAAGGATAAGGGGTAGGCCATTTAGGACAGAAATGAGGAGGAATTTCTTCACCCAGAGAGTGGTGAACCTGTGGAATTCTCTACCACAGAAGGCAGTAGAGGCCAATTCATTAAATATATTCAAGAAGGAGTTGGATATATTTCTTAAGGCTAAAGGGATCAAGGGGTATGGGGAGAAAGCAGGGACCGGGTACTGAATTTGGATGATCAGCCATGATCTCATTGAATGGCGGCGCAGCCTCGAGGGGCCGAATGGCCTACTCCTGCTCCTATCTTCTATGTTTCTATGAGACCACACAGAGAGCACTGTGCACCGTTCTGAGCGCCATATTACAAAAAGGATATTAAAAACACTAGAGAAAGTACAAGAAAGATTTACAAGGATGATACCAGAACTGAGAGGTTATAACTATTAAGAAAGACTGAACAGACTGGGGCTCTTTTCACTGGAAAGAAGACTGAGAAGTGGCCTGATAGAGGTCTTTAAAATTATGAAGGGGTTTGATAGGATAGAAGTAGAGAAGATGTTTCCACTTGTAGTGGTTGAGATGAATACCGTAGATGCATTTAAGAGGAAGCTAGATAAGTACCTGAGGGGAAAAAGGAATAGAAGGATATGTTGATAGGGTGAGATGAAATAGGGTGGGAAGTGGCTCAAGTGGAGCATAAGCGGCGGCATAGACCAGTTGGGCCGAATGGTTTGTTCTGTGCTGTGAAATTCTACGTAAATTCACTTTTCACCAGTTTGAAACAATCTCGTGTTCTACTGCCACCGCTCATCTTAAAGTAATGTAATGTAATACTGCGGATGCTGGAAATCTGAAATAACAATAGAAAATGCTGGAAATACTCAGCAGGCCAGGCAGCATCCGTAGAGAGAGAAACAGGGTTAACGTTTCAGGTCTGGGACCCTTCATCAGAACTGGAAAAAGCTGGAAATGTAACAGATATTAAGCAGGTGCGGAGACAGGGGGTGGGGGTGGTTTAGGAGGGGAGGAAGGAATTGAAAGAACACACTGTGAAAATGTTGCAAATGGGAATGGCAAAATCATACTGCATGAAAAATGGGGACAGGGATTATTATCTGAAATTGTTGAACTCGATATTGAGTCCGGAAGGCTGTAAAGTGCCTAATCGGAAGATGAGGTGCTGTTCCTCGAGCTTACGTTGAGCTTCATTGGAACAATGAAATAGGCCGAGGACAGAGAGATCAGAGTGGGAGTGAAGCGGAGAATTAAAGTGACAGGTGACCGGAAGCTGTATTCGCTGCTCACGATGCGGTCTCCTCTACATTGGGGAGACCAAACGCAGATTGGGCGACCGCTTTGCGGAACACTTCCGTTCAGTGCATAAGGGTGACCCTGAGCTTCCGGTTGCCTGTCACTTTAATTCTCCGCTTCACTCCCACTCTGATCTCTCTGTCCTCGGCCTATTACATTGTTCCAATGAAGCTCAATGTAAGCTCGAGGAACAGCACCTCATCTTCCGATTAGGCACTTTACAGCCTTCCGGACTCAATATCGAGTTCAACAATTTCAGATCATAACCTCGGCCCCCATTTTTCATGCTGTATGATTTTACCATTCCCATTTGCAACATTTTCACTGTATGTTCTTTCAATTCCTTCCTCCCCTCCTGTCTCTGCACCTGCTTAATATCTGTTACATTTCCAGCTTTTTCCAGTTCTGATGAAGGGTCCCAGACCTGAAACGTTAACTCTGTTTCTCTCTCCACGGATGCTGCCTGGCCTGTTGAGTATTTCCAGCATTTTCTGTTGTTATTTCATCTTAAAGTAATGCTCTTTTCTATACCACTTATGGTTTTGATAAACTTTTATCAGGTCACCTCTTAGTTACCATCTGTTGTAGCTAAAAAGTCCAATCTAGTCAAGTCTTACCTTATAGTTCAGTCCTCTGACAGTCATAGCTCATCTCTGCACTGCCTCCAGGGCCTGAAAATGTTTCTCCTGTGTGTCAGTGATCGAAACTGGACACAGTGGGGGTGAAATCGGTCTTCGTGGGTCACGCAAGCGGGAGATTACGAATCGGCAGCCTGTTTTACACCTCCGCCCTATTCTCTTTTCAATCGACATAGTTTTGCGCTACTGTCGAAGACCAATGTCACCCCTAAAATGGGTGACAAATCTCATCTGGGAAACTAGGATCCAGTGGTGAAGCATCAACTTTATTGCTATGTTATTAAAGCAGAATCTGAAAGCTGCTGCAAGGCTCTCTAAAATGTGAACTGTAGGAATTTCATTAAAGGGCTGTCTGAGGACCTAATGGTACATTTTAAATCACTGTAAAACTTTTTATCCATTTAAATGCACAGAATTTCTATTCCTAGAGGCATCGTTTATCATTGCAAATGAGAGAAAATACATAATAAACAACTTTCCAGGAGAACATTACATAGTCTTGTAATCAACTTGGTACCATTTATATTTAAGACCATACTCGCCCTCATCAGAATTTTACTGCTGGACCTCACAAGAACCTACTGTACTGTACTGGTGCATCAGTGTGAAACCGATTGGTTTTACACCAATTCTCAAAGTTCTAGTGTAAATGCAGCCTGAATTCAGCATCAGGGCCCAACCTGGCACCAGAATGAAGATGGGTGAGACCACCAGGGGAGGCAGTCAATTCAATTCAATTCAATTCAATTCAATTCAAATCACTTTATTGGCATGACAAGGTACATCTTATGTTGCCAAAGCATCGAAAAACATTTATGGTTGAACACATAAACGCAGATCTATCCATACAGTGTATAAACAGATGTATCCCTGAGTGTATAAATATACATTCATATAATTTGTATATACTCTTTTCTTAGATTTAATGGTTGTCCCTCTGTTTATGGCAAGCTGTAACATAGTGTGCCGCTAAGGTTACACAATTTCTCTGTTCCCCTAGTAGGTATGGGAGTTTTTGGTCGTCATTCAATTTTCTGAATTCAGGGCATATTTTTTTGAATTTTGTGTAGAAATTCTCCCTTATGTTCTGATATTTTCCACAAGCTGTGAGGAAGTGCATCTCTGTCTCCACCACTCCCTGACTGCAGTGAGAGCATATCCTGTCCCCTCTTGGCAGCCGGGTCTGCCTGTGTCTACCTTTTTCGATGGCCAGGCTATGTTCACTAAGTCTGCACATTGTCAAGGTTTTTCTCAGTTTGCTATCCTTTACCATGGTCAGGTATTCAGCCATGTTGTATTGTCTGTTTAGGGCCAAGTAGCAATTGAGTTTGTTTTGGGTTTTTGTTGTTTCTGCCCAATATGACAGATATTTTTCCTTTTGCTTAGTGACAATTGTGTTGGGTCGAATTCTCTGTGCTACGATGTCACTGTCCTGGGGCTGGTTATTGTTAGTAGTGTTAGTAGTTACTTCACTGAGTCCCAGGACTAGTTGACTGAGGGTATTCTTCTTTATGGTCATCTCTTGGCATTTCAGGGCTTCGTAATGATAGCAGTGGGGGTTGCTCATTTTTAGGTGTTTCCAAAATTTGGTGGCTCTTTTTTGGATAGTAATTATTAATGGATATTGGCCTAGTTCTGCCCTGCATGCATTGTTTACGGTTTTCCTTTGAGTCCGGAGGATACTTTTACAGAATTCTGCATGTAGGATCTCAATTGGGTGTTTGTCCCATTTTGCAAATTCTTGTTGTGTTAGCGGACCCCACACCTCACTGCCATAGAGTGCAATTGGTTCAATTACTGATTTAAAAATTTTGAGCCAAATGCTAATTGGGATTTCTATTTGGATTGATTTTTTAATGGCATTGAAAGCCCTTCTTGCTTTTTCTTTCAGTTCATTCACAGCCAGATGAAAATTTCCCGTAGAACTGATTTTTAAGCCCAAGTATGTGTAGTTAGTGGTTTGTTCAATTTTAGTTGTTCCTAGTGTGAAATTTATTCTGGGTCCCTGATGTCTGGATCTTTGCTGGAACACAAGGACTTTGGTTTTTTGGGGGTTTATTGTCAGGGCCCAGGTCTGACAGAACGACTCTAGCAGATCCAAGTTCTGCTGTAGACCCTCCTTAGTTGGTGACAGCAGGACCAGGTCATCTGCATAGAGGAGGAATTTAACCTTGGATTCATATAGGGTGAGGCCGGGTGCTGTAGATTGTTCAAGTAGTTTTGCTAATTCATTTATGTAAATATTAAAGAGTGTCGGTGAGATGGGTGAGCCCTGCGTCACACCACGCCCCTGTGGGAAGTATTTTGTTTGTTTGTCTCCAATTTTAACTGCACATTTATTGTTTGTATACATTGATTTAATTACATCATATGTTTCTCCCCCTACACCACTTTCAATAAGTTTCAAGAATAGACCGTCGTGCCAGATGGAATCGAAAGCCTTCTGGAAATCTATAAAGCAGGCAAAAATTTTGCTTTTGTTTTGATGAACATGTTTGTCAATTAGGGTCTGTAGGGTGAAGATATGATCTGATGTTCTATAGTTTGGTAGGAATCCAATTTGGCTTTTACTCAAGACATTGTGCTCCTCAAGGAAGTCTATAAGTCTTTTGTTTATGATACTACAGAATACCTTCCCCAGGTTACTGTTTACACAGATGCCTCGATAGTTATTTGGGTCAACTTTGTCTCCACTTTTGTATATGGGCATTATGAGTCCTTTGTTCCAGATATCAGGGAAGTAACCGACACTCAGAACCAAGTTGAAGAGTTTTAGGATAGCCAATTTCATTTTATCATATGTGTGTTTAATCATCTCGCTTAGGATGCCATCTGCACCGCAAGCTTTTCCTGGTCGCAGGTCCTTGAGTTTTTCAAATAGCTCTTTTTCAGTTATTATGGGGTCTAGCGGTTTTTGGTTATCTTTTATGGCCAGTTCGAGCTTTTCCAGTTTTTTGCATATTTGGTATTGCTCTGGGCTTAGTGGTTTTTCTGGTATAATTTTTCAAAATGGTTTTCCCATGTGTCTCCGTTTTGAATGGCCAATTCGGCGTGTTGTTTTTTGTGTAATGTATTCCAGTTGTCCCAGAAACAATTGGAATCAATGGATTCCTCAATGGAGCCGAGTGTATTCTTAATATACTGCTCTTTTTTGGTTCTGAGTGTGTTTTTGTATTGTGTTAGTGTCTGACAATAAGTAAGGCGTAATTCCTCGTTTTCTGGCTGTCTGTGTTTTTGGTTTGATGTTTTTCTGAGTTTTTTCCTCATGTTATGGCAATCTGGGTCAAACCATTTTTCATAGTTTTTTGTTTTGGGTTTATTCTTGCGAACTTTCAAGTTTGACATTGTTGCCAAATTATCAAAAATATTATTTAGGTTATTCACTGCCCGGTTTACGCCTTCGTTATTGTGAGTGTATATGTTTTCCAGAAAGGTGTCCAAGAGAGCTTGAGTTGATTGATTGCTAATTGCTTTCTGGTATTTTTCCGTGCTGTTTTTGGCCCATCTGTAGGATTTTTTGATGTTGTACAGCTTACTGGGTTGTGTTTCTGTGTTGGTTGTTTCTGTCCTTTTAAGATACACAGTAATTTGACTGTGGTCTGACAGTGTTGTTTGTGGTTTGACTGTGAATGCTCTGAAAGAGGATGGGTCCAAATCCGTAATCATATAGTCTACGGTGCTGCAGCCAAGAGGTGAGCAATAGGTCGGTCTTCCTAGGAAGTCTCCCATGAACCTACCATTGACAATGTACAGACCCAGGCTTCGACAAAGCTGCAGGAGCTGTTTTCCATTAGCATTTGTCTGTTTGTCGCCGTTATGCCTGTATGGATGGGAAGGGATATCGAAGTGGTTATTCCCGAATATGTAATTGTTCCCCTGATTATTGGTGAAGTCTGGTTCTTCGCCAGTTCTTGAATTGAGGTCACCACAGATCAACACGTTCCCCTGGGCCTGGAATTGGATAATCTCCCTCTCAATGTTGGAGAAGGTGTCCTCTTTAAAGTACGGGGATTCCATTGGGGGGATATAGAGTGCGCAAATGAAAACATCTTGCGTGTTAGAGATGATGCCCCTCTTAATTTTGAACCATATGTGGTTTTCGCCCTTTTTTATAAATTTGATGTAATTCTTAAGCTCTGTTTTAAACCAAATCAGTATGCCTCCAGAGTCTCTGCCCTGGGTTACTCCTGGCAATTTATTGGAGGGGACCACCAGCTCTGTGTACCCATGGGGACGGCCAGTGTGTCCTTCTCCTCTACACCAGGTTTCCTGTAAAATGATAATATCCAGATCTTTAATTTCATCTAGGAACTCTGGGGTCCTACTCTTCATGCCGAGCACCGAAGAGCGTAGACCTTGGATATTCCAGGTCAAAATATATAAAGACTTCATGTTAAGTTTGATCTTTTACTATGATAGGTTAAAATATGATATGTTTGTCGTGTCTAAATGGGGAAAAATAAAAGAACATTTCAATTGTCTATAAATGTTGATACTAATTGGTTACAACTCTTTCTAGCAAATAGTCCTTATTTTTTTTTCTTTTTCTGATCCATAAGGCGGAAGTAGATGCTGCTGCGCGTCTGCATTATGTCTCTTTTCACCTGGGAATCTCCGCAGGGGTCTGGGCGCCTGATTTACACCGAGTCTAGCGTGTGAGCGAAGCGGTTTTCACCTCTGCTCCGTTGCTGAGCTAATGGAGTGTGTAGACACCCTCTAGTCCCAAGTCACAACCAGCTTTACTCCTCGTTGCAGTCAGAATGTGGTGTACTCCTACTCCCTGTCAGTAAACCACATTACCACTCGTCCCTGTCAGAATTTAGTTTACCCCTGGCCCTGGCCCATTGGAACTTGCTTTAGTCAGCATTTAATCTATGAGACCTGCACAATCTCCTTGCTTCTCAATGCTGATTTCCCCTTGTACGATAGCAAAATACTGCAGATGTTGGAAATCTGAAATAACAACAGAAAATGCTGGAAAAACTCAGCAAGTCAGGCAACATCCGTGGAGAGAAATTTGAGTTGACGTTTCGGGTTTGACCCTTCTTCAAAACTGGAGAGAAAAGGAACTAGATCGAAGGCAGGGCTGCAATCGGACAAAAGAATAAAAGAACCAAAAGAAGTAAAAGAGATTAGAAGCTAGACGAGATGGTAATAGGCTGTGATTAGGTGTAAAGTGTACTGGCAGGGTAAAAGATAGCTGCCAGGTGTGAGAGAGAAACAAAAGGAAAGGGGGGGGGAAGGAAAGGAGTGGAAAAATATGAGTGAAAATGAAATAGGGGCCGAGGTTATGATCTGAAATTGTTGAACTCAATATTGAGACCGGAAGGCTGCAGAGTGCCTAATCGGAAGATGAGGTGCTGTTCCTCGAGTTTACGTTGAGCTTCCGTGGAACAGTACAAGAGGCCAAGGACGGTGAGGTCCGAGTGGGAATGGAGCGGTGAATTGAAATGACAGGCGACCGGAAGCTCGGGGTCACCCTTACGGACTGAACGGAGGTGTTCCGCAAAGCGGTCACCCAATCTGCGTTTGGTCTCCCCAATGTAGAGGAGACCGCATCGTGAGCAGCGAATACAGTATACTAGATTGCGAGAAGTACAAGTAAATCGCTGTTTCACCTGGAAGGGGTGTTTGGGGCCCTGGACAGTGGGGAGGGGGGAGGTATAGGGGCAGGTGTTACATCTCCTCCGCTTGCACGGGAAGGTGCCAGGCGAAGGGGAAGGGCTGTTTGGGGTGATAGAGGAGTGGACTAGGGTGTCTCGGAGAGAGCGGTCCCTGCGGAATGCTGAAAGGGGAGGGGAGGGGAAGATACGTTTGGTGGTGGGATAGGGTTCCCCTTGTCCTCACCTTTCACCCCACCAGCCTCCACATTCAACGGATCATCCTCCGG
Source organism: Somniosus microcephalus (assembly GCF_052327205.1). Taxonomy (NCBI): domain Eukaryota; kingdom Metazoa; phylum Chordata; class Chondrichthyes; order Squaliformes; family Somniosidae; genus Somniosus; species Somniosus microcephalus. The sequence continues at coordinate 34,577,545 of NC_141001.1, read as the reverse complement.
CATTTCCGCTACCTCCAAAGTGATCCCACCACCAAACGTATCTTCCCCTCCCCTCCCCTTTCAGCATTCCGCAGGGACCGCTCTCTCCGAGACACCCTAGTCCACTCCTCTATCACCCCAAACAGCCCTTCCCCTTCGCCTGGCACCTTCCCGTGCAAGCGGAGGAGATGTAACACCTGCCCCTATACCTCCCCCCTCCCCACTGTCCAGGGCCCCAAACACCCCTTCCAGGTGAAACAGCGATTTACTTGTACTTCTCGCAATCTAGTATACTGTATTCGCTGCTCACGATGCGGTCTCCTCTACATTGGGGAGACCAAACGCAGATTGGGTGACCGCTTTGCGGAACACCTCCGTTCAGTCCGTAAGGGTGACCCCGAGCTTCCGGTCGCCTGTCATTTCAATTCACCGCTCCATTCCCACTCGGACCTCACCGTCCTTGGCCTCTTGTACTGTTCCATGGAAGCTCAACGTAAACTCGAGGAACAGCACCTCATCTTCCGATTAGGCACTCTGCAGCCTTCCGGTCTCAATATTGAGTTCAACAATTTCAGATCATAACCTCGGCCCCTATTTCATTTTCACTCATATTTTTCCACTCCTTTCCTTCCCCCCCCCTTTCCTTTTGTTTCTCTCTCACACCTGGCAGCTATCTTTTACCCTGCCAGTACACTTTACACCTAATCACAGCCTATTACCATCTCGTCTAGCTTCTAATCTCTTTTACTTCTTTTGGTTCTTTTATTTTTTTGTCCGATCGCAGCCCTGCCTTCGATTTAGTTCCTTTTCTCTCCAGTTTTGAAGAAGGGTCAAACCCGAAACGTCAACTCAAATTTCTCTCCACGGATGTTGCCTGACTTACTGAGTTTTTCCAGCATTTTCTGTTGTTAATGCTGATTTCCCCTTGTCTTCCATTATATGGGATAGATCTTGATTTCGTGCGATAATGTAGAACAGGTGATACTGAATTGGCAGCCCTTTCACATCTCTCCAGATGTTTTGTTTCATTGAAGCCCATTGAGAGATATAAAACGGGCTGCCAATTCGCTATCGCTACTGCCAAAGTCACATTTCACTTTCCAAGCAGATGATTTTGAGGATGTCAGATTATATGCATGTCTCTTCATGGTCCAAATGAATCGTTTACTGAAAGAGCAGCGATGCTCGTTGGTGTTAAAGGCTGCCTGCATTACTCACCACTTGTGGGATATTCTGCTGGGTTTCCTTCCATGGTGGATATGTGGCTTTTGAACTTGCCTGCAAATGAGAAACAGGGCGATTGCATAATCCACAGGAATCTAACAGACAGAGCTGTCTAAAACCCTTAGATAAAGTTGAAGCATAAATCTAATTTCTTATTAATTTTATAATGAAGCTAAGTTAAACAACACAGCTGTCCTTGTGATGCCATCCTTCCCAGCATGCTGTGCAGGACAATTAAGGAATGGCAGCCTCTGCTGGTGAAAATAAGCCAAGGTAAAAAGGTTGGATTTTCCACTTCCTATTCCCCAGCCCACAGGTCATAATAATTTGTTGAAGACTGCATTCATGATTAAACAACACCGGAGACACTTTGTATATTAAAATCATGGTACCAGGGCAATCTGTTGCTCTCCTGGGAAAAACAGCCAATTTTTCATGAATATTTTACGGAACAGAGGAAACAACAAGTTCAAGCACTATAAACGTGAGGTGAATGAGTAAATCGGAACTTCAAGTTTGACTTTGGAGAGGGTTTGCAAATGGAGGTAATTCTTATTCATGTTCCATGGCAGTGGTAAAATGAGGTTACAGTGTAGTTTCAGCTGCACTAGGGTTTCTCGGGTCAGATAAACATATTAGTAATAGGAGGTCAGATTTTCCCCCTCATTGGGCTATCAGTGTTTACACGTATACATTACTCTGAGTCCACTTATTACAGTCACTTCACTCTTTGGTGTAGAGTAACAGCACAAACTCCCCGATAATCCCGACCCATTTTCCTCGGCCAGGGTAACTGAGGTATGCAGGGCAACCTCCCAAGTAAGGGAAATTATGTGGCACTGCAGCAGGGACGCTGATAACACTAGAGGACCTCCACTGAAAAGGTGCAGAAGAACCCCGAAAATGTAAATGGCCAGTTTTTGTAGGCCTTGGCAGAGGCCGAAGCCTACAAAGGTAAATCCTGGGCCCCATTTGAAGGGAGAGAAGGCCAAATCCTTTCATCAGGAGAATTTGAGACCTTTACCATTGCTAAGGGAGGCCTAACACCACCTTCCACCAGGTGGTCCCAGGGCGCACTAGTGAGATGGGTAGACAGTAGGAAAATGGGCCGAAGGAGTGGGCCCACCATCCCCATGGGCATCTACATTCGACGGGCGGGGAAGGGGCATCCAGTGGCGATACCGGTGGGGGCGGGTGGAGGAAAATCTAGATTGGGGCACTGAGGTGGCGGGTATGTAGGGTTGCCAATTCTGGTTGGAGGCATTCCCGGAGATTTGATCACATGACTTCGAATCACATGACTTCTACAAATGTTACCGCATTTACCGTATAAAAGTTGGGTATTTTTGCTTGTGGTTTTGTGCCACCAGCTTCTGTGCGACAAGTTCCAAGAACCAGGAGGCTGCCCGCGAGCAGGGGAAGAGGGTGAACTGAGGGTGGGGAAGAGGGTGAACTGAGGGTGGGGGAGAGGGTGAACTGAGGGTGGGGAAGAGGGGAAACTGAGGGTGGGGAAGAGGGTGAACTGAGGGTGGGGAAGAGGGGGACTGAGGGTGGGGAAGAGGGGGAACTGAGGGTGGGGAAGAGGGGAAACTGAAGGTGGGGAAGAGGGGAAACTGAGGGTGGGGAAGAGGGGAATCTGATGGTGGGGAAGAGGGGAATCCGAGGGTGGAGAAGAGGGGAATCCGAGGGTGGGGAAGAGGGGAATCCGAGGGTGGGGAAGCGGGGGATCCGAGGGTGGGGAAGAGGGGAATCTGATGGTGGGGAAGAGGGGAATCCGAGGGTGGAGAAGAGGGGAATCCGAGGGTGGGGAAGATGGGAATAAGAGGGTGGGGAAGAGGGGGATCCGAGGGTGAGGAAGGGAGGAATCCAAGGGTGGGGAAGGGGGGATCCGAGGGTGGGGAAGAGGGGAATAAGAGGGTGGGGAAGAGGGGGATCGGAGGGTGGGGAAGAGGGGAAACGGAGGGTGGGGAAGGGGGCACCCTGGGTGGGGAAGGGGGGATCCCTGGGTGGGGAAGGGGGGATCCCAGGGTGGGTAAGGGGGAATCCCAGGGTGGGGAAGGGGGAATCCAAGGGTGGGGAAGAGGGGAAATGGAGGGTGAGGAAGAGGGGAAACGGAGGGTGGGGAAGAGGGGAAGCGAAGGCTGGGGAAGAGGGGGATCCGAGGGTGGGGAAGAGGGGGATCCCAGGGTGGGGAAGGGGAGAATCCCAGGGTGGGGAAGGGGGGAAACGGAGGGTGAGGAAGAGGGGAATCCGAGGGTGGGGAAGAGGGGGATCTGAGGGTGGGGAAGAGGGAAAATGGAGGGTGGGGAAGAGGGGAATCCGAGGGTGGGGAAGAGGGGAAATGGAGGGTGGGGAAGAGGGGGATCAGAGGGTGGGGAAGAGGGGAAATGGAGGGTGGGGAAGAGGGGGATCCGAGGGTGGGGAAGAGGGGGATCCCAGGGTGGGGAAGGGGGGAATCCCAGGGTGGGGAATGGGGGAATCCCAGGGTGGGGAAGGGGGGAATCTGAGGGTGAGGAAGAGGGGAAACCGAGGGTAGGGAAAAGGGAAATCCGAGGGTGGGGAAGAGGGGAATCCGAGGGTGAGGAAGGGGGAAATCCGAGGGTGGGGAAGAGGGGGATCCCAGGGTGGGGAAGAGGGGAAACTGAAGGTGGGGGTGCAATTCGCAGAGGAGAAACCAGAGGTGGGAGGAACTTTGATTCCACCAGTAACTAATGACAACTTACTGAAATTGCATTGATAACTAATAGTAAAGTGGTAACACTCATTCCCGTTATAACCAACAGTAACACAATAACTCACAGGTAGTCTATATGTAACTGGCACTAATAGGTGTAAGGCCTCAAAATCCTACCTGTAACTAGTAGTAATCCAATAATCGGCTAATATTCACCCTGAAACTGTGGCCAGAATCCCCCTGCACTGCACAAGGTGCGGTCAGGCTGCCCAGTCAATGCCACTTTTACTGGCCTTATCTCTCTCCCTATCATCTTGGACTCCAGTTTAGCTCCCGGTTCCATGTGAAAGTAAAAACTCTGAACTGGGAACCTCAGTCAGAGCTGATCTGTATTTGGACTTCACATGTCAAAACTGGCCAGCACAGACCGACCTGAACCAAACTGAGTGATCATACAAAGGGCAGCATTCTCAGTGTTTAGAACACTTCTCACAGGGCATATCATCCTGAACTCAGCTCAGCACCAACATTTCTAAACCACTCCCTGAGCTTGGGCTCAAGAAAGAAATTTTTTGTAAAATTATAGAAATTACAGCACAGGAGGAGGTCATTCGGCTCCCGGTGCTGACACCCTCTCCTGTAACCCCATTCACAACCCCCCATAGATCTTATAATCCTCCAAATATTGACCCCATTCCCTTTGAAATTATGTTTTGGTCTGCACCTCAGTAGCCACATGTGGTGAAGGATTCACAGCCGAATAGCCCTCATGTAATGAGAACTTTTCTCCTCCCTTCACCCTTGTTTCTTCCAATGAGAATCCTTGGTTTCCATTCCCTCGATCCCCATTCGCCCACCAGGAGAAACAATCTTTCACTGTTTACCCACAGTAAGATCCCCAGGTTTCACTCACCCCTTCACTGGCTGCTCCTCTCTCAGTGCTGTTCCCACTCATCATTTTGCTGCTGTTACTCCTGGCTCAGCGGGAAATGCTGGTCTCCACACCCAGCCCCAACCCATTTCCTCACATCCCGTTTGAGCCACTGACCCTAAGTCCCCTTCTCTCTCCAGTCCCCTTCTCTCCCTACCCCCTTCTCTCCCTACCCCCATCCCGTAATTCCCCAACCCCAATCTTCCTCGCTCCGAGCCCCCATTCACCAGTCTCCATCTCTCTCCCCGTGACCCCATTCCCTAATCTTCATCTCTCCCCCCGTGACCCCATTCCCATCTCCACCTCTCTCCCTGATCCCCCATACTCCAGTCTCCCTCTTTCCCCGAGCCCCCATTCCCTAGTCTCCACCTCTCTCCCTGATCCCCATTCCCCGAACCCCCATTCCCTAGTCTCCACCTCTATCCTTGATCCCGCATTCCCCAGTCTCCCTCTTTCCCTGAGCCCCCATTCCCTAGTCTCCATCTCTCTCCCTGATTCCCCAGTCTCCCTCTTTCCCCGAGCCCCCATTCCCTAGTCTCCACCTCTCTCCCTGATTCCCCATTCCCTGAGCCCCCATTGCCTAGTCTCCATCTCTCTCCCTGATCCCCCATTTCCCAGTCTCCCTCTTTCCCCGAGCCCCCATTCCCTAGTCTCCACCTCTCTCCCTGATCCCCCATTCCCCGAGCCCCCATTCCCTAGTCTCCACCTCTCTCCCTGATCCCCCATTCCCCGAGCCCCCATTGCCTAGTCTCCATCTCTCTCCCTGATCCCCCATTTCCCAGTCTCCCTCTTTCCCCGAGCCCCCATTCCCTAGTCTCCACCTCTCTCCCTGATCCCCCATTCCCCGAGCCCCCATTCCCTAGTCTCCATCTCTCTCCCTGATCTCCCACTGTGGTGTATGTAACCTGTTCCACCTTAAGAGAACTTAAGCCTGTTCCACCTTAAGAGATGTACTACTTTCTCTGGCTGCTGTATACGTAATACCGGTGGTGACCACCGGTATATAAGCACTGTGTAGTAATATTGTATTTAGTAGTAGTCCTGACCTCCAACCAGTAAAGACCTGTTGAACTTTAATCTTGTAGTCTGTGTTAGTAATTACAACTAGAACACACAGACTTAACAGTGGCGACGAGTCCGATTCTTACCCTGCGGCAGTCTATATCCACGGCGGCTTCGTCCACAGAACGGACGTCGAAGAGAGGCTTCCACCCTCATCACCCTGCTGGAAGACACGTCGCGCGGCAGACATCGAGAAACCAGAGTGCAGAAGACATCCTGAACTCGAAGCCTCCATCAGCGGCTGTCAGCTATCTTCTTTCTACCTCGGTGGTGGGTAAGCCAGGCAGCGACGCGACCAGAAAGTCGGCCGCGTTGGCTGTACAGACGGGGAGGGAAGACGGAGGAATAAGGGCGGTGAGATCGATCGCGACCGGAGATAAGGGCCGGGCCGCATTCGGGCCGAAAGGCGCAGCGCGGGGACATCGATCGCGGCTGGTGATAAGGGCCGGGCCGCATTTGGGCTAAAAAGGTGCAGCGTCTGGGGCAACTGAAGGCGCGAGAGCCGCGGTGAAGCGGAGACAGCGTCGGGGGACGGGTGAAGATCGCCAAGCGCGGGAAAACCGCCATTTTGTAGGCGGAGGACGAAGACAAGAGCGGGAAGCCGCCATCTTGGATAAAAATAAAAATAAATTAAATTGCAACGATGCCTAAACATGGGAACATTAATACCTTTGATAGCGACATCGAAGATTGGGCCATGTATGTAGAACGCATACAAAATTATTGTAAAGCAAATAAAATCCCAGATGAAGAGAAAGCACTAACATTATTAAACTTAATGGGTGCGAAGACATACGGGCAATTGAAACACCTTTTATCACCAGATGAACCGGCGGATAAGACGTTCGAGGAGATTGTTACTGTCCTGAAAAATCATCTAAACCCCATGCCGCTGATGCTAGCGGAACAATTTAAATTTTACAGCAGAAGGCAGCTGAAGGATGAAAGCAATGCTGAATATTTAATGGAATTGCATAAGCTAGCAAAGTACTGTCAGTTTGGAACGAGACTGACAGAGGCGCTACGAGATAAATTTGTGTGTGGTTTATTAAAAGAAGATACACAAAAGCGACTGCTCGAGGAGAATGAGCTGACGCTTGAGAAAGCGGTCACTATGGCAGCAGCACACAAAGCCGCAGCGAGAGGCACGGCAGTAATACAGCTACCGTCACCGGAACTCAGTACAAATAAATTGGGTTTGAGTACTGTAAAATGTTATCGTTGTGGAAAGGCAACGCACGATCAGAACCAGTGTTGGTTTAAAAACCAAGAATGCAGAACGTGTGGCAGGCTTGGCCACATAGCTAAAGTATGCCGGTCAGGAAAGAAGACCAGCAACAAAAAGTCACCGCAAGGAAAATACATAAAGGTACACAAGGTGACAAAGAACAGTTCGATTGAACAGAAGTCAGATTCAGACGCTAGCAGTAATGAACTGGGTAGCTTAAGAGTACACAACGTTGGTAAGGATGCAGATCTCCAGGCAATTTGGGTCACCCTTCAGATAGCAGGAGTCCAAGTAAAGATGGAATTGGACACTGGATCGGCATTGACAGTCATGAATAAGAAAGATTACAAAAGGTTATTCCAACATATTCCCCTACGGGATACGGAGATTATATTGAAAACATACACGGGGCAAAGAGTGTGCCCCATCGGAAAGATAGAGGTAAAAGTGGTCCACAAGGGCAAAGAAAGCCAAGTAATGGACTTATATGTGCTACCTGAAGGAGGTCCACCACTACTGGGACGGGAGTGGATTAGGAAAATGAATATGGACTGGCACTCCTTGAAGGCACTAACGGTAGATTCCGGGGAAACAGATGTCAAACCTAAACGATTGTCCAAAATATTGGATGATGCTAAAGAGGTGTTCCAGCAGGGACTGGGAACACTGAGAGGAATTACGGCAAACATCAAGATTGATGAACATGCACACCCAAAATTTTTTAAAGCCAGACCGGTACCCTATGCAATACGACCTACTGTAGAAGCGGAACTGGAAGCGCTAGAACGTTCAGGTGTACTGTCTAAGGTAGATTGGAGTGAGTGGGCTACGCCCATTGTTCCCGTTATGAAACGTCCTTCGAGCAACAAGCCAGGAGAACCAGGGAAGGTTCGCATCTGTGGAGATTTCAAAATCACCGTTAATCCGGTGCTTCACACGGTGCCGTATCCGCTTCTGCGGATTGAGGATATTTTTGCTTCGTTGTCTGGCGGGAAACACTTCACCAAGATAGACCTGGCGCAGGCGTACTTGCAGATGGAGGTTGAAGAAGAGTCACGCCAATACCTCACAATCAACACGCATCGAGGTTTGTACCGGTACAATAGGTTGGTTTTTGGAGTGGCATCGGCTCCAGCAATTTGGCAGAGGGCCATGGAGCAGGTATTACAGGGAATTCCAGGCACACAATGTTACCTGGACGATATTCTGATTACAGGTGATGGTGATGAAGAACACCTCGCAAACTTGGAACTGGTGCTCAACAGACTGAAAGAGTATGGACTTAGAGTTAATCGGCAGAAATGTGAGTTCTTCCAGAAGCGGATCTCGTACTGTGGTCATGTCATTGACCGGGAGGGGCTTCATAAGTCTCCTGACAAGATAGAGGCAGTTGTAAAGGCTCCCGCTCCGGATAATGTCTCTCAATTGAGGTCGTTTCTAGGATTGATTAACTATTACCATAAATTTCTACCAAATCTATCCACGGTACTGCACCCGCTAAACGCTCTTTTACAGAAGGGGGTACCATGGGAATGGAGCGAAAACTGTAAGAAGGCATTTCGCAAAAGCAAAGAATTGATCACCTCAGAGGAAGTGTTGGCTCACTTCAACCCGACACTGCCTATTCGGTTGGCTTGTGATGCTTCTCCATATGGTATTGGGGCAGTACTCTCACACAAGTTGCCAAATGGCACGGAAAGGCCAGTCGCGTTTGCATCCAGATCATTGACCTCCGCTGAGCGCAACTATGCGCAGATCGATAGGGAGGCTCTCAGCCTTGTATGGGGAGTGAAGAAGTTTAATCATTACCTGCAGGGCCAAAAATTCACACTTCTGACAGACCATCAGCCGTTGGTATCCATTTTTAACCCTAAGAAGGGTGTTTCAGTGATGACAGCACAGCGTCTCCAGAGATGGTCCCTTTTCCTAGGGGCACATCAATATCAAATAGAATTCAAAGGTACGAAGCAGCATGGCAATGCTGATGGGCTGTCGCGCCTGCCACTACCTGAAGAAGAAGAAACGACGAAAGTTGACCCTGTTGAGTTATTTCATTCGACCATCATCGAGTGTTTACCAGTCACCAATGCAAGTATTGAAAGAGAAACCAGGAACGACCCGACACTGTCCAGAGTCTACGAGGTGACAGTGAAAGGATGGCCAACACGTGGTGATCCTCTGTTACCGGCATTCTCGGCAAGGCGAGACCAGCTGTCCGTCTGCCATGGTACTTTGATGTACGGGACAAGAGTGATTGTCCCTCCCAAGTTAAGGGAAAGAGTTCTAAAAGAACTGCATGAAGGTCATCTGGGGGGAGTTAAGATGAAAAGTCTTGCTAGGGCTTATGTATGGTGGCCGGGTATTGACCAACAGATAGAGGAGTTGACGAAAAGCTGCACTGGGTGCCAAAAAGTGAAAAATGCACCTCCGATCGCACCACTACACCCATGGGAATGGCCTTCAGCCCCATGGCAACGCATACATATTGACTTTGCTGGTCCATTCATGGACTCCGTGTTCCTAATTGCGGTGGACGCACATTCCAAATGGCCAGGAGTGATCAAGATGAATACCACTACTTCAGAAAAGACAATTGCGGTGTTAAGAACAATATTCGCAAGGAACGGATTGCCAGAACAGATCTGTTCGGACAACGGACCACAGTTCGTGTCGGAAGAATTCCAAAAATTCTTAAAGAAGAATGGGGTGAAACATTATACCTCTGCCCCATATCATCCGGCGACAAACGGGTTGGCCGAGAGATTTGTCCAAACATTCAAAAAGGCAATAAAGGCCATGAACGATGATCAGATTCCGCTACAGCACAAGGTGGACAATTTCCTAATGGCATATCGAAATGCCGCTCATGCAGTGACTAACCAAAGTCCTGCCATGATGTTTTATAACAGGAGGTTGCGGTCCAGGTTGGACTTGTTAAAACCAAATGTGCGGAGGGAAGTGGAAAACAAACAGTTCCGGCATATTAATAACAAGACCACTCGAAGTTTCGACGTAGGACAACCAGTGTTGGCAAGGGGCTATGGAAACGAAAAATGGCAGTCCGGAACAATTCGGGCCAGACAAGGACCTCTGATGTACACAGTAGATATTGGTAACAATGTGATAAGGCGTCATGCGGATCAACTGGTAGAATCGAGAGCAAGGGTCGAACCCATGGTTGCGACAGAGACAACTGTGGAAGACGTTAATGAACCTGAAGCATCTACCTCGGCAGGGAATGTACCTGATGATGATAACACCCAATGCATGGGAGACCAACTAGAGGAGTCACCTCAGCAACAGGAATCAGAGACCACTGAAAGGCGTTATCCAAACCAAATCAGAAGGCCTCCTGAGAGACTGAACCGTTGAACTGTTTATACCTGAAGTTATATATGTTATTATGTTATGTTAAATGGGGATATGACTGTTAAGCTAAAAAGGGAGGATTGTGGTGTATGTAACCTGTTCCACCTTAAGAGAACTTAAGCCTGTTCCACCTTAAGAGATGTACTACTTTCTCTGGCTGCTGTATACGTAATACCGGTGGTGACCACCGGTATATAAGTACTGTGTAGTGATATTGTATTTAGTAGTAGTCCTGACCTCCAACCAGTAAAGACCTGTTGAACTTTAATCTTGTAGTCTGTGTTAGTAATTACAACTAGAACACACAGACTTAACACCCACGCTGCTGGAAGCAGTGCTTGGGGGAGGTATCCCTGATTCCGGGAAACTCATAGTTATTCCAGGAAGGTTGGGAACCCTACAGGTAGGCCACCTCACCCTATTTCCCCACCATTTCTGCCATTATACCATTCAATTTGTGACAGGATAGCGAAGGAAAATGCAGTCCATCAGATCTTCAAACAGATGATATGTAGATCTCTGAAGTTATTTAAAAATATTGCTGTTGAAAAAATGAAGGTGGCTTTACTGCCGATCACTAGGCATCTGCACCAAATTGCTGATTCCAGTTCCCAAGTTACACCCCGCTGCCCCCTCCCCCCCGCCCCCCCCCCACCCCACACACCCCCTACTCCCCCATAGCATTTAGAGGCCTCTTACACAAATCTACAACATGGTACAAGCACACACTCTACTGGTTCAATTTGAGAAATAGTTATCAGCTATTTACATTTTACTACAAAAATGTATTTACTTGCATGCAAAAAGCTCTGTGTGGTTTGGAGGGTGTGCGTGAATGTGTGGTGTGGAAAGGATATGCACGGATACCCCAGAAGGAGTGTGTGTCTTGAAAGTGTGTGACCAGAGCTCTGGAGAGTTGATACATTTTATAAGGTAGCATTCCCAGCAGGGAGCCTCGCTTAACAGGAGGACAAAAATTAATTAAAGCTAATGGTGAGACACGAATTGGGCAGGTTGGCCTCAGTGTCTGAATAGACGACCTGCGCATCCTTTAAGTGGATCCTCCAACCCAACCTCAGAATACACGGACAGGTTGTGCTGTGTAAATTTGTGTTGGTGATGGGGAGGGATGTCTGTAGAGTGGGACGAGACCTCACTCTTTACAGACTTTGGACAGAGGTGTTTGTTGGCTTTGCTCATGCTTGTGTTTTCTCCAGGAAATGAAGACTCCGGAGACTTGGTTGCAGCAATTCAATAATGTTCTACCTACCTTACAATGCCCCGCTGGTCCAGTTGTCTTCCTGGTGCTTCTGGAGACATAAAACCCTGCTCCTTGGTTCAGATGTCAGGCAGCAATCTCAGGCCAATCACAGATGGGCATACCTGCAGTATGAAAGATGTCACCATTATTATTATAATAGCCTGCAGTTGTTTTTCCACACATAAAATTGTATAGGGCAACCCACAGGAGATACTGCCATTTTGAAATGCAACAGATGCCAGGTTCTACAGGGGAAAACAATATACAGGAAACTTTGTGTTATCCGGAGGCTAAATGTCCGGCAAGCTCGAGCCACTGGCAAAAATCAGGAGCCGTTTTTTATCTTTTCGTTTCTTTTCTCTCAACAGTCAAGCTCTGCAAGGTCTGTAGCTAAGCAACAGCTTCAGCTAGAGATGCTACAGAGACGCTTGCCGACTGTTTAGAAGCTGTTGCTAAGCAACAGGGTTTGTTGATTCACACGGAGCTGAAAATCTCCGTATGCTTCAACATTAGCGCTGCAGTGTCCGGCAGTTTTGAGGGAACGGCAACAGCTCGGTCCTGTCGGTGCCGGATAGCACAAAGTTTCCTGTATATGGGCCCTAAAATTCCTTGGAAGCCTTAGGAGGGGTGGGGAAGGGCGAGCATAGCTCTGGGGAGGAGCAGAACTTCTGGCCACTGTGTTACCGACCCTGCCCAAAATTTAAATGTTAAGGGCAGACGCCAATTGGGGTGTCTTGCTGATGGACGAGGGGAGGTGTTTTGCTGCAGCACCATGTTGCAGTGTGTGCAGGCCTGTGGGGCTCTGAGAAGGAGGGGAAAAATGGTCAAAGAGGCTGGTTTCTTTATTCTGCCAATTTCAGCAATGCAATCGATTGCTCTGTGATTGATCGCATTGCTGAAACTGGCCTGTCGATTTTTAACCATCCCCTCCCCTTCCATCCCTCCCATCGCTGTTGGCAGGTCTCCCTGGCATTCAGGGCTAAGGACATAAATGAGGAAACCCTTCCCCCCCAATGATGTGTTTCCCTTATTTACATCACATTATAATACAGCTGCCCATTATTGGGCAGCTGTATTGTGGGGCCGCCCGCGAAAGTGCCAGGATTTCCCATGGTGCTTCCAAGGTCCGTCTCACTCCTATTGTCAGTCTCCCACAAAACTGCCTCCGTGCCCCAGGAATTTCTGGAACATGGTTCCTGTTTCTGTAGGAACGTGAATATGACTCCTGGATCTCCAGTGTAATTCACTCAATTCATTGCCAAGAATGAAAAGTAGAGCCCAGGCAATCTGAGGTAATTAAGTAAGCTCTGTCAGAAAGCCATGAGCTGGAGTCCCAGAACTGTTGGTCATTAGCCACAATTGGCTGAACGTCAATTTTTTGTTGGGCTGATACAGCAACATGCAAAAGAGAGGCATGCACCCTGCTTAATTGCTTATCCCAATCTCTGAGCAACACTGGTCTTAAACATGGAGGCGTCTAGAGTTCAGACCTTCTTCCCTTCTTTCCTCTCCCTTGATTTCTGGACATTTTGTGGCTCCTAACAGACCATTCCCATTCTAGCTAATGTAAGTCAGCAAAGATGGGGTGATAGGCGAGCGGGACTTGGTGTATGATTGGATAATTGACGGCAGAATTTTGGATGAACTGAAGTTTACAAAAGGTGGAGGATGGGATGCCACCCAGGAGAGCGTTAGAATTGTCAAGTGACAAAAGGCATGGATGAGATAGGGACGAAGGCAGGAAATGTTATGGAGGTGGAAGTAGGTGGTCTTTGTGATGGAGAGGATATGAAGTTAGAAGCTCAAGGTCGACTAGGACACAGAGGTTGACAACTGTCTGATTCAACCTGAGGCAGCAGCTGGGGAGGGGGATGGAATCTGTGGCGTTGGTGAGGACTTTATGGCAGGGGCTGAAGATGACGGTTTTGGTCTTCCCAATGTTTAGCTGGAGAAAATTGCAGCTCATCCAAGACTGAATATCGGATAAACAGTCTGACCGTACGTAGCCAATTGAGGGGTTGAAAGAGGTGGTGGAGTGGTAGAGCTGGTTTTTGGCAGTGTACACTTGGAACATGCGAGAGCAGAAATAGGAGAATAGACCAGATGAATGCGTGGCTGGAGAGATGGTGTAGGAGGGAGGGATTTAAATTCCTGAGGCATTGGGACCGATTCTGGGGAAGGTGGGACCTGTACAAGCTGCATGGGTTACACCTCGGCAGAAACGGGACCAACATCCTCGCAGGGGGGTTTGCTAGTGCTGTTGGGAAGGATTTAAACTAGTTTGTCAAGGGGCTGGGAACCTAAGTGTGGGCTCAGAGCAGAGAGAAACAAAGCTGGAAGTGCAAGTTAGAAAAGTGGTCAGCAAAACTAGTAAGGAGCAGAAACAAAGGCATCCTTCCTGCATCTAGTCTGTCTAGTCCTGTTAGAATTTTATGTTTCAATGAGATCCCCTCTCATTCTTCTAAACTCTAGCAAATACAAGCCCAATCGACCCAATCTCTCTTTGTACGTCATTCCTACCATTCCAGGTATCAGTCTGGTGAATCTTCGCTGCACTCCCTCCATGGCAAGAACATCCTTCCTCAGATAAGGTGACTAAAACTGCACACAATACTCAAGGTGTGGTCACACAAAGGCCCCGTACAACTGCAGCAAGACATCCTTGCTCCTGTACTCGAATCCTCTCGCTATGAAGGCCAACATACCATTTGCATTCTTAACCGCCTGCTGCACCTGCATGCTTACCTTCAGCGACTGGTGCAAAAGGACACCCAGGTCTCGTTGCACTTCCCCTTTTCCCTATCTATTGCCATTCAGATAATAATCTGCCTTCCTGTTTGTTCCACCAAAGTGGATAACCTCGCATTTATCCACATTATACTGCATCTGCCATTCATCTGCCCAATCACCCAACCTGTCCAAATCATACTGGAGTTTCTCTGCATCCTCCTCAGAGCACACACACCCACCCAGCTTTGTGTCATCTGCAAACTTGGAGATATTACATCTAGTTCCCTCATCTGGATCATTAATATATATTGTGAATAGCTGGGGTCCTAGCACCGAACCCTGCGGTACCCCACTAGTCACTACCTGCCACTTGGAAAAAGTCCCATTTATTCCAACTCTTTGCTTCCTGTCTGCCAACCAGTTCTCTATCCAAGTCAGTACCTTACCCCCAATCCCATGTGCTTTAACTTTACACGCTAATCTCTTATGCGGGACCTTATCGAAAGCCTTCTGAAAGTCCAAATACACCACATCCACTGGTTCTCCCTTATCTATTCTACCAGTTACATCCTCAAAAAATTCCAGTAGATTAGTCAAACATGATTTAACTTTTGTAAATCCATGTTGACTTTGTCTGATCCTGTCACTGTTTTACAAGTACTCTGCTATTACAACTTTTATAATGGACTCCAGCATTTTCCCCACTACTGATGTCAGGCTTACCGGTCAATAATTCCCCGTTTTCTCATTACCACCTTTTTTAAATAGTGGGGTTACATTAGCTACCCTCCAATCCATGGGGACTGTTCCAGAGTCTATAGAATTTTGGAAGATGATCAGCAATGCATCTACTACTTCTAGGGCCACTTCCTTAAGTACCCTAGGATGTAGATTATCAGGCCCTGGGGATTTATCGGCCTTCAATCCCGTCAATTTCCCTAACATCATTTCCCTACAAATACTGATTTCATTCAGTTCCTCCCTCTCATTAGACCCTATGTTCCCCGATATCTCTGGGAGGTTATTTGTGTCCTCCTTTGGGAAATATGTATTTAATTGGTCTGCCATGTCTTTGTTCCCCATTATAAATTCCCCTGATTCTGACTGCAAGGGACCTACGCTTGACTTCACCAATCTTTTTCTCTTCACATATCTATAGAAGCTTTTACAGTCAGTTTTTATGTTCCCTGAAAGCTTACTCTCACACTCTATTTTCCCCCTCTTAATTGATTCCTTTGTCCTCCTTTGCTGAATCCTAAACTGCTCCCAATCCTCAAGTTTGCTGCTTTTTCTGGCCAATTGATATGTCCTCTCCTTGGATCTTATGCTATCCCTAATTTCCCTTGTTAGCCATGGTTGAGTCACCTTTTTTGTTTTATTTTTATGCAAAACAGGGATGAACAAATTCCGTAGTTCATCCATGTGATTTTTAAATGTTTGCCATTGCCTATCCATCGTCAACCCTTTAAGTAACGTTCTCCAATCCATCCTAGCCAACTCGCGCCTCATACCATCATAGTTTCCTTTATTTAAATTCAGGACCCTAGTCTCCAAATCAAATACTTCACTCTCCATCTTAATGCAGAATTCTATCATATTATGATCGCTCCTCCCCAAGGGGCCTCGCACAACAAGATTGCTAATTAATCCTTTCTCATTACATAACACCCAGCCTAAGATGGCCTGATCTCTTGTTGGGTCCTCGACATATTGGTCCAGAAAACCATCCCGTATACACTCTAGGAATTCCTCCTCCACAGTATTGTTACTAATTTTGTTAGCCCAATCTATATGTAGATTAAAGTCACCCATGATAACTGCTGTGAACTTATTGCACGCTTCTTTAATTTCCCGCTTAATGCCATCCCCAACCTCAGCATTCCTGTTTGGGGGTCTGTATACAACTCTCACTAATGTTTTCTGCCCCATGGTATTTCTCAGCTCTGCTCATACAGATTCCACATCATTAGAGCTAATATCCTTCCTTACTATTGTGTTAATCTCCTCTTTAACCAGCAATGCTACCCCACCTCCTTTTCTTTTTTGCCTGTCATTCCTGAATATTGAATACTCCTGGGTGTTGAATTCCCAGGCTTGGTCACCCTGGAGCCATGTCTCCGTAATCCCAATTATATAATTTCCGTTTACATCTATTTGCGCAGCTAATTCAACCACCTTATTACGAATGCTCCTCGCATTAAGACACAAAGCCTTCAAGCTTGTTTTTTTAACACTCTTAGACATTTTAGAATTATTCATTACTGTGGCCATGTTTGATTTACACCCTTGATTTCTCTGACTGCCACTTTTGCTTTACTCCTTCCTGTCTTTTGCTTTGATCCTTGCTTCCCTTTCCTCTGTCTCCCTGCACAGGTTCCCAACCCCCTGCCATTTTAGTTTAAACCCTCCCCAACAGCACTAGCAAACACTCCCCCTAGGACATCAGTCCCGGTCCCGCCATGGTGCAAACCGTCCAGTTTGTACTGGTCCCCCAGAACCGGTTCCAATGTCCCAGGAATTTGAATCCCTCCCCCTTGCACCATTCCTGTAGCCACATATTCATCTGAAATATCCTTCTATTTCTACTCTGACTAACACATGGCACTGGTAGCAATCCTGAGATTATTACCTTTGAGGTCCTATTTTTTAATTTACCTCCTAACTCCCCATATTTTGCTTTTAGGGCCTCATCCCAGTTTTTACCTATATCGTTGGTACTTATATGTACCATGACAACTGGCTGTTCACCCTCCCCCTCCAGAATGTCCTGCAGCCACTCCGAGACATCCTTGATCCTTGCACCAGGGAGGCAACATACCATGCTGGAGCCTTGTTTGCAGCCGCAGAAACACCTATCTATTCCCCTTACAATAGAATCCCCTATCACTATAGCTCTCCCGTTCTTTTTCCTCCCGTCCTGTGCAGCAGAACCACCCATGGTGCCAGGAAGTTGGCTGCTGCTGCCTTCCCCCGATAAGCCATCTCCCTCAACAATATCCAAAGCGGTATATATGTTTGAGAGGGGGATGGCCACAGGGCCCCCTGCACCACCTGCCTGCGCTTACTACTCTGCCTGGCGGTCACCCATTCCCTTCCTGCCTGTGCAGCCTTTACCTACGGTGTGACCAACTGATTAAATGTGATATCCACGACGTCCTCAGCATTGCGAATGCTCCAGTATGTATCCATTCGCAGCTCCAGCATTCGCAACAAGGTGGATGAATTAATGGCACTAATAGAAGTAAATGGGTATGATGTAATTGCCATTACAGAGACATGGTTGCAGGGTAACCAAAGCTGGGAACTGAATGTTCCAGGGTGCTCAACATTTAGGAAGGACAGATGAAAAGGAAAAGGAGGTGGTACTGTAGAGATAAAAGATCTTGGCTTGGCAGATCGTGATGGAGAACTGGAATCAGTTTGGGTGGAGCTAAGAAACAGCAAAGGGCGGCAAATATTGGTGGGAGTTGTGTATAGGCCACCAAACAGTAATGGTAATGTAGGGCACAGTATCAATCAAGAGATTAGAGGTGCATGTAATAAGGGCAATACGCTAATCATGGGGGACTTTAATCTACATATTGACTGGGCAAATCAAATTACCACTAATGGTGTGGAGGATGAATTCTTGGAATGCATGCGAGATGGTTTCCTGGATCAGTATGTGGAGGAACCAACCAGGGAACAGGCTATTCTGGATCTGGTACTGTGTAATGAGAAAGGGCTAATCAATAATCTTATGGTAAAGGGGGCTTTAGGGACAAGTGACCATAATATGATTGAATTTTACATTAAGTTTGAGAGTGATGTAGTCCAATCTGAAACTAAGGTTTTAGTATAAACAGAGGAAACTACAAGGGTATGAGGGATAAGTTGGCCATGGTAGATTGGGAGACTACACTAAAAGGTATAAAGGTGGACATACAATGGCTAACATTCAAGGAAATAATGCATAATTTGTAACAAACATATATTCCTCTAGGGCATAAAAACCCAAAAGGAAAAGTGATCCAATCATGGCTAACAAAAGAAATTAAAGCTAGTATTAAGTCAAAGGAGGAAGCTTATAAAGTTGCCAGAAAAAGCTGTCAGCCTGAGGATTGGGATCTTTTAGAAATCAGCAAAGGGGGACCAAGAAATTGATAAAGAAAGGGAAAATGGAATATGAGCACAAACTAGCGAAAAATATAAAAATGGATTGTAAAAGCTTCTATAGGTATGTGAAAAGGAAAAGACTGGTGAAGTTAAATGTAGGACCTTTACAGTCAGAAATGGGAGAATTTATAATGGGGAATGAGAAAATGGCAGAGGAATTAAATAAATACTTTGTTTCTGTCTTCACGGAGGAAGACACAAAAAACCTCCCAGAAATACGAGAAAACCAAGGGTGTGACGAGAATGAGGAACTTAAAGAAATTATTATTGGTAAAAAAGAGTGCTAGCAAAATTAATGGGACTAAAAGTTGATAAATCCCAAGGACCAGATGGCCTACATCCTAGGGTTTTGAAATAGGTGGCCATTGGAATAGTGGGCGCATTGGTTGTCATCTTCTAAAATTCGATAGATTCTCGAACGGTTCCTGCAGATTGGAGGATAGCAAATGTAACCCCGCTATTTATGAAAGGAGGGAGAGAGAAAACGGGGAACTACAGACCTGTTAGCCTCACATCAGTAGTTGGGAAAATGCTGGAATCTATTATAAAGGATGCAATAACTGGGCACTTAGAAACTAATAGTAAGATTGGGCAGAGTCAACATGGATTTATGAAAGGGAAATCCTGTTTGACAAACCTATTGGAGTTCTTTGAGGATGTAACTCGTAGAGTAGACAAAGGGGAACCGGTAGATGTGGTGTATCTGGATTTTCAGAAGGCCTTCGATAAGGTCTCATACAAGAGGTTGGTGAACAAAATTAGGGCACATGGAATTGGGGGTAATATACTAGCATGGATTGAGAATTGGTTAACAGACAGAAAACAAAGAGTAGGGATAAACAGATCTTTTTCAGGATAGCAGGCTGTGACTAGTGGGGTACCGCAAGGATTGGTGCTTGGGCCCCAGCTATTCACAATCTATATCAGTGATTTGGATGAGGGGACTAAATGTAACATTTCTGAATTTGCTGATGATACAAAGCCAGGTGGCAGTGTCATTTGCGAAGAGGATGTGAAGAGGCTTCAAGGGGATCTCGACAGGCTCAGCGAGTGGGTGAGGACATGTAATGTGGATAAATGTGAAGTTATCCACTTTGGTAGAAAAAACAGAAAGGCAGAGTATTTCCTAAATGGTGAAAGATTGGGGAATGCAGATGCTCAAATGGATCTGGGTGTCCTTGTACATGAGTCACTGAAAGTGAATGTGCAGGTGCAGCAAGCCATTAGGAAAGCAAATGGTGTGCTGGCCTTCATTACAAGAGGATTTGAGTACAGGAGTAAAGAAGTCTTACTCCAATAAAAAGGGCCTTGGTGAGACCACACCTGGAGTACTGTGTACAATTTTGGTCTCCTTACCTAAGGAAGGATATACTTGCTTTAGAGGGAGTGCAACAAAGGTTCACGAGATTGATTCCTGGGATGGCGGGACTGTCGTATGAGAAGAGATTGAGTAAACTAGGTCTGTATTCTCTTGAATTTAGAAGAATGAGAGGGGATCTCATTGAAGCATACAAAATTATTACAGGGCTTGATAGGATGGATGCTGGGAGAATGTTTCCCTTTGCTGGGGAGTCTAGAACTAGGGGCCACAGCCTCAGGATAAAGGGTAGGCCATTCAGGACTGAGATGAGAAGAAATTTCTTCACACAGAGGGTAGTGAATCTTTGGAATTCTCTACCCCAGAGGGCTGTGGAGGCTCAGTCATTGGGTATATTCAAAACAGAAGTCGATAGATTTCTGACTAGTAAGGGCATCAAGGGATATGGCGATAGGACCAGTGAATGGAGTTGAGGCAGAAGATCAGCCATGATCTCATTGAATGGTGGAGCAGGCTCGAAGGGCCGAATGGCCTACTCCTGCTCCTGTTTCTTATGTTCTTATGACCTCAGGTATGAGGATGATGTCACCAAGGGGCAACATATACATGAGGATGAGGAGATGGTTAAGGATATATCCTTGGGGAACACTGGAGATAACGGTTTGTGTGCATGTGGAGGGCGGGGGGAAGAGAGCTGGGAAGAAAAGCCATTGCTGGAGATGATCTGGCTATGATCGGATAAGTAAAAGTGGGACCACGCAAGTGCAGCCCAACTGATATGGAGGAGGATGGTGTGGTCAGTGTCAAAGGTTGCAGTGAGGTCAAGGATGACAAGGAGGCACAATGCACTATGGTCATAGTCACAGAAAATGTCATTTGTGACTTTAGCTACAGTTTGGTGCTGAGGCAGGACAGAAATCTGATTGAAGGAATTCAAACAGGGATCAGCAGGAGAGATGGGCATGGATTTGGGAGGCGACAACACTTTGAAGGACAGCATCTGGATCAGGCAACATTTCCCTATTTAAAATAGGTAACTGCTTAATGTGCTGATTTAAATAGCAGGTGTGCTGTATTCTTGTGGTTGCAATTCGATTGGCCATTGGATTGTCCATTACTGACACACTAGCGCTACAAACAGTGAATTGAGAAAAATGACATAAGCAAGATACATAAACCATGCACTTTTATACTGTGGCACTTCACGGCCTAAATCACTCAACACTGGATGTCAGGATGATGCCGGATTACAATGACAGTTTTGTGATTCGAGTGATGTTTTTGCATTGCACGTATATAAACAGAATTCTGAAGCCACGTCTCTTTAGAGTGCAGCACATTTATCTGAATAAGAGTGATTGGGCCATAACTTGCTGTCAAAATAACAGTGAGGCTAATGGCACTCACTGTTATTTATGTGCAAATGCTACAGCAACTTCAGGCGAGGGGCAGATGCAAGGTTAAACTTGGAAATCCAAAAGTTGCTGACCGAGTTGCACCACTCCACCATTAGTTTGTGAAAACGGCATCTCGCTGCCTGACTCACCATTAAAATGCATTGAACGATGTGAAGTTGCTGTATTTACGTGGTAGATACGAACTAAACCTAACAGAAAGTTAGTCTTCTCCATTCAGTCTAAGTATACATTAAATGATGTGACAAGTGTTAATTACTGCCAAATAACCTCTCTGGCACTGAAAATTAATTATTATTCATTCGCGCCACAGAAGTGCCAGGCAATGACTATCTCCAAAAAGCGAGAGTCGAACCACCACCCCTTGACATTCAACGTCCATCATCGAATCCCCCACCAGCAACATCCTGGGGGTCACCATTGACCAGAAACTTAACTGGACCTGCCACATAAGTACTGTGGCAACAAGAGCAGGTCAGAGGCTAGGTATTCTGCGGCAAGTGTCTCACCTCCTGACTCCCCAAAGCCTTTCCACCATCTACAAGGCACAAGTAAGGAATGTGAAGGGATGCTCTCCACTTGCCTGAGTGAGAGCAGCTCCAACAACACTCAAGAAGCTCGACACCATCCAGGACAAAGCAG
Source organism: Somniosus microcephalus (assembly GCF_052327205.1). NCBI lineage: Eukaryota > Metazoa > Chordata > Chondrichthyes > Squaliformes > Somniosidae > Somniosus > Somniosus microcephalus. The sequence continues at coordinate 34,555,557 of NC_141001.1, read as the reverse complement.
CTCGCTTGATTGACACCCCATCCACCACCTTAAACTTTCACTCCCTCCACCACCGGCGTACCGTGGCTGCAGTGTGTACCATCTACAAGATGCACTGCAGCAACTCGCCAAGGCTTCTTCGGCAGCACCTCCCAAACCCGCGACCTCTTCCACCTAGAAGGACAAGGGCAACAGGCGCATGGGAACACCACCACCTCCAAGTTCCCCTCCAAGTCACACACCATCCTGACTTAGAAGTATATCGCCGATCCTTCATCGTCGCTGGGTCAAAATCCTGGAACTCTCTCCCTAACAGTACTGTGGGAGTACCTTCACCACACAGACTGCAGCGGTTCAAGAACTGAATTCCAGAGGTGAGGTGAGGACGACTGCTCTTGACATCAAAGCAGCATTTGACTGAGTGTGGCATCAAGGAGCCCTAGTAAAACTGAAGTCAATGGGAATCAGGGGGAAAACTCTCCACTGGCTGGAGTCATATCTAGCACAAAGGAAGATGGTTGTGGTCAAACATCACAGCCCCAGGACATCGCTGCAGGAGTTCCTCAGGGCAGTGTCCTAGGCCCAACCATCTTCAGCTGCTTCATCAATGACCTTCCCTCCAACATAAGGTCAGAAATGGGGATGTTCGCTGATGACTGCACAGTGTTCAGCACCATTCACAACTCCTCAGATAATGAAGCAGTCCATGCCTGCATGCAACAAGGCCTAGACGATGTTCAGGCTTGGGCTGACAAGTGGCAGGTAATGACTATCTCCAACAAGCGAGAGTCTCACCACCGCCCCATGACTTTCAACTGCATTACCATCGCCAAATCCCCCACCATCAACATCCTGGGGGTCACCATTGACCAGAAACTTAACTGGACCAGCCACATAAATACTGTGGCAACAAGGGCAGGTCAGAGGCTAGGTATTCTGCGGCAAGTGTCTCACCTCCTGACTCCCCAAAGCCTTTCCACCATCTACAAGGCACAAGTAAGGAGTGTGATGGAATACTCTCCACTTGCCTGGATGAGTGCAGCTCCAGCAACACTCAAGAAGCTCAACACCATCCAGGACAAAGCAGCCCACTTGATTTGCACCCCATCTACCATCTTAAACATTCACTCCATCCACCACCAGCGTACCGTGGCTGCAGTGTGTACCATCTACAAGATGCACTGCAGCAACTCGCCAAGGCTTCTTCGGCAGCACCTCCCAAACCCGCGACCTCTTCCACCTAGAAGGACAAGGGCAGCAGGCGCATGGGAACACCACCACCTCGAAATTCCCCTCCAAGTCACACACCACCCTGACTTAGAAGTATATCGCCGATCCTTCATCGTCGCTGGGTCAAAATCCTGGAACTCCCTACCTAACAGCACTGTGGGAGTGCCTTCACCACACGGACTGCAGCGGTTCAAGGCGTCGGCTCACCACCACCTTCTCAAGGGCAATTAGGGATGGGCAATAAATGCTGGCCTTGCCAGCGACACCCACATCCCATAAATTACAAATGTGGAGCCTCATTTCTTCAAGTTAAATTGTTCGAGATTTTGAAAATGTAAAATGTAAAATTTAAACTTTTTAAACTTTTCCTTTCTGTCTCTTTCTTCTCTCTCTCTTAATCCAATCTTTCTTTCCCTCTTTTTATTTTTCTTTCTGTCCTGATTTGACATTGAATTCACCCACTCTAATTTACACTTCTTTCTCGGTCCTTGCGCTGTTTATTTCACAATTTTTCAATCTGATTGGTTAAGGAGATACACAGTTGCTTGTCCTGTTATCTCAGGTCCCAGATGCCCTCTTTCCCTCACAGTAACACTATCAGCTCGCACTTTCAGCAACCTGCAGTCCAAAATATCATAACGGCTAAATGGGCAAGGGCAAGTCTAACTAACGGCGGACGCTGTTCATTGCCCTGCTACACCAAATTATTTTTTCATGTGGCACGGAATCTTCCTTGTGGTAAGTACATTTAAATGCCCCATGTCCCTCAATGTGGTGTCCACTCCTCATTTTACAGTTGAATTTGTCTCAGAAAAACACAATTTCAAACTGCAATGGCATCTGTGGGCCAACTGACAGGTTATTACACAGGATGCTGTTATCCCTTCATATTGAAGTGTCCCCTGCAGCCTGTGAGAAGGGATTAGCGTTCTGATCATGAATTTCTTTGAAAAACACCACAAAATAGCTCATTGCAGCTTCAGCTAAATGAAATGTTGTGTCCTCAGCATGCTTCACTCATTAATATGCTCTTCAGTAATACTGCTTGATCATTCAGCTCCTGACTCAACATTGGCATACTGCTTGGTCAATGGCCCACCACTCATTGACACCAAATACTCACCGAGACGCTCGTCATTGATCCACTGCTCACCTTAAAGTGCTGATAAACTGTTTTCTCACTAACACACTGCACCGTGGCAGACTTCGACCTCACATATTGCTCAATTGACACTGCATAGTGACGCAATGCTGATGTGACACTGTTCACTTGCACAGCACTGATTTGACACTTACATAGTACAGGAAACTTTTTTTTTATCCGGGACCGACGTGGTGCCGGTTCATCAAAAATTCCGGATAACCGAAAGCTGTAGTAAAAGATACGAGAGCTGAGTGCTCCGTATAAAGCAACAAACCCTGTTGCTTAGCAACAGGTTCAGAACAATGGCCACAAGTTCCAAGCGTCTCTGTAGCTTAGCAACAGCTGCAGCCACACCCTTGCACAGCAACAGATCGAGGAAGGCAGAAGTAAAACTTACCTGAACCTACTCCTGAATTTTGCCGGTTAACCGAGATTTCCATTTATTTAGGTGCCGGTAAATTGAAAGTTTCCTGTAGTTACAGCATAGAAACAGGCCATTTGGCCCAACAGAGCCTTTTCCAACCCTTCTTCATCTAACCCCATCAACATATCCTTCTATTCCTTTCTCCCTCGTGTTTATCAACTTCCCTTTAAATGCATCTATGCTAGTCACCTCAATTACTCCTTGTGGTAGCAAGTTCCACATTCTAACCACTCTCTAGGTAAAGAAGTTTCTCCTGAATTCCCCATTGGATTTATTAGTGACTATCTTATATTTATGGCTCCTAGTTTAGAAGTGTGCACAGTACTCCAATTGTGGTCTAACCAAGGTTCTATACAAGTTTAACATAACTTCTCTTCTTTTCAATTCAAAGAATTATGAGGCCACATAGTCCTTGAAAAATAAGTGTCTGAATGGGGTAGAGGAGCAGAGGGATCTGGGGGTACAGATACACAAATCAGTAAAAGTAGCAACGCAAGTTAATAAGGCCATAAAAAATGCAAACAGAGCACTGGGGTTAATTTCTAGAGGGACAGAATTGATTTAGAGTCATAAAATCATAGAACCATAGAAATTTACAGCACCGAAGGAGGCCATTCAGCCCATCATGTCTGTGCCGGCCGAAAAGAGCTATCCAGCCTAATCCCACTTTCCAGCTCTTGGTCCGTAGCCCTGTAGGTTACAGCACTTCAAGTGTTTATCCAAGTACTTTTTAAATGCGATGAGGGTTTCTGTCTCTCTACACTCTTTCAGGCAGTGAGTTCCAGACCCCCACCACCCTCTGGGTGAAAAAGTTCTTCTCAACTCCCCTCTAATCCTTCTATCAATTACTTTAAATCTATGCTCCTTGGTTATTGACCTCTCTGCTGAGGGAAATAGGTCCTTCCTATCCACTCTATCTAGGCTCCTCATAATTTTATACATTTACTAGAAAAAAGATTTACTAGAATGATACCAAAACTGAGAGATACCTATCAGGAAAGATTGAACAGGCTGGGGCTCTTTTCTGTAGAAAAGAGAAGATTGAGGGGTGAGCTGTTAGAGGTCTTTAAGATTATGAAGGAGTTTGATAGGGTGGATGTAGAGAAGATGTTTCCACTTGTGGGGAGACCAGAACTAGGGGCCATAAATATAAGATAGTCAAGAATAAATCCAAAAGGGAATACAAGAGAAATTTGTTTAGCCAGAGAGTGGTTGGAATGTGGAAATTGCTACCACAAGGAGTAGTTAAGGTGAATAGCATAGATGCATTCAAAGGCAAGCTAGATAAGCACATGAGGGAGAAAGAAATATGTTGATGGGGTTAGATGAAGAGGGGTGGGAGGAGGCTCGAGCATAAACACCAGCATGGGCCTGTTGGGCCGAAAGGCCTGTTTCTGTGCTGTAAATACTTTGTATCTTTGTATATTGAAATTTATTAATGTCTTTCTGTATTTTGTCGCAGTCCTCTCTCCAACGCCACCCCCCGCCCCCAATTTGGTGTCGTCCATCCATGTAACTGTTTGGTTGCACAGCGCAGATTTGGCACTCTTCACTTGAACCTGCTCATTTGACAGTGTTCAGTTACCAGTGTTGATTTAACACTTATAGTTAAATAGTGCTGATTGGACACTGTTCAGTTACTTTGTGCTAATTACTTGTGATTACTCACTTACATGCTGCTCATTGACTTGCTGCAACCCACTGGTAGTGATCACTGACAAAAATTTTCGATGTACTGCTGATTAGCACCAATTTCTGTTTGCTGATGAACTCTGATTGCTCATTAATACTGCTGATGCATTGACTCATTGATCATTAGTACAACTATAAAAGAGTTGAAGAAGTAAGGCAAGATATTAAAAATACTGCAAATCTGAACTTACAATAGTGGATGAGTCAGTGTCACTTTAAACTTCAACCTATCTTTTATCTTCCAGATAAGTCAAGAATATTGCTGCATAGCCACTTCCAACAACAATGCCATTTGTATGTACATAATCCATAGATAGCATGCTACTTTCCTGATATACTATTCAGACGTCATGGAGTTGACACCATATCAGACTATAAGGGTAAATTCACCAATTCTGCACTCAAAGCTGTGGTCAAGGACAGCCCCCATCAGAGAGAGGATTACAACACTGTAGCCCAATGCTCCAACTCGCACTTAAAGGGAATATGGTAAAATACCACAAGCACAGAACTGGTGAATTATCCTGCAGGGTGGGCTGGAAATAATGGACTGGAGTGTTTTCAAGAACCCAGACCTGGCTGTGTATGCAGGCCGCGTCACTGGATACATCAACAGACTGGTGGAGGAATGCATTCCTACCAAGACTGTCCGTTCGTTTCCCAACCGCAAACCATGGATGAACTCAGACATCCGCAACAAACTAAGAGAACGGTGTACCGCTTTCAAATCAGGGGACACCGAACTCTACAAGAAGGCCAAGTATGACTTTAGAAAGGCCATCAAAACAGCAAAATAAGACTACAAGAACAAACTGGAGTCCCAGTACGGCGGGGGCTCCGACGCCAGACGCATGTGGCAGGGACTAAGGGCCATTACCAACTACAAGGGGAGCTCAGCGGGAGTCACCAACACCGATCCCTCCCTACCAGACGAGCTGAACACTTTTTATGCTCGCTTTGAGAGGGAGAACACTGAGCCGGCCATCAAAACCCCCAGCCATCCAGAGGATTACACATTACAGCTGACTGAGGCATACCAGCGCCTCTATCCTCTACGGCGCCTGAGGAAATGTGGCATAAGCACACAGTGGCTTGTGAACTTTTACCGCGGCACCATAGAGAGCGTCCTGATGGGTGGTGTCAATGTGTGGTATGGTAACACCACTGCACAGGACAGGAAAGCCATCCAGAGGGTTGTGAGGATGGCAGAAAAGATCATCGGGTGTGCACTTCCGTCCATCGAGGAGATCTTCCAGACCAGGTGTCGGAACAGGGCCCGCTCCATCATCCAGGACCCCAATCACCCTGGGCATGAACTGTTCTCCCTCCTGCGGTCCGGCCGTCGGTATCGCAGCATCTGAACCAGGACCAGCAGGTTCAAGAACAGTTTCTACCCACAGGCAGTGTGCCTACTGAACTGCTAACCGCACTGTCCCACATATCATAGTCACATTCTCCCCCCCACCCTGGAACTGTATATCACATGAACCGTGAGCGCACAAGAACATTCTTGATCACTGGACTGTGTGCACATAGGATTCTTGTACCTCAACCTTAACTTATAACTTATATAACTTATAACTCATTTGTACATTGCACACTGCTTTTTAACTTATACGTATTTATAATATACTTATACTACCATATACTTATCATATTACATTACTATTACTTCCAGTGGTAATAGAGGCTTTTTGCACTATTCATCATATCCTGCAACTTGGACTGTCATTGCTATACTTATTTTGCTTTTTATATTTATACTTATATTGTGGGAGTGGGGAGTAAGCATTCCATTGTACCAGTTACATATGGCAATAAAATAATCTTGAATCTTGAATCTTGAATCTTATATTCTAATTGCAGCCATTGTGGCGGAGCCACTAAGGGACTCCGATTAATTGTATATAATTCCCTTTAATAATATGTTAGCTATAGCCTGAGTCTGTATCTTTGTTTTCACTGTTTACATGTACAGAGCGCGATCACTTTAATAGCGTGGGTAAACGCGATGACATCACGCCGTTCATCACGTGATCCCCCACCGGCGGGAAAAACGTGATGACGTCATGACGTCAGCCACGGGACCGCCCAAGCAGTCCTCGTGGAGCCTCCGAACTGACTAGACCTATATTCGATGTTCTCCTGTAGTTATCCGTTAAACTCTGTTAGTTTTCATTAAACCTCATTTATTTGATCGCCTGAGTGGACCTCAGTCTTTTGGATAGGAACTAGACATTCCTACACCAATACATTTCTCTTGAAGATATATTTGAAGGGAGCATTGAAAAATTAAGTGTTGCAAATCCACATCACATAACAACCTTCTTAGCAGTCACACCTCCTCCAAGTACAATAGACCTTGTACTTCTTCGCCTAGTTCTTTACCAAGATTCATTTTAACATATATGGTATAAACAGAATGCATTACGAAAACCCACAGGATACGTTTTGTATCCCGTGCAGGACAGTGCTCATAATTCAGGTTAATCCAGTTTTTACATAGAAGATTACACAGAATTTACAGCACAGAAACAGGCCATTCGGCCCAACAAGTCTATGCTGGTGTTTATGCTCCACATGAGTCTCCTCCCACCCCACTTCATCTAACCCTATCAGTATATCTTCTATTCTTTTCTCCCTCATGTATTTATCTAGCTTCCCCTTAAATGCATCGATGCTATTCGCCTCAACTACTACCTGGGGTAGCGAGTTCCACATTCTCAGCACTCTCTGGGTAAAGAAGTTTCTCCTGAACTCCTTATTGGATATATTAGTCACTATCTTATATTTATGACCTCCGAATTTTATGTTCCCCCACAAGTGGAAACATCTTCTCTACGTCTACCCTATCAAACCCCTTCATAATTTTAAAGAACTCTATCAGGTCACCCCTCAGCATTCTCTTTTCTAGAGACGAGAGTCCCAGCCTACTTAGTCTTTCCTGATCGTTGTGCCTTCTCAGTTGTGGTATCATCCTTGTAAATCTTTATTGCACCTTCTCCAGTCCCTCTGTATCCTTTTTATAATATGGAGACAAGAACTGTTCACAGTACTCCAAGTGTGGTCTAACCAAGGTTCGATGCAGGTTTAGTATAATTTCTCTGATTCAATGTAACAATGGTCTGTGTCAAGGCTGAGTCTTCTCACAGACCAGACTCTCAGTTCTAGGATTTAAATAATATCGATAGGGTATTCATAAGGCATATGGTCATAGAATCATAGAATGTTTATAGCACAGGAGGCCGCCATTTGGCCCGTCAAGCCCGTGCGGCTCTCTGCAAGAGCACTGTGTTTCCACTGATGGGTGAGACTAGAACTAGGGGGCATAATCTTAGAATAAGGGGCTGCCCTTTCAAAACTGAGATGAGGAGAAACTTCTTTACTCAGAGGGTAGTAAATCTATGGAATTTGCTACCCCAGAGAGCTGTGGAAGCTGCAACATTAAATAAATTTAAAATGGAGATAGACATTTTCCTAGCAGATAAGGGAATTAGGGGTTACGGGGAGAGGGCAGGGAAGTGGACGTGAGTCTAGATTCAGATCAGCCATGATCCTATTGAATGGCGGAGCAGGCCCGAGGGGCCGTATGGCCTACTCCTGCTCCTATTTCTTATGTTCTTATGTTCACCTAGTCCTATTGCCCTGCCCTTTCCCTGTAGCTCTACAAATGTTTTTCCTTCAGGTACTTATTCAATTCCCTTTTGAAAGCCACGATTGAATGTGCCTCCACCACCCTTTCAGGCAGCGAATTCCAGATCCTAACCACTCACTGTGTAAAAAAGTGTTTCCTTATGTCACCTTTGGTTCTCCTACCAATCACCTTGAATCTGTGTCCTATGGTTCTCGAACCTTCTGCCAATGGGAACACTCTCTATCTACTCTGTCTAGGCCCATCATGATTTTGAATACCTCTATCAAATCTCCTCTCAACCTTCTCTGCTCTAAGGAGAACAACCCCAGCTTCTCCAGTCTATCTACATAACTGAAATCCCTCATCCCTGGAACCATTCTTGTAAATCTTTTCAGCACCCTCTCTAAGGCCTTCACATTCTTCCTAAATTGCAGTGCCCAGAATTGGACACAATACTCCAGTTGAGGCCAAACCAGTGTTTTATAAAGGTTCATCATAACTTCCTTCCTTTTGTACTCTATGCCTCTATTTATGAAGCCCAGCATCCCGTATGTTTTTTTAACCGCTTTCTCAATCTGCCCTGCCACCTTCAACAATTTGTGCACATATACTCCCAGGTCTCTCTGTTCATGCACCCACTATAGAATTGTACCCTTTAATTTATATTGCCTCTCCTCATTCTTCCTACCAGAATGTATCACTTTGTACTATCCTGCATTAAACTTCATCTGCCACATGTCCGCCCATTCCACCAGCCTGTCCATGTCCTCTTGAAGTCTATCACTATCCTCCTCACTGTTCACTATACTTCCAAGTTTTGTGTCATCTGCAACTTTTGAAATTATGCCCTGTTCACTCAGGTCCAAGTCATTAATATATATGAAGAAAAGCAGTTGTCCTAGTACCTACCCCTGGGGAACACCACTGTGTACCTTCCACCAGTCTGAAAAACAACTGTTCACCACTACTCTCTGTTTCCTGTCACTTAACCAATTTCATATCCATGCTGCCACTGTCCCTTTTATTCCATGGGCTTCAACTTTGCTGGCACTTTATCAGATGCCTTTTGGGAATCCATATACATCACATCAACCTCACTGCCTTCATCAACCCTTTCTGTTACCTCATCAAAAAACTCAATCAAGTTAGTTAAACACAATTTGCCTTTAACAAATCCATGCTGGCTTTCTTTAATTAATCCACACTTGTCCAAGTGACTGCTAATTTTATCCTGGATTGTCATTTCTAAAAGCTTCAGCACTACCGAGGTTAAACTGACTGGCCTGTAGTTGCTGGGTTTATCCTTGCACCCTATTTTGAACAAGGGTGTAACATTTGCAATTCTCCAGTCCTCTGGCACCAGCCCCGTATCCAAGGAGGATTGGAAGATTATGGCCAATACCTCTGCAATTTCCACCTTTACTTCCCTCAGCATCCAAGAATGCATCCAATCCAGTCCTGGTGACATAAGTACTTTAAGTACTGCCAGCCTTTCTAGTACCTCCTCCTTATCAATTTTTATCCCATCCAGTATCTCAACTACCTCCTCTTTCACCATGACTTTGGCAGCATCTTCTTCCTTGGTAAAGACAGATGCAAAGTATTCATTTAGTACCTTAGCCATACCCTCTGCCTCCATGCGTAGGTCTCCATTTTGGTCCCTAATCAGCCCCATCCCTCCTCTTACTACCCGTTTACTATTTATATGCCTATAGAAAACTTTTGGATTCCCTTTTATGTTAGCTGCCAGTCTATTCTCATACTCTCTCTTTGCCCCTCTTATTTCTTTTTTCACTTCCTCTCTGAACTTTCTATATTCAGCCTGGTTCTCACTTGTATTCTCAACCTGACATCTGTCATACCACCCCCTTTTTCTGCTTCAGCTTACTCTCTATCTCTTTCATCATCCAGGGAGCTCTGGCTTTGGTTGCCCTACCTTTCCCCCTCATGGAAATGTACCTCAACTGTAACCGAACCATCTCCTCTTTAAAGGCTGCCCATTGTTTGATTACAGTTTTGCCTGCCAATCTTTGATTCCATTTTACCCGGGCCAGATCCATTCTCAACCCACTGAAATTGGCCTTCCTCCAATTAAGTATTTTTACTCGAGATTGCTCCCTTTCCTCTTCCATAGCTAGTCTAAACCTTATGATATTGTGAGCTCTGTTCCCTAAATGTTCCCCTAATGACACTTGCTCTATTAGACCCACCTCATTCCCCAGAACCAGACCCAGCAATGACTCCTTCCTCGTTGGGCTGGAAATGTACTGATCAAGAAAGTTTTCCTGAAAACACTTCAGAAATTTTTCCCCCTCTCTGCCCTTGACACTATTATTATCCCAGTCTATATTAGGATACTTAAAATCCCCCATTATCACTACTCTATAGTTCTTGCACCTCTCTGTAATTTCCCTGCAAATTTGCTCCTCTATATCCTTCCCACTAGTTGGTGGCCTATGGAATACACCGAGTAGTGTAATGGCACCTCTATTGTTTCTCAACTCTAACCAAATCGATTCTGTCCTTGACCCCTCCAGGACATCCTCTCTCTCCAGCACTGTAATATTCTCCTTAACCAATACTGCCACCCCACCTCCTTTCTTTCCTTCCCTATCTTTCCTGAACACCTTCTATCCAGGAATATTTAGTACCCAATCCTGCCCTTTTTGGAGCCAGGTTTCAGTTATTGCCACAACATCATATTCCCATGTGTCTATTTGCGCCTGCAGCTCACCAACCTTATTCACCACACTTCGTGCATTTACACACATACACTGTAAACCTATCTTAGACCTTCTTGTATTCTCTCTTAGTCTGACCGCACCTAATACCATACTATTTCTTACTCAAGTGCTATCTGTCTTTCCCAATCCTTTGTGCACCTTGTTACTCCTTTCTAATGCTACATCCTGGTGCCCATCCCCCTGCCAAATTAGCTTAAACCCTCCTCAACAGCACAAGAAACCCCCCCGCCCTATGAGGATATTGGTCCCGGCTCTGTTCAGGTGCAACCCATCCGGCCTGTACAGGTCCCACCTCCCCCAGAACCGGTCCCAATGTCCCAGGAATCTAAAGCCCTCCCTCCTGCACCATCTCTCCAGCCCACATTCATCTGCTCTATCCTCCTATTTCTATACTCACTAGCTCATGGCACTGGGAGTAATACGGAGATTACTACTTTTGAGGTTCTGCTTTTTAAATTCTTTCCTAGCTCCCTAAAATCTGCCTGCATCCCTCTTTTTACATAAGTCGATATGGACCACGACATCTGGTTGTTCACCCTCCTCCCTTAGAATGTTCTGCAGCCGCTCAGTGACATCCTTGACCCTGGCACCAGGGAGGCAACATACCATCCTTGAATCACGTCTGTAGCCACAGAAACGCTTGTCTGTTCCCCTAACTATTGAATCCCCTATCACTATTGCTTTCCCGATCTTCCTCCTTCTGCCACCCACCCCGCCGCCCGTACAACTGAGCCACCCGTGGTGCTATGGACTTGGCTCTGGCTGTACTCACCAGAAGAACCATCGCCCTCACCAGAACACTGGTTGGAGAGTGAGATGCACTCAGGGGACTCCTGCACTACTTGCCTGGTCCTCCTCTTTTGTCTGACGGTCACCCATTCCCTCCCTGCCTGCATACTCTTACGCTGCGGGGTGACCACCTCCTGAAATGTGCTATCCACGTAGCTCTCAGCCTCATGGATGCACCGCAGTGACGCCAGCTGCTGCTCAAGCTCCGAAACCTGGAGCTCGAGCTCCTCCAGCTGACAACACTTCCTGCACATGTGGTTGTTCAGGACACGGGAAGCGTCCTGGAGTTCCCACATGGCACAAGATGCCATGGGACCGAGGTGCCCTGCCATGCCTCTACTTAATACACTATTAAGTAACTTAACAAAAATAAACTTAAGACTTAAAAAAAACCAATCACCAACTACTCACCAATCAGCTCCTTCCCTTGCGCTGACGTCACTTATCTCGCTCCCTGACACTCACGCTCCCACCGGGCTCTTGGGCCTACCTTTATCTGTGGCCACTCCTCTCGCTCTCCCGCAGGTCCGCGCTCGTGTCTATTAATTTAGAGGCCTTGGGCTCGATTTTAACTCAGGTGCGGGCTGTTGTCGTGTTATCCGAATTTCGTGTTTCTCACACGAATCTAAATGGATGTGGGAGATTGATGCAATTTTAACTCAATTGGCCAATTGATTTCTAACGTGTGGGAAGCCTTTGCAAAGGGGTTTTTCATGACTGAAAGTCCCCTCCGATGATGTCATCATTGCTGCTGCATTTAAGGTCCACAGCAAGTCTTGCTTCTTCTGCAGGCTTCCGAGCTTTCTCCATTTGGTGTCAAAGGGACCTGCAGTAAAGATGACAAGCGGGAGGGCAAGAGCAGCTCCTCGCTTTGACGAGGAGGCACTGCAGGCATTAGTCGATGGGGCTAGGGCCAACAGGGAGGTCCTGTTCCCTTCATCAGGGAGGAAGAGGCCTCCCACTCAGACCAAGGCTGTGTGGATGCAGGTGGCTGAGGAGGTCAACTCTTTGGGAGTCACCCCCAGAACCTGGATACAGTGCAGGAAAAGATTTCATGACCTTCAGCGCACTGGAAAAGTGAGTATGAATTTCCCATCACCCTCAATCTGATCCCCATTGCCTTTCTTCACCAGCACTCAGCTTTAGCAATCTCTTCCTCCACATCCCACTTGACACTGACATCCATGCACCCTTACCCATTCCCTCTCTCTCTATGCTCACATTCACATAACTATTCCACCATGCAGTCCTCACACTCCCTATCACTCTGATGCTTTGAACACAACTGACAACACACAGGGAGGGCCCTTGGTCTTGCAACCTCACTTCATCTTTGTCTCCTTCTAAATATCTATGCTATGCAATCTCTACACTCACTCCTTCATTCTCACTCAACCTCCACTTGTCTCCCCTCATTGCAGGAAAAGAGATCTCACAACAAAAGAGAGCAAGCCAGGACAGGAGGAGGGCCACCCTCAATAGCCCAGCTTACCCCCTGGGAGGGGGCCGTCCTGGAAATCATGGGCATTGAGGATGATTCGCGCATGGGGGACGGACAGATGGGTGCAACACAGCAAGCTGGTGACAGAAAAGTTTCCCATCTCTCTCTTTGACATTGCATGAGTCGCTGATAATGATTGTGAAGCTGTAACAGATGCACTTATGAGCATCTGCAAAAAGCTATGTGCATGTAGCCTTTGCATCACATCTCTGACTTTTTCCTTTACTCCCACACAGGACCATCACAAGCATCCATCCCCCCTAGCCAGGAAGAAGAGGCTGAGCAGCCAGACTCCACAGAGGAAGCTGCAACCTCTGAGGGCGCAGTGTTAGCAGAATTCAGCGCATGCAGCACCAGCGCAGACACTCACACCTCGGTGGGACCTTCGGGACATAGAGTAGTGTTGTCACCTGGTGTATCACAGCTCACAAGTGAGCATCAGCAGATTGTGGAGACAGGGACAGCAGTGGAGAGACCTAGTCGGAGGGCGCAGGACTCTGCCAGCTCGGCTCAACAGCATGTCGACCCTCTGCCTCTGGGTCCATCCATAAGATCGGAGGTGATGGAACTCCAGGCACAGATGCAGGAGTCTCTGGCAGGTTTTGTCTCTAGGTTCGCTGCGAGTGTGGAGCGAATGGAGGAGTCCATAGCGAACATGAGCAGAGCCTTTGTGGAGTCATTGGAGCATGAACGCATCACCACAGAAAGGGTGGCCAGCTCCGTGGAAACGATTGCTACCTCCGTGGTAAGGCTGGCTACCGTAGAGGGGAGGCTGTCTACAGTAGAGGAGAGGAGGGCTACGGCCATGGAGGAGCTTAGTCGCCAGGGTATGGAAACATGGTCATTGTTCAGAATAGAATGACATCTCTTGAGGAGCAATGGGCATCTATTGAACAGAGAAACCAGACCTTCATGGAAGTCCTTCTGAGTAGGACTACCATTGCAGATATGGGTCCCCATGGCCCCCCTGATGTGCAGCAAGGTGCTCTCCAGCCACTTGCAGGCGCGGAGGGGGACCTGACCCATGAGAGGGAGGTTGGTGGCAGACCTCAAAGAAGTGGGGGTTCCTCTCCAAGCACTCACACTTCTATGCCACTGCAGAGCCCTCGGTCAGAGCCCCACTGGAGTCCATACCCAAGTGAGAGAGACGTCTCAACCCCTGCACAGCCGCAGGCACAGCAGACTGTTGATGAGCCCTCACAGGCTCGCAACCCCAGAGGACGCCCGCCAAAGGTGTTGAGACAGGAGCAACAGGGAAGTGAGCAAGGGGTCTCCACATCTGCTGAAGCCACAGGGGAAGCACTACGTAGGAGCACGCATAAGAGGAAGATAAAGCACAAGTAGTCACAAGGGTAGTCACTTGGGTGGAATTTTGTGTTTAGTGTAAAAATGCCATCACATCTTAATTGTGCATAAAAATTCTGATGGCAAATGTTGCAATTGTGGCGTCTGTCATTTCGCTATTGGGACTTCCACATTGAGGCCTTAGGAATACTTGCAACTGTCAGTATGGCGGTCAGAGTGCTAGGAATCCTCTGGTTCTTGGACATTGTCAATGCTCTGATAAGAAGCTGCGAGGCAAAATTATTTGATTGACTAGGCTAAGCAAATCTGGCCAGGATGAGTGCGTTCCTTGCATCCCGGGCAGTAATGTTCTCGCATAATGCAGCCGCTGGTTGATGGGCCTCTGCAGGATGTTCATTTTCACCTTCCTCCTCCTCCTCCTCATCTGAGGAGGATATGTGAGGAGCCATTTGGTCCTCAGGAATCTGCAAGCCACGACGCTGTGCCATTTTGTGAAGTGCACAGCAAACCACGACGATTCTGGAGACCCTGGTTGCTGTGTACTGCAGGGCTCCACCTGATCTATCCAGGCATCTGAAGTGCATCTTCAGCAAACCGATGGTTTGCTCAATAATGGATCTGGTCGAAATGTGGCTGGAGTTGTAGCGCTCCTCAGCTTTGTTGGCTGGCCCACTCAATGGCGTCATTATTCACGTCCTCAGGGGATAGCCCTTGTCTCCAAGTGGCCATCCGTTAAGTTAGTCTGGTGGACTGAATAGCGCAGGCACACTAGACTGGCGCAGTATGAAGGAGTCATGGCAACTGCCAGGGTACATGGCACAAACATGCAAAATTTCCTTCTTGTGGTCACACACCAGCTGAACGTTGAGGGAGTGAAAGCCCTTGCGGTTGACAAAAATACCTGGATTGCGATGGGGTGCCCTAAGGGCCACATGTGTGCAGTCAACGATGCCCTGCACCCTTGGAAAGCCTGCCAGATGAGCTAATCCAACCGCTCGCGCTGTGACACTTGCTCGATCCTTGGTGAAATGGATGTGATTGTGTGCGAGGGCAAAGAGGGCATTGGTTACTTGCGTGATGCAAGTGTGTGCGGCCGCCTGGGAGATGCCGCTGATGTCTGCTGCTGATGTCTGGAATGAGCCTGAGGCAAAAGAGTTGAGTGCGGTGGTGACTTTGACGGCCACTGGTAATGCTTGTCCACCTGGTCCTCTGGGCAGCAGGTCTTGCTGTAGCATTGCGCAGATGTCAGTCACTACCTTTCGCGAATGTTGGAGCCGCCTTCGGCATTGCTGCTCAGACATGTTGAGATAGGTGACCCTGCGTCTGTAGACCCTGTTTGGGGGGTATCTCCTGCGCCGACGGGCTTCCAGGCGCTGGCCCCTTCTGGCCTGTGCAACCTCAGGTGGGTGAGCAGCAGCCTGGCGCTCCTGCTGCTGCTGCTGTTGCTGGTGCTGCTGTTGTTCCTGATTCTGCTGCTGCTGCGGCTGGTGCTCGAGCTCCTCTAATGCCCAGATGGGAAGGAAATACATGGCTCCCATGCTTCTGGTATATGCCTCCGTTGAGGAAGCGCTGAGTGAAGGTGGTGAGAGGGGTTTCCCAGGAGGCCACACTGGAGATGGGTGTGAGGCTCCAACCTTCCACAGGTGTGGTTAAGCCTTGTAAAAGTTGCCCCAGACCTGAGACCACTAAGTCCTGCCACCTGCAAATGATGACTGATCAAATCTTCTCTTTAATGGTTGATCTGCAGTTGATAGTCAGCAATCCAATAGTGCTCCAGCCAGGTTTCATATTCGTGATTCCCACCAGGCGTGTTTGATGTGGGAAAAGGGTTAAATTTGCAAGGGCCTGTTAAAATAGGATTATAGAGGCCATTTAGTGGTAATTAAGCGCTGTAAAGACCAGTGTCGCCTGTTGGATGTGGGACGGAATCAGGACCCTCAGACACACCTGAGTTAAAATTGCTCGGAGTCGGGTACCAGGTGGGGGGTGGGGGAGTCGGGAACCAGGTGGGGCGGGGGGGGGCCTGCCCACCAGTTTCTGTGATTTTAACCACCCCCGCACGCCTCCAAGCCCGGCTCCACGGCTCAATGAAAATCGAGCCCTGTTCCGTGGCTCCACTCCTCCTTTTCATTCAGACATCTCCACCACCTTTCTCCTCTCCAACAATTCCTGTGATCTCCCTGCTCTGTCTCCAAGCTCTGTGCTCAAGCTCTCATGGAATCTTATAGCACGAAAGGAGGCCATTCAGCCCATCGTGCATGAGCTGGCTCTTTTAAAGAGCTATCAGATTAGTCCCACTCTCCTGCTCTTTCCCCACAGTACCATAATTTTTCCTGTTCTAATTCCCTTTTGAAAGTTACTATTGAATCTGTGCCCACTACACTTTCAGATAGTACATTCCATGTTCTATATAACACATGAAAATGTGCACAAAAACAGTATGTTTTTTCTAAACTTGAAATGATGTTATATTTAACTGACATAATACAAGGATAATTCAGATGTCCAGCTTTATTGGGATGTATTTAAAATTGTAATTTAGAAGTATTAGACTTCTATGCTAAGTACAGGGTACACACTGGATTATTGACTTGGTGAAAATTATGCTACTTTTGATGAGGATATAATAGATTCTTGCCTCTGGTGCCCAGGAGTTGATAGACTCCACGTCACTTGAATTTTCCATACACATTTGTTCTCCAGCACTTATCATCAATCAAGTAAATTACAATGGAACAGCATCTTAAGATGATGATTAGTTTGATTAAAATTTCAAATTAACTTCAATCTACCATTGCTGAAACATAAGCAAGCAATAACAATATATTAAAATTAAATGACATGTATTAATATATAAACTATTCATTTATCACTGATTGCAGGACAGATTTGGTCAAAAGTTGCTTTTAAAATGTTTCGATTCGCTTTGTTCCGATTTTATCTCCACTGTAGCAGCTGAGTCTGTGAACCCTGAACTCTGGCAGAGAGGCTAAGTGGGAAATGTTATCGTGACTAAGGGCTCTGCCAATCTTGCTCTATGTCCAGCTGGCAAAGGAGGTACTTCAGTGTGAGCCAAGCAAAAACCTTATGTCAGGTTTCACGCCTTTCTGCTGACAGGGGATCTTGTCTTTGCTTGCCACTGGAACTAATAACCTGAGCAAGATCAGCACACATCCCTGGAGAAAATCAGGCAAGGCTATGACTGGGACCAGATTGCACCAGTCCATGACAGTGAGCTCTGCTGCTAGGATGCCTTGGCAACATGTCATCAAAAAACAAGGAACAGATGAACAGTTTTGATTACATCATTAAAATGGAACAGGCCCTAATTATTCCTATTTTTTTTGTTCAAAATGTTTTTAACAATATTTTTGTGCTTGTCAAGGTTAGTTCTGGGGAATGGAACACAATTTTATTACAGACCC
The DNA here is from genome assembly GCF_052327205.1 of Somniosus microcephalus. Classification (NCBI taxonomy): domain Eukaryota; kingdom Metazoa; phylum Chordata; class Chondrichthyes; order Squaliformes; family Somniosidae; genus Somniosus; species Somniosus microcephalus. The sequence goes on along the minus strand of NC_141001.1, from coordinate 34,537,690 downwards.
CCACAGTCAGATGGGAACACTCCCAGGTCAGATTAATGATGACCAGTTGTAGAATAAAGCTCTCTCTCCCTCTGTGAAAACAGTCGGGCTGACTTATTTTACTTGCAGTGACATTGTAAGCCCTTTCTTTATACTGTGTTTATAATTTTGCAACAAATAGTGAACAATGGAAATCTTCCCTTATTGCATCTTGACTTCAAATAAAACACCCCCAGCCACATCAGTGGGAAAGGTTCCATTTCCTACATGCATCATTCTAATGGAGTCTCTCAACAAAATTTCCAATTTAGCATCAAGAGTGCCCAGTCCAACTGGAAGATGGGTTCAGAGTTTCTAAATTGATCTCATATATGGCTGAGAGGAGACTTTCATCTTATCAGTTGGAAGTGAACTGGCTGAAGTGAACACAGGGAACAAGCTCCTTTAATAAAAACAGAAAATGCTGGAAATACTCAGCAGGTCAGGCAGCAACTGTGGAGAGAGAAACAGAGTTAACGTTTCAGCTCGATGACCCTTTGTCAGCTCCTTTAATCCTTATCCTGCAGATTGTATCGTGCGTGATCCTACAGTTACTAATAGCAAGGTAGACACTGAGGTAGTTCCTTATAATACACACAAAAAACCTTTCTTCAAGCAATAACATGCATTCAAAATACATTCTAATGAATGCCAGAGCCGGGAAAGAGAAATTCCCTTCAAGTCGCATTACAATGAATTAAATGAGAAGTGGCAATTTTTTTTGCTTACAATCTATTCTAATATAACAAGTGAGTGAATTAAGCTTATGGCTGATTAAATAACAACTTTCAATGGGAATGGTCTGCTTTGTGGCTTCATAGCATTTTGTGCTGTTTGAAATACATTTGGAACTAGCACCTATTTGCACCACATTACCCTTCCCTCACTTTCACTTTGTTACCCTAACTGCTTTGCATCCTTTCTATAGGCCCAATGTTTTTGGCTGTATGCTTTGTGAAGTTTTATCAGAAATTAAAAAAAACAGGTTAAACATTAAAAAATCTATTGAGTATGTTGGGAATTGATGTTTCATTGCACCATTTATATAATTAAAGGGTTTGGGCTAAACATTCGATAGCTCCCAAAAACAGGCGCAGGGATCGCGATGCTAATTTAAATTAGCAGGTCAAACTTCGTGCTGCCTGCTAATTTAAATGATATAGGCATGCAGCCAAGCACTCAAAGCTCTGCTGAGTGGCTGCAGTCTCAGCAGGGGCTCAAAATCGTGTGAGGCCAGCACCAGCTTGGATAAGCAGACTCGCATCTGTCAGAAAGGTAGTGAATTGCTTGAGTGTGTCCAAGGTAGTTTTTTACAACAATATGTCCTAGAGACCACAAGGGGGAAAGCCATATCAGATTTAGTAATGAGTAATGAGCCAGGTTTAGTGACCAACCAAATTGTGTGTGAACATTTATCCAATAGCGAGAGGATTCGAGTACAGGAGCAAGGATGTCTTGCTGCAGTTGTACAGGGCCTCGGTGAGACCACACCTTGAGTATTGTGTGCAGTTTTGGTCACCTTATCTGAGGAAGGATGTTCTTGCCATGGAGGGAGTGCGGCGAAGATTCACCAGACTGATTCCTGGGATGGCAGGAATGACGTATGAAGAGAGATTGGGTCGATTAGGCTTATATTCGCTAGAGCTTAGAAGAATGAGAGGGGATCTCATTGAAACTTATAAAATTCTAACAGGACTAGACAGACTAGATGCAGGAAGGATGTTCCCGATGGTGGGGGAGTCCAGAACCAGAGGTCACAGTCTAAGGATAAGGGGTAAGCCATTTAGGACTGAGATGAGGAGGAATTTCTTCACCCAGAGAGTGGTGAACCTGTGGAATTCTCTGCCACAGAAGGCAGTTGAGGCCAATTCATTAAATATATTCAAGAAGGAGTTAGATATATTTCTTAAGGCTAAAGGGATTCAGGGATATGGGGAGAAGGCAGGGACAGGGTACTGAATTTGGATGATCAGCCATGATCTCATTAAATGGCGGAACAGGCTCGAGGGGCCGGATTGTCTACTCCTGCTCCTATCTTCTATGTTTCTATGTTTCTATAACTTGACCGAGTTCAACGTGGCGTCTGAAAGGGAGAAACGCGAAACAGCGACTAAGATTCTAAATTTAGGTAAGGCCGACTTCAACGGGATGAGGCAGAGACTGTCCACAGTAAACTGGGTAAATCTGTTAATGGGTAAAACGATGGAAGATCAATGGGAGATGTTCAAAACAGAATTTAACGTGATACAGAACCAGTTTATATCCCTGAGGGGCAAGAGCCCTACTTGCAAAAAAAAGCAGCCATGGATGACTACAGAGGCAAGAGACAGCTTAAATCTAAAAGAAAAAGCATACAAAAATGCAAAAAATAGCACAGATCCTGGCGAATGGGAAAGATACAAAAAACAGCTAAGGGTCACAAAACAGATAGTAAGAGCTACAAAAAGGGAATATGAAAAGAAACTTGCAAGGGATATCAAAATCAATACAAAGAATTTTTACAATTACATTAGGAAAAAGATGATAGTCAGGAGCAATGCTGGCCCCTTAACAATTGAAAGCGGTAATATTGTCAATGATAATAAAGAAATGGCGGACATGTTGAATAATTACTTTGCGTCAGTATTTACAGTAAAAGAGGATAACATGCCAGAAATCCCAAGGAAACTAATATTGAATTGGGGACAGGAATTCAATAAAATTAACTTAAGTAAATAATAGTAATTAAGAAAATAATGGCACTAAAGAATGACAAGTCCCCAGGACTAGATGGTTTCCATCCCAGGCTTTTAAAGGATGTAGGTTAGCACATTGCAGATACCCTAACTATAATCTTCCAAAGTTCTCTCGATTCAGGAACCATTCCTTTAGATTGGAAAATTGTGTATGTCACTCCACTATTTAAGAATGGTGAGAGAGGGGAACCAGGGTATTATAGACTAGTTAGCCTAACATCTGTTGTTGGGAAATTGCTAGAGTCCATAATTAAGAATGGGGTGACTGAACACCTCGAAAATTTTCAGTTGCTCAGAGAGATCTAGCATGGATTTGTGAAAGGTAGGTCATGCCTGACAAACCTGATTGAATTTTTTGAAGAGGTGACTAAAGTAGTGGACAGGGGACTATCTATGGATGTTGTTTATATTGACTTCCTGAAGGCATTTGATAAAGTCTAACATAAGAGACTGTTAACTAAGGTAGAAGCCCAAGGAATTGAGAGCAAATTATTGACCTGATTGGGAAATTGGCTGAGTGGCAGGAGAGAGAGAGTAGGGATAATGGGTAGGTGCTCAAATTGGCAGGATGTGACTAGTGGTGTCCTGCAGGGATCTGTGTTGCAGCCTCAACTATTCACAATATTTATTAACGACTTAGATGATGGCATAGAAAGTCATATATTCAAATTTGCCGATGACCCAAAGATAGGCGGCATTGTAGGCAGTGTAGATGGAAGCATAAAATTACAAAGGGATATTGATAGATTAAGTGAATGGGCAAAACTGTGGCAAATGGATTTCAATGTAAGCAAATGTGAGGTCATCCACATTGGATCTAAAAAGGATAGAACAGGGTACTTTCTAAATGGTGAAAAGCTAAAAACAGTGGAGGTCCAAAGAGACTTTGGGGTCCTGGTACATGAGTCTAATGAAAGGGAGGAACTGATAGAAATCAGTATTTGTAGGGAAATGGTGTTAGGGAAATTGACAAGATTGAAGGCCGATAAATCCCCAGGGCCTGATAATCTACATCCTAGGGTACTTAAGGAAGTGGCCCTAGAAATAGTAAATGCATTGCTGGTCATCTTCCAAAATTCTATAGACTCTGGAATAGTTCCCATGGATTGGAGGGTAGCTAATGTTACCCCACTATTCAAAAAAGGTGGTAGAGGGAAAATGGGGAATTACAGACCGGTAAGCCTGACATCAGTAGTGGGGAAAATGCTAGCGTCCATTATAAAAGATGTAATAGCAGAGCACTTGGAAAACAGTGACCGGATCGGACAAAGTCAACATGGATTAACAAAAGGTAAATTATGCTTGACTAATCTATTTTTTGAGGATGTAACTGGTAAAATAGATAAGGGAGAACCAGTGGATGTGGTGTATTTGTACTTTCAAAAGGCTTTCGATAAGGTCCCGCATAAGAGATTAGCGTGCAAAATTATGGCACATGGGATTGGGGGCAAGGTATTGACTTGGATAGAGAACTGGTTGGCAGACAGAAAGCAAAGAGTTGGAATAAACGGCTCTTTTTCCGAGTGGCAGGCAGTGACTAGTGGGGTACCACAAGGATCGGTCCTAGGACCCCAGCTGTTCACAATATATATTAATGATCTGGATGAGGGAACTAGATGTAATATCTCCAAGTTTGCAGACGACACAAAGCTGGGTGGGCGTGTGTGCTGTGAAGAAGATGCCGAGAAACTCCAGTATGATTTGGACGGGTTGGGTGATTGGGCAGAAGCATGGTAGATGCAATATAATGTGGATAAATGTGAGGTTATCCACTTTGGTGTCAAAAACAGGAAGGCAGATTATTATCTGAATGGCAATAGATTGGGAGAAGGGGAAGTGCAACGAGACCTGGGTGTCCTTGTGCACCAGTCGCTGAAGGTAAGCATGCAGGTGCAGCAGGCGGTTAAGAAGGCAAATGGTATGTTGGCCTTCGTAGCGAGAGGGTTTGAGTACAGGAACAAGGATGTCTTGCTGCAGTTGTACAGGGCCTTGGTGAGACCACATCTTGATTATTGTGTGCAATTTTGGTCACCTTATCTGTGGAAGGATGTTCTTGCCATTGAAGGAGTGCAGCAAAGATTCACCAGACTGATACCTGGGATGGCAGGAATGACGTATGAGGAGAGATTGGGTCGATTGGGCTTGTACTCGCTGGAGTTTAGAAGAATGAGAGGGGATCTCATTGAAACTTATAAAATTCTAACAGGACTAGACAGACTAGATGCAGGAAGGATGCTCCCGATGGCCGGGGAGTCCAGAACCAGGGGTCACAGTCTAAGGATAAGGGGTCATAGAGTCATAGAATTATACAGCACAGAAAGAGGCCCTTCGGCCCATCGTGTATGCGCCGTCCATCAAGCTCTGTCCAATCTAATCCCATTTTCCAGCATTTGGTCCATAGCCTTGTATGCAATGGCATTTCAAGTGCTCATCCAAATGCTTCTTGAATGTTGTGAGGGTTCCTGCCTCTACCACCCTTTCAGGCAGTGAGTTCCAGACTCCAACCACCCTCTGGGTGAAAAAGTTCTTCCTCAAATCCCCTCTAAACCTCCTGCCCCTTACCTTGAATCTATGCCCCCTTGTTATTGACCCCCCTACTAAGGGGAAAAGTTCCTCTTTATCTACCCTATCTATGCCCCTCATCATTTTGTACACCTCAATCAGGCCCCCCTCAGCCTTCTTTGCTCCAAGGAAAACAACCCCAGCCTGTTCAGTCTTTCTTCATAGCTGAGGTGCTCCAGCCCAGGTAACATCCTGGTAAATCTCCTCTGCACCCTCTCCAATGCAATCACATCCTTCCTATAGTGAGGCGACCAGAACTGCACACAGTACTCCAGCTGTGGCCTTACCAGCATTTTGTACAGCTCCATCATAACCTCCCTGCTCTTATACTCTATGCCTCGGCTAATGAAGGCAAGTATCCCATATGCCTTTTTAACCACCTTATCTTATCTGTTCCGCTGCCTTCAGGGATCTATGTACATGTACACCAAGGTCCCTCTGACCCTCTGTACTTCCTAGGGTCCTACCACTGATTGTGTATTCCCTTGCCTTATTTATCCGTCCAAAATGCATCACCTCGCACTTTTCAGGGTTAAATTCCATTTGCCACTTTTCCGCCCATCTGACCAACCCGTTTATATCGTCCTGTAGCCTGAGGCTTTTCTCCTCGCAATTTACCACCCCACCAATTTTCGTGTCATCTGCGAACTTACTGATCATACCTTTTACATTCTCCTCCAAATCATTTATGTAGATCACAAACAGCAAGGGACCCAGCACCGATCCCTGAGGTACCCCACTGGACACAGGCTTCCAGTCACAAAAGCAACCTTCGACCATCACCCTCTGCCTCCTGCCACTCAGCCAGTTTAGGATCCAACGTGCCAAGGCACCCTGGATCCCATGGGCTCTTACCTTCTTGACCAGTCTCCTATGCGGGACTTTGTCAAAAGCCTTACTGAAGTCCATGTATACCACATCCACAGCATTTCCTTCATCCACACACCTAGTCACCCCCTCGAAAAATTCAATCAGATTGGTCAGACATGATTTACCCTTGACAAAGCCATGCTGACTATCCCCGATTAATCCTTGCCTCTCCAAGTGGAGACTAATTTTGTCCCTCAGAATCTTTTCCAATAATTTCCCTACCACAGATGTTAGGCTCACTGGCCTGTAATTTCCTGGTTTATCCCTGCTACCCTTCTTGAATAATGGTACTACGTTAGCTGTTCTCCAGTCCTCTGGTACATCCCCTGTGGCCAGAGAGGTTCTGAAAATTTGTGTCAGAGCCCCTGCAATCTCCTCCTTTGCCTCACACAGCAGCCTGGGATACATCTCGTCCGGGCCTGGGGATTTATCCACTTTTTGGCCTGCTAAAACCTCTAGTACCTCTTCCCTCTTGATGCTAATATGTTCAAGTATATCACAGTCCCCTTGCCCGATTTCTATGTCTACATCGTCTTTCTCCATAGTGAACACAGATGCAAAAAATTCATTTAAAACCCCACCTACATCATCTGGCTCTACACACAGATTGTCACTTTGGTCCCTAATGGGCCCTACCCTTTCCCTGGTTATCCTCTTGCCCTTAATATACTTATAAAACATCTTAGGATTTTCCTTTATTTTGCTCGCCAGTGTTATTTCATGGCCCCTCCTCGCTCTCCTAATTTCTTTTTTAAGTATGCCCCTGCACTTTTTATACTCCTCTAGGGCTTCCTCCGTCTTAAGTCTTTTGTAACTGCCAAAAGCCCCCCTTTTTTTCCTAATGCATTTTTGTATATCCCTTGTCATCCAAGGTTCCCTTTGCTTGTTGGTCCCACCCTTGACCTTTACGGGAACATGTTGGCGTTGTACTCTCTCTATTTCCCTTCTGAAAGTCTCCTACTGCTTTGATGTGGATTTTCCTGTAAGTATCTGCTCCCAGTCCACTTTTGCCAGATCCTGCCTTATCATATTAAAATCGGCCTTCCCCCAATTTAGAACCCTTATTTCCGGGCCATCTTTGTCTTTTTCCATGACCACCTTAAATCTCACCGAATTATAGTCACTGTCGCCAAAATGCTCTCCTACTGACACTTCCACCACTTGCCCGGCTACATTCCCTAGAATTAGGTCCAGTACCGCCCCCTCTCTTGTCGGACTTTCTACATGTTGGCTCAAAAAGCTCTCCTGGGTGCACTTTAAGAATTTTGCACCCTCTAAGCCTTTCACACTCTGACTATCCCAATTAATATTGGGGAAGTTGAAATCTCCCACTATTATTACCCTATTATTTTCGCACTTCTCTGAGATTTGCCTACATATCTGTTCCTCTATCTCCCCCTGACTATTTGGGGGCCTATAGTACACTCCCAGCAAAGTGCTTGCCCCCTTTTTGTTTTTAAGTTCTACCCATATGGCCTCATTAAAGGAACCCGCTGATATATCATCCCTCCTTACAGCAGTAATTGACTCCTTAATTAATATTGCAACACCCCCTCCCCTTTTACACCCCCCTCTGTCTCGCCTGAAGATTCTATACCCCGGAATATTGAGCTGCCAGTCCTGACCCTCCCTCAACCATGTCTCCGTGATAGCAACAATATCGTACTCCCATGTGTTCAACAACAACTTCAGTTCATCCACCTTATTTGCAAGACTCCTTGCATTAAAATAAATGCCTTCCAGCCTTCCCATATTGCCTTTTGCCTTCACATATTTTCTCTGCCTTCCCAGCTGACTTGTTTTTTCCTCCGTATTTGGCTGTAAATCACCCCCTACTATAGCTCCACTCTGTATCCCATCCCCCTGCCAAGTTAGTTTAATCCCCCCCCAACAGTGCTAGCAAACCTCCCCGCAAGGATATTGGTCCCCCTCTGGTTCAGGTGTAAACCATCCGACTTGTATAAGTCCCACCTTTCCCAGAAGCAGACCCAGTGATCCAGGAAACTAAAGCTCTCCCTCCTGCACCATCCCTTTAGCCATGCATTCATCTGTTCTATCTTCCTATTCCTATACTCACTAGCACGTGGCACCGGGAGTAATCCAGAGATTACAACCTTTGAGGTCCTGCTCTTTAATCTTCTACCCAGCTCCCTAAATTCTTGCTGCAGAACCTCATCCCTCTTTTTACCTATGTCATTGGTACCAATGTGGACCATGACCTCTGGCTGTTCGCCCTCCCCCTCCAGAATGCCCTGCAGCCGCTCAGTGACATCCTTGACCCTGGCACCAGGGAGGCAACAAACCATCCTGGATTCACGTCTACGGCCACAGAAACGCCTATCTGTTCCCCTAATTATAGAATCCCCTACCACTATTGCTCTCCCACTCTTTTTCCTCCCTTTATGGGCAGCAGGAGCACCCCCAGTGCCAGGAAGTTGGCTGCTGCCACCTTCCCCTGATAAGTCATCCCCCCCAACAGTATCCAAAGCGGTAAACCTGGTTGAAAGGGAGATGGCCACAGGGGTCCCCTGCACTACCTGCCTGCTTATATTGTTCCGCCTGGTGATCACCCATTTCCCCTCTGCCTCTGCAGCCCTACCCTGCGGCGTGACCAACTCACTGTACGAGTAATTCGTGACCCTCTCAGCATCGCGAATGCTCCACAACCCATCCAGCCGCAGCTCCAGCGTCCCAAGACGGTCCGTTAGTAGCTGCAGCTGGATGCATTTCTGGCACACGTGCTGGTCAGGACACTGGCAACGTCCCTGAATTCCCACATAGAGCAAGAGGAGCACATCACGGGGCTGGGCTCTCCTGGCATGACCTACCCTTTTAATCAATCCAAATTAAAATAATTCAATACCACCATCAAAGTAAGCCCTACCTGGTCTCTGGAGCCCTTTGTAGGCCCGCTCTACCGCTGAAGCACCTGCCGAAGCTCTGAGGCCTTGCCTCACCTAACTCCCTGACTCACCCAACTCTCAGCACTCTGCTGAAATCGCACTCAGTGCAAAATCGCACTTCAAAGCCTGCTTTTATAGGCCCTGAAACAAAGACTTGCTGAGCCCAGGTTAACCAGATTACTCCAGCCTCTTTTCAAACTGTTCTCCTCTCCGGCTCTCGCTCTTTTCAAACTGTTGAAATTGGGTAAGCCATTTAGGACTGAGATGAGGAGGAATTTCTTCACCCAGAGAGTGGTGAACCTGTGGAATTCTCTACCAAAGAAGGCAGTCGAGGCCAATGTCATAAATCTCATCATCGAGAAACTACCTATGAAATAACACTGGACGGCCAGCTGGTGGCGCCGTCCAAGGAGTATAAATACTCGGGCGTTGGCCCCAGCTTGCCAGGGACATTTTGTAAAGACAAGGAGCTAGTGGATACAACTAGACTTCCATGTTCTGAAATAAGTTGATTAAAGCCTTGCTTTATGCTCAAACCAAGTCCGTAGTGAGTTTTATTACGTCAGCCAATTCATTAAATATATTCAAGAAGGAGTTAGATATATTTCTTAAGGCTAAAGGGATCAAGGGATATGGAGAGAAGGCAGGAACAGGGTACTGAATTTCGATGATCAGCCATGATCTCATTGAATGGCAGAGCAGGCTCGAGGGGCCGAACGGCCTACTCCTGCTCCTATCTTCTATGTTTCTATGTCATTAAAATGTCATGAACAGGTACAGAAAATAATCAAAAAGGCGAATGGAATGCTGGCCTTTATATCTAGAGGATTAGAGTACAAGGGGGCAGAAGTTATGCTGCAGATATACAAAACCCTGGTTAGACCACACCTGGAGTACTGTGAGCAGTTCTGGGCACCACACCTTAGGAAGGATATATTGGCCTTCGAGGGAGTGCAGTGTAGGTTTACCAGAATGATACCTGGACTTCAAGGGTTAAATTACGTGGCGAGATTACACAAATTAGGGTTGTATTCCCTAGAATTTAGAAGGTTAAGGGGTGATCTGATCAAAGTTTTCAAGATATTAAGGGGAACAGATAGGGTAGATAGAGAGAAACTATTTCCGCTGGTTGGGGAGTCTAGGACTAGGGGGCACAGTCTAAAAATTAGAGCCAGACCTTTCAGTAGTGAAATTAGGAAACACTTCTACACACAAAGGGTAGCAGAAGTTTGGGACTCTCTTCCGCAAATTGTTAATTTTAAATCTGAGATTGATAGCTTTTTGTTAACCAAAGATATTAAGGGATATGGGCCAAAGGTGGGTATATGGAGTTAGGTTGCAGATCAGCCATGATCTAATTGAATGGTGGAACAGGCTCGAGGGGCTGAATGGCCTACTTCTGTTCCTATGTTCCAATTAAAGTGAGTCTGCAGTTCTTAAAGCCAGCCTGCACCTATTAAAGGGGAGGTGCAGTTTGACGCCACCGGGTACTTGAAGTAATTGCAGAAGGGAGGTTCACTTGGGAAACATACAGGAATGGCACAGCAGGCCAGAGAAAGGGCTCCAAGGTTCTCAGACCCAGCACTGGAGGCCTTAGTACAGTAGGTGGAGAGGAGGAGAGGACCTGTTTCCCAGGGGGCCAGGAGGCTATCTGGACAAACACTGTGAAGGCAGTGGGAGCGCAATAGTCACAGAGGTCAATGACAACAGTGTTGCCATGAGGACCTGGATGCAGTGCTGGAAGAAATTCAATGACCTCACACGAGTGGTCAAAGTCAGTGAATGTATCTTCAAATGCCATATCCCACAAACTTCCTCACACACTGCTCAATTCACCACACCCATTTTTCACCTACCAACAATCTCTATTAATCACGACTTATACCTTACATTCATATGCCCCATCTCACCCTCACACACCACTACTGCAAGCCTCACACCCACATCTCACAGCTTACACACACTGCCACACTCACTGACACACTGCCTTCTCTGTTGCAGGACTCGGTGGCACACAATCATAGGCAGCGGCAGCTAACCTAAGGGGGACAGGCGCACCTCCATATTGTGACCCCGCTCGAGGAGACGGTGCTCGCCATAATTGGAGTGGCTGTGACTGAAGCCATGGCCAGCGGCGGCACTGAAACCATTGTACATGACGGTATGCTCATACCTAATCCTCCTTCTCAAATCCCACTTTCCCCACATCCCACAATCTCTTGTGACTTACAAGCTACAGATGGTGTAAGCATGCACCTCTTGCTTTCCACACCCCACTCCTCCCCTCCCCTCCCACAACTCTACCCTTGCGCCTTTTTTCATTTCAGAGAAATCCAACCTGGCCAGGCAGTGGTGCAAGAGGAAGAGGAGAGTGATGATGAATAAGAAACATCATCACTCAATCTAACAGTCAAAGCCACCAGCTCAGATGCTGACGCACCTCCCTATTGTGACCCCGCTCGAGGAGACGGTGCTCGCCATAATTGGAGTGGCTGTGACTGAAGCCATGGCCAGCGGCAACACTGAAACCATTGTACATGATGGCATGCTCATACCTAATCCTCCTCAAATCCCTCAGCACGGATTTTAGAGCCAGGACCTGCACATGTCGAGTCACCGGGCATGAGTGGGCTGCAGCCAGGACAGGGGAAAGAGTAGGGCATGTGCCAGCTCCCCGGAGGGCAAGGTCGCACACAGGTTCTGTTGCACAGAACTCAGATGAGGACTCCGATGGGGCAGCCTAGAGAACAAAGTACAATGAGCTGCTTGGTGCATTGACAGGTCTGCCAGAAAGCCTGAATGCAATGTCAAAGAGCTTGGAGGAGTCCAGCTCCAACCTTGCACAGGGCTTTGCGCGGAGCTTGGAGCCCATTCTTTCCAGTGTGGAAGGGGTGTGTAGATCCCTTAGTGCACTTGTGGACCCAACCATCATGCAGCGTCTGATGGCCCATGTCTCAGGTTCCATTGCAGCATAAGCAGCATCCGCCCAACGTCTGAGTGCTACAGTGAAAGCTCAGACTGGTGTCATGCAAGCACAGACTGCTGCCATCATGGCTGGGTTTACCGATGTGTAAAGAGGCTTGTATGGTCTCACAGCAGTCTAGCAATCTGTCCTCCAGCAGATGGGGGCGGTGGGGGGCGGGGGGGGGGAGTGGTGTTGGTGGTAGTGGCTCCATGGAGGACGAACCTGCTGTCCTCTATCAGGATGACAGCATTCGTGCTCCCACCACTGTCACTCCGCCAGAGCCCTTGATGTTGCCTGTCAGCCAGCCAGCCCAGACTGCTGCTGCCATGCTAAGGTGGTGCAGTCTGAAGCTGGGCCTTCTAGCTTCTCGAGGTCGTCCTCCAAGGCCATCTGCAGTCTCCCCCACTGGAAGTCAGCAGCCTTCCAGCAGCCATACTGCAGCCACTGGGGTAGCACTGTGAAGGAATAAGTCATATAACCTGATGTAAGAAAACTACTAGGCACTTGGTCTAAGCGTTAAACAAAGCTTTAATCAACTGTTTTACAACATGGAGGTTCTGTTCCTGTTAAGAATGTCCTGTGCAAGCTGGGCCCGTGCCTGAGTATTTACACTCTCCCTGGACAGCGCCACCCGCAGGCCACTCAGTTGATTCATGTCATAACCTATTCAGGAAAATACACCATTCTATGAAAGAATTCTGGCCTTATTAAAACATGACAAACTGGGTCTGGAAATCTAGAAACCGAATGATGAAATTGAAATGATAGTTGTTGACACTGAATCAATAACCTTATTGAAACAGAAGGTTAAAGGCTCCTGACAGTCTGAACCTTTGGGAACAAGACAATAGTTCACCCTGTACGAGGTGTCCTAATTTACACCTCGTAAAGAAGCACATAAAAGTAACAAACATCTGCCTTCATAAAAATGATACCAAGTAAAGTGCACCTGCTGTTACACCGTCTTTTATGATAAACTTAGAACACCTGGAGGAGAGACATGGCCCTGTAGTGCTACCAGCTGAGGTGACTGTAAGAACTGCAGGGCTCAGCAGAACAATGACTAGAGATAATTAGCTTACATCAGCAGAAAACCTTAAAGGAAATACCACTGGAAAAGGGTATAAATATTGAACTCTCAAATGGGATAGGAGACTTGCTGTAAAGGGGCAAAGCGATTCTCAACTTCAGAGCCAGCTCAGTAAGTCTCCAACTCTTTGTACCTCGAGGATCAAAGATACTGTATTTGAGTTTGGTGGATATCCTGAATAAAACTTTAAGAACTATAAAACTGTAGCGAAGTTAAGATTTGAGAGTAGGTTCTCTGATAATAGAATTGTAAGCTTTCTTTTTTTAGAACTATTAATGTTGCGATTGACTCACCAACTGTAAATTATATGTCGGTTCTTTAATAAATCTATATATTTTTAGAATTGTCTCACATAATACTTCTGTATCAAACTCGCGAACTCAATCTCTATACACTCTTTGGTGAGGAGTTGCAGAATTCTGGAGGAGTTTTCCGGACCCTCATAATATCCGAAATGTTACAGTCCAGCTAAACTTATTAAAAGTGCTATCTGGAGGACGGTAACATTTTCAGGTTGTTCTTTTCCTTTAGGGAGAGATAGTTCGGACCTTTAGACCCAATTAAGCATCTTTAGGATTCGGCTACCTCAAACTTTAGTTGAACGTGAATGTCTGAGGAATACGCCTGATCCGGGGTAGTCCTAAAGGGGCTAGGACTAGTAATTATCCCTTCAGCACTGCGTAGGAGCACCACGACAGGCAAAGGCATACTGAAGTCAGGCATTAAGCGAATCCACAGGGGTCATTAGATGACTTTTGAAGGAAATATTGTAATGGTTTGATTCATAAAGTTGGTTTGAAATGGTTGTTTTGTGGTGGATTTTATTGTAGCATTGTGGCCAAGAGGACGCTGTGCTGGTCAGTGCTATCAAGCGGCACTTACTCACCAATAACCTGCTCACTGATGCCCAGTATGGGTTCCTCCAAGACCACTCGGCTCCCAACCTCATTACAGCCTTGGTCCAAATATGGACAAGGGAGCTGAATTCCAGAGGTGAGGTGAGAGTAACTGCCCTTCACATCAAGGGAGCATTTGACTGAGTGTGGCATCATGGAGCCCTAGTAAAACTGAAGTCAATGGGAATCGGGGGAAAAACTCTTCACTGGCTAGAGTCATACCTAGCACAAAGGAAGATGGTTGTGGTGGTTGAAGGTCAATCATCACAGCCCCAGGACATCGCAGCAGGAGTTCCTCAGGGCAGTGTCCTAGGCCCAACCATCTTCAGCTGCTTCATCAATGACCTTCCCTCCAACATAAGGTCAGAAATGGGGATGTTCACTGACGACTGCACAGTGTTCAGTGGCATTCACAACTCCTCAGATAATGAAGCAGTCCATGCCCGCATGCAACAAGACCTGGACGACATTCAGGCTTGGGCTGATAAGTGGCAGGTAACATTCGCGCCAGGCAATGACCATCTCCAACAAGCGAGAGTCTAACCACCGCCCCTTGACATTCAACTGCATTACCATCGCCGAATCCCCCACCATCAACATCCTGGGGGCCACCATTGACCAGAAACTTAACTGGACCAGCCACATAAATACTGTGGCAACAAGAGCAGGTCAAAGGCTAAGTATTCTGCGGCGAGTGTCTCACCTCCTGAAACCCCAAAGCCTTTCCATCATCTAGACGGGACAAGTCAAGAATGTGATGGAATACTCACCACTTGCTGGATGAGTGCAGCTCCAACAACACTCAAGAAGCTCGACACCATCCAGGACAAAGCAGCCTGCTTGATTGGCACCCCATCCACCACCTTAAATATTCGTCCCCTCCACTACCGGCGTACCGTGGCTGCAGTGTGTACCATCTACAAGATGCCCTGCAGCAACTCGCCAAGGCTTCTTCGGCAGCACCTCCCAAACGCGCAACCTCTTCCACCTAGAAGGACAAGGGCAGCAGACGCATGGGAACACCATCACCTCCAAGTTCCCCTCCAAGTCACACACCATCCTGACTTAGAACTATATCAACATTACTTCATCGTCGCTGGGTCAAAATCATGGAACTCCCTGCCTAATAGCACTCTGGGAGTACCTTCTGCCTGTCTCTTCTAAAAGTCAAATATTCTGGAATATTTAGTTCCCAACCTTGGTCACTCTGCAACCACGTCTCTGTAATGACTGCAAAATCAAACCCATTTATTTCTACCTGTGCTATTAATTCACCTATTTTGTTGCGAATGCTTCGTGCATTCAGATATAGTATCTTCAGCTTTAACTTTTTTCTACTTTTCCCTGATGTCACTTTAGTCACTGATGCCCTATTACCTTTATTAATCTTTCTGTCCCTTCCTGACCCACTCTGCTTATCTTTACCCAGGTCACTACTCTGCTCTACAGCCTTGACATTTCTCTTACTGCTTTTGAATTTACCCTTTCCTGAATCCTCCCACCGCACCCCCCGCCACCCCCCGCCACCCCCCTTCATTAGTATAAAGCCCTATCTACCGCCCTAGTTATTTGATTCGCCAGGGCACTGGTTCCAGCCCGGTTTAAATCATGCCTGTCCCCACGGAACAGCTCCCTCTTTCCCTAGTACTGGTGCCAGTGCCTCATGAATTGAAACCCCTGCCTCCCACACCACTCTTTGAGCCACGCATTTAACCTTCTAATCTGTTTGTCCCTATGCCAATTTGTGCGTGGCTGAGGTAACAATCCAGAGATTACTACTTGTGAGGTTCTGCATTTTAATTTTGACCCTAGCTCCTCAAACTCTCAGCAGAACCTCATTCCCAGTTCTAGCTATGTCATTCGTTCCTACATGGACCACGACAACTAGATCCTCCCCTCTCCAGCCGCGAGGAGACATCCTTTACCCTGGCACCAGGCAGGCAACACAACCTTCAGAACACCCGGTCACAGCAGCAGAGAACAGTATCTACCCCTCTGACTATACTGTCCCCTACCACATTCCTTTTCACTCCCTCCACTTGAATGGCCTCCTGCACCACGGTTCCATGGCCAGTTTTGTTATCCACCCTGCAGTCCTTGTTCTCATCTCCACAGGTAGCAAGTATCTCATACCTGTTGGTCAAAGTCAGGGACGGAGGCTCCTCCATCACTACATGCTGGGTCCCCATAACTTCTTGACGTGCAGTTACACCCATTGATGAACTCTGAAGTACTACTTAATCTAAGGGGTGTGACTGCCTCCTGGAACAAAGTGTCCAGATAACTCTCCCCCTCCCTGATGCCCCTGCACCTCGTACTCCAGCTCAACAATTCTGAGCTGAGGTTCCTCGAGCTGTAGACACTTATCGCAGATGTGGTTGCTCGGGATCTCACTGGTCTCCACAAACTCCCACATGCTGCAGTTACAGCACACCACCTGCCCTGCCATGTTTGTTTGATTAGTTAATTAATTGAAAAAATAATAATAATCAATTATTTTAGTTTTATTAATTAATTGGTTTATCTAGTTTAAGTTACTAATTCAGTAAAGTAATGGCAAGTTACAGTTTCCTAGCTCTGACTTTAACTCACTTCCCTAGCTTAGAGGCTAAAAAAAAACCTGTAATACTCACCAACCAATCACCTACCTGCTGCCTTGTGATGTCCTGCCTTGATTTTTTTTTCTGTTTTGAAGGCTCTTCGTGCTGCCTTCCTCTTTGTATCGCCGCCGCCGCTCTCGTTGTTTTATCCCAGGTCCGCTCCTCTCGCCGCTGCTCTCACTGTTCGCACTGCCTCTCTCTTTATAGCGCCACCGCCGCTCTCATCGTTTTATCCCAGGTCCGCTCCTCTCGCAGCTCCCCCTCCTCCTGCTCCTCCTCCTCTGAATAGGCTGTGCGCTCAGTGCCTTGCTCCTCATGCAGCGCTAATCCTCGCTGCTGCGCTATGTTATGCAGGGCGCAGCAGACCATGACGATTCTGGAGACCCTGGCTGGTGCGCACTGAAGGGCTCCTCCAGATCTGTCAAGGCATTTAAAGCGCATTTTGGGCATGCCTATTGTCTGCTCTATGACACATCTGGTGGAAATGTGGCTTTCATTGTATCTCTCCTGGGCCTCAGTAATTCGTTTCCTCAAGGGTGTCATGAGCCACATCTTCAGTGGATAGCCCCCGTCTCCAAGCAGCCAGCTGGAAAGTCTGTTTGGAGGAGCGAAGAGCTGAGGGAGGCTGGACTGGTGCAGGACGGAAGAGTCATGGAAGCTGCCAAGGGAATTTGGCACACATAGGAACATAGAAACATAGAAGATAGGAGCAGGAGTAGGCCATTCGGCCCCTCGAGCCTGTTCCGCCATTTAATGAGATCATGGCTGATCATCCAAATTCAGTACCCTGTCCCTGCTTTCTCCCAATATCCCTTGATCCCTTTAGCCTTAAGAAACATATCTAACTCCTTCTTGAATATATTTAATGAATTGGTCTCAACTGCCTTATGTGGTAGAGAATTCCACAGGTTCACCACTCTCTGGGTGAAGAAATTCCTCCTCATCTCAGTCCTAAATGGCTTACCGCTTATCCTTAGACTGTGATCTCTGGTTCTGGACACCCCCACCATCGGGAACATCCTTCCTGCATCTAGTCTGTCTAGTCCTGTTAGAATTTTATAAGTTTCAATGAGATCCCCTCTCATTCTTCTAAACTCTAGCGAATGTAAGCTTAATCGACCCAATCTCTCTTCAAACGTCATTCCTGCCATCCCAGGTATCAGTCTGGTGAATCTTCGCTGCACTCCCTCCATGGCAAGAACATCCTTCCTCAGATAAGACGACCAAAACTGCACACAATATTCAAGGTGTGGTCTCACCAAGGCCCTGTACAACTGCAGCAAGACATCCTTGCTCCTGTACTCGAATGCTCTCGCTTTGAAGGCCAACATACCATTTGCCTTTTTAACCGCCTGCTGCACCTGCATGCTTACCTTCAATGACTTGTGCACAAGGACACCCAGGTCTCGATGCACTTCCCCTTTTCCCAATCTATTGCCATTCAGATAATAATCTGCCTTCCTGTTTTTGCCACCAAAGTGGATAAACTCGCATTTATCCACATTATATTGCATCTGCCATGCATCTGCCCAATCACCCAACCTGTCCAAATCATACTGGAGTTTCTCTGCATCCTCCTCACAGCATACACGCCCACCCAGCTTTGTGCCATCTGCAAACTTGGAGATATTATATCTAGTTCCCTCGTCTAGATCATTAATATATATTGTGAATAGCTGGGGTCCTAGCACCGATCTCTGCGGTACCCCACTAGTCACTGCCTGCCACTCGGAAAAAGACCCATTTATTCCAACTCTTTGCTTCCTGTCTGCCAACCAGTTCTCTATCCAAGTCAGTACCTTACCCCCAATCCCATGTGCTTTAACTTTGCACGCTAATCTCTTATGCGGGATCTTATCAAAAGCTTTCTGAAAGTCCAAATACACCACATCCACTGGTTCTCCCTTATCTACTCTACCAGTTACATCCTCAAAAAATTCCAGTAGATTAGTCAAGCATGGTTTACCTTTTGTAAATCCATGTTGACTTTGTCCGATCCTGTTACTGTTTTCCAAGTGCTCTGTTATTACATCTTTTATAATGGACTCTAGCATTTTCCCCACTACCGATGTCAGGCTTACTGGTCTATAATTCCCCGTTTTCTCTCTACCACCTTTTTTAAATAGTGGGGTTACTTTAGCTACCCTCCAATCCATGGGAACTGTTCCAGAGTCTATAGAATTTCAGAAGATGACCAGCAATGCATCTACTATTTCTAGGGCCACTTCTTTAAGTACCCTAGGATGTAGATTATCAGGCCCTGGGGATTTATCGGCCTTCAGGCCCGTCAATTTCCCTAACACCATTTCCCTACAAATACTGATTTCATTCAGTTCCTCCCTCTCATTAGACCCTATGTTCCCCGACATCTCACAGAATCACAGAATCACAGAATCACAGAATCACAGAATCTACAGTGCAGATAGAGGCCATTTCGGCCCATCGAGCCTGTACCGACACATATCCCACCCTATCCCAGTAACCCCACGTATTTAATCCCCTAACACTAAGGGTCAATTTATCATAGCCAAATCTCTGGGAGGTTATTTGTGTCCTCCTTTGTGAAGACAGAACCAAAGTATGTAATTAATTGGTCTGCCATTTTTTTGTTCCCCCGTTATAAATTCCCCTGACTCTGACTGCAAGGGACCTATGCTTGACTTCACCAATCTTTTTCTCTTCACATATCTATAGAAGCTTTTACAGTCAGTTTTTATGTTCCCTGCAAGCTTACTCTCATACTCTATTTTCCCCCTCTTAATTGATCCCTTTGTCCTCCTTTGCTGAATCCTAAACTGCTCTCAATCCTCAGGTTTGCTGCTTTTTCTGGCCAATTTATATGTCCTCTCCTTGGATCTTATGCTATCCCTAATTTCCCTTGTTAGCCACAGTTGAGCCACCCTTTTTGTTTTATTTTTATGCCAGACAGGGATGAACAAATTCTGTCGTTCATCCATGCGATTTTTAAACGTTTGCCATTGGCTATCCACCGCCAACCCTTTAAGTAACGTTTCCCAATCCATCCTAGCCAACTCGTGCCTCATACCATCATAGTTTCCTTTATTTAAATTCAGGACCCTAGTCTCTGAGTCACTCTCCATCTTAATAAAGAATTCTATCATATTATGATCGCTCCTCCCCAAGGGGCCTCGCACAACAAGATTGCTAATTAATCCTTTCTCACATGCATGATGATCTTCCTCTGGTTATAGACCAGCTGCCCATTGAGGAAGTGGAAGCCCTTTGTGGTTGATCAAGACACCTGGGTTATGATGGGGTGCCCTGATGGCCACATGTGTGCAGTCGATGCCGCCCTGTACCCGTGAGAAGCCAGCCAGAGTGGCAAAGCTGAGTGCCCGCTCAGTAACACTGGCTTCATCAGTGGCAAAGTTGATATAATTGGCTGATGTGTCAAAGAGGGCATCGCTGGCCTGTGTGATGTAAGCTGCAGCTAGAATACTGCGTGCAGTTCTGGCCACTGCATTACAGGAAGGATGTGATTGCACTGGAGCAGGTGCAGAGTAGATTTACGTGGATGTTGGCTGGGCTGAGGAATTTTAGCTATGAGGAAAGATGGGGTTGTTTTCTTTGGAACAGAGGAGGCTGAGGGGAGACCTAATAGAGGTGTATAAATTATGAGGAGCCTAGATAGAGTGGATAGGAAGGACCTATTTCCCTTAACAGAAGGGTCAATAACCAGGGGCATAGATTTAAAGTACTTGGTCGGAGGTTTAGAGGAGAAACTTTTTCACCCAGAGGGTGGTGGGGGTCTGGAACTCACTGCCTGAAAGAGTGGTAGAGGCAGAAACCCTAACCACATTTAAAAAGTACTTGGATATGCATTTGATGTGTCATAACCTACAAGGCTATGGGCCAAGCGCTGGAAAGTGGGATTAGGGTGGATAGCTCTTTGTCGGCTGGCACTGACAAGATGGGCTGAATGGCCTCCTTCTGTGCTGTAAATTTCTATGATTCTATGCATCTGTGGGTGGCTGACTGCGAGATGCTGCAAATGTTTGCTGCAGATCTCTGGAAGGAACCTGAGACGAAGAAGTTGAAGGCGCTGGTGACTTTGACAACCACTGGTCAGGCGTGTCCACCCGCTTCTCTGGGCTACAGCTCTTGCTCGAACAATGTGCAAATGTCTGTGACGACCTGACATGATAGCCTGAGCCTGCTTTGGCACTGCTGCTCCGTCAGGTTGAGGAAGCTCATTCTCTGCCTGTATACCGTGTTGCGGGTATTGCCTCCAGCACGGTGCAGCTCTGCGCTGATGCCCTCTGTCCTGTGCAGCATCAGGTGTTTGAGGAGAAGGTTGGTGGTGTTGTTGTTGGTGCTGATGGTGTGCCTGGCGCTGCTGGTGTTGGGGCGCATCATTGTCCGATTCTGAGAACCAAGGTGGCAAAGTATAAATGGCACCCATGCTTATGGAATAGAGTCATAGAGTCATAACGGCACAGAAGGAGGCCATTTGGCCCATCAATTCCATGCCGGCTCTCTGTAGAGCAATCCAGTCAGTCCCATTCCCCCGCTCTATCCCCATAGCCCTGCAAGTTTATTTCCCTCAAGTGCCTATCCAGTCTCCCCTTGAAAACATTGAGTGTCTCCGCTTCCACCATTTCAGTCGGCAGCGAGTTCCAGGTCCTCACCACTCGATGTGTAAAAAAGTTTTTCCTCACATCCCCCCTGTATCTCTTGCCCAAGACCTTAAATCTGTGTCCCCTAGTCCTTGTACCATCAACTAGTGGGAACAGCCTTTCCGCGTCTAGCCTATCCAAACCCTTCCTAATCTTGTACACCTCTATCAAATCACCCCTCAACCTCCTTTGCTCTAATGAAAACAAATCCAGCTTCTCCAACCTGTCCTTGTAGCTAAGATACCCCATCCCTGGAACCATCCTGGTAAATCTCCTCTGCACCCACTCAAGGGCCTTCACATCCTCCCTAAAGTGTGGTGACCAGAGCTGGACGCAATACTCCAGTTGTGGCCTAACCAGCGCTTTATAAAGATTCAGCATAACTTCTCTACTTTTGTACTCAATACCTCTATTTATGAAACCCACAATCCCATATGCTTTGCTAACCACTCTCAATATGTCCTGCCACTCTCAGGGACCTATGCACATTAACTCCCAGGTCCCTCTCTCTCTGCACACTCTTTAAAACTGTGCCATTAAGTGTATATTGTCTCTCCCTGTTCCTTCTGCCAAAATGCATCACCTCACACTTCTCTGTATTGAATTCCATCTGCCACTTGTCTGCCCATTCTGCTAGCCTTTCTATGTCCTACTGCAGTCGATTGATATCATCCACACTGTTTGCCACACCCCCAAGTTTGGTGTCATCGGCAAATTTACATATTCTACTTTTTATTCTAATATCCAGGTCATTTATATATATCAAAAAAAGCAGTGGCCCCAGCACTGACCCTTGGGGAACACCACTGTCTACCATCCTCCAGTCTGAAAAACAGCCATTTACCACAACTCGCTGTTTTCTGTCATTAAGCCAATTCCTTATCCAAGCTGCCACTGACCCACCTATTCCATGAGTCTCAATTTTGTTAACCAGCCTTCTATGTGGTACTTTATCAAACGCCTTCCTAAAATCCATGTAGACAACATCTATTGCATTCCCTTCATCGCACGGTGGCATAGTGGTTAGCACTGTTGCCTCACAGCGCCAGAGACCCGGGTTCAAATCCGGCCTCGGGCGACTGTCTGTGTGGAGTTTGCACATTCTCCCCGTGTTTGCGTGGGTTTTCTACGGGTGCTCCGGTTTCCTCCCACAGTCCAAAGATGTGCGGGTTAGGTTGATTGGCTATGATAAATTGACCCTTAGTGTTAGGGGGATTAAATACGTGGGGTTACGGGGATAGGGTGGGATATGTGTCGGTGCAGGCTTGATGGGCCGAAATGGCCTCTATCTGCACTGTGGGGTTTCTGTGATTCTGTGATTCTGTGATCCTCCCTGTTACTTCATCAAAATATTCAATTAGATTAGTATAGATGGCAGGTCAAGTAGAGACCAGAGGAGCAAGCTGTCAATGGTGTGATAGGTTGTACCAATGAGGTGAGACTGGATGGCGACTTTGCTGGAAACACTTGCAGCCTGTAGAAAGCTAAATGTGTGCTGGGAATGCAGTCAGCAACAGCTTCTGCCAGAGGAAAGTGACCAGCTGTGAGGTGGGAGCTTTTATAATACATTTCATGCTGTCATCTAATCAGCTGGAGCAGTGGCCACTCAGCCCCCGCCTCAGACTGACAGATGTGGTTTCCGAGCTGCATGAATCCCGTGGGCAGCCAGGGAAATTCAAAAGCTAGGCTGAAAAAGGCGTTTAAGGGTCTGACAACTATCTGTTAATGATTTGAATTAGGTCGCCTGCCTGTGCCGCGCAGGTCGCTGCCGCACCGGCAAACACGCCCAATGGAAAGGCGCATGGGGGCGGGATGACAGCGGGTTCCCAACCCGCCGCAACTTATTTCAAATTTCCCACCCGACCCGCCTCCAATCGGACCCCAGAAAATTACGGCCATAATGTTATAAGTGTCAGAATAAAATGTATTGAGGCCCTTTGAAAACTTTATTAATAAATTTCTCAAGAGTGCCACATCATCATCTATGCAGAGATTAGCATAGGCTGACGGTCAAATTATGAGGTACAAAACAAGTATGAGTGTACCCGCATCTACCTGAATTGGATATATGTACACTGTAATATTGGCGCCTGAGGTGAACCAAACCTGTAGTCATAGGGCAAGCTGTTGAGACTCGGGGACAATGAACTGAACTGGGTCAGTGACATCTACCTTCACTAGTTATGTGTAAATTTGAAACATTTTATGCATGCACATGCATACTGTAAAAGAAAGAAAGAACATGCATTTATATAGCAGTTTTCATGATCTAAGGACGTCCCAAAGCACTTCAAAGTAAATGAAGCACTTTAAGTGTAGTCACTGCTGTAATCTAGAAAACACAGCAGTCAATTAGCACACATACAGCAATGAAATAAATGGCCAGAGTATCTGCTTTGGGTGTTGGTTAAAGGATAAATATTGTCCAGGACGCCGAGGAGAACTCGAAAATGCCTTGGGATCGTTTACGTCCACCTGAAAGGGCAGACAGGGCCCGTTTTAACGGCTCATCTGAAAGATGGCACCTCCTAAAGGGCAGCATTCCCTCAGTACTGCACTGAAGTGTCAGCCTGGATATCGGTTCAAGTTTCTGGAGTAGGACTTGAACCCACACCGACAGATACTGTGTGCAAACATACTGTGCATGTATGGATTTCCTCTATTTTGGCATATTGTGCATGTACACAACACAAACCATACTTGCCCATATTATACACACACACACAAGCAAACACTTTTCATACGTTAACATGCTGTATATACATGCATGCTGTATATACATATGACACTTGCAAATACTGAACACATGGGGGTCGATTTTAACTCAGGTGCGGGCTATTGTCGTGTTCCCCGAATTTTGTGTTTCCCACACGAATCTAAATGGATGTGGGAGATTGATGCAATTTTAACTCAATTGGCCAATTGATTTCCAACGTGTGGGAAGCCTTTGCAAAGGGGTTTTTCATGACTGAATGTCCCCTCCAATGACGTCATCATTGCTGCTGCATTTAAGGTCCACAGCAAGCCTTGCTTCTTCTGCAGGCTTCCAAGCTTTCTCCATTTGATGGCACAGGAACCTGCAGGAACAATGGCCAGTGGGAGGCCAAGAGCAGCTCCTAAGTTTGATGAGGCAGCACTACAGGCATTGGTGGATGGGGCTAGGGCCCACAGAGAGGTCCTGTTCCCTTCATCAGGGAGGAAGAGGCCTCCCAGTCAGACCAAGGCTGTGTGGATACAGGTGGCTGGGGAGGGCAACTCCTTGGGGGTCACACAGGGCACCTGGATGCAGTGCAGAAAAAGATTCCATGACCTTCAACGCACTGGAAAAGTAAGTATGAAGTTCCCATCACCCTCAATCTGATCCCCATTGCCTTTCCTCACCAGCACTCAGCTTTAGCAATCTCTTCCTCCACATCCCACTTGACACTCACATCCATGCACCCTTACCCATTCCCTCTCTCTCTATGCTCACAATCACATAACTATTCCACCATGCAGCCCTCACACTCTCTATCACTCTGATGCTTTGAACACAACTGACAACACACAGGGCCCTTGGTCTTGCAACCTCACTCCATCTTTGTCTCTTTCTAAGTATCTATGCTATGCAATCTCTACACTCACTCCTTCATTCTCACTCAACCTCCACTTGTCTCCCTCATTACAGGAAAAGAGAGCTCACAATAAAAGGGAAGGAGCCAGGACAGGAGGAGGCCCACCATCATTAGCCCAGCTCACCCCCTGGGAGGAAGCCATCCTGGAAATTGTCGGGGTTGAAAAAGATGCACAAGTTGGGGATGGACAGACGGGTGCATCACAGCAAGCTGGTGACAGAATCGTTTTCCATCTCTCTCATTGACATTGCATGAGTCGTTGATAATGATTCTGAAGCTATAACAGATGGACTTATCATCATCTGCAATATGCAATGTGCATGTAACCTTGACCTCACATCTCTCAACTCTTTCATTTACTCCCCCATAGGACCATCGAGTGCCCCCGTCCCCACTGTCCAGGAGGAAGAGCCTGAGCTTCCACACTCCTCAGAGGAATCTGCAACCTCTGAGGGCGTAGCGTCCGCAGAAATAAGCGCACCCAGCACCAGCACAGACACTCACACCTCGGTGGGAACTTCAGGACATAGAGTAGTGGTGTCACCTGGTGTATCACAACTCACAAGTGAGCATCAGCAGATTGTGGAGACAGGGACAGCAGTGGAGAGTCCTCGTCGGACGGCACAGGACTCTGCCAGCTCGGCTCAGCTGCATGTTGACCCTCTGCCTCTGGGTCCATCGATAAGATCAGAGGTGATGGAACTCCATGCACAGATGCAGGAGTCTCTGGCAGGTTTTGTCTCTAGGGTCGCTACGAGTGTGGAGCGAATGGAGGAGTCCATAGCGAAAATGAGCAGAGCCTTTGTGGAGTCACTGGCGCATGAACACATCAACACGGAAAGGTTGGCTACCTATGTGGAAATGATTGCTGCCTCCGTGGTAAGGCTGGCTACGGTAGAGGAGAGGAGGGCTACGGCCATGGAGGAGGTTAGTCACCAGGGTATGGAAAACATGGTGAGTGTTCAGAATAGAATGACATCTCTTGAGGAGCGATGGGCATCTATTGAACATAGAAACCAGACCTTCATGGAAGTCCTTCTGAGTAGGACTGCCATTGCAGATACGGGTCCCCATGGCCCCCCTGATGTGCAGCAAAGTGCTCTCCAGCCACTTGCAGGCGCGGAGGGGGAGCTGACCCATGAGAGGGAGGTTGGTGGCAGACCTCAAGGAAGTGGGGGTTCCTCTCCAGGCGCTCACACTTCTATGCCACTGCAGAGCCCTCGATCAGAGCCCCACCGGTGTCCACACCCAAGTGAGATAGACATCTCAACCCCTGCACAACCGCAGGAGCAGCAGACTGTTGACGAGCCCTCACAGGTTCGCCACCCCAGAGGACACCCGCCAAAGGTGTCGAGACGGAGCAGCAGGAAAGTGAGCAAGGGGCCTCCACATCTGCCGAAGCCACAGGGGAACCACTACGTAGGAGCACATGTAAGAGGAAAATAAAGCACAAGTAGTCACAAGGGTAGTCACTTGGGTGAAATTTTATATATTGTTAAATAAAGCCATCAGATGAATTCTGTCAATAAAATGTCTGATGGCTCCTGCTGTATTTGTGGCGTGTGTCATTTCGCGAATGGGACTTTCACATTGAGGGCTTAGGATTACTTGCAATTGTCAGTATGCTGGGCAAATAGCTAGGAATCCGCAGTGTCTTGGCCATTGTTGATGCTCAGGTAAGAAGCTGTGAGGCAAAAGTGCTTGATTGGCTAGGCTAAGCAAATCTGGCCAGGATGAGTGCGTGCCTTGCATCCCGGGCAGCAATGCTCTCACGTAATGCTGCCGCTGGTTGATGGGCCTCTGCAGGATGCTCGTTCTCGCCCTCCTCCTCCTCCCCCTCCTCCTCCTCATCATCATCATCTGAGGAGGGTATGTGAGGAGCCACTTGGTCCTCAGGAATCTGCAAGCCACAATGCTGTGCCATGTTGTGAAGTGCACAGCAAACCACGACGATTCTGGAGGCCCTGGCTGCTGAGTACTGTAGGGCTCCACCTGATCTATCCAGGCATCTGAAGCGCATCTGAAGCAAACCGATGGTTTGCTCAATAATGGATCTGGTGGAAATGTGGCTGGAGTTGTAGCGCTCCTCAGCTTCGTTGGCTGGCCTCCTCAATGGCGTCATTAGCCAAGTCCTCAGGGGATAGCCCTTGTCTCCAAGTAGCCATCCGTTAAGTTGGTCTGGCAGCCTGAATAGCGGAGGCACACTAGACTGGCGCAGTATGAAGGAGTCATGGCAACTGCCAGGGTACTTGGCACATACATGCAAAATCTCCTTCTTGTGGTCACACACCAGCTGAACGTTAAGGGAGTGGAAGCCCTTGCGGTTGACAAAAATACCTGGATTGCGATGGGGTGCACTAAGGGCCACATGTGTGCAGTCAACGACGCCCTGCACCCTTGGAAAGCCTGCCAGATGAGCTAATCCAACTGCTCGCGCCGTCACACTTGCGCGATCCTTGGTGAAATGGATGTGATTGTGCGCGAGGACAAAGAGGGCATCGGTTACCTGCGTGATGCAAGTGTGTGCGGTCGCCTGGGAAATGCCGCTGATGTCTGCTGATGATCCCTGGAATGAGCGTGAGGCAAAAGAGTTGAGTGCGGTGGTGACCTTGATGGCCACTGGTAAGGAGTGTCCACCTGGTCCTGTGGGCAGCAGGTCTTGCTGTAGCATTGCGCAGATGTCAGTCAATAACTCTCGCGATAGTCGGAGCCGCCTTTGGCACTGCTGCTCAGTTATGTTGCGATAGCTGACCCTGTGTCTGTAGACCCTGTTTGGGGGGTATCTCCTGCGCCGACGGGCTTCCAGGCGCTGGCCCCTTCTGGCCTGTGCTGCCTCAGGTGGGTGAACAGCAGGCTGTCGCTCTTGCTGCTGCTGTTATTGCTGGTGCTGCTGTTGTTCCTGGTTCCTCTAATACCCAGAAGGGAAGGAAAAAAATGGCTCCCATGCTTCTGGCATATGCCTCCGTTGAGGAAGTGCTGAGTGAAGGTGGCGAGAGGGGTTTCCCAGGAGTTCACACTGGAGATGTGTGTGAGGCTCCAACCTTCCACAGGTTTGGTTAAGCCTGGTAAAAGTTGGACCAGGCCTGAGACAAAAAATCCTGCCACCTGCAAATGATGGCTGATCAAATCTCCTCTTTAATGGTTGACCTGCAGCTGATAGTCAGCAAGCCAATAGTGCTCCCGTCAGGTTTCACAGTCGTGATTCCCACTAGGCGTGTTTTGCGTGGGAAAAGGGTTAAAAGTGCAAGGGACTGTTAAAATGGCATTCTAGAGGCCATTTAGTGGTGATTAAGGGCCTTAAAGACCAGTCCCGCCTGTTGGATGTGGGACGGATTCGGGACCATCAGACACGCCTGAGTAAAAATGGCTCGGAGTTGGGAACCAGGCGGGGGGGGGGGGTCCCGACCGCCAGTTTTTGCGATTTTAACCCCCCGCATGCCTCCAAGCCCGCCTCCACGGCTCAGTTAAAATCGAGGCCATGGAGTGCATTCTCTCACACACCACCTGGCACAGAAATGAAAATAGGTAACACAAAGATGTTCCAACCTTCTCAATAACCAGTACAAAGTTAATTTAACTGATTAACTTTCTAACTGATACAGAAAGCAGGTGGAGATGGGGGGATGGGAGGACACAGCTGAAGAGGCAATTACACAGCCCCTTATGCACTGAAGACCTCCATTTAAAGCTGGCATATTAGTGCGTGGGTGTTTAATCTAGATTTCTGCTGCTCCACCAAACATGTTCAGTGGGAGACTGCTCTCCCGAGAGATAAAAGCAACTGCCAGTATATTCCTCATATAAATTGTCCTATTTTGCAGATTATCCTTACTATCTGATTCTTTAACTTCTACGTTGCAAATTTAATGTAATTCTTTTCCACTGCTGAGCTGAATGAATAATTTGGCAGGAATCATGCAGCACGTTTAATGCAGTGGTAATTACAGCGGAGGACTGATTCATCCTTCAATCAATTCCTTGCACTCGCACTTTCCTATTTGCAGGTTTATTTCCCATTGCTCAGGATCCTTTTCTTAACCTAGGGCACAAATTTGAAACACATCAAATTCACCTCATCTCTCACACTCTCCAGAAACCTCGGCATGTTAAAGTCACTTGTAACAAAACAAAGCAAAAAACAGGGAAATGTGCAGTTATCAATGTCTCTTCACAACCCTAGAGCGGTTCTGACGGTAGAGAAAGACCAGCACAGTGTTACAGAGCAAATGCTGCAAATTACACATGGGGCTGGGTTTTGTGAATGGAGGTGAGTTGGAGGCGGGACTGCTGCTTGTCGGGTCTCAGTCCCGCCCCCATCATCTTCTGGTCAACCAAGTGGGATTTTCCCCTGATTGACCTTGTTAAGCCCGCCCTACGGGCTCAGCAGGCCAATTAAGGGGGAAGTCACTGACAGAGCACGTCAACGTATGACGTGCCATCTGTCAAGACTTCTTGAAAGAAGAAATGTCAGTGTTTGACAGCTCTGTGAAGCTGACATTCTGTGTAGTTTGAACAACCCTTGTGTTCAGGACTCATCAAAACTTTCAACTTTGTAGATTTCAGATGACTGTTGGTTCGGAGGATCCAACAGCCAGTCTGTGAAATCTACAAGGAAGATGTTGGGACTCCTGATCCAGAGCGGATGAAGGCTGTAGGCAGAAAGGTAAGTGAACATTTTTTAACACTTAACACTCACCTTACATACTTACCACTCCACACTTGCACCCATAACTCACCTTTACATCTTACTTTCAGGCCCCTCCGACCCCCGTAGACCTCCTACTCAACTCCTCCAACTTGGCGGGGTTCTCCGAGGTCGGGAAGTCTTCACCTGAAAAGGTAAAATGGGACTAATCCTTTTTAAAAGGATTTAATCCCTTTCCAGCCTCCAGGAGGCGGGACCCGAAGCAGCACATCTTCCTGCCTCCTGGCAAAAGGGCACGGAGGCGGGGTGAGGATGGGTTTGCCATCCGCCCCCACTTTCTGCAACTTTACCGGCAGTCCTGCCTCGAAACCCGCCTCCTCGGGGCTGAGAAAATCCAGCCCTTCATCTTTACTCTGATCAACAAATAAGTACCAAGCAAAGTTATAGAGACAGAATTACATAGGATTACATAGGATATACGGCACAAAAACAGGCCATTCGACCCAACCAGTCCATGCCGGCGTTTATGCTCCACTCGAGCCTCCTCCCATCTTTCCTCATCTAAATCTATCAGCATAACCCTCTGTTCCCTTCTCCCTCATATGCTTGTCCAGCCTCCCCTTAAATGCATCTATACTATTCGCTTCAACCACTCCCTGTGGTAGCAAGTTCCACATTCTCACCACTCTTTGGGTAAAGAGGTTTCTTCTGAATTCCGTATTTGATTTCTTGGTGACTATCTTATGTTGATGGCCTCTAGTTATGCTCTTCCCCACAATTGGAAACATTCTCTCTATATCCACTCTATCAAAACATTTCATAATTTTAAAGACCTCTATTAGGTCACCCCTCAGCCTTCTTTTTTCAGGAGAAAAGAGACCCAGCCTGTTCATCCTTTCCTGATATGTATACCCTCGCATTTCTGGTATCATCCCTGTAAATCTTCTCTGCACCCTCTCCAGTGCCTCCATATCCTTTTTATAATATGGTTACCAGAACTGTACACAGTACTCTAAGTGTGGTCTAACCAAGGTTCAATACAGGTTTAGCATAACTTCCCTACTTTTCAATACTATCCCTCTAGAAATAAACCCGAGTGCTTGGTTTGCTTTTTTTATGGCCTTGCTAACCTGTGGCGTAACTTTTAGTGATTTGTGTATTTATACTCCGAGATTCCTTTGTTCCTCTACCCCACTTAGGCTCACACCCTCCAAGTGATAAGTGACCTCCCTATTCTTCCTACCAAAATGTAATTGGGGAAACACTGTGTGTATGTAGATAAACCTGTATAATCCCCTTTTAACTGCTGTATTCCCCTCCCCCCGCAAGACAGTTGCAAGCTGAGAGGAATAAGGCACGTTCAGACTTGTCCGCTGCTGATAGAAGGAAAACCAATCAGGTTCCAGCAGGTGACCAATCCGTGAGTCATCACAGGTTCGCGGGCTTCACGAATTGAGTACTGTATTGTGAGAGTTGGAGTAAAGACCTATTTCTTGTAGCTCGCTGTGTTGCCTATTTTTTTACGCGGGAGACCGTAGTCCCCCAAATTGGTGACCCCGAATGTCGGCGGCCGAAGCCCCCGACTCACGCAGCCCTACAGAGGCCAGCAACGACCCGATGGCAACTAGCAGCAGCTTGATGTCGGCCGGCGCCGCATCCTTGAAGCTCCCCACCTTCTGGGAACACCAAGCACCAGCTTGGGTCGCGCACTCGGAGGCCCAATTCACCCTTCACAGGGTTGAAGATGATGAAGAAAGGTACCTCCACGTAGTCTCAGCACTAGCAAGCTCTACCGCCGCCGAAGTTCTCGACCTGCTGGGGAACCCACCACAGACCGGCAAGTACTCAACCATTAAGGGCCGCTTGCTGCAGGTTTACGGCCTGTCCAAGGAGGAGAGGGCCCGCAGGCTTCTCTCACTACCAGGCCTTGGCGATTCTACCCCGACCCAGTTGATGAGTCGGATGCTTGCGCTCCTGGGCTCTGAACCGCAGTGCTTTTTGTTTCGGGCCCTTTTCCTCAGCCTGCTTCCTCAGCAGGTACAGACTGCCCTCGCGGGGTCCCCGATCATGGACTGTGTACAACTGGCAGCCGCCGCGGACAAAGTTTTCGCCATCGCCCAACTCGGCTGTGCAGCCGCGAGGCTCCCCGACACCACCGAGCGCGCGCCGCCACGCCAGGCCGCAGAACTATGCTACTACCATGCGCGTTTCGGCCACAAGGCCCAACGCTGCAGAGCACACTGCTCTTTCAATCAAACCAAGATGGCTGCCCGGCCCAACGTACCAGCCCCGCGCCGCCGCCTAGGCCCGCTTGACCGCACCCCCGCCGCCACGATGGCCATTGGCACCGCAGGTAAACTGCTGTACATAACCGACTCTCTTTCAGGGCGCAGATCCCTTTGCGACACCGGAGCCCAATGCAGCATAATTCCTGCCTCCCAGCTCGACATCCAGACAGGCCGCAGCGGCCCACCCCTCGTGGCGGCAAATGGCGCAGTCATCGCTACTTTCGGAAAGCGACGGGCCGAGGTTTGTTTCAACGGCCAGCGATTTACGTGGGATTTCGTGACGGCCTCGGTGGCACATCCTTTGCTGGGCGTCGATTTTTTTTGCGCCCACGGACTCCTGGTTGACGTCCGTGACAGGCGCCTGATCGACGCAGCAACTTTCGCTTCACTGGCCTGCCAGCAGAGCAACAGCCCGGCCCTCGTCGGGTCCTGCTCCGCCCCGGCGCATGACGACTACGCCCGCCTACTCGCAGATTTCCCGAGGCTCACACAATCGACCTTCTCAGCCGCGGCAGCCAAGCATGGGGTCGAGCACCACATTGCCACTACGGGACCACCAGTGTTCGCTCGAGCCAGACGCCTGGACCCAGCCAAGATGGCGGTGGCCAAGGAAGAATTCACCACGATGGAAAAACTGGGCATCATCCACCGCTCGAACAGCCCTTGGTCATCCCCCCTCCATATTGTGCCCAAGCCGGGCGGTGGCTGGCACCCCTGCAGCGACTACAGACGGCTCAACGACGCCACCACGCCCGATAGATACCCCATTCCGCACATCCAAGACTTCTCGGCACACCTAGCAGGAAAGTCCGTCTTTTCCAAGGTCGACCTGATTCGCGGCTACCATCAGGTCCCCGTCCACCACGCAGACATCCAGAAGACGGCGGTCATCACCCCCTTTGGACTGTTCGAGTTCCTGCGCATGCCCTTCGGGCTTAAGAACGCCGCACAGGCCTTCCAACGGCTCATGGACTCCGTCCTACGGGACCTGAGCTTCCTGTTCGTCTATCTGGACGATATCCTCGTGGCCAGTACCAGCAAGGCCGAGCACATCGCGCATTTGCGCTCCCTTTTCCAGTGCCTCAGCCAACACGGGCTAATCGTCAACCCGGCCAAATGCCAGTTCGGAGCAGCCCAAATTGACTTTCTCGGCCACAGAATCTCGCCAAGGGGAGCCAGTCCCCTACCTTCCAAGGTGCAGGCGGTGGCGGACTTTCCCCAGCCCACCTCGGTTAAGGCGCTGCAGGAATTTTTGGGGATGGCCAATTTCTATCATCGGTTCGTGCCCAAGGCCGCCGCACTCATGCGCCCCCTCTACGAAGCCACCAGGGGCAAAACGGGCAAAGAGCAACTCACCTGGTCCAGCGAGATGGCGACAGCCTTCCACCAGACCAAAAGCGCCTTGGCCAACGCCACACTACTGGCCCACCCCATTCCGGGCGCCAAGACCGCCCTCACCACGGACGCCTCGGATTACGCCATCGGCGCTGTCCAGCAACAGTGGGTCGAAGGCGCGTGGCAGCCACTGGCATTTTTCAGCCGACAGCTGCGCAAGAACGAGCAGGCTTACAGCACGTTCGACAGAGAGCTCCTGGCCCTGTTCCTGGCAATCCGGCACTTCCGTTTCCTTCTGGAAGGCCGGCCGTTTACCGCATTCGTGGACCACAAGCCGCTCACTTTCGCCATGGCCAAAGTAACCGAACCCTGGTCCGCGCGCCAACAGCGCCAACTCAACTTCATCTCGGAGTTCACCACGGACATCCGCCACGTCGCCGGCAAGGATAATTTGGTGGCCGACTGCCTCTCAAGACCCTCGCTCCACGCAGTGCACCTGGGCGTCGACTACGCCAGCATGGCGAGAGACCAGGCTGCTGACGCGGAGATCCAGGCCCTCAGGACGTCAACTACCAGTCTCACCCTGGCCGACATCCACTTCCACGCAGCCGGCACAACCCTCCTGTGCGACGTCTCAGTCCCTTCGCCTAGGCCGGTCGTTCCATCCGCCTGGCGCAAGCGAGTTTTTGACATCATCCACGGCCTCTCACATCCAGGGATGCGTGCGTCTCAGAAACTTATGTCCGCCAAGTTCGTCTGGCCTGGACTCCACAAGGATGTGAGAGACTGGACCAACACATGCATGCCGTGTCAGCGCGCTAAGGTCCAGCAGCACACCAAGGCGCCATTGGAGTGTTTCCCGGTGCTCGAGAGGCGTTTCGACCACGTCCACGTCGATCTGGTAGGCCCCTTGCCGCCGTCGCATGGTTTTACACACCTGCTCACGATCGTCGACCGCACCACCAGATGGCCCGAGGTGGTTCCCCTCGCCTCCACCACCACGACCGACGTCGCGCGAGCATTCGTCTCGACATGGGTGGCCCGGTTCGGCGTGCCGACCGACATATCCTCGGACAGAGGCCCCCAGTTCACCTCCCACTTGTGGAATGCCATCATCGCCAGCCTCGGCACCAAGTTGCACAGGACAACAGCCTACCACCCGCAGGCCAACGGGCTCTGCGAGCGCTTTCATCGTTCTTTGAAAGCCTCTCTCCGCGCCAGCCTGGTCGATACCAGCTGGATCGACAAACTACCCTGGGTTCTCCTGGGATTGCGTACCGCGCCCAAAGAGGACCTCCGCGCCTCTGAGGCCGAGATGGTCTATGGCCAACTGCTCAGAGTACCAGGCGATTTCCTCCCCCTGACAACGGAGCCGTGGTCGGCCGCCAGACAGCTTTCCCTGCACCAGGACGCGGCCCAGCAATTCCGTCCAGTGCCCACTTCGCAACACGGCCCGCAGCCGTCCTACGTGCCTCGAGACTTACGACATGCGGAGTTCATCTTCATGCGCCGGGACGCGCACAGAGGCCCACTGCAGGCACCATACACCAGCCCCTTCCCAGTATTGGAGACGGGGGACAAAGCTTTTCTTATCGATGTCAGCGGGAAGCCGGACCTTATTTCAGTAGACCGCCTCAAACTGGCGCACCTGGACCTTAGCTTCCCGTTTCGGCCGGCTCTTCCCCCACGGCGGGGCAGACCTCCCGTGTTGGCGACAGCCCCACAAGAGGACCAAGACACGCCAGAACCTTACTTTCCGGCCGCCGCCCCACCTTCGCCGGCAGCCCGTCCAGCCAGCCCACCGGCAGACCAGCCACCAGACCAGCCGACGAACCAACCGGCCGACCTCCCAGACAGCCCTCCTCACACACCAGATGGCTACTACAGTCGCTACGGCCGCTTGGTCAAACCTCCGCAAAGACTGACTTTTACAGTTAATGAGGATTCTGGGGGGGCGTATGTGGCGTTGCCACATTGGGAAAACACTGTGTGTATGTAGATAAACCTGTATAATCCCCTTTTAACTGCTGTATTCCCCTCCCCCGCAAGACAGTTGCAAGCTGAGAGGAATAAAGCATGTTCAGACTTGCCTGCTGCTGATAGAAGGAAAACCAATCAGGTTCCAGCAGGTGACCAATCCGTGAGTCATCACAGGTTCGCGGGCTTCACGAATTGAGTACTGTATTGTGAGAGTTGGAGTAAAGACCTATTTCTTGTAGCTTGCTGTGTTGCCTATTTCTTTACGCGGGAGACCGTAGTCCCCCACAATCTCACATTTATCTGTGTTGAACTTCATTTGCCAATTATTTGCCCATTCTGCAAGTTTATTAATGTCCTCCTGTAATTTGTTGCAGTCCTCCTTAGTATTGACTATCCCCCCCAATTTGGTATCATCCGCAAATTTAGAAATTGTGTTTTTGATTCCCAAGTCTAAATTGTTAATGTAAATTGTGAACAGCAGTGGTCCCAGCACTGATCCTTGTGGAACACCACTACCCACCCTCTGCCACTGTGAATAGCTACCCTTTACTCCCACTCGCTGCTTTCTGTCCTGAAGCCAGCCAGCAATCCATTCTGCTACTTGCCCCTGACTCCGCATTCTCTGACCTTATTCATTAGTCTATTATGGAGTACCTTATCGAAGGCCTTTTGAAAATCTAGATAAATGACATCTACTGCATTACCCTTGTCTACTCTCTTTGTTGCCTCTTCATTTCTAGATGTTCTTCTATTCTCTCCTTTAGTAGGGATTCCATTATTTTTTCTACCACCGATGTTAAGCTGACTGGTCTATAATTCCCTGGACATGTTCTATCCCCCTTATTAAATATCGGTATTATGTTAGCTGTCCACCAGCCCCCTGACACTACACCTTTTTCTAACAAATTATTAAATATGTGTAGTAATGCCTCTGCTACCTCTTCCCTAGATTCTTTTAAAATGCGCGGATGCAATCCATCCGGACCAGGGGTTTTAACCTCTTTGAGTTTGATTAGTTTATTTAATATATCCCGTTTTTTATTTTAAATGCACTTATCTAATTACTCATCTCATCATCCAATGTCATGTCCACCTGTTCTATCTCCCTGGTAAATAGTGAAGCGAAATAATGATTTAATATTTCTGCCATCTCCCTATCATTACCTGTGGTATTGTCCTGTCTATCCCTTAATGGCTCTATTCCCATCCCAACCTTCCTTTTTTATTGATATGCATGTCGAACCTTACAAAGCCTAAGTAGGACATCCATGCTGTTACACAGTAAGAAATCTAGTATATAGAACAAGCAGCAACTTTGTACTACTGCACAGTAATTAACCCTTACCTTGTTAAATAAATAGAATTCCTATGAGTATTCCTTACTCTACTGTTTACATATGAATAACATACAATTGCACAACAAATGCTGTATCTAGCACATTAAGCATTTCCCTGCTGAATAAACAGGAAGGAGATAACATTACCCAGTAAACAATGAATAAACAGACTCCACACACTTGCAGATAGATTAATGTCAATTCTGCTGAATAAATAGGTACTCCAGACAGTCATGCAGTGGGTAATTCCTACCCTGCTGAATAAACAGGAACATCACACAGGCACACAAGTAATCCTTGCCCTGCTGAACAAACAAGAAACTTCACACAGGCACACAAGTAATCCTTGCCCTGCTGAACAAACAGGAACTTCACACAGGCACACAAGTAATCCTTGCCCTGCTGAACAAACAGGAACTTCACACAGGCACACAAGTAATCCTTGCCCTGCTGAACAAACAGGAACTTCACACAGGCACACAAGTAATCCTTGCCCTGCTGAACAAACAGGAACTTCACACAGGCACACAAGTAATCCTTGCCCTGCTGAACAAACAGGAACTTCACACAGGCACACAAGTAATCCTTGCCCTGCTGAACAAACAGGAACTTCACACAGGCACACAAGTAATCCTTGCCCTGCTGAACAAACAGGAACTTCACACAGGCACACAAGTAATCCTTGCCCTGCTGAACAAACAGGAACTTCACACAGGCACACAAGTAATCCTTGCCTGCTGAACAAACAGGAACTTCACACAGGCACAAAAGTAATCCTTGCCCTGCTGAACAAACAGGAACTTCACACAGGCACACAAGTAATCCTTGCCTGCTGAACAAACAGGAACTTCACACAGGCACACAAGTAATCCTTGCCCTGCTGAACAAACAGGAACTTCACACAGGCACACAAGTAATCCTTGCCTGCTGAACAAACAGGAACTTCACACAGGCACAAAAGTATTCCTTGCCCTGCTGAACAAACAGGAACTTCACACAGGCACACAAGTAATCCTTGCCCTGCTGAACAAACAGGAACTTCACACAGGCACACAAGTAATCCTTGCCCTGCTGAACAAACAGGAACTTCACACAGGCACACAAGTAATCCTTGCCCTGCTGAATTCCAAACAACAACAGAACAAATTGTCCATTGCTTTGAACTTCAGTCTGTTGAATGAATGAAGGATGCTGTGTTGACTCAGTTGAGGAGTCAATGCTGTGAGGATGCTGATAATGGCTTGAAAGTACAAAGAACATCTGGGCTTGTTTGGAATGTAGTGTTTTGTAGTGTAACAAAATGTTTTGCAGTAATATTTTTTCCAAAATGCCAGTTACACATTGGGAAGACCAAAGCCATCGGGGTAATTTTAACCTAACTCGCAAGGTGGGAAACCCATGGGATCGGGTGGAACGTCAGTTTTACAATTCACCCAACTTTACTCTCCACTGACTTCAGTAAAATCGAGCAGGCTGTAAAACCAGCGTTGCACCCAATCTCGTCAGTTTCTCGACGGTGGGTTTTCTTATAATTGCCCCCATCATCTTTGGCCCCTGTCACACACTCCGTACCCTCACCACTGATTTCACCTCTCCTGACGGTTTACAATCTTGGCATCCTATTTGACCCTGAGCTGAGTTCCTGACCCCTTATACTCTCCACTTTGCTTTAAAATACAACTCTTAAATATACACAGATGCTGCCTGACCTGCTGAGTATTTCCAGCATTTTCTGTTTTTATTTCTTAAATGCAAGTTGTTTTTTACAAATAACTTCTGAGAAGAAACGGTCAAATAAAATCCAGAAACATAACAATCGCCCGAATCTCAACATAATTTGCAGACTGAACACTTTTATATATTAAAAGTAATTAAAAATCAGTTGTTTAACTAGTGGTAACACCACAATGTTACAGCAATACACTTTTAGCGGAAGATAACTGTGTGCATTGATACAAGGAAGCTGCAGCAATGCTCTCGTGTTTAAAATATGAGCCAGCTTTGGAAATGGGATTTGTTTAGGTATCTGCCTCCTCAGAGCTCAGAACAATTCTGGGATTTACCAGACACAAATTAGGTTGAATGATCAAAACTATACACACTAATTAGATTTGTTACATCTTATCCAACTGCATACTTAAAGACTTAGAAAATTATATGTGCTGCTTAATTATTTTCCCTGTAAAGAGTTTAAATGTTGTTCAATTATTTTCTGTGCAGTGACACTGCTCGAACAGTTGGCACAATGACAGATACATTTACTAGGTCAGTTATACAACATCTTTCCATACGGTGCCTTCTGCTTCACATCAACATAACATTTGTTGTATAACTCATGTGTGAACTAACCCAGATTGAAGGTCGGGAAGCAGTGTGAGAACACCTCCGTCAGCCAGTCTCGCACCACTCCAGCTTCCCGCCACATACAGTTACTGGTGCCAAGTAAACTTCCAAAACTTCCCAGCTGGTTCGGCTGACTTTTAAACTTCATGGGATGGATCTTCTGCTCGCCCCCACGCCTTATATCAGTGCAATCCGGGCTGAGTCGGCCAAACCAGCGCAAAAGACCGGGGAATTTTAAACGTAAGGGAGTTACGCCCAAACCACTTGCGTTTTGTGTTCAACGCGATCTTTTCCGCTGGTTCAATTCACCCAAATCAGGCCTCGCCCACAAAACTGGCCGTGCCCCCAGGTCGAAACTGCGAGATTCCACCGACTGCGCTGGTTTGGGACAGCTCTTCACATTGCGCTCATTCTCTTAGGTGCACAGGCAATAGGAGGCAAAAGTTTTTCATATCAAAAAATTATTTAATTTACTAAGAAACTGATTAGTGTACACCATGAAATGGTTCAGTATAAGTTTTCTTTTCAAAAGTAATTTTCAGTGATTTTAAATCAGGCTACTCACAGGTGGAGGACTGGACAAGCTTATTAAAAATGCTTAATTTTGGTGATAAACCCATTTTCAGCTGTATTAATAAAACTGTCGGAGGGGCCGCCTTTCAGACGAGACGTTAAACCAAGGCCCCGTCTACCCTCTCAGGTGGAAGTGAAACATAGAAACATAGAAGATAGGAGCAGGAGTAGGCCATTCGGTCCCTCGAGCCTGTTCCACCCAGGTTACCGCTCTTAAATACATCAAGGAATACTTTTTAATGGAAAGAAAAAAGAAACAATTACATTCCATCACTGGTTCATAGAAGATTTTATGTTTGTGATTATGCAAATGTATTTTAGCGGTAACCTGAAGCCTAACCTAACCAGCACAATTTCAGTGGTGCACCACATTGAATAGCCACTCAGCTGGTGGTGTCCCTCAAGAGGTGGTCCAGACTGGAGGGGTGAGTCATGAGATAAATGAAAGGGAATTGGCCTTCTACTCAAACCTACACAAGATGTATTCCAGGATAGACTACTTCTTCCTGAAGCAATCCCACCTATCCTGAGTCACACACTGTGACATAGAGTCAATAACCATTTCAGACCATGCCTCAATTATGCTCCAGCTCACCCTAAGCAATTACCCACCCTCTTCAGACACTGATGCCTGAACACTGCCCTCCTTGATGACACTGAACTCCTGTCCTACCTCCAGGCCAGACTAATCAATCTGTCAGCAAGTGATCTGTGTGGAGTTTGCACATTCTCCCCGTGTTTGCGTGGGTTTCCTCCGGGTGCTCCGGTTTCCTCCCACAGTCCAAAGATGTGCGGGTTAGGTTGATTGGCTATGATAAAAATTGACCCTTAGTGTTAGGGGGATTAAATATGTTGGGTTACGGGGATAGGGTGGGATATGTGTTGGTGTAGGGGTTACGGGGATCGGGTGGGATATGTGTCGGTGCGGGCTCGATGGGCCGAAATGGCCTCTATCTGCACTGTGAGGTTTCTGTGATTCTGTGATTCTGTGATGGACTTGATTGACTTCTTCCACCTTGGCAAAAGGTACATTTCCTCCTAACTGTGGTGTATGTAACCTGTTCCACCTTAAGAGAACTTAAGCCTGTTCCACCTTAAGAGATGTACTACTTTCTCTGGCTGCTGTATACGTAATACCGGTGGTGACCACCGGTATATAAGCACTGTGTAGTAAGATTGTATTTAGTATAGTCCTGACCTCCAACCAGTAAAGACCTGTTGAACTTTAATCTTGTAGTCTGTGTGTTATTAATTACAACTAGAACACACAGACTTTACAGTGGCGACGAGTCAGATTCTTACCCTGCGGCAGTTATATCCACGGCGGCTTCGTCCACAGAACGGACGTCGAAGAGAGGCTTCCACCCTCATCACCCTGCTGAAAGACACGTCGCGCGGCAGACATCGAGAAACCAGAGTGCAGAAGACATCCTGAACTCGAAGCCTCCATCAGCGGCTGTCAGCTATCTTCTTTCTACCTCGGTAGTGGGTAAGCCGGGCAGCGACGCGACCAGAAAGTCGGCCGCGTTGGCTGTACAGACGGGGAGGGAAGACGGAGGAATAAGGGCGGTGAGATCGATCGCGACCGGAGATAAGGGCCGGGCCGCATTCGGGCCGAAAGGCGCAGCGCGGGGACATCGATCGCGGCTGGTGATAAGGGCCGGGCCGCATTCAGGCTAAAAAGGCGCAGCGTCTGGGGGCAACTGAAGGCGCGAGAGCCGCGGTGAAGCGGAGACAGCGTTGGGGGACGGGTGAAGACCGCCAAGCGCGGGAAAACCGCCATTTTGTAGGCGGAGGACGAAGACAAGAGCGCGGAAGCCGCCATCTTGGATAAAAATTAAAATAAATTAAATTGCAATGATGCCTAAACATGGGAACATTAATACCTTTGATAGCGACATCGAAGTATGGCTATGTATGTAGAACGCATACAAAATTATTGTAAAGCAAATAAAATCCCAGATGAAGAGAAAGCACTAACATTATTAAACTTAA
This sequence comes from Somniosus microcephalus, assembly GCF_052327205.1. Classification (NCBI taxonomy): domain Eukaryota; kingdom Metazoa; phylum Chordata; class Chondrichthyes; order Squaliformes; family Somniosidae; genus Somniosus; species Somniosus microcephalus. The sequence goes on along the minus strand of NC_141001.1, from coordinate 34,496,304 downwards.
TGGGTGCGAAGACATACGGGCAATTGAAACACCTTTTATCACCAGATGAACCGGCGGATAAGACATTCGAGGAGATTGTTACTGTCCTGAAAAATCACCTAAACCCCACGCCGCTGATGCTAGCGGAACGATTTAAATTTTACAGCAGAAGGCAGCTGAAGGATGAAAGCAATGCTGAATATTTAATGGACTTTGCGTAAGCTAGCAAAGTACTGTCAATTTGGAACGAGACTGACAGAGGCGCTACGAGATAAATTTGTGTGTGGTTTATTAAAAGAAGATACACAAAAGCGATTGCTCGAGGAGAATGAGCTGACGCTTGAGAAAGCGGTCACTATGGCAGCAGCACACGAAGCCGCAGCGAGAGGCACGGCAGTAATGCAGCTACGGTCACCGGAACTCAGTACAAATAAATTGGGTTTGAGTACTGTAAAATGTTATCGTTGCGGAAAGACAACGCACGATCAGAACCAGTGTTGGTTTAAAAACCAAGAATGCAGAACGTGTGGCAGGCTTGGCCACATAGCTAAAGTATGCCGGTCAGGAAAGAAGACCAGCAACAAAAAGTCACTGCAAGGAAAATACATAAAGGTACACAAGGTGACAAAGAACAGTTCGACCGAACAGAAGTCAGATTCAGATGCTAGCAGTAATGAACTGGGTAGCTTAAGAGTACACAACGTTGGTAAGGATGCAGATCTCCAGACAATTTGGGTCACCCTTCAGATAGCAGGAGTCCAAGTAAAGATGGAATTGGACACTGGATCGGCATTGACGGTCATGAATAAGAAAGATTACAAAAGGTTATTCTAACATATTCCCCTACGGGATACGGAGATTATATTGAAAACATACACGGGGCAAAGAGTGTACCCCATCGGAAAGATAGAGGTAAAAGTGGTCCACAAAGGCGAAGAAAGCCAAGTAATGGACTTATATGTGCTACCTGAAGGAGGTCCACCACTACTGGGACGGGAGTGGATTAGGAAAAAGAATATGGACTGGCACTCCTTGAAGGCACTAACGGTAGATTCCGGGGAAACAGATGTCAAACCTAAACGATTGTCCAGAATATTGGATGATGCTAAAGAGGTGTTCCAGCAGGGACTGGGAACACTGAGAGGAATTACGGCAAACATCAAGATTGATGAACATGCACACCCAAAAATTTTTAAAGCCAGACTGGTACCCTATGCAATACGACCTACTGTAGAAGCGGAACTGGAAGCGCTAGAACATTCAGGTGTACTGTCTAAGGTAGATTGGAGTGAGTGGGCTACGCCCATTGTTCCCGTTAAGAAACGTCCTTCGAGCAACAAGCCAGGAGAACCAGGGAAGGTTCGCATCTGTGGAGATTTCAAAATCACCGTTAATCTGGTGCTTCACACGGTGCAGTATCCGCTTCCGCGGATTGAGGATATTTTTGCTTTGTTGTCTGGCGGGAAACACTTCACCAAGATAGACCTGGCGCAGGCGTACTTGCAGATGGAGGTTGAAGAAGAGTCACGCCAATACCTCACGATCAACACGCATCGAGGTTTGTACCGGTACAATAGGCTGGTTTTTGGAGTGGCATCGGCTCCAGCAATTTGGCAGAGGGCCATGGAGCAGGTATTACAGGGAATTCCAGGCACACAATGTTACCTGGATGATATTCTGATTACAGGTGATGGTGATGAAGAACACCTCGCAAACTTGGAACTGGTGCTCAACAGACTGAAAGAGTATGGACTTAGAGCTAATCGGCAGAAATGTGAGTTCTTCCAGAAGCGGATCTCGTACTGTGGTCATGTCATTGACCGGGAGGGGCTTCATAAGTCTCCTGACAAGATAAAGGCAGTTGTAAAGGCTCCCGCTCCGGATAATGTCTCTCAGTTGAGGTCGTTTCTAGGATTGATTAACTATTACCATAAATTTCTACCAAATCTATCCACGGTACTGCACCCGCTAAACGCTCTTTTACAGAAGGGGTACCATGGGAATGGAGCGAAAACTGTAAGAAGGCATTTCACAAAAGCAAAGAATTGATCACCTCAGAGGAAGTGTTGGCTCACTTCAACCCGACACTGCCTATTCGGTTGGCTTGTGATGCTTCTCCATATGGTATTGGGGCAGTACTCTCACACAAGTTGCCAAATGGCACGGAAAGGCCAGTCGCGTTTGCATCCAGATCATTGACCTCCGCTGAGCGCAACTATGCGCAGATCGATAGGGAGGCTCTCAGCCTTGTATGGGGAGTGAAGAAGTTTAATCATTACCTGCAGGGCCAAAAATTCACACTTCTGACAGACCATCAGCCGTTGGTATCCATTTTTAACCCAAAGAAGGGTGTTTCAGTGATGACAGCACAGCGTCTCCAGAGATGGTCCCTTTTCCTTGGGGCACATCAATATCAAATAGAATTCAAAGGTACGAAGCAGCATGGCAATGCTGATGGGCTGTCGCGCCTGCCACTACCTGAAGAAGAAGAAACGACGAAAGTTGACCCTGTTGAGTTATTTCATTCGACCATCATCGAGTGTTTACCAGTCACCAATGCAAGTATTGAAAGAGAAACCAGGAACGACCCGACACTGTCCAGAGTCTACGAGGTGACAGTGAAAGGATGGCCAACACGTGGTGATCCTCTGTTACCGGCATTCTCGGCAAGGCGAGACCAGCTGTCCGTCTGCCATGGTACTTTGATGTACGGGACAAGAGTGATTATTCCTCCCAAGTTAAGGGAAAGAGTTCTAAAAGAACTGCATGAAGGTCATCTGGGGGGAGTTAAGATGAAAAGTCTTGCTAGGGCTTATGTATGGTGGCCGGGTATTGACCAACAGATAGAGGAGTTGACGAAAAGCTGCGCTGGGTGCCAAAAAATGCAAAATGCACCTCCGATCGCACCACTACACCCATGGGAATGGCCTTCAGCCCCATGGCAACGCGTACATATTGACTTTGCTGGTCCATTCATGGACTCCATGTTCCTAATTGCGGTGGACGCACATTCCAAATGGCCAGAAGTGATCAAGATGAATACCACTACTTCAGAAAAGACAATTGCGGTGTTAAGAACAATATTCGCAAGGAACGGATTGCCAGAACAGATCTGTTCGGACAACGGACCACAGTTCGTGTCGGAAGAATTCCAAAAATTCTTAAAGAAGAATGGGGTGAAACATTATACCTCTGCCCCGTATCATCCGGCGACAAACGGGTTGGCCGAGAGATTTGTCCAAACATTCAAAAAGGCAATAAAGGCCATGAACGATGATCAGATTCCGCTACAGCACAAGGTGGACAATTTCCTAATGGCGTATCAAAACGCCGCTCATGCAGTGACTAACCAAAGTCCTGCCATGATGTTTTATAACAGGAGGTTGCGGTCCAGGTTGGACTTGTTAAAACCAAATGTGCGGAGGGAAGTGGAAAACAAACAGTTCCGGCATATTAATAACAAGTCCACTCGAAGTTTCGAAGTAGGACAACCAGTGTTGGCAAGGGGCTATGGAAACGAAAAATGGCAGTCCGGAACAATTCGGGCCAGACAAGGACCTCTGATGTACACAGTAGATATTGGTAACAATGTGATAAGGCGTCATGCGGATCAACTGGTAGAATCAAGAGCAAGGGTCGAACTCATGGTTGCAACAGAGACAACTGTGGAAGACGTTAATGAACCTGAAGCATCTACCTCGGCAGGGACTGTACCTGATGATGACGTCCAATACATAGGAAACCAACAAGAAGAGTCACCTCAGCAACAAGAATCAGAGACCACTGAAAGGCGTTATCCAGACCGAATCAGAAGGCCTCCTGAGAGACTGAACCTTTGAACTGTTTATACCTGAAGTTATATATGTATATATGTTATGATGTTATGTTAAATGGGGATATGACTATTAAGCTAAAAAGGGAGGATTGTGGTGTATGTAACCTGTTCCACCTTAAGAGAACTTAAGCCTGTTCCACCTTAAGAGATGTACTACTTTCTCTGGCTGCTGTATACGTAATACCGGTGGTGACCACCGGTATATAAGCACTGTGTAGTAAGATTGTATTTAGTATAGTCCTGACCTCCAACCAGTAAAGACCTGTTGAACTTTAATCTTGTAGTCTGTGTGTTATTAATTACAACTAGAACACACAGGCCTAGAAATTGAGTTTGCGCTGCGTCAGGGCTTTAGCGCCGGAAGTTAGCGCCGGCGCTAAGTCCCTTTGCGCGCGCCAAAAATTCAGTAGCGCCGCGCCCAAACGGCTGCTGGCGCTACTGAAGGGTTTTAGCGCCTGAAAACTGGCGCAACGCGCCGCATTGCGGCGCTATTCCGGCGCTGCGGCGCCCGCTGCGGTGCGGCAGGCTCGGGAAGTGCAGGCCTCCTCCTTCCGTTAAGGAGGAGCTGCCTGCACCCGGCCGCGGCCCGCGCAAATCTCTTCAAAAATGAGCCCGGCACCTCGGACAAGTGCCGGGCTTGCATCTGTTCCGGGGGGGGTGGGGGGGAGAAGTCCGGGGAGGGAGCTGCGGGCAGGCGGCCGGCGGGAAAGCGGCCGGCCGCCGCGCCTCCTTAAAGCGCCGGCGCAGACTCCGGCAACACTCGTTTGCCGGAGTCTTAGTTGCGGCTGCCACTGGCGAGGCGGCCGCAACTGAATTTCGGCTTGGGGCCGGGTTACCACGGCAACCGGGACGCTGCGCACACCGATGACGTCATCGGTGCCGGCGCAGCGCTACCGGTCTACCGCCGCGGAAGGGCGCCAGGCAATTTAGGAACCGGCGCCAATTGCAGCGCTAGGCCCTCTAGCGCCGCAAAATCGGTGCTAAGGGCACTGAATTTCTAGGCCACAGACTTTACACTAACCACACTTGATGGCCACGATTTTCTAAGCTGCACAATTGGAGAATTGCCATTTGCTGACTCGCAAAACCAATGTTTATCCGTTGATGAAATTTTAAATCGAATTGATTTTTATTAAGGGACAGCACACAAGAAAAATGCCAAAGAAGATTAATTTTAACACAGAACATTAATTGCTGCAATCACCATCTACAGTGCTAAAATGAGGTGAGAAATTCTGCAAAATTTTCCCTCAGATTAAATAGGCATGACCAAGTGCACTATCGGACAGAAACAAGCTTGATATGTTTTAAGTTCTTGTTCAAATTGCAGTACCCTCCAGTAAATGATTTCCATCTGTTCCCACTCCCCGACTGCTGGTTTTGAAGTTCCCTGAGATTAATTTCAGTTGCAGATATGATTGACATGATTCACTGCTCTCCATCCACATAATGTTCAATCTCCACAAGCAATTTTTATTTCCAGTTAAACCCATTTGCTGCAACAGGTTGTTCCCCCTCCTTTGTCACTATTTGATCTAATTACTTAGCAAAACATTTTTTTTTGCTTTGTTTTTACAATAGCAGTAAAAATATGTCCATCAAACTTGACTGCAGCAGAAAAACAAAGGTTGCAGGTTATTTATAAATGTTTAATAAGATTTATGAGCAATACCTTAAAACTGATGTGAAATGCTGGTTAATTATTGAAAGCTTGTTTTGTAATTAAGTGCTTTGCCTGATGTAAAGGTTTTTTTTGGGATCCATTTAGGAGATTATACCGCAATCAGCTACTCTGTGTTGCCTTGCTGCTGTAAGGATGGCCGTTTCCTTTAAACAACATCAACTCATTCTTGCTGCCATATTAGAATGTGGAACTCTCTACCACAATGAGTAGTTGAGGAGAATAGCATAGATGCATTTAAGGGGAAGCTAGATAAGCACATGAGGGAGAAGGGAATAGAAGGATATCCTGATACGGTGAGATGAAGAGGGGTGGGAAGAGGCTTGTGTGGAGCATAAACACTGACATGGACCAGTTGGGCCAAATGGCCAGTTTCTGTACTGTAAATACTAGGCAATTCTCTAATTCATATGCAGAAAATGATTTGCATTTGCTCAGGGGTGAGTCAGGCTATATTTCTCAAAAGCACTAAATAAAATTGATGATTTCACATTGCTGACATCCAGCTTATTGCTGAGAGGAAGGCAGCAACCTTTTAAGGTTAATGATTGACGAGCAATGAATTAAATCAATCGAGCCACAGCTTACATTTGTTCTTATGAAGGATTTCATCTACTTTGCCCAACTCTAAAAGTGTAGTTTGTTAGCGCAGTTTTTGTTGTTGAAAAAACACTATTGTTATGGAAAAATGACAACAGCAAATATATTTTGGCATCTGAATGAGAGTTATACCATCATTTTTCTATTTTTAGATTGATGTATATTTTGTCTTGACTTGACTGAGGGAGTGCTGCACTGTCGGAGGGGCCGCCTTTCAGACGAGACGTTAAATCAAGGCCCCGCCTACCCTCTCAGGTGGAAGTGAAACATAGAAACATAGAAGATAGGAGCAGGAGTAGGCCATTCGGCCCCTCGAGCCTGTTCCGCCATTCAATGAGATCATGGCTGATCACCCAAATTCAGTACCCTGTCCCTGCTTTCTCCCCATATCCCTTGATCGCTTTAGCCTTAAGAAATATATCCAACTCCTTCTTGAATATATTTAATGAATTGGCCTCAACTGCCTTCTGTGGTAGAGAATTCCACAGGTTCACCACTCTCTGGGTGAAGAAATTCCTCCTCATCTCTGTCCTAAATGGCTTACCCCTTATCCTTAGACTGTGACCTCTGGTTCTGGACTCCCCCGCCATCGGAAACATCCATCCTGCATCTAGTCTGTCTAGTCCTGTTAGAATTTTATAAGTTTCAATGAGATCCCCTCTCATTCTTCTAAACTCTAGCGAATATAAGCCTAATCGACCCAATCTCTCTTCATACGTCATTCTTGCCATCCCAGGTATCAGCCTGGTGAATCTTCGCTGCACTCCCACCATGGCAAGAACATCCTTCCTCAGATAAGGTGACCAAAACTGCACACAATACTCAAGGTGTGGTCTCACCAAAGCCCTGTACAACTGCAGCAAGAGATCCTTGCTCCTGTACTCGAATCCTCTCGCTATGAAGGCCAACATACCATTTGCCTTCTTAACCGCCTGCTGCACCTGCATGCTTACCTTCAGCGACTGGTGCACAAGGACACACAGGTCTCGTTGCACTTCCCCTTTTCTCAATCTATTGCCGTTCAGATAATAATCTGCCTTCCTGTTTTTTTCACCAAAGTGGATAACCTCGCAATTATCCACATTATACTGCATCTGCCATGCATCTGCCCAATAGTTCCCATGGCACTATTTCGAAGACGAGATCTCCCCTGTATCCGAGCCAATAGTTATCCCTCAACCGACATCACTAAAACAGATTATCTGTTCTTTATCTCATTGCTGTTTGTGGGACCTTGCTGTTATTCCTACATTACAGTGACTACACTTCAAAAGCACATCATTAATGGGCTGTAAAGTGCTTTGGGACGTCCTGAGGTTGTGAAAGGTGCTATGTAAATGTAAGTCCTTTCTTCGGCCTGAATAACACCACAGGCATGTTACGCATTCTGCTAATGCAACACTCCACCAAATCATCCCACACCTTGTTAAAAAGATCAAGCCTCAACCTCAAACCAAGTGCGGTGTTCACCATGGTGGATATGTCACATCACAAGCCGCATTCGACAGAGAAAATCAGTTCAGAGTTGTTAACAGTGCAGAATCAAAGGTGGTGCGTGGGGTGGGGTGGGGTGGGGGTGGTGGTGGGGTGGCAGAGAGGAGGCGAGGGAGGGAAACTGAAGAAGGAACTTCAGATCAAGAAGGATGGAGGCAAGAAATGGAAAAACAGATGAAAAAGGAAAGTTTTTTCAACACCCAGCCATTCTGTGCAAAGTACTTTCAAAGTGATTGGCTTCCATGGAAATTGAGAGGAATCGTTTGTTTCTCACAAGGCGGGTCAAAGACGTTTCAAATTTAAATAAGTTACCCCTTCGATGTGGTGGGAGAAATTAAATAAGCCCACCACTTGCTGACAGAATGATTATAACATAACCAACAACTGCTTTCAACATTGACCAGGCTCCTTTAAAGCTACGTTTAGTTTTAAGTCTTGGAGAGTTGCAAAAGGCGAAGGTGCAATATTAAATGGAAAGAAGGTGTGTTTATCTCCACATGAACCTGAGAGCAGAAGCAAGGACAAAATGCAAAGCCTTTGGCAAAGTCTACTCTGAGAATAGGACCATCTCAGGGTGTAGCACATGGGCACTGCATCATTGATTTTTCCCAGACAAAGTGAAGCAAAACATCAGGGAATGCTTCCCTAAGCCCAAGAAAAATTGGTGAAGTCAGAAAAACCAAGGCCAGAAAAGTTATTGAGAAGAGGCATCTGAACAGGGGTCTCATTTGGCCTGCTTAATGACTATGAGATAAAATGGCTCATTTCTGTTTCTATAACTTACAAACTCTCTCCAGCTAATCATCTGGAATAGGAAATCTATCTCTTAGGTGCTTCACATTCTAACCATAGCATTGACGTGAGGCAGTGTTGCTTTGCACCAAAACTGCTGTTATAGCGCAAATGGGGCCTGAATCCAGTCAGGGCCCAAACTAATACCAGAGCAAAGAAGAGCGAGATTCCCTGGAGGAAAGAGTCTCACTCTGGAGTCAATTCAGGCCTTTACACACGATTTACATGACATAAGTTTGGCATTGGTATGTAGCCCAAAGCTCTACATATAGGGTTGTTTCATGGTATGCAAAACACATTAATAACTCAATTAAAAAGTTGGATCAAGGCAAAGATAAAAATTTTCTTAAATACAGGAACATAGGAATTGCTAGGCGAAAAAAGTCAAGTCCCATCTAATTCATCTTCTACCATCCTGGTAGTCGCCTGATACAACGATAATGGAGTTGTTGACTAATCATGGCAATCAATCTCTATCAATTAACCTACAACAGACCCAGACATGAGGTGAGGAAAACCCCAGTGGTGGAAACTATAGGTGGAAAATTGCCTGTTCCTCCCAGACCTGCTACATTTACCACCTCATATCACAAATTACTCCTATACTGTATCCCAAAATGTTAGTTGCTGAAAGAAATTGATCTAATTTGCATTTGAATTAATCAATACTAACTGCTCCCACTCACCATGACAGGCTGGAGAGGGTTGGGGTGGGGTGGTTTAAAGAGATAAATATGCAGAACACAACCCAACATGCCGCGCATGCGCCAACTGCCTTTTTACGGCGGCGGATATCGAGTCGTCCAGGTCAGGGCCAAAAGTGATCACAGGGCTTTATCCCTCCACTCGATCATGGTCACCACCCACCCTCCCACCCCCCGTTCATGGGCTCTTTCTCCCTCCCCGATCATGGCCTCTCTCTCCTGACCACCCCCCCGCCCTCACCCCCCTGTTCGTGGGCTCTCTCTCCCTCCCCAATTGCGGCCTCTCTCTCTCGCCTACCCCCACCCTCCGATCGCAGGCTCTCTTCCTCGATCATGGCCTCTCTCTCCCGCCTCCCCCCACCCCCCGATTGTGGCCTCTCCCTCCCGCCTGCCCCCCACCCCCCGATCACGGGCTCTCTCCCCCAATCGTGGCCTCTCTCTCCCGCCTCCCCCCCCCCAATCCAGGTGGCTGGGCCTCTCTGAGCTCCCGATTGCCTCACCTGCACCCTCCTCGTGAATATTGGGGCCATTGTTTCAGTGACATTAGTCTCATCCACGAGACTCATTTCACAAAGACAGAAACAGTCAAAATGTAAGGAGAGTGGGTTCTGACCAGTTCCTTCAGTTCTTGTAGTTTGATCATATTCTGAAAGCGATAGTCAATCACAGTTGCTAATTGCATTTCAGATGTAGGCAGCACAGGACATAGTGCTCTGTACAATGGAGTGGCAGGATATGGATTTGTACCCTTGGCCCTCACCCAATCATGCTTCTGCCTCTTTGATGTTTTCAGAGCCATGTTAACAGAGGCCTGATATCCAGGGAAAAGATAAAGGAAAAAAACAGTTGAATATTCAATAAAATGGGAAAATGATCCGGAACTCAGCATCACTTTGTTTCTGAGAGGAAACAGAATGAGTGTGCAGGAAACAGGAAATCGAAAAACAGCATGTAAGAATGAGGCAGAGAAAAAGAGAGCCTGAAAATGGAACAGAGAATAATTCTAGCTGTCGGCATTAAAGTCAATCACATAGAAATGTCCCCTCCCTCACCTCTTTTTCTGATACATTGATGACTGTATCCATGCCGTTTCCTGCTCTCACCCTGAACTAGACAATTTCATTCACTTTGCCTCCAATTTCCACCCTTCCCTCACCTTCACATGGTCCATCTCTGACTCCCCTTTCAGCATTCCGTAGGGATCGCTCCCTCCGAGACACCCTAGTCCACTCCTCTACCACCCCCAGCACCCCTTCCCCTTCGCCTGGCACCTTCCCGTGCAAGCGCAGGAGATGTAACACCTGCCCTTATACCTCCCCCCTTCCCACTGTCCAGGGCCCCAAACACCCCCTCCAGGTGAAACAGCGATTTACTTGTACTTCTTGCAATCTAGTATACTGTATTCGCTGCTCACGATGCGGTCTCCTCTACATTGGGGAGACCAAATGCAGATTGGGTGACCGCTTTGCGGAACACCTCCGTTCAGTCCGTAAGGGTGACCCCGAGCTTCCGGTCGCCTGTCATTTTAATTCACCGCTCCATTCTCCGTCCTTGGCCTCTTGCATTGTTCCACGGAAGCTCAATGTAAACTCGAGGAACAGCACCTCATCTTCCGATTAGGCACTTTACAGCCTTCCGGACTCAATATCGAGTTCAACAATTTCAGATCATAACCTCGGCCCCTATTACATTTTCACTTATTTTTTTATCCACACCTTTGTTTTGGTTTCCCCCCCATCCTTTCCTTTTTTTTTCTCTCTCCCACATGGCAGCTGTCTCCCATTCTGCCAGCGCGTTTCACACCTAATCTAGAGCTGTCTTTTGTCTCCACTAGTCCTATCACCATCTCGTCTCGTTTTGAATACCTCTTAATGTCTCTTCTTCTCTTTTGTTCTCTCCCAGCCCGGCCTCTTAATCTATTTCATTTCCTGTGCCTCTTTAGTCTTGATAAAGGGTTTTGACCCGAAACATCGACTCTAATTTCTCTCCACGGATGTTGCCTGGCCTGCTGAGTTTGTCCAGCATTTTCTGTTGTTACATAGAAATGGAGGCCTGAGTATGGATTTTAATACTTATCTAACACGTCGTTGCTCTAACTGTTATGATACCAAGTCCTGCTAAATTGTAGCAAATAGAAGTCACTTTTAATTCAGGTTCTGGTGCCCTTGTAGTGAAGGAAAAATGATTGAAGATAAGTATTTAATGCACCTAACTCACACCAAGTCCCGTTCACCCATAACCCTGAGCTCATTGACCTGCATTAGCTCCCAATCCAGCAATGCCTCAATTTTAAAATTCTCAACGTTGTGTTCAAATCGCTCCATGGCCTCGCCCCTACCTATCTCTGTAACCTCCTCCAGCCCTACAACCCTCCGAGAACTCTGCATTTTTCCAGCTTAGACCTCTTGTGCATCCCCCACTTCTTTTGCCCCACCATTGACAGTCATGTTTTCAGCCGTCTAGACCCTAAGCTTTGGGATTCTCTCCCCAAACCTCTTTGCCTCTCCACCTCTCTCCTCCTTTAAGATGCTGCTTAATACCTATCCCTTTGACCATGGGTTTGGTCACCTGTCCTAATGTCTCCTTCTTTGGCTCGGTTACAATTTTTTGTCTGATTACGCTCCTGTGAAGCACCCTGGGTCACTTTACTACGTTAAAGGCGCTATATAAATACAAGTTGTTGTTGAACCTAAGGGCAAGCAGCCTGAGCATTCATTACTCCAAAGGAAGACTCTGGATCAGCTTTTTGGAAACCCAATGCAAATTCTTCATACATTATATACTCTTGGCAGCTTCCAAGGCAAGTTCCATGAGCTGCTGGTCCCGATTACTGTTGCTTTTGATTAGATGCTTGTTCAAAAAAAAAATTGACATTTTATTCAATAATATTGACTCTGAATTTGCTGAAACATAAAAACATAGGAGCAGGAGTAGGCCATTCGGCCCCTCGAGCCTGTTCCGCCATTTAATGAGATCATGGCTGATCAACCAAACTCAGTACCCTGTTCCTGCTTTCTCCCCATATCCCTTGATCCCTTTAGCCTTAAGAAATATATCTAACTCCTTCTTGAATATATTTAATAAGTTGGCCTCAACTGCCTTCTGTGGTAGAGAATTCCACAGGTTCACCACTCTCTGGGTAAAGAAATTCCTCCTCATCTCAGTCCTAAATGGCTTACCCCTTATCCTTAGACTGTTCCTGGTTCTGGACTCCCCCGCCATCTGGAATATCCTTTCTGCATCTAGTCTGTCTAGTCCTGTTAGAATTTTATAAGTTTCAATGAGGTCCCCTCTCATTCTTCTAAACTCTAACGTATATAAGCCCAATCGACCCAATCTCTCTTCATACGTCATTCCTGCCATCACAGGTATCAGTCTGATGAATCTTTGCTGCACTCCCTCCATGGCAAGAACATCCTTCCTCAGATAAGGCGACCAAAACTGCACACAATACTCAAGATGTGGTCTCATCAAGGCCCTGTACAACTGCAGCAAGACATCCTTGCTCCTGTACTCAAACCCTCTCGCTACGAAGGCCAACATACCATTTGCCTTCTTAACCGCCTGCTGCACCTGCATGCTTACCTTCAACGACTGGTGCACAATGACACCCAGGTCTTGTTGCACTTCTGCTTTTCCCAATTTATTGCCATTCAGATAATAATCTGTCTTCCTGTTTTTGCCACCAAAGTGGATAACCTCGCATTTATCCACATTATACTGCATCTGCCATGCATCTGCCCAATCACCCAACCGGTCCAAATCATACTGGAGTTTCTCTGCATCCTCCTCACAGCACACACGCCCACCCAGCTTTGTGTCATCTGCAAACTTGGAGATAATACATCTAGTTCCCTCGTCTAGATCATTAATATATATTGTGAATAGCTGGGGTCCTAGCACCGATCCCTGCGGTACCCCACTAGTCACTGCCTGCCACTCGGAAAAAGACCCGTTTATTCCAACTCTTTGCTTCCTGTCTGCCAACCTGTTTTCTATCCAAGTCAGTACCTTACCCCCAATCCCATGTGCTTTAACTTTGCATGCTAGTCTCTTATGCGGGACCTTATCGAAAGCCTTCTGAAAGTCCAAATACACCACATCCACTGGTTCTTCCTTATCTATTCTACCAGTTACATCCTCAAAAAATTCCAGTAGTCAAGCATGATTTACCTTTTGTAAATCCATGTTGACTTTGTCCGATCCTGTCACTGTTTTCCAAGTGCTCTGCTATTACATCTTTTATAATGGACTCTTGCATTTTCCCCACTACCGATGTCAGGCTTACCGGTTTATAATTCGCCATTTTCTCTCTACCACCTTTTTTAAATAGTCGGGTTACATTAGCTACCCTCCAATCCATGGGAACTATTCCAGAGTCTATAGAATTTTGGAAGATGACCAGCAATGCATCTACTATTCTAGGACCACTTCCTTAAGTACCCTAGGATGTAGATTATCAGGCCCTGGGGATTTATCGGCCTTCAATCCCATCAATTTCCCTAACACCATTTCCCAGAAATACTGATTTCATTCAATTCCTCCCTCTCATTAGACCCTATGTTCCCCGACCTCTCTGGCAGGTTATTTGTGTCCTCCTTTTTGAAGACAGAACCAAAGTATGTATTTAATTGGTTTGCCATTTCTTTGTTCCCCATTATAAATCCCCCTGATTCTGACGGCAAGGGACCTACGCTTGACTTCACCAATCTTTTTCTCTTCACATAGGAAGCGGGGCATCTCGTGGTATGCACCATGAGTTTGATTTTTTTCCTCACCTTTCAGCTCCAATTAATTTTGCACTGCAAATTGCTGGACGTGTGAATTGATAACGATACAATGAGGTCAACGGGGCATGTGGGATATGGTGAATGACGGGACCAATAGTCTATCTCCTTAGCCAATGAGATTTAGGCAATTTGAATTGTTAGCAAATCTCTGAAGTGTCAGCTTGGACATCTGATTATTTAAACAAAATTTATTAAATGATCATCTAATAATATGTTGTCAGCTGTGGCTCAGTTGGTAGCACACTCGCCTCTGAGTCCGAAGGTTGTGGGTTCAAGTCCCACTCCAGGGACTTGGAGCACATAAAGCTCGGCTGACACTCCAGTGCAGTGCTGAGGGAGTGCTGCATTGTCGGAGGTGCCGTCTTTCGGATGAGACGTAAAACCGAGGACCCATCTGCTCTTTCAGGTGGACGTAAAAGATCCCATGGCACTATTTCGAAGAAGAGCAGGGGAGTTATCCCCGGTGTCATGGCCAATATTTATCCCTCAACCAACATAACAAAAACAGATTCGTTTTTGGTCATTATCACATTGCTGTTTGTGGGACCTTGCTGTGCGCAAATTGGCTGCCATGTTTCCTACATTACAACAGTGACTCCACTTCAAAAGTACTTCATTGGCTGTAAAGCGCTTTGAGACGTCCGGTGGTCATGAAAGGCGCTATATAAATGCAAGTCTTTCTTTCTTTATGCAGGAAAATGTGTAATTCTAAGTTTTTTGTCTCTGGAACATGACGCATAAACATATGAATAAGACAGCCTCCTGTCCTCAGTTCAGATTGTTTTTTAATCCTTAAATTCAGGAACCAAAGGCAGCTGCTGCCTACACTCGGAAGCTATATATTTTATAGCAATTCACAACAAATCAAATTTGATGATCTTTCTCTCTGCTGGTTAGAAACATTTCTTGCTTTGTCAGTTAGTTACTAGTCTGCGTATTCTCAATCAGTGACATTCACGTCCAGTATGTGCTCCCGTTGTTACCTTTGAGTTCTATCATTTAGTTGTCTTCCCTGTGCATTTTTTTTCTCTGTGAATGATTTACTTCCTTTGTAATTCCTCCAGTTTAATTTGCATCCTGGTTGTGTGCTTTATGTAGCATGTGCAGAAAAAATATTAATTACTAACTGGTTTCAAAGTGGAAGGTCATTAGAAACATAAATTACCCCATTAACAGGGTCTTTACACTGTGAAATAGCAGCCCTAACTTTCTGCAGTGAGTTTAATTTGTATTTACCATGCAAATGCAGCAATCTCCTCAACTCATGGGAAAGTTGACGGGGAGCTCCGGTTTTTGCGAGGCTAATGGTGAAGCAGTGCAAATCGTCCTGCAATTTGTGGCAATTCTCAGCACATGGCGTATCTCATCCTCGCCACAAATTGCAGGGTTATTTACGTACTAAGAATAACATAAGCAGTAAACTCATTGTTATTTTTACAGCAAATTTTGGCCCAATAACAACATTCTACAAATATTCTGATTTCCATAACCAATTCTTTCAACCAGCATTTGGGGCAGGTAGGAATAGATCCAAATGCCACTCCCAACTTGGAGTAATGTATTTACTCCTAAAATTCCCAGAGATAGCTTTAAGCTAATGAGCTACTTCCATTGGAAGACTTATTTAGTAAATGCACTGAAAGGATTGTGGGAGAGCTGCAATCCAATCAAACGAGTTCATTCTTTCTCAGTGTTCAGACAAATAGGCATTTCACTAAATATAAAAGCAGGTGATACTAAATAAACAATAAACACCTTGACTACACTTTCTCCCACCCCACTTCCTGTAAGGACTCTATTCCAGGTAAGCAGGGCTGGAGTTGAATGACCATGGGATCATCTCAATACTTGACAGCTGCAAATGTGCTATAAAAGCTCCCATCTCACAGCTGTTCACTTTCCAAGCTCAGAAGCTGTTGCTTACTGCATTTGGAAGACAGATTGAGCTTTATGCAGGTTGCAAGTGTTTGGAGCAAATTCTTTATCCAGTTTCACCTCATTGGAACAACCTCTCTCACCATTGATAGATTGCTTCTGTCATCGCAAGTTCACCTGCCATCTGTTACATCAAAATCGGTGCCCATGAAACTATCTCACCTTGGTCCTCAGAATCCCACCGCGATCAGCCCCGACACCAGCAACACCAGGCACACCAGCAGCACCAATTACAACACCAACCTTCTCCGCAATCAACTGATGCTGCACAGGACAGAGGGCATCAGCACCTGACCACATTGCTGCCCGGGACGCCAGGGATGGCCTCACCATGGCCACATTTACTTCACTTGACGCTGTACACTCTGGCTGCCACATAATGCGCCAGGTTGGCACCACCTCACACCAACACCATAAAGCAGCCCAATGCCCAAGCCATTCCTTGGGATGGCAGGAATGATGTATGAGGAGAGATTGGGTCGATTGGGCTTTTACTCGCTGGAGTTTAGAAGAATGAGCGGGGATCTCATTGAAACTTATAAAATTCTAACAGGACTAGACAGACTAGATGCAGGAAGGATGTTTCTGATGGCCGGGGAGTCCAGAACCAGGGGTCATAGTCTAAGGATAAGGGGTAAGCCATTTAGGACTGAGCTGAGGAGGAATTTCTTCACCCAGAGAGTGGTGAACCTGTGGAATTCTCTACCACAGAAGGCAGTTGAGGCCAATTCATTAAATATATTCAAGAAGGAGTTAGATATATTTCTTAAGGCTAAAGGGATCAAGGGATATGGGGAGAAGGCAGGGACAGGGTACTGAGTTTGGATGATCAGCCATGATCTCATTGAATGGTGGAGCAGGCTCGAGGGGCCGAATGGCCTACTCCTGCGCCTATCTTCTATATTTCTATGTTTCACACTCGTCAGCATTGCAGGGGGTACCGTTATGTCTCACCATTCACTGCAACTCACTAAGCCACTTCCAAAGGTGCACACAGATCTGTCCAAGAATGCAAAGTGTTGAAAATAAAGGTTTCAATGTTTGACACCACATTGTGTACAATTTTGGTCTCCTTGCCTAAGGAAGGATATACTTGCCATAGATGGAGTGCAGCAAAGTTTCACGAGATTGATTCCTGGGATGGCGGGACTGTCGTATGAGAAGAGATTGAGTAAACTAGGCCTGCATTCTCTTGACTTCAGAAGAATGAGAGGGGATCTCATTGAAGCATACACAATTATTACAGGGCTTGATAGGGTGGATGCTGGGAGAATGTTTCCCTTGGCTAGGGAGTCTAGAACCAGGGGCCACAGCCTCAGGATAAAGATGAGAAGACATTTCTTCACACAGAGGGTGGTGAATCTTTGGAATTCTCTACCCCAGAGGGCTGTGGAGGCTCAGTCATTGGGTATATTCAAAACAGAAGTTGATAGATTTCTGACTAGTAAGGGCATCAAGGGATATGGCGATAAGACCGGTGAATGGAATTGAGGCAGAAGATCAGCCATGATCTCATTGAATGGCGGAGCAGGCTCGAAGGGCCGAATGGCCTACTCCTGCTCCTATTTCTTATGTTCTTATTAACAGAAACTTAAAATGAACATTGGCAAAACCACCCAAGTGCCTACCCTTGTGTGTTGTTAGTTGGTATGCTTGCAGTAGGATAAGGGTGAGTGTGAGGGGTGGTTAGTGAGATGGGGAAGTGATAATGTAGATAGAGAGGGATGGGTGGAGGTGCAAAGTAAGCTGGTGTGAGTAAGGATGTGCAGGAGCAGTGTAGGGAAGGCAGAGTGATGGGGATGTGACACGTGGCACAGTAGGATGAAGTTTAGTGTGGCTTTGCAGTAACATTTCGTGATCTACTGAGATCATTGAAAGGTTTGCGCCACTGCAGCCTGGTATTCCTGACAACATCCCTGCTTGTGTCCTCCTGTACAATGTGCAACCAGGCTGTGTTGGTCTCCTGGGGAGGTCTATTCTGCCCATGGGAAGGGAAGAGGACCTCCCTGCGTGCTGTGACTCCCTCCATAAGCATATGGAGGGAGTCCTGGGAGAGTCGTGGTGCAGTCCTGCACCTGTGTGCAGTGCTTGTCAGTGTTTGCAGAACCTCAATGCTGTAGAACACTGACAGCACAAATGTCAAAATCAATTTGCGCATGGTTCCTTAAAGGAAACCGGCTGATGATGCGTCATCGAATGACGTCATCAGATCCACTTCCTTCAATTGGCTGGCAAATGCGCTTGGCTGGCTTAACAATGCCAATCAATGTAAAATCATTCTTCAGAGCGGGCTGGAGCCAACAGCGGAGTCAGGACCCGCCACCTGGATCCGTCGAGGTAGGGGCAACCGTGGCCATAAAGTCTGCTTCTCTCTCCACAGACGTTGCCTGACCTGCTGAGTTATTCCAGCATTTTCTGTTTTTATTGCAGATTTCCAGCATCCGCAGTATTTTGCTTTTGTAAAGAAGGCCTTCTTTTTGGTTCAAGGGGCTGTGGGCCTTGGATAAGAACAAGGAACCAGACTATGACTGAAGGCATTGCGTAATGAGTCTTCGTGACTGTTAGCAGTATAACAGGCTGACAGTTACAACTTTCTAAGACATGTCTTTTTACTTCGGTGAAACCTTAGAAAGGGATCTATTTAATGATGATGACCTTTGATTCGTTAGGTCGTCTGAGGCAAGATTCTCTTTATGGTAATATAAGGCAATTAACATAAGACTCTATTGACCAAATGATGAAAGAGGGAAGGTCAGGTGAAGATTTTCAGCAAATGGTTTGAGAAGGCTTTTACGATGAAGTTTTAGAAAGTCTTAGAATGTTTAGAGAAAGTTTGCTAGATCACACAGAACCTTACGGATGGGGAAGGCCATTTGGCCCCTCTAAGGTCATCAGAATGACCGAAAAGTCACCCCATTGCAGCATCCAATTAATTTTGAAATGATTCCAGTGTGTACATCTCTACCACGCTATCCGGGAGCCCATTCCATGTGTTGAACTCTTTGTGTGAAGAAGAGTTTCCTGATAGCAAACCTAAATTTGCCTTTTACTAGTTTGAACCTGTGGCCCTTTGTTCTACACTTGTGATTTAATCTAAAGTAGTATTCTGTATTTTATCTTTTCCACATGATTTACTACCTTATATGCTGCTATAAGTTCACCTTTCGGATGCCCCTTTTCAAGGTTGACAAGCCCATGTCTGTCCAGTCTTCCTCATAATTCAGACCCCTAGGCATCACTCTGTGGCTCTTCTCTGCACAGCCTCCAGTGCTCGAACGTTTTCCTTGTTTCTCAGTGACTAGAACTGGACAATGTACTCATGGTGTGCTCTGACCTGAGAACTGTATAGTTTGATCATGACTTATACACATCGGGAAAGATTGAACAGGCTGGGTCTCGTTTCTCTGGAAAAGAGGAGGCTGAAGGCTGACCTGACAGAGCTCTTTAAGATTATGTGAGAATTTGATAAGGTAGACATAGAGAAGATGTTTCCACTTGTGGGGAGATCAAAACTGGGGGCCATAAATATAAGATAGTCACTAATAAATCCAATACGGAATTCAGGAGAAACTTCTTTACCCAGAGAGTGGTTAGAATGTGGAACTCACTACCACAAGGAACAGTTGAGGCAAATAGCATAGAAGCATTTAAGGGGGAGCTGGATAAGCACATGAGGGAGAAAGGAATAAAGTTTATGCTGATAGGGTTAGATGTATTGAGGTGCAAGGAGGCTCGTGTGGAACATAAACACTGGCATAGATCAGTTGGGCCGAATGGCCTGTTTCTGTGCTGTATATTCTATATAATTCTATGTAACTTCCTGGGACTTATATTCCTACTGTTTTGGCTCTGTGTAGTTCAGTCTATTGGCTTTGTTGATGGCTGCTCTGCATTGCTTAGATATGTTACGCATTGAATCAGTTAAGGCTCCTCGGTCTCTCTCAGCTTCATCCTTAGCTATTTCAACACCATTATGGGTGGTGCCCATTTCTCCCTCCTGAAGAATGTAAGGTGTTAATAAAACAGTGTTCTTAGCATGAAGAAAAGTACAGTTTAACAGCTAATAGAGAAAGTTGCCAGGTTAGCTAAACTATGAAGAAATAAGATGACTGTAAAAAGTTGACTGGGGCTCACTGTAGACATGTTCCAGCACCACAGCTGGTTGCTACTCAATGAGATTTGTATGACCTTATGCTCACATCACTAAAAGACAACATTATTACGAGAGGCCTGTACTGAATACTGTATAGACTTTGGGGGGGAAATTGGGTTGGTTTGCGGCTAACGGGGCGCAAATCCCCTGGTGCCTGGATGCGGTACCGCTAACACCTCCCATGAAATTCAGCGGGAGGTTAGCGGCGGCAGTAACCGGTAGCGCCCCCGTGCAGCTGCGCTGTCAGCGATGACATAATCACCGAGCGGCGCGACCCCTTAGCGCCCCGCTACAGCCCCTTACCGCCCCGCAGCAGAAATTTGGCTGCGCTCCACAAAGCTGCCACCTCGTGGGTCACGAACCGGGCTGACTTCCGCTCACGAGGCGGTAATTAAAGGGGAAGCCCGGCTGCGCCCTGCACCGCCATTTCATTGTTTTAGCCGACCTCCAGGTCGGCCCCTCGTGGCGGCCCTTGGCATGGGTCGTTAAAACTTAAACTCACTTAGTCTGTACTGTAATTTTAGACATGGGACATAACTGTTATACTAAATAAACCTAATGCTGAAATATTGTGAAGTTTACAATCCAGTTACTGTTATACTTGTGATGATTTAGATTCTGTTGATTTATATTAAGAATCAACTTACCTTTCCTGTAATTACCAGTACTTACCCTTGCAATAGTATTCACTGTGTCATTTAATTAGTGTTAAATAAAGTACCATTAGTTAATGGATCTCTGTGGCCACCTCAGTCTTTGATTTAAGTTACACTTCTCTCGTCTGTACAATGGCACAGCTGATGATTGATTTGGTTTGGTCACTAATCAATTTCTACTGGACTGGATTATGTCGGACAGTTCAAGAGGAGCCATTTTAGGCATTGTGAATGAGATCTTAGATATAAGATGGTGGATCTCAATCTAGTTTTCTAATGTACAGTACATACATTAGCGAGGGTGGGGGAGGGAGGGGGAGATTCACGTTTCCATTAATACAAGCTACATAGAGGGATTTTTCAATACAATACTTCTGACATAATGAGGTATTTTATGGGCTTTAGCATTTGTCTACCTTACAAAAACTTGGGAGTGATAAATTTAATCTTGAGATTCCCAGAGATGGCGTTAAATTAATGAGCTACGTCTACTGGAAGACACTTTTAATAACATGTCTTCCAGTAGAATGCCAGAAAAAAAATGGGGCGTGTACTAGGGTAAAAATAATATTGCAAAAGTTCTTGAAGTAATCCTTTGGGATGTAGCAAAAACTAACAGTTTGGAATGTGAGGAAGTGTCTCCTGTGGTTAAGGGGTTGAAAGTAGACATTAAAACTTTGCATACTTTTGAAGTTGCCGCGTGTCAGAGAAATTTAAATCAACCACCTCACGTAATGAGGAAAGAGAATCTGTTAAAAAGTTGCAGCCAAGTATTTGGAGCAGTGCTCCAAAGCTCAAGCTTCAGCACTGGCGACGTTAGTGGAGAGCTGGTGCAAGTACCCAGGAAGAGACTTAGCAGTCTGATAAAAACTAATGAGGACTTTAGGGAATTCTACCAAAATCTCAAAATTGCACAGGAATGAAATAAAAAGTACTCACACTGAGTTATTTGAAGGAGTCAAACTCTTTATAATTTTCAGAGAGCACAGGAAGCCTTTAATATTCCTCTCTGGTGACAGCCATCTGACAGAATGGCATTAAAAAAAATTGATCATCAAGCTTAAGTAGCTGCTGGGTTGTGTGGCTTTCCTGAAAAGACAGGGCCCTATTTATGGTTGTAATGGCATTTCTGGTGGGAACTAAACAACTGGACATAGGGAGAGGGGAAAAACTGTAAACATGCTCCTTATATATGACTTAGTAAAACTCAAAAGTAACAGATAGACTTTAATCATAATGTTTTTAGCTAAGTAATTTTTAACATCACAGTGTACCATGTTTAGTTTATTAATTATGGCACTAATTGAGTAACAGATTGGCCTATAGCATGTATATTGAGAGGACATATTGCATAAGCAATGATTCCTGCTTCACTTAAGTTGCTACTGCAGTGCAATGCTGAGGGAGTGCTGCACATTTGGTGGAGCTTTCCTTCAGATGAGCTGTTAAACCAAGGCCCCATCTGCCTCATCAAGTGGATGTAAAAGATCCTATGGCACTATTTCAAGAAGCGCAAGGGAGATCTCCCTGATATGCTGACCAATATTTATCCCTCAACCAATGTCACTAAAAAACAGATGATGTGGTCATTTATCTTATTGCTGTTTGTGGGACCTCGCTGTGTGCAAATTAGCTGCTGTGTTTCCCGACATTACAACAGTGACTCCACTTCAAAAAAACTACTTCATTGGCTGTGAAGGCTTTGGGATGTCCTGAGGTTGTGAAAGGGGGTATATTAATGGAAGTTCTTTCTTTCCAGGTTGATCTTGCATCGCTTTCGTGATAATAATCATAGAATCCACGTGACTCTCCTTTATAAATTCAGGCAAACGTATTTTATACCAGAAGCTAGTTGGCGGCAGTGTGAGGTTATGTAATGTTAGATTACAAACACAGCATCAGCCTGAAAATCGAGGTGATCAATTGGAGTGACATACATGTAGTTATAAATTTCTCTTGGCAGTGTGAGGCTATCACTCCAGGCACAGGCTGTGGGAGTTTTGTCTTGTCTGTAATTGAGGGACAATTTTATTCCTGGGTAATGTCAAGGTGAATTGTGAGAATATGCAGCATTCAGCACACTACAGAGGTTTACACATTTTGGTTGGTTTTTGCTGTAAGGCACCTCTACAACAGTCAAGTCCATGAAGTCGCTGCTTCAACGGCCCAACTGTACATACGAACATACAAAACTGATGGGCCAGAAAAGACCAGCTGATCCATTAAGCCAGCCCCACACCATGATGGAGCAGCATAACTAGACACTTCCTACGACCCCGCAACCCCCACTCCCCACTGCAGCCTTATAATCTCCTGGGAGAGGCAAAAAAAGAGAAAAAACCCAGGCCAATAAGTAAAAAAATACTCTGGAAAATTCCCCTCCAACCCTTTCAGGCGATTGAAACCAATCCAAGGGATCATCTGGACCAAGTTTTAAATATGCAGCATGAACCATGTCTACTTGTACATTGGGGTTCATTATATACTCAGGTAGCATTTAGGGATAGTGTAAGTGAGTCATAAGCAATGGTTTCATGTTATATACATAGTCAAGGGCTAGATTTCCACCCATTCATGGTTAACGGGTAGAAGATCTACATTGACTAATACGCCAGTTGCTTATCTCATTCAAATAAATCCAGACACACAAGACTAGCTAATGATGAGAAAGTCATGTTAACCCTCGGAACTGTGCAGTTACCTGGATATCATGAGTTAGAATTTCCACGGTGGGGGGTTCCCTGGTCTACTGCCATTCTCTCAGTGGAAAATCAGCTGTCTGTGCCATTACTCTGGGGTTTCTGCCGAGATTACTGTGAAAGATTGGGAGAGCCCCTGAGTAAATTCTACCCCGTGTCTTGGAGTCTCTGTCTTGGAAACCTTATGGTTGATACATGTTATTAGGTTGGTTGATGCCACATGTAGGGGTGTGGACTTCCTCTGTGCAGTAAATGCAGCAAAATACCTGTTTATAACAACCAATTTTGTTACATCTAGCACACTGTGTAAGTCTTCACTCCATATGAATATGCTTCAAGGCATCCAGTGCTCTGGAAAAAAGCTAGCAAAGATGTGAATATTTTGATGTGTGACCAACTGTTCATCCTCATTTTTAGAGAAATAAATGAACCTGCGAATCTTCTCCAACAATCCTAAGATAAATGGATAGGATGCCTTGTGCAACAGCACTGTGATCTCCTTCAGGTGTCAGATGAAAACCTGTAGCAAATAGTTTAATGGTCGAATGATTTTGACAGCAACAGGAGTAGCAATGGGAGAAATATTCTAAAATTTGAATCATTTGGCAATGTCTCTATGAGCATCTTTGGGTTTAACCTAGACTGCTCTTCGGGCAATGTCAAGTCATTCAACCTTGGCTTATGGAGCTGTTCACATGAACCTGCCTTTCCCCTATATACCCTCCTTCTCTTTGCTCACATCTGCCATTCAAGCTGCTGTTCCTCAGAGTGAGTAATGGCAGCTGCTGTTGGGAGGAAAGACATTTTGAAAATAAGTTAGAACACTATGGCCCAGATTTTCATCTTCACGAATGAAATTTAGGTGAGTGCCATAATGGGCAGGGGATCCATTCCCCAAGCAATGAAGATGAAAGTTTATTCTTGCATTTGGTTTGGTTGTGGCAATAAAGCCTGATGGAAATATAATATATTGCACATTTGGCTTAAGGAGTTTAAAATAGAATTAAATGCCAAACTAAGTTTGGCTAAATTGGCTTTTTTGCTGAATAAAATTTGATTTATTTTTTAGATTGAACCTCAAACTATAAAAAGGAACAGTCAACAAAATGAACAAGGGCTGATAACCAGCCCGACAGGTGTACTATTAACGTCAGCAAGTGTGACAGGTATTGTTAGTTCGGTTTGGTTGCGTTAATAAATTACAGATGTTAAGCCCATGCCAGCAAATGCAATGCGAGAGTAACAACACTAAATGTACCTTTACCACCTAAAACACTGTTTTCCAATTGGTATTAAGATTACTGGCAGTCTGGAAATTACCCCAAGTTGTGTTTGGTGGGTTTACAGAAGTATTTAGAGAAGGAACACTCTCTTGTAAAAGCTCCAGCTTGTCTCTCTTGCTGCAAACAATCTAACCCAGCATGTGGCACATTGCTGTTATAGGCAAGTTTACTATTGGCTGTAGCATTAACATTTTCCCCCCTACACTGTCTCCAACCAAGGTAGATATATAATTTCAGTACCCTTAACTAAATCTAGATCAAGTAAGTAATCAAGAAACTACACTGTAAAGTAAGTTACCTAAATACAAATTTAATTAAATAAAACAAGGTCATATAGTGATGGCAGTGCAGGTGGTGTGCCGCAACTGCAGCATGTGGGAATTTGTGGAGAGCATTGTGATCCCGGACAACCACGTTTGCAGCAAGTGCCTGCATCTTGAGGAACTTCAGCTCAGAGTTTTTGAGCTGGAGTCTGAGGTGCAGACATTGCGGGGCATCAGGGATGGGGCGAGTTACCTGGACACTTTGATCCAGGAGGCAGTCACACCCCTTAGGTTAGGTAGTGGTACAGGTCTGGTTAGTGGTCAGGGACAGGAGGGTGTGACTGCAACTCAGGCAGGTAAGGGGACCCCAGGTGCAGTGCTGGAGGAGCCTCAGTCTTTGCCCTTGTTCAACAGGTATGAGGTTCTTGCTGCCTGTGTGGATGAAGGAAAAGCCTGCAGGATGGATGAGCAAGCTGACCATGGCACCATGGTGCAGGAGGCCATTCAAGTGGGGGGAGTGAAATGGAATGCAGTTGTGATACG
The DNA here is from genome assembly GCF_052327205.1 of Somniosus microcephalus. Classification (NCBI taxonomy): domain Eukaryota; kingdom Metazoa; phylum Chordata; class Chondrichthyes; order Squaliformes; family Somniosidae; genus Somniosus; species Somniosus microcephalus. The sequence goes on along the minus strand of NC_141001.1, from coordinate 34,470,897 downwards.
GGACAGTATAGTCAGGGGGATAGATACTGTTCTCTATAGACGCAACCAAGAGTTGGAAGGTTGTGTTGCCTGCCCGGTGCCAGGGTTAAAGATATCTCCTCGCGGCTAGAGAAGAACTTGGAGTGGGAGGGGAAGGATCCAGTTGTCGTGGTCCAAATAGGAACCAACGACATAGGTAGAACTAGGAATGAGGTTCTGCTGAGGGAGTTTGAGGAGCTAGGATCCAAATTAAAAAGCAGAACCTCAAAGGTAATAATCTCTGGATGGTTACCTGAGCCACGCGCAAATTGGCATAGGGGCAAACAGATTAGAGGTTTAAATGCGTGGCTCAAAGAGTGGAGTAGGAGCCCTGATAATAAAGGATGGGATAAAGACAGTAGAGAGAAAGGATCTTAGCTCCGAAAATCAAGAAGTAGAATCAGTTTGGGTGGAGCTAAGAAACAGCAAGGGGCAGAAAACATTGGTGGGAGTTGTTTATAGGCCCCCAAACTGTAGTTGTAATGTAGGGCAGAGTATAAATCAGGAAATTAGAGGTGCATGTAATAAGGATAATACAGTAATCATGGGGGACTTTAATCTACATATAGACTGGGCAAACCAAATTTGCAGTAATAGTGTGGAGGACAAATTCATAGAATGTATGCAAGATAGTTTTCTAGATCAGCATGTTGAGGAACCAACTAGGGAACAGGCTATTTTAAATCAAGTATTGTGCAATGAGAAAGGGTTAATTAATAACCATGTAGTAAAGGGGCCTTTAGGGAAGAGTAACCATAATATGATAGAATTTTATATTGAGTTTGAAAGTGATTTAGTTAAATCCAAAACTAGGGTCTTAAATCTAAAGAAAGCAAACTATGTAGGTATGAGGGGTGAGTTGGCTAAGGTAGATTGGGAAACTACCTCAAAGGTATGATGGTAGACATGCAATGGCTAGCATTTAAAGAATTAATACATAATTTACAGCAAATATACATTCCTTTAAGGCACAAAAACCTCACAGTGGCTAACAAGAGAAGTTAAGGACAGTATTAGATCAAAGGAAGAGGCTTATAATGTTGCCAAAAAGAGCAGCAAGCCTGAGGATTGGGAGGATTTTAGAATTCAGCAAAGGAGGACCAAGAAATTGATAAAGAAAGGGAAAATAGAATGAGAGTAAACTGGCAAGAGACATAAAAAGAGACTGTAAGAGCTTCCATAGGTATGTAAAAAGGAAAAGATTAGCGAAAGTAAATGTGGGTCCCTTACAGGCTGAGACAGGGGAAGTTAAAATGTGGAATAAGGAAATGGCAGAGAAATTAAAAAACTACTTTGGGCAGGATTTTCATTGGGCCATGGAGGCGGGATTGGAGGCATGTGGGGGGTTAAAATCTCGAAATCGGGGGGCACGAACCCATCCCGCCCCAACCCGCCTCCATGCCAGTTTCAAAGGAGGCGGATACCCGACCTGTGCTGGGACCCGCCTCCCCGAGGCGGGAAGGGGATTAGTGCCAATCAACTGCCTGTTAACAGGTAGCTAACAGGCATTTTTTAGCCTAATCCATATTTTTATTCCTGAAGTGTGGGATTGCCAATGGCTCCAAACCACGCCAAGTTAGCGAGGCGGGCCGTCGGGCTGAAGGGCTTGGAGGGTTCGAGATGTCCGGTGTTCAGGTGAGTGATGGGTGCATGAGTGCAGAGGTAAGTGTGTTTGGTGTGTATAAAGTGTTTAAAGAAGTTTTACTTGCCTTTACAGCCCTCCTTCCTTCAGGTCTTGGGAGTCCGTCATCTCACCAGCACAGAAAGCAGAATGGCTGTGAGCTGTCAAAAATTGCAGCATTCAGCTTTCTGTTCTGGAGAGATCTCTAAATCAGTCTGAGAGGAAGGAATTAACTTAGTGTACAGATTGTCAGTGTTTGACAGCTTCAAAGAGCTGTCAAACGCTGATATTTCATCTGTCAAAAGCTCTTGAAAGATGAAATGTCAATCTGTGACGTCACCTGTTGCCGGGTGGCCCTTATTTGACCTGCTGAGCCCGCTGGGCGGGCTCAACAAGGTCAATCAAGTGAAAATCGTGTGGGTTGGCCACAACTCGATGGAGGCGGGACTACAACCCTGAAAGTTGTAGTCCCGCCTCCTACACGCCTCCAGAATCAAAATCCAGCCCAAAGTGTCTGTCTTCACGGAAGAAGACGCAAAAAACTTCCCGGAAATAATGGAGAACCAAGGGTCTAGTGAGAATGAGGAACTGAAAGAAATTAGTATTAGTAAAAAAATAGTACTGGAGAAATTAATGGGACTGAAAGTTGAGAAATCCCCAGGACCTGATGGCCTACATCCTCGGGTTTTAAAAGAAGTGACTATCGAGATAGTGGGTGCATTCGTTGTCATTTTCCAAAATTCCATAGATTCTAGAACAGTTCCCACGGATTGGAAGGTAGCAAATGTAACCCCACTATTTAAGAAAGGAGGGAGAGAGAAAACGGAGGACTACAGACCAGTTAGCCTGATATCAGTATTAGGGAAAATGCTAGAATCTATTATTAAGGACGTGGTAACAGGGCACTTAGAAAATAATAATAGGATTGGGCAGAGTCAACACAGATTTATGAAAGGGAAATTGTGTTTGACAAATCTGTTAAGAGTTTTTTGAGGTTGTAACTAGCAGAATAGATAAGGGGGAACCAGTGGATGTGGTGTATTTGAATTTTCAGTAGGCATTCAATAAGGTGCCACACAAAAGTTTATTGAACAAAATTGGCGCTCATGGGATTGGGGGGTAATATACTAGCATGGATTGAGGATTGGTTAACGGACAGAAAACAGAGAGTGGGAATAAACGGGTCACTTTCAGGTTGGCAGGCTGTAACTAGTGGGGTACCACAAGGATGAGTGCTTGGGCCTCAGCTATTCACAATCTACATCAATGATTTGGATGAGGGGACCAAATGTAATATATCCCAAGTTTGCTGATGATACAAAGCTGGATGTGAATGTAAGTTGTGAGGAGGATGCAAGGAGGCTTCAAGGGGATATAGACAGGCTAAGTGAGTGGACACATGGCAAATGGAATATAATGTGGAGAAATGTGAAGTTAGCCACTTTGGTAGGAAAAATAGAAAAGCAGAGTAATTTTTAAATGGTGAGAGATTGGGAAATGTTGGTGTTCAGAAGGACCTGGGTGTCCTTGTATACGAATCACTGAAAGTTAACATGCAGGTACAGCAAGCAATTAGGAAAGCAAATGGTATGTTGGCCTTTATTACAAGAAGATTTGAGTATAAGAGTAAAGATGTCTTGACAGGGTAGATGCAGGGAGGATGTTTCCCCCTGGCTGGGGAGTCTAGAACCAGGGGTCACAGTCTCAGAATAAGGGGTCAGCCATTTAGGACTGAAATCAGGACACATTTCTTCACTCAGAGGGTGTTGAATCTTTGAAATTCTCTACACCAGATGGCTGTGGAGGCTCAGTCATTGAGTATATTCATGACAGAGACTGATCTATTTTTGAATATGAAATGAATCAAGGGATATCGGGATAGTGCAGGAAAGTGGAGCTGAGGAAGAAGATCAGCGATGATCTTATGGAATATAATGTGGAGAAATGTGAAGTTATCCACTTTGGTAGGAAAAATAGAAAAGCAGAGTAATTTTTAAATGGTGAGAGATTGGGAAATGTTGGTGTTCAGAACATCTGGTTCTGGTCATCTGGGGAGGAGCGATTATAATATGATAGAATTCTTCATTAAGATGGAGAGTAAGTAGTTGATTCAGAGACTTGGGTACTGAATTTAAATAAAGGAAACTATGATGGTATGAGGCGCGAGTTGGCTAGGATGGATTGGGGAATGTTATTGAAAGGGTGGATGGTGAATAGGCAATGGCAAACATTTAAAGGTCGCATGGAAGAACTAGAGAATTTGTTAATTCCTGTTTGGCATAAAAATAAAACAAAAAAGGTGACTCAACATTGGCTAACAAGGGAATTAGGGATAGCATACGATCCAAGGAGAGGACATATAAATTGGCCAGAAAAAGCAGCAAACCTGAGGATTGGGTGCAGTTTAGGATTCAGCAAATGAGGACAAAGGGATTAATTAAGAGGGGGAAAATAGAGTATGAGAGTAAGCTTTCAGGGAACATAAAAACTGACTGTAAAAGCTTCTATAGATATATGAAGAGAAAAAAGATTGGTAAAGTCAAGTGTAGGTCCCTTTCAGTCAGAATCAGGGGAATTTATAATGGGGAACAAAGACATGGCAGACCAATTAAATGCATACTTTGGTTCTGTCTTCACAAAGGAGGGCACAAATAAACTCCCAGAGATGTCGGGGAACATAGGGTCTAATGAGAAGGAGGAACTGAATGAAATCAGTATTTGTAGGGAAATGGTGTTAGGCAAATTGATGGGATTGAAGGCCAATAAATCCCCAGGGCCTGATAATCTACATCTTAGGGTACTTAAGGAAGTGGCCCTAGAAATAGTTGATGCATTGCTGGTCATCTTCTGAAATTCTATAGACTCTGGAACAGTTCCCATGGATTGGAGGGTAGCTAATGTAACCCCATTATTTAAAAAAACGGGGAATTATAGACCGGTAAGCCTGACATCGGTAGTGGGGAAAATGCTAGAGTCCATTATAAAAGATGTAATAGCAGAGCACTTGGAAAACAGTGAAAGGATCAGACAAAGTCAACATGGATTTACAAAAGGTAAATCATGCTTGACTAATCTACTGGAATTTTTTGAGGATGTAACTGGTAGAATAGATAAGGGAGAACCAGTGGATGTGGTGTATTTGGACTTTCAGAAGGCTTTCGATAAGGTCCCGCATAAGAGACTAGCATGCAAAGTTAAAGCACATGGGATTGGGGGTAAGGTACTGACTTGGATAGAAAACGGGTTGGCAGACAGGAAGCAAAGAGTTGGAATAAACGGGTCTTTTTCCGAGTGGAAGGCAGTGACTAGTGGGGTACCGCAAGGATTGGTGCTAGGACCCCAGTTATTCACAATATATATTAATGATCTAGACGAGGGAACTAGATGTAATATCTCCAAGTTTGCAGACGACACAAAGCTGGGTGGGCGTGTGTGCTGTGAGGAGGATACAGAGAAACTCCAGTATGATTTGGACAGGTTGGGCGATTGGGCAGTTGCATGGCAGATGCAGTATAATGTGGATAAATGCGAGGTTATCCACTTTGGTGAAAAAAACAGGAAGGCAGATTATTATCTGAACGGCAATAAATTGGGAAAAGGGGAAGTGCAACGAGACCTGGGAGTCCTTGTGCAGCAGTCGCTGAAGGTAAGCATGCAGGTACAGCAGGCGGTTAAGAAGGCAAATGGTGTGCTGGCCTTCATAGCGAGAGGATTCGAGTACAGGAGCAAGGATGTCTTGCTGCAGTTGTACAGGGCCTTCGTGAGACCACACCTTGAGTATTGTGTGTAGTTTTGGTCACCTTATCTGAGGAAAGATGTTCTTGCCATGGAGGGAGTGGAGCGACGATTCACCAGACTGATACCTGGGATGGCAAGAATGACGTATGAAGAGAGATTGGGTCGATTAGGCTTATATTCGCTAGAGTTTAGAAGAATGAGAGGGGATCTCATTGAAACTTATAAAATTCTAACAGGACTAGACAGACTAGATGCAGGAAGGCTGTTCCCGATGGCGGGGGAGTCCAGAACCAGGGGTCACAGTCTAAGGATAAGGGGTAAGCCATTTAGGACATAGATGAGGAGGAATTTCTTCACCCAGAGGGTGGTGAACCTATGGAATTCTCTACCACAGAAGACAGTTGAGGCCAATTCATTAAATATATTCAAGAATGAGTTAGATATATTTCTTAAGTCTAAGGGGATCAAGGGATATGGGGAGAAAGCAGGGACAGGGTACTGAATTTGGATGATCAGCCATGATTGCATTGAATGGCGGAGCAGGCTCGAGGGGCCGAATGGCCTACTCCTGCTCCTGCTCCTATCTTCTATGTTTCTATGTTCCTATTGAATGGCAGAGCAGGCTCGAACGGCCAAATGACCTACTCCTGCTCCTATTTCTTATGTTCTTATGTTCAAAGGCTGGGGTATCCGACTATTAAAGACTGAGAACCTGTTTTTCATTATACTTTTAAAAGTCAGTACCTCAAAGGCCAATAAAAGTAGATTCTGTCTTGGTCTGAATACCCTATATAGGCTGAGAGTTTTTTGTAGCAAATTGATTTTCTGCGATTTACTGACAGCACAAGATGCATTTTTAAAACAACCATGCAATAAAAAAACAGCAACCTGCAACTTTGAGATTAGAAGAAAAAACCTGGAGGTTTAGAGCTGTTTCAATAGGGAGAATACAATTAGAGCTTGAGAGTGCGCTGTCTACTGCTTACAATCCAGTAACGATGGTTATGCTCAACTAATGCAACAACAAAATTTGACACCGAGTCACATAAGGAGATATTAGGACAGGATAGCAAAAGCTTGGTCAAAGAGGTAGGTTTTAAGGAGCATCTTAAAAGAGAGAGGTAAAGATGTGGCAGGAAATTCCAGAGTTTAGGGCCTAGGCAGCTGAAGGCACGACCGCCAATGTTGGAGCAATGAAAATTGAGACGTTGCCAGACCAGGAGCCAATGTAGGTCAGGGAGCACAGGGGTGATGGGTGAACAGGACTTGACGTGAGTTAGGATACAGGCGGCAGAGTTTTGGATGAGCTCAAGTTTACAGAGGGTGCAAGGTGGGAGGTCGGCCAGGAAAGCATTGATTTGAGGACATAGGATTACATAGGATATACGGCACAGAAACAGCCATTCCGCCCAACCAGTCCATGCCAGCATGTATGTTCCACATGAGCCTCCTCCCGTCTTTCCTCATCTAAATCTATCGGCATAACCCTCTATTCCCTTTTCCCTCATATGCTTGTCCAGCCTCCCCTTAAATGCTTCTATACTATTTGCCTCAAGCACTCCCTGTGGTAGTGAGTTCCACATTCACACCACTCTTTGGGTAAAGACGTTTCTTCTGAATTCCCTATTGGATTTCTTGATGACTATCCTATATTGATGGCCTCTAGTTATGCTCTTCCCCACAAGTGGAAACATTCTCTCTGTATCCACTCTATCAAAACCTTTCATAATTTTAAAGACCTCTATTAAAGAGACCCAGCCTGTTCATCCTTTCCTGATATGTATACCCTCACATTTCTGGTATCATCCTTGTAAATCTTCTCTGCAACCCTCTCCAGTGCCTCTATATCCTTTTTATAATATGGCGACCAGAACTGTATGCAGTACTCTAATTGTGGTCTAGCCAAGGGTCGATACAGGTTTAGCATAACCTCCCTACTTTTCAATTCTATACCTCTAGAAATAAACCCTAGTGCTTGGTTTGGTTTTTTTATGGCCTTTCCATCCTGTGTTGCAACTTTTAGTGATTTGTGTATTTGTACTCCGAGATCCCTTTGTTCCTCTATCCCACCTTGACTCGCACCCTCCAAGTGATAAGTGACCTCCTTATTCTTCCTACCAAAATGTAATACCTCACATTTATCTGTGTTGAACTTCATTTGCCAATTATATGCCCATTCTGCAAGTTTATTAATGTTCTCCTGTAACTTGTTGCAGTCCTCCTCAGTATTGACTATCCCCCCTAATTTGGTATCATCCGCAAATTTAGAAATTGTGTTTTTGATTCCAAATTCTAAATCGTTAATGTAAGTTGTGAACAGCAGTGGTCGCAGCACTGATCCTTATGGAACACCACTTCCCCCCTTCTGCCACTGTGAATAGCTACCCTTACTCTCTGCTTTCTGTCCTGAAGCCAGCTAGCTATCCATTCTGCTACTTGTCCCCTGACTCCACATTCTCTGACCTTGTTCATCAGTCTATTATGAGGTACCTTATCGAAGGCCTTTAGAAAATCCAGATAAATTACATCTACTGCATTACCTTTGTCTACTCTCTCTGTTACCTCTTCCAAAAATTCAATAAGGTTGGCCAAGCGAGACTTTCCCTTTTGAAATCCATGCTGACTATTCATTATTATATTTTTGGTTTCTAGATGTTCTTCTATTTTCTCTTTTAGCAGAGATTCCATTATTTTTCCTACCACCGATGTTAAGCTGACTGGTCTATAATTCCCTGGACATGTTCTATCCCCCTTCTTAAATATCGGTATTACGTTAGCTATCCACCAGTCCTCTGGCACTACACCTTTTTCTAATGAATTATTAAATATGTGTAGTCATGCCTCTGCTATCTCTTCCCTAGATTCGTTTAAAATGCGTTGAATGCCTCCATCCGGACCAGGGGTTTTGTCCTCTTTGAGTTTGATTAATTTATTTAATATCGCCCCTGTTTTTATTTTAAATGCACTTATCTCATTACTACTCTTATCATCCAATGTCATGTCCACCTGTTCTATCTCCCTGGTAAATACTGAAACAAAATAATTATTTAATATTTCTGCCATCTCTCTATCGTTACCTGTGGTATTATCCTGCCTATCCCTTAATGGCCCTATTCCCATCCCAAACTTCCTTTTTTTATTGATGTGCCTGTAAAATATTTTCTATTTTGTTTTATGTTCCTTGATAATTTAATTTCATAGTTGCTCTTTGTCTCCCTAATTGTTTTTTTTGACTTCTCTCCTAATCCCTTCATATGATCTCTTATCATGCCCTCCCCCTCTGTCTATGTACTTAATGTATGCCTCTTTCCTTACCCTCAATTGTTCCCTTATAGCTTTATTGATCCATGGAGTCTCATTATTGTTTAGTTTGTTCTTTCCTTTTAGCGGAATATATTTTTCCTGCACTCTGTTGAACACCGTTTTAAAAGTTTTAAATATAAGGACAAGTCTTCTGCTGAGGACCCTGAAGGTAGTCTTGACTCCGTGTGTGTAATGTAGTGGGAGATTGACTAATGTGTGTGTAGTCTCCCTATGTTCTGTTCTTTAGCTTTCTTCAGTATTTTAGGAAACATACCTCACCCTTATTCTCTGGGTCTTCCTTTACTTAAATACGAGGCGACTTGATTTAGGCCATGGTGATTCATCAATAGAATAGTTGGACTGTATGCAATTTCCAGTTATGTAATTTTTTAAATCATAAATGTTAGTATATTGCATACTACAATTATTATAACAACTTTGAAAAAAAAATATGCTGCTAACAAAACCTTAAACTCCACTGTGATTGCACCCCAGCCTTTAGTAATGAATTCTAATAGCTCTGTAAATCACAGCAGTTGAAATGTAGCAATTCATTACAGATTTTTGATTCAGTACTTTTTCTTACAGAGGGAAGATTCATTAAAATGTGCTTTAGACCAGGCTTAATTTCTCACAAGGTTGGAGCTGAAAACGGCAATACAAAATTATGAGACCAAATTTGGTCATGCTGTGCCTTCAGCTTTCTAGGTCCTCCGCTCTGAAAATCTCTCCCTAATCCTCTCCACCTCTCCAGCTCCTTAAAAACTCTCTCTTTGACCAAGCTTTTGGTCAGTTGTCCTAATGTCTCCTTCTTTGGCTCAGTGTCAAATTTTGTCTGATTACGCTCTTATGAAGCGTCTTGGAATGGTTTACTATGTTAAAGGCGCTATATAAATGCAAGTTGTTATTTTAAAGAAAAACTTGCAATTCACTCCTTTCCTCTCCTGAAGGTTGTGGTATGGTTCCTCCACATCAGTCATTCTTCAGTGAATTGGAAAACTGCAAATGTAACGCCCTTATTCAAAAAAGGAGGGAGACAGAAAGCAGGAAACTATAGGCCAGTTAGCCTAACATCTGTCATTGGCAAAATGCTCAAATCCAATATTAAGGAAATAGTAGCAGGGTATTTAGAAAATCATAATACATTCAGAGTCAACATGGTTTTATGAAAGGGAAATCGTGTTTGACAAATCCATTAGAGTTCTTTGAGGATGTAACGAGCAGGGTGGATAAAGGGGAACCAGTAGATATAGTGTATTTGGATTTCCAAAATTCGACAAGGTGCCACATAAAAGGCTACTGCATAAGATAAGAGCTCATGGTGTTGGGGGTAATATATTAGATTGGATAGAGGATTGGCTAACTAACAGAAAACAGAGAGTCGGGATAAATGGGTCATTTTCAGGATGGCAATCTGTAAGTGGTGGGGTGTTACAGGGATGAGTGCTGGGGCCTCAACTATTTTCAATCTATATTAATGACTTGGATGAAGGAAGCGAATGTATTGTAGCCAAATTTGCAGACAATACAAAGATAGGTGGGAAAGCAAGTTGTGAGGAGGACATAAAGGGCTGGATTTTGCCAATGGGGAGCTTTTGGAGGCGGGACTCCCACTTGTCGGGTTTTAGTCCCGCCTCCATTGACTTCTGGCCAACCCACGCTATTTTCCCTTGATTGACCTTGTTAAGCCCACCCAACGGGCTTAGCAGGCCAATTAAGGAAAAGCCGGTTACAGAGAACGTCAGTGTATGGCGTTTCATCTGTCAAAATGTTTTGACAGATGAATTGTCATCGTTTGACAGCTCTGTGAAGCTGTCAAACACTGACATTCTCTGTTGTTTGATGAGTTCTTGTATTCAAGACTCATCAAACCTCTTTTGTGAGCAGAAATTAGCTGGTTGTTGCATCGGAGAATGCAGCAGCCATCTGTCATCTCTGCCATGGAGATACAAGACTCTCCGCATCCCCAACTGTTGAAGCCTGCAAGAAGAAACAAAGGTAAGTAAATATTTTCTATTACTTTCCACTCACCTCACATACTTACCTCTCCGTACTTGCACCCATCACTTACCTTCACAACACACTTTTGCACCCCTCTGACCCCCGCAGACCCACTGCTCGCCTCGATGACCCTGGCGGGGTTCGCAGCCTTCGGGAAGCCTGCACATGTGTGGGTAAAATGGTGATAATCCTCTTATCTGCCTGTTAACTACCTGTTAACAGACAGTTAAGTGGCTGTAATCCTCTTCCCGCCTCCAGGAGATAGGACCCGGCGTGGGTCGGCTACCCGCCTCCCGGGAAGATGGCACGGAGGCGGGTTGGGGGCGGGATGGGCACCCGCCCCCAGATTCTGCCATTTTCCCGGCATCCCGCCTCCAAACCCACCTCCGCAGGGATGGCAAGATCGCACCCATTGGGCTGGGTTTTGTCTGTGTGGGTGGGCTGGGGGGAAGGTGGAAATCATGTCAGGACCCCAACTCCTAAGTGAAGTGTTGAAAAAGTGGGATTTTCGCCTAATTGGGAAATTGATTTCCTGCGTGTGGGAAACCCTGGCCCATTTGAGTCTTTTCAAACAGAAAGTCCCCTCCGATGATGTCATCAATGCTGCTGGATTTAAGGCCTGCAAGCAGCCTTGCTTCTTCTGGAGACTGCAAATGCTTTGCAAATTGTCTGAAGAAGTTAATTTCCCGACAATGTCCGCGATCAAGCAATAGTGTGCTCCTCGGTTTTGATGAGCCCTCCCTCCAAGCTCTGGTGTACGGAGCCAGCTGTAATAAGGAGGTGCTGTTCCCTTCCTCAGGGAGAAAAAAGCCACCCCAGCAGACAAAAGCTGTGTGGCTACAAGTGGCCCAGGAGGTGAACTCCATTTCAATGAGCCGCAGAATGTGGCTGCAATGCAGGAAAAGGTTTCATGACATTCTCCGCACAGGAAAAGTGAGTATGACTTTCCCATCACCCTCAATCTGATTCCCATCGCCTCTCCTCACCAGCACTCTTCCTCCACATCCCACTTGACACTTACATCCCTGCACCCTTACCCATTCCCTCTCTCTCTATGGTCACGTTCACTTAACTATTCGACCATGCAGCCCTCACACTCCCTAGCACTGTGATGCAATGACAACAACAACTTACAACACACAGGGAGGGTCATTTGTATCCTTCTAAGCATCTATGCTATGGATTCTCTACACTCACTCCTTCATTCTCACTCTAACTCCACTTGTGTCCCTCATTGCAGGAAAAGAGAGCCCACAATAAGAGGGAAAGAGCGAGGACAGGAGGAGGGCCACCCTCAGTAGCTCAGCTCACCCCCTGGGAGGAGGCGGCCCTGGAAATCGCTGGGATCAAGGATGATATGCAAGTGGGGGATGGACAGACGGGCGCATCACAGTAAGCTGATGACAGAGTAATTTGGCATCTCTCTCATTGACATTGCACGAATCATTGATAATGAACCTGATGCTCTAACAGATTGACTTATGATCATCTGCACTATTCAATGTGCATGTAACGTTGGCCTCACATCTCTAAGTCTTTCCTTTACTCCCCCACAGGACCATCGAAAGCCCCCGTCCCCACTGTCCAGGAGGAAAGAGCCTGAGCTTCCAGACTCCTCAGAGGAAGCTGCAACCTCTGAGGGCGCAGTGTCAGCAGAATTCAGCGCACCCAGCACCAGCGCAGACACTCACACCTCGGTGGGACCTTCGCAAGATAGAGTATTGTTGACACCTGGAGTATCACAGCTCACAAGTGAGTATCAGCAGATGGTGGAGGCAGGGACAGCAGTGGAGAGTCCTCATTGGAGGGAGCAGGGCTCTGCCAGCTTGGCTCAGCTGCATGTTGACCCTGTGCCTCCAGGTCCATCCAGAAGGAGAGCGGTGCTGGAACTCCAGGAACAGGTGCAGGAGTCTCTGGCAGGTTTTGTCTCCAGGGTTGCTGCGAGTGTGGAGCGAATGGAGGAGTCCATCGTGAACATGAGCAGAGCCTTTGTGGAGGCATTGGCACATGAACGCATCACCACGGAAAGGATGGCAACCTCCGTGAAAAGGATGGCTATGGCCATGGAGGAGCTAAGTCGCCAGAATGTTGAAAACATGGTTATTGGTCAGAATAGACTGGCATCTCTTGAGGAGCGATGGTCAGCTATTGAGCATAGAAACCAGACCTTCATGGAAGTCCTCTGGAGTAGGAATTCCAGTGCAGAAATGGGTCCTCCTGGCAACCCTGAAGTGCAGCAAGGTGCTGTCAAGCCACTTGCTAGCTCTGAAGTGGGGCTGACCCATGAGAGGGATGTTGGTGGCAGACAACAAGGAAGTGGGTGCTCCTCTCCAAGCGCTCACACGACCATGCCACTGCAAAACCCTCGGTCAGAGTCCCACCAGAGTCCCCACCCAACTGAGATGGGCGTCTCATCCCCTGCACAACCACAGGAGCAGCAGACTGTTGCCAAGCCCTCACAGGTTCACAACCCCAGAGGACGGCCGCCAAAGGTGTCGAGACAGGAGCAGCAAGAAAGTGAGCAAGGGGCCTCCACATCTGCTGAAGCCACAGCGGAAGCACCACGTAGGAGCATGCGTAAGAGGAAGATAATGCACAAGTAGTCACAAGGGTAGTCACTTGGGTGTTATGTTGTGTTTATTTTTGAAATGCCACCAGTTGCTTGTTGTGATAAAAATTTCTGATGGCAAACTGTTGAAGTAGTGGCCTGTGTCATTTCGCAAATTGGACTTCCACATTGAGGGCTTAGAGCGACTTGCAATTGTCAGTATGGTGGTCAGAGTGATAGGAATCCGCAGGTTCTTGTCCATTGTCGATGCTCTGCTAAGAAGGTGCGAGGCAAAAGTGTTTGATTGTGCAGGCTAAGCAAATCTGGCCAACATGAGTGCGTCCCTTGCATCCCGGGCAGCAATGTGGTCGCACGCTGGCGCCTTCTGGCCTGTGCAGCTTCAGGTGTGTGAGCAGCAGCTTGGCGCTCCTGTTGTTGCTGCTGTTGTTGGTGCTGCTGTTGTTCAGGGTTCTGCTGCTGCCACAGGTGGTCTTCGTCCGAATCTGATGTCCAGGAGGAAAGGAAATAAATGGTTCCCATGCTTCTGGTATATACCTCAGTTGAGGACGCGCTCAGTCAAGGTGGGGAGAGGGGTTTCCCAGGAGGCCACACTGGAGATGGGTCTCAGGCTCCAAACTTCCACAACAATGAGGAGGCCGCTAAAAGTTCCCCCAGACCTGAGACAACAAAGTTCTGCCACCTGCAAATGATGATTGCTGAAAACTCCTTTTTAATGGTGGAGCTGCAGCTGTTACTAAGCAATCCACTTGTGAGGCCGTCAGGATTACCTGGCGTGTTCCAGAGGAGGCGTGTAGGATGGGGGAAATGTCTAAAAATCAGAAAGGCCTCTCAAAATGGGACTATAGAGGCAATTAAGTGGTTGTTAAGGGCCTTAAGGGCCTATCCCGCCTCCAAAGCTGCCTCCTCGTGCTTGGCAAAATCGAGCCCACAGAGTCTGCAAAGGGATATAGATAGGTTGAGTGAATGGGCAAGAATTTGGCAGATGGACGATACTATGGGAAAATGTGAAGTTATCCATTTCGGTAGGAAGAATAGAAAATAAAAATATTATTTAAATGGAGAAAGACTACAGAATGCGGCGATACAGAGGGATTTGGGTGTCCTCGTATATGAAACACAAAAAGTTAGCATGCAGGTGCAGCAAGTAATTAGGAAGGCAAATGGAATGTTGGCCTTTATTTCAAGGGGATAGAGTATAAAAGTAGGGAAGTCTTGCTACAACTGTATAGGGCGCTGATGAGACCACATCTAGAGTACTGTGTACAGTTTTGGTCCACTTATTTAAGGAGGGATATACTTGCATTGGAGGCAGTTCAGAGAAGGTTCACTGGGTTGATTCCTGGGATGGAAGGGTTGACTTATGAGGAAAGGTTGAGCAGGTTGGGCCTATACTCATTGGAGTTTAGAAGAATGAGAGGTGACCTTATTGAAACATATAAGATTTTGAGGGGGTTGGACAGGGTAGATGCTGAGAGGATGTTTATCCTTGTCAGGGAATCTAGAACGAGGGGGCATAGTCTCAGAAATAAGGGGTCGCCAATTAAGACGGAGATGAGGAAGAATTTCTTCTCTCTGAGGGCCGTGAATCTATGGCATTCTTTACCCCAGAGAGCTGTGGAAGCTGGGTCATTGAATATATTCAAGGCTGAGATAGACAGATTTTTGAGTAACAGGGGAATCAAGGGTTATGGGGAGCGGGCAGGAAAGTGGAGTTGAGGCCAAAATTGGATCAGCCATGATCTCATTAAATGGCGGAGCAGGCTCGAGGGGCCGAATGGCCTGCTCCTGCTCCTATTTCTTATGTTCTTATGTTCTAATGGCCTGGTATTTTACCTCTCCCAGGAGATTACATGGCTTCGGGTGTGTAGGAAGTCTCTGTATTGCGATGCGTTGGGCATCATGACTGTCTGGGGCAGGCTAGATGGACCAATTGGTCTTTTAACGGTCTGTCATTTTCGTATGTTTCCTATCTTCCTATGGGTGCTGAGGACAGTGTAGCACTTTCCTTACTGTGCTAATTGAGCTCAGTTAACTTAGCACAGACTGGGGCAATCAAATTATCCTGCCCTTAATGTCTAGAACCACACGAGTGCTATGCACTTGCCAGCCAAGCCATTAGGGAGGTCTTTCCTTTGCTGTTTAATTAATGGCTTAATTTATATTATTAATGACTAAATATGACTTAACGTAATACAACCCAAAATGCTTGACAATAACCTGGTGCTGATTGTTAATAATATAAGCATTGCAAAACGCAGTACAATTTCACCATGGCTATGCAGGCCCTGCATGAACAATCGGTGTAACTTTATTACAACAGTGACTCCACTCCAAAAGTACTTCATTGGCTATAAAGCACTTTGAGACATCCAGTGGTCGTGAAAGGCGCTATATAAATGTAAGTCTTTCTTTTCTTTTCTCCCAACTCATAGTTGTCCTTCAAACAAATTGATTTTATTCAGCGGACTTCGCCTTAGCTGTTGCTGGGGCCAACACCAGGACTCCAGGCAGCTGGTCCATGCCATTCTTTGTGGTGAGCTGTGTTTTTTTTAATATATTTTATGGAAACCCTGATTTCTAAACTTATGAATGGTGTTGCTGGAAAGTGCTGATGGTTATCACTTCAGCACAGATTTCAGTTTGAAAACCTACATCAGGCTGCACTGGTGACTTACTGTTCCTTTAAATATTTTGGCTCGTATTGTCCTCTGTTCACAAATTTGCAATGAAAAAATAGATGTGTAGAAACAGCGGTAGAAAGCATGGACGATTCACCCATTTTTAGCACTGATCCGATTGTTCCAATCTTAAAATAGTCTTTTTGCTTGTTAAGACCTTGTTAAAGGCCAGTCGTAAACAACTCATGCAGAATTACATGGAGGGAGATAGAAATGAAAAGTGAGTTTTGAACACCAGGTCACATCTGACATTGGCAAGCTTAACTGATGGGAAGATTCTGAAGCATCACCACAGGGAGCTGAGAGGAAGGCTAGGAGGCTGCATTGTAAAGTGAGAAAAAGGGAACAACAAATGCTCAGCAGCTCACCTCAAGGACTGGCACATAACATGACTTCAGAATCGTGCGATTGCTGCGCTGTTGATATATGTGCTGCGAGGGGAAGGGTGGGAGCTGCAATTTATGCTCTCTCCTCGTCATTGTGTTGTAATTCCCGTTGTGTTGTTTAAAGGCTGTTTATTTTTCCTCCATTGCTTCAAAATACAATACAGGGTATTTGCCAGCCCACTTCAGAGCTCTACAGAATCGTACCTCACTGAGTCGGGGTCCGGGGGAAGTCAATGTCCACAGGGGTTCTTCCGCTTTTCTGCAGTGATATTTTTCCGGTGTTTCCTTGGCTCTTCCATCAAGTTACAGCAAATGAGCAGGAGAAACCCTGTGGAAATTCACCCCTATGATTTCAGGAAGATTTACCAGTCCATCAGAGAGATTTTGGCACCTTATACTTGGGCCTTTTCTCTTCAGTTGTATTAGTTTGTACCACTGTTGGTGTTCCAGAGCATTATACATAGCAACAGCAGTAGGCCATTCAACCCACTGAGCCTGTTCTACCATTCTATTAGATCATGTAATAACTCCATTAACTTGCCTTTTCTCCATGTTCCTTGATACCCTTACCTAACAAAAATTTATTGATCACAGTCTTTAAAATTTAAATTGACCCAGTCCACAGCCTTTTGGGGGAGAGAATTACAGATATTAATACTATTGGCTGGATCTTACCAGCCCTGAGGAGGCGGGTATGGAGGCGGGACTGCCGGGAAAATGGCAGAAACTGGGAGCGGGTACCGAACTCGCTCCCAGCCCGCCATCTGCCCAGGAGGCGGGTCCCCGAGTCGCGCAGGGACCCATCTCCTTGAGGCAGGAAGGGGATTAGAGCCAATTAACTGCCTGTTGACAGGTAGTTAACAGGCAGTTTGAGGCTTATCCCCATTTTACGCCTGCAATTACGGGCTTCCCGATGGCTGCGAACCTCACCAGGTTCAGCGAGGCAAGGAGTGGGTCTGCGGGGATGAGGGGTTGAAATGTAAGCTGTAGAGGTGAGTGATAGGTGCAAGTGTGGACAGGTAAGTATGAGAGGTGAGTGTAAAGTGTTGGAAAAAGTTTTCTTTCCTTTGCTTCTTTCTGCAGGCTTAAACCCTTGGAGATCCGGAGGTGCCTCGTCTCAACGGCAGAGATGACAGAATGTTGCTGCATTCTCAGATGCAGCAGCCATCTGCTTTCTGCTGAGGAGGGAGGTTTTGGTGAGCCTTCTGTGCAAGGGCTCATCTTAGAAGAGAGATTGTCAGTGTTTGACAGCTTCTCAAAACTGTCAAACGCTGACAATTCATCTGTCAAAAAATTTGAGACAGACGAAGCGTCATACGCTGACGTCATCTGTAACCGGCTTTCCCTTGATTGGCCGGAGGGCGGGCTTAACAAGGTCAATCAAGGGAAAATAGCGTGGGTTTGTCAGACGTCGCTGGGGGCAGGACTGAAACCCGAAAACCAGCAGTCCCGCCCCAACACGCCTTCATTGACAAAATCCAGCCCTCAGTGTGAATAAATGCTTCCTGATTTCACTCCTAAATGGCCTACCTCTAATTTTAAGATGATATCCTCTTGCTTTAAGATGATGTCTTCTTGCTCTGGATGCCAACCCACCAGAAACAGTTTCTCTGTATCTACCCTATCGAATCCCTTTATCATTTTAAGCACCTCAATTAGATTATCCCTCAACCGTTTAAACTCAAGGGAGTACAAACCAAGTTCATGCAATGTCGTCACAATTTAACCCCTTAAGCCCATGTATCATTCTGGTGAATCTACACTGTACCCCATCTAAGGCCAATATATCCTTCCTGATGTGTGGTGCCCAAAACTGAATGCAGTACTCCACCAAGGGTCTGACCAAGGCTCTGTACAACTGAAGCATAACTTCCTTCCCTTTGTATTCCAGTCCCTTGGAGATAAACATTCCATTAGCCTGTATGATCACTTTTTGTACCTGTCTACGAGCTTCAAGTGATTTGTGTCTCTCACAATTAAGAAAATATTATGATTAAGCTTTCTTCGATCCAAAGTGGATGATCTCACACTTCCCCACATTGAACTCCATCTACTGTGGTTTTGCCCACTCACTTAATCTGTCTATGTGCCATCGTAACTTCCTGCTCCCAACTAAACAACATACTGTGCCTACTAATAGTGTCATCTGCAAATTTGGATATACAGCTCTCTATTCCTTCATCCAAATCATTAATATATATGCCGGTTCTTTACACTTACACTCTGCTCTGCATTGTATTGTTACATTGTTCAGCGTTATTATTAATATATTCTAGCCCTGTAATTATCTTGGTATATTTATCACACTGTGACTCACTCTACTGTATTATTGTCTCTGATATTTTATTATTTTGCTCACACTGAGCACGTCACTCACAGCTGCATGAGATTTAGTCTTTGCTTTATACGCTGGCTCTCTTCCTCTTTCCTGTCTTGCACTCTCCTATAGTCTCCAATGTTTTAATTTATCTTTGACCTTTCTCTCAATCTGACACTCATTAAGTAATAGTGCCCTCTGCACCTGGTGCTGTACATTGTTAAATTGGTCATTATAATTATCAAATATATTATAATCTATTAATATATATCAATCACATGATATTTTTTTTAAAAGCAGACACCAGGTGGAAGCCCAGGAGAAGATGATTGTGATCTGGAGGAGTGAGATTTGTGGGAAAATTTGGGAACTTCTTGGATATTTTGGAAGATCTGAAGTATGTATGAAAAGTATTGTCTGGCACTACAACCATGCTAAATGGGATAGATTCAGAACAGGTCTAGCAGCTCAAAACTGGGCATCCATGAGGCGCTGTGGGTCATCAACAGCAGCAGAATTGTATTCCACCACAATCTGTAACTTCATGGCCCGGCATATCCCTCACTCTACCATTACCATCAAGCCAGGGTACCAAACCTGGTTCAATGAGGAGTGTGGAAGAGCATGCCAGGAGTAGCACCAGGTGTACCTAAAAATGAGCTAAACAGCATGTCACAATTAATGGATCAGATCAAAGCTCTGCAGTCTTGCCACATCCAGTCATGAATGGTGGTGGACACTTAAATAACTAAAGGGAGGAGGAGGCTCCATGAACATCCCCATCCTCAATGATGGCGGAGCACAGCACGTGAGTGCAAAAGACAAAGCTGAAGCGCTTGCAACCACTTTCAGCCAGAAGTGCCAAGTGGATGATCCATCTCAGTCTACTCTTGAGGCCCCCACCATCACAGAAGCCAGTTTTCAGCCAATTCGATTCATTCCACGTGATATCAAGAAACGACTGAGCACACTGGATATAACAAAGGCTATGGGCCCTGACAACATCCCGGCTGCAGTGCTGAAGACTTGTGCTCCAGAACTAGCCATGCCTCTAGCCAAGCTATTCTAGTACAGTGGCATCTACCCGACAAAGTGGACATTTGCCCAGGTATGTCCTTTCCATAAAAAGCAGGACAAATCCAATCCAGCCAATTACCGCCCCATAAGCATACTCTCAATCATCAGCAAAGTGATGGAAAGGTTCATGGACAGTGTTATCAAGCGGCACTTACTCACCAATAACCTGCTCACCGATGCTCAGTTTGGGTTCTGCCAAGACCACTCGGCTCCAGACCTCATTACAGCCTTGGTTCAAATATGCACAAAAGAGCTGAATTCCAGAGGTGAAGTAAGAGTGATTGCTCTTGACATCAAGGCAGCATTTGACTGAGTGTGGCATCAAGGAGCCCTAGTAAAATTGAAGTCAGTGGGAATCAGGGGGAAACTCTCCACTGGTTGGATTCATGCCTGGCACAAAGGAATATGGTTGTGGTTGTTGGAGGTCAATCATCTCAGCCCCAGAACATCGCAGCAGGAGTTCCTCAAGACAGTGTCCTAGGCCCAATCATCTTCAGCTGCTTCATCAATAACCTTCCCTTCATCATCAGGTCAGAAGTGGGGATGTTTGCTGATGATTGCACAGTGTTCAGTTCCATTCGCAACTCCTCAGATAATGAAGCCACCTGTGCCCGCTTGCAGCAAGACCTGGACAACATTCAGGCTTAGGCTGATAAGTGGCAAGTTAACAGTCATACCACATAAGTGCCAGGCAATGACTATCTCAAACAAGAGAGAACCTAACCACCTCCCTTAACATTCAATGGCATTACCATCGTCAAATCTCCCACCATCAACATCCTGGGGGTCATCATTGAACAGAAACTTAACTGGACCAGCCACATAAATACTGTGGATACAAGAGCGGGTCAAAAGCTGGGTATTCAGTGATGAGTGACTCACCTTCTGACTTCCCAAAGTCTTTCCACCACCTACAAGGGACAAGTCAAGAATGTGATGGAATACTCTCCACTTGCGTGGATGAGTGCAGCTGCAACAACACTCAAGAAGCTCAACACCATCCAGGACAAAGCAGTCCTTGATTGGCAACACATCCACCACCTTAAACAATCATTCCCTCCACCACTGGCACACCGTGGCTGCAGTACGTACTATCTACAAGATGCATTGCAGCAACTTGCCAAGGCTTCTTCGACAGCACCTCCTAAACCCGTGACCTCTACCACCTAGAAGGACAAGTGCAGCAGGCGCATGGGAACGCCACCACCTCCAAGTCACACATCATCCTGACTTGGAAATATATTACCGTTCCTTCATCGTCGCTGGGTCTAAATCCAGGAACTCCCTATCTAACAACACTGTGGAAGTACCTTCACCACACGGACTGCAGCGGTTCAAGAAGGCAGCTCACCATTACCTTCTCAAGGGCAATTAGGAATGGGCGATAAATGCTGGTCTTGTCAGCGATGCCCACATCCCGTGAATTAATAAAATAAATTGTTGCATTCAGAAAATGTGGTGACATGTGAATCTGGGCCTCTTTTCTCTATCATTCCTTCTCCATTGACTCACTCTAGCACATTCCACTCCTTTCCCAGGGCCTGGTACTGCAGAAATTTGTCTTGGGGGGGGGGGGGGGATGGGGGGGGGGGCGGGGGAGCAGAAAATGGACCATGCTGAATTGGCAGCCCATTTTATACTTTTCTTTTCTAAGGAAAGCTTTGCATCACCTGACAATTATTTGTTGTTTTGGTTTTGAATTTCCAACATTCATAGTCTTTCCTTTTACCTCTTGCAAGCTTCAGATATGGAGACCACTGTAGCAAAATTGAATTAAATGGCCTGAGTTTCCAGTTTCACCAATAATTGGTAGCACTGTGAAATCTCATGCATTATCGATTTGCGAAGAATGTAACTTTGACCTTGAAACGATTAGTGATTGATGATAGTTGGGATTGTTTTTCTTGAGTCTGGATGCAAAGCAGGATAAGTCATGAAAGATTTTGTGGAAATATTGCTTAGGGACAGGAAAAAGCAGAACAAGTAAGAAGCACTGCGACTACCGAAACTACATTGATTAAGAGGAAAATAATGAAATTCATCAGTACAAAAGGAAGGGATGGGATTAGTGCTGAATTTTTCAATCTCTGACCACATTCAGCATGCCAAATGAATACAATTTCTGCACAAAAGTAATACTTTGAAAGTGGATGTTCTGTTCACCAAATCACTTCTTTATTCATTCAATCTAGATAAAGAATGTTGGCTGCCAAGAGTCAAGATGGTTATTTGAAATCTTTGAGTTTATTACATTAGGGATACTGTTTACAGATTACATTTTATTTCCTGAAAGTAATTTGTGTTCCCCAAATATCCTAAAATACAAAGCTTTATAGCAAAAACTGATCCCAAACAAGCAGTGGAAACCTTACAGTAAGATTAATAGCCCATTTAGTGAGTACCTTTCCTAACACTGAATCAGTCTCAACTCACTTTTCCTGACTATGTGCCATAATCTTTGTTATTGCTAATAACTGGGGTATGTAATGTTACACCTCACCCAATTCCTGCTGCAGCATATCCAATCTTCATTACATTGAATTTCTGTCCCATCCACTCTTGGCTCTTGCTATGCCACTCTCTGCATTTTACACCTTGTCCTTTCTGTATTCTGCCCCATCCTCTCTCCATTCTGCTCATCGCCTCTCTATTGTGCCCCACCCTCTCCCCATTCCATCTTACTCTTTTTTTCATTCCAATCCTTCCTGCAGGGGTCACTGTACAGTGATCAGACCGAGAAGCCCTGGCTGATTTTCCCTTTCCTACTCCAGCAACACTGATAGCACCTCCACTCCAGCCATGGCAGTAACCAGCAAACTCGGTATAGAGCAGGGATTGAACCCGAGGCCTTTCGGATTAGTGCCACACTAGGCTGTGCATTTACCCACAGTGGTAAACTCTGGCTTCTTTGGCTGCCCATGTTACAATTTGGCTGGTGCCATTTATGCAATTGGTTTGCACTTTCTTACTTTCAGGTTCATAACTGAGTCCAGGTGAAGAGTGGAAAAGAAGGACGTGTTCATGGTGATCAAAAAGACCACGTTTGTGGCATCAGGTTGGCAAAGAGGTCCTCATGTATGGAATCAATGTGGCAAAGATGAACCCATGAATGTGCAGGAGAGGAGATTGCAGTCACAGTGATTCATTTCGACTTCGGACATTTTGACATTGGATCAGCCAATAGAAAGGAAAATCAGGAGAGATGTATAATGGGCAGCTGATCCGATATCATCCACTTCACACTATCACCAGAAGTCAAAATTACCTCCACTTCATCAACACAGGGAAAAGGCATCTGGTGAACTGGTCTCTACAGTAAGCAAGAACCTGTGCACAGGGTCAGCATAGGAAAGACCTAATAAGAAGATTACCGGTTCAGCCCTCAATATTCCTTTGCTGCACAAATTCAGCAAAACAAGCTGGTCTCCACATGTCGAGGATGTACATATAAATGAGATGTCACAGCTGCAATAGGCCTGGTGCCAGTTCTTTCACAAGTGCGACAGACACTTGTGATTATCTGTTTCACACAAGCGAAACAACCAGTGGTACAGTCATCTCTTTATTCAAATCAAATCAAATCAAATCAACTTTTATTGTCATTGTTAGTGCACAAGTGCAGTACAACGAAATGTAGGCTTGCGGTTCCCGAGAGTGTACAATTTGGATTAGGACACTTAACCATTTCAACATACATTTGTACATATATATTAGCATAAATATGACCATAATAAAGTGAATAAAGTGCATCGGCAGATGTGCAGGCTTTAGTGTTTATTTGTGGAGTTCAGTAGGATGACAGCCCTGGGAAAGAAGCTGTTCCTAAAGCTGGTCGTACGGGTGCAAATGCATCTGTAGCGTCTTCCAGATGGTAGGAGGGCGAACAGACTGTGGCTGGGGTGGGTAGGGTCTTTGATGATGGTCCGTGCCCTCCGTAGGCAGCGTTTCTGATATATATGTTCTATGGTCGGTAGCCGGGTGCCGGTAATGCGTTGGGCAGTTTTGACTACCCGCTGCAGGGCTTTCCGGTCATGGGAGCTACAGCCGCCGTACCATACCGTGATACAGTTTGTCAGGATGCTCTCTATAGTGCAGCGGTAGAAGTTAGAGACTGCGGGACATTCGGTGATAATTAACCAGTTAACACTTTAATATTCACTGCAGTTAATTGCTGGGTTTCTGAGATGTAAAGCTGTCACCAATTTTGTTTTTTACTTTGATGGAAATTTTTGAGATTTTATTCTGCAAGAATTAAATCTAGGTGGAAATCAGGTGGAGGAGGGGAAACTATTTTCTGGGTGAAATTTGATGTTACAAGGAACATTTAACTTCCTTCTAATTTCTCCTCTCCTGTAGATACGATTCCACATGAGCAAAGGCAACTTAAGTGAGGTGCCGGAAAACTCCTTGCAAGTTGCGGTGAGAGATATATAAATCTCAGTGTGTGAGGGAATGTCTCACCCCCAGTGAATCCCAATGTGTGAGGGAATGTCTCACTCCCAGTGAACCCCAGTGTGTGAGGGAATGTCTCACTCCCAGTGAATCCCAGTGTGTGAGGGAATGTCTCACTCCCAGTGAATCCCAGTGTGTGAAGGAATGTCTCACTCCCAGTGAATCACAGTGTGTGAGGGAATGTCTCACTCCCAGTGAATCCCCGTGTGTGAGGGAATGTCTCACTCTCAGTGAATCCCAGTGTGTGAGGGAATGTCTCACTCCCAGTGAATCCCAGTGTGTGAGGGAATGTCTCACTCTCAGTGAATCCCAGTGTGTGAGGGAATGTCTCACTCTCAGTGAATCCCAGTGTGTGAGGGAATGTCTCACTCTCAGTGAATCCCAGTGTGTGAGGGAATGTCTCACTCCCAGTGAATCCCAATGTGTGAGGGAATGTCTCACTCCCAGTGAATCCCAGTGTGTGAGGGAATGTCTCACTCCCAGTGAATCCCAGTGTGCGAGGAAATCTCGCACTCCCAGTTAATCCCCGTGTGTGCGGGAGTGTCTCACCCCCAGTGAATCCCAGTGTGTGAGGGAATGTCTCACCCCCAGTGAATCCCAGTGTGTGAGGGAATGTCTCACTCCCAGTGAATCCCAGTGTGTGAGGGAATGTCTCACTCCCAGTGAATCCCAGTGTGTGAGGGAATGTCTCACTCCCAGTGAATCCCAGTGTGTGAGGGAATGTCTCACTCCCAGTGAATCCCAGTGTGTGAGGGAATGTCTCACTCCCAGTGAATCCCAGTGTGTGAGGGAATGTCTCACTCCCAGTGAATCCCAGTGTGTGAGGGAGTGTCTCACCCCCAGTGAATCCCAATGTGTGCGGGAGTGTCTCACTCCCAGTGAATCCCAGTGTGTGAGGGAATGTCTCACTCCCAGTGAATCCCAATGTGTGAGGGAATGTCTCACTCCCAGTAAATCCCAATGTGTGAGGGAATGTCCCACTCCCAGTGAATCCCAGTGTGTGAGGGAATGTCTCACTCCCAGTGAATCCCAGTGTGTGATGGAATGTCTCACTCCCAGTAAATCCCAGTGTGTGCGGGAGTGTCTCACTCCCAGTGAATCCCAGTGTGTGAGGGAATGTCTCACCCCCAGTGAATCCCAGTGTGTGAGGGAATGTCTCACTCCCAGTGAATCCCAATGTGTGAGGGAATGTCTCACTCCCAGTAAATCCCAGTGTGTGCGGGTGTGTCTCACTCCCAGTGAATCCCAGTGTGTGAGGGAATGTCTCACTCCCAGTGAATCCCAGTGTGTGAGGGAATGTCTCACCCCCAGTGAATCCCAATGTGTGAGGGAATGTCTCACTCCCAGTGAATCCCAGTGTGTGAGGGAATGTCTCACTCTCAGTGAATCCCAGTGTGTGAGGGAATGTCTCACTCCCAGTGAATCCCAGTGTGTGAGGGAATCTCTCACTCTCAGTGAATCCCAGTGTGTGAGGGAATGTCTCACTCCCAGTGAATCCCAGTGTGTGAGGGAATGTCTCACTCCCAGTGAATCCCAGTGTGTGAGGGAATGTCTCACTCTCAGTGAATCCCAGTGTGTGAGGGAATGTCTCACTCCCAGTTAATCCCCGTGTGTGCGGGAGTGTCTCACTCCCAGTGAATCCCAGTGTGTGAGGGAATGTCTCACTCTCAGTGAATCCCAGTGTGTGAGGGAATCTCTCACTCCCAGTGAATCTCAGTGTGTGAGGGAATGTCTCACTCCCAGTTAATCCCCGTGTGTGCGGGAGTGTCTCACTCTCAGTGAATCCCAGTGTGTGAGGGAATGTCTCACTCCCAGTTAATCCCCGTGTGTGCGGGAGTGTCTCACTCCCAGTGAATCCCAGTGTGTGAGGGAATGTCTCACTCCCAGTTAATCCCCGTGTGTGCGGGAGTGTCTCACTCTCAGTGAATCCCAGTGTGTGAGGGAATGTCTCACTCCCAGTGAATCCCAGTGTGTGAGGGAATGCCTCACTCTCAGTGAATCCCAGTGTGTGAGGGAATGTCTCACTCTCAGTGAATCCCAGTGTGTGAGGGAATGTCTCACTCCCAGTGAATCCCAATGTGTGAGGGAATGTCTCACTCCCAGTGAATCCCAGTGTGTGAGGGAATGTCTCACTCCCAGTGAATCCCAGTGTGCGAGGAAATCTCGCACTCCCAGTTAATCCCCGTGTGTGCGGGAGTGTCTCACCCCCAGTGAATCCCAGTGTGTGAGGGAATGTCTCACCCCCAGTGAATCCCAGTGTGTGAGGGAATGTCTCACTCCCAGTGAATCCCAGTGTGTGAGGGAATGTCTCACTCCCAGTGAATCCCAGTGTGTGAGGGAATGTCTCACTCCCAGTGAATCCCAGTGTGTGAGGGAATGTCTCACTCCCAGTGAATCCCAGTGTGTGAGGGAATGTCTCACTCCCAGTGAATCCCAGTGTGTGAGGGAATGTCTCACTCCCAGTGAATCCCAGTGTGTGAGGGAGTGTCTCACCCCCAGTGAATCCCAATGTGAGCGGGAGTGTCTCACTCCCAGTGAATCCCAGTGTGTGAGGGAATGTCTCACTCCCAGTGAATCCCAATGTGTGAGGGAATGTCTCACTCCCAGTAAATCCCAATGTGTGAGGGAATGTCCCACTCCCAGTGAATCCCAGTGTGTGAGGGAATGTCTCACTCCCAGTGAATCCCAGTGTGTGATGGAATGTCTCACTCCCAGTAAATCCCAGTGTGTGCGGGAGTGTCTCACTCCCAGTGAATCCCAGTGTGTGAGGGAATGTCTCACCCCCAGTGAATCCCAGTGTGTGAGGGAATGTCTCACTCCCAGTGAATCCCAATGTGTGAGGGAATGTCTCACTCCCAGTAAATCCCAGTGTGTGCGGGAGTGTCTCACTCCCAGTGAATCCCAGTGTGTGAGGGAATGTCTCACTCCCAGTGAATCCCAGTGTGTGAGGGAATGTCTCACCCCCAGTGAATCCCAATGTGTGAGGGAATGTCTCACTCCCAGTGAATCCCAGTGTGTGAGGGAATGTCTCACTCTCAGTGAATCCCAGTGTGTGAGGGAATGTCTCACTCCCAGTGAATCCCAGTGTGTGAGGGAATCTCTCACTCTCAGTGAATCCCAGTGTGTGAGGGAATGTCTCACTCCCAGTGAATCCCAGTGTGTGAGGGAATGTCTCACTCCCAGTGAATCCCAGTGTGTGAGGGAATGTCTCACTCTCAGTGAATCCCAGTGTGTGAGGGAATGTCTCACTCCCAGTTAATCCCCGTGTGTGCGGGAGTGTCTCACTCCCAGTGAATCCCAGTGTGTGAGGGAATGTCTCACTCTCAGTGAATCCCAGTGTGTGAGGGAATCTCTCACTCCCAGTGAATCTCAGTGTGTGAGGGAATGTCTCACTCCCAGTTAATCCCCGTGTGTGCGGGAGTGTCTCACTCTCAGTGAATCCCAGTGTGTGAGGGAATGTCTCACTCCCAGTTAATCCCCGTGTGTGCGGGAGTGTCTCACTCCCAGTGAATCCCAGTGTGTGAGGGAATGTCTCACTCCCAGTTAATCCCCGTGTGTGCGGGAGTGTCTCACTCTCAGTGAATCCCAGTGTGTGAGGGAATGTCTCACTCCCAGTGAATCCCAGTGTGTGAGGGAATGCCTCACTCTCAGTGAATCCCAGTGTGTGAGGGAATGTCTCACTCCCAGTGAATCCCCGTGTGTGAGGGAATGTCTCACTCTCAGTGAATCCCAATGTGTGAGGGAATCTCTCACTCTCAGTGAATCCCAGTGTGTGAGGGAATGTCTCACTCCCAGTGAATCCCAGTGTGTGAGGGAATCTCTCACTCCCAGTGAATCCCAGTGTGTGAGGGAATCTCTCACTCCCAGTGAATCCCAGTGCATGAGGGAACCTCTCACTCCCAGTGAATCCCAGTGCATGAGGGAATGTCTCACTCCCAGTGAATCCCCGTGTGTGAGGGAATCTCTCACTCCCAGTGAATCCCAGTGTGTGAGGGAGTGTCTCACTCCCAGTGAATCCCAGTGTGTGAGGGAATCTCTCACTCCCAGTGAATCCCTGTGTGTGAGGGAATGTCTCACTCCCAGTGAATCCCAGTGTGTGAGGGAATGTCTCACTCCCAGTGAATCCCAGTGTGTGAGGGAATGTCTCACTCCCAGTGAATCCCAGTGTGAGAGGGAGTCTCTCACTCCCAGTGAATCCCAGTGTGTGAGGGAATCTGTCACTCCCAGTGAATCCCAGTGTGTGAGGGAATGTCTCACTCCCAGTGAATCCCAGTGTGTGAGGGAATGTCTCACTCTCAGTGAATCCCAGTGTGTGAGGGAATGTCTCACTCCCAGTGAATCCCAGTGTGTGAGGGAATGTCTCACTCCCAGTTAATCCCCGTGTGTGAGGGAATGTCTCACTCTCAGTGAATCCCAGTGTGTGCGGGAATGTCTCACTCCCAGTGAATCCCAGTGTGTGAGGGAATGTCTCACTCCCAGTGAATCTCAGTGTGTGAGGGAATGTCCCATTCCCAGTGAATCCCAGTGTGTGAGGGAATGTCTCACTCTCAGTGAATCTCAGTGTGTGAGGGAATGTCCCACTCCCAGTGAATCCCAGTGTGTGAGGGAATGTCTCACTCTCAGTGAATCCCAGTGTGTGCGGGAATGTCTCACTCCCAGTGAATCCCATTATGTGAGGGAATGTCTCACTCTCAGTGAATCCCAGTGTGTGAGGGAATGTCTCACTCTCAGTGAATCCCAGTGTGTGAAGGAATGCCTCACTCTCAGTGAATCCCAGTGTGTGCGGGAATGTCTCACTCCCAGTGAATCCCAGTGTGTGAGGGAATGTCTCACTCTCAGTGAATCCCAGTGTGTGAGGGAATGTCTCACTCCCAGTGAATCCCCGTGTGTGAGGGAATGTCTCACTCCCAGTGAATCCCAGTGTGTAAGGGAATCTCTCACTCCCAGTGAATCCCAGTGTGTGAGGGAATGTCTCACTCTCAGTGAATCCCAGTGTGTGAGGGAATGTCTCACTCCCAGTGAATCCCAGTGTGAGAGGGAATCTCTCACTCCCAGTGAATCCCAGTGTGTGAGGGAATGTCTCACTCCCAGTGAATCCCAGTGTGTGAGGGAATCTCTCACTCCCAGTGAATCCCAGTGTGTGAGGGAATGTCTCACTCCCAGTGAATCCCAGTGTGTGAGGGAATCTCTCACTCCCAGTGAATCCCAGTGTGTGAGGGAATGTCTCACTCTCAGTGAATCCCAGTGTGTGAGGGAATCTCTCACTCCCAGTGAATCCCAGTGTGTGAGGGAATGTCCCACTCCCAGTGAATTCCAGTGTGTGAGGGAATCTCTCACTCCCAGTGAATCCCAGTGTGTGAGGGAATGTCTCACTCCCAGTGAATCCCAGTGTGTGAGGGAATGTCTCACTCTCAGTGAATCCCAGTGTGTAAGGGAATCTCTCACTCCCAGTGAATCCCAGTGTGTGAGGGAATGTCTCACTCTCAGTGAATCCCAGTGTGTGAGGGAATGTCTCACTCTCAGTGAATCCCAGTGTGTGAGCGAATGTCTCACTCTCAGTGAATCCCAGTGTGTGAGGGAATGTCCCACTCCCAGTGAATCCCAGTGTGAGGGAATGTCTCACTCCCAGTGAATTCCAGTGTGTGAGGGAATCTCTCACTCCCAGTGAATTCCAGTGTGTGAGGGAATCTCTCACTCCCAGTGAATCCCAGTGTGTGAGGGAATCTCTCACTCCCAGTGAATTCCAGTGTGTGAGGGAATCTCTCACTCCCAGTGAATTCCAGTGTGTGAGGGAATCTCTCACTCCCAGTGAATCCCAGTGTGTGAGGGAATCTCTCATTCCCAGTGAATCCCAGTGTGTGAGGGAATCTCTCACTCCCAGTGAATCCCAGTGTGTGAGGGAATCTCTCACTCCCAGTGAATCCCCGTGTGTGAGGGAATGTCTCACTCCCAGTGAATTCCAGTGTGTGAGGGAATCTCTCACTCCCAGTGAATCCCAGTGTGTGAGGGAATGTCTCACTCCCAGTGAATCCCAGTGTGTGAGGGAATGTCTCACTCTCAGTGAATCCCAGTGTGTGAGGGAATCTCTCACTCCCAGTAAATCCCAGTGTGTGAGGGAATATCTCACTCTCAGTGAATCCCAGTGTGCGAGGGAATGTCTCACTCCCAGTGAATCCCAGTGTGTGAGGGAATGTCTCACTCCCAGTGAATCCCAGTGTGTGAGGGAATGTCTCACTCCCTTGAATCCCAGTGTGTGAGGGAATCTCTCACTCCCAGTGAATCCCAGTGTGTGAGGGAATGTCTCACTCCCTTGAATCCCAGTGTGTGAGGGAATCTCTCACTCTCAGTGAATCCCAGTGTGTGAGGGAATGTCCCACTCCCAGTCAATCCCCGTGTGTGCGGGAATGTCTCACTCCCAGTGAATCCCCGTGTGTGCGGGAATGTCTCACTCCCAGTGAATCCCAGTGTGTGAGGGAATCTCTCACTCCCAGTGAATCCCAGTGTGTAAGGGAATGTCTCACTCCCAGTGAATCCCAGTGTGTGAGGGAATGTCTCACTCCCAGTGAATCCCAGTGTGTGAAGGAATGTCTCACTCCCAGTGAAGCCCAGTGTGTGAGGGAATCTCTCACTCCCAGTGAATCCCAGTGTGTGAGGGAATCTCTCACTTTCAGTGAATCCCAGTGTGTGAGGGAATGTCTCACTCCCAGTGAATCCCAGTGCATGAGGGAACCTCTCACTCCCAGTGAATCCCAGTGTGTGAGGGAATGTCTCACTCCCAGTGAATCCCAGTGTGTGAGGGAATGTCTCACTCCCAGTGAAGCCCAGTGTGTGAGGGAATGTCTCACTCCCAGTGAATCCCAGTGTGTGAGGGAATCTCTCACTCCCAGTGAATCCCAGTGTGTGAGGGAATGTCTCACTCCCAGTGAATCCCAGTGTGTGAGGGAATCTCTCACTCCCAGTGAATCCCAGTGTGTGAGGGAATGTCTCACTCTCAGTGAATCCCAGTGTGTGAGGGAATCTCTCACTCCCAGTGAATCCCAGTGTGTGAGGGAATGTCCCACTCCCAGTGAATTCCCGTGTGTGAGGGAATCTCTCACTCCCAGTGAATCCCAGTGTGTGAGGGAATGTCTCACTCCCAGTGAATCCCAGTGTGTGAGGGAATGTCTCACTCTCAGTGAATCCCAGTGTGTAAGGGAATCTCTCACTCCCAGTGAATCCCAGTGTGTGAGGGAATGTCTCACTCTCAGTGAATCCCAGTGTGTGAGGGAATGTCTCACTCTCAGTGAATCCCAGTGTGTGAGCGAATGTCTCACTCTCAGTGAATCCCAGTGTGTGAGGGAATGTCCCACTCCCAGTGAATCCCAGTGTGTGAGGGAATGTCTCACTCCCAGTGAATTCCAGTGTGTGAGGGAATCTCTCACTCCCAGTGAATTCCAGTGTGTGAGGGAATCTCTCACTCCCAGTGAATCCCAGTGTGTGAGGGAATCTCTCACTCCCAGTGAATTCCAGTGTGTGAGGGAATCTCTCACTCCCAGTGAATTCCAGTGTGTGAGGGAATCTCTCACTCCCAGTGAATCCCAGTGTGTGAGGGAATCTCTCACTCCCAGTGAATCCCAGTGTGTGAGGGAATCTCTCACTCCCAGTGAATCCCAGTGTGTGAGGGAATCTCTCACTCCCAGTGAATCCCCGTGTGTGAGGGAATGTCTCACTCCCAGTGAATTCCAGTGTGTGAGGGAATCTCTCACTCCCAGTGAATCCCAGTGTGTGAGGGAATGTCTCACTCCCAGTGAATCCCAGTGTGTGAGGGAATGTCTCACTCTCAGTGAATCCCAGTGTGTGAGGGAATCTCTCACTCCCAGTAAATCCCAGTGTGTGAGGGAATGTCTCACTCTCAGTGAATCCCAGTGTGCGAGGGAATGTCTCACTCCCAGTGAATCCCAGTGTGTGAGGGAATGTCTCACTCCCAGTGAATCCCAGTGTGTGAGGGAATGTCTCACTCCCTTGAATCCCAGTGTGTGAGGGAATCTCTCACTCCCAGTGAATCCCAGTGTGTGAGGGAATGTCTCACTCCCTTGAATCCCAGTGTGTGAGGGAATCTCTCACTCTCAGTGAATCCCAGTGTGTGAGGGAATGTCCCACTCCCAGTGAATCCCCGTGTGTGCGGGAATGTCTCACTCCCAGTGAATCCCCGTGTGTGCGGGAATGTCTCACTCCCAGTGAATCCCAGTGTGTGAGGGAATCTCTCACTCCCAGTGAATCCCAGTGTGTAAGGGAATGTCTCACTCCCAGTGATTCCCAGTGTGTGAGGGAATGTCTCACTCCCAGTGAATCCCAGTGTGTGAAGGAATGTCTCACTCCCAGTGAAGCCCAGTGTGTGAGGGAATCTCTCACTCCCAGTGAATCCCAGTGTGTGAGGGAATCTCTCACTCTCAGTGAATCCCAGTGTGTGAGGGAATGTCTCACTCCCAGTGAATCCCAGTGCATGAGGGAACCTCTCACTCCCAGTGAATCCCAGTGTGTGAGGGAATGTCTCACTCCCAGTGAATCCCAGTGCGTGAGGGAATGTCTCACTCCCAGTGAAGCCCAGTGTGTGAGGGAATCTCTCACTCCCAGTGAATCCCAGTGTGTGAGGGAATCTCTCACTCCCAGTGAATCCCAGTGTGTGAGGGAATGTCTCACTCCCAGTGAATCCCAGTGTGTGAGGGAATCTCTCACTCCCAGTGAATCCCAGTGTGTGCGGGAATGTCTCACTCCCAGTGAATCCCAGTGTGTGAGGGAATGCCTCACTCCCAGTGAATCCCAGTGTGTGAGGGAATGTCTCTCTCCCAGTGAATCCCAGTGTGTGAGGGAATCTCTCACTCCCAGTGAATCCCTGTGTGAGAGGGAATCTCTCACTCCCAGTGAATCCCAGTGTGTAAGGGAATCTCTCACTCCCAGTGAATCCCGGTGTGTGAGGGAATCTCTCACTCCCAGTGAATCCCAGTGTGTGAGGGAATCTCTCACTCCCAGTGAATCCCAGTGTGTGAGGGAATGTCTCACTCCCAGTGAATCCCAGTGTGTGAGGGAATGTCTCACTCCCAGTGAATCCCAGTGTGAGAGGGAATCTCTCACTCCCAGTGAATCCCAGTGTGTGAGGGAATGTCTCACTCTCAGTGAATCCCAGTGTGAGAGGGAATCTCTCACTCCCAGTGAATCCCAGTGTGTGAGGGAATGTCTCACTCCCAGTGAATCCCAGTGTGTGAGGGAATGTCTCACTCCCAGTGAATCCCAGTGTGTGAGGGAATGTCTCACTCCCAGTGAATCCCAGTGTGAGAGGGAATCTCTCACTCCCAGTGAATCCCAGTGTGTGAGGGAATGTCTCACTCCCAGTGAATCCCAGTGTGTGAGGGAATGTCTCACTCCCAGTGAATCCCAGTGTGAGAGGGAATCTCTCACTCCCAGTGAATCCCAGTGTGTGAGGGAATCTCTCACTCCCAGTGAATCCCAGTGTGTGAGGGAATGTCTCACTCCCAGTGAATCCCAGTGTGTGAGGGAATCTCTCACTCCCAGTGAATCCCAGTGTGTGAGGGAATCTCTCACTCCCAGTGAATCCCAGTGTGTGAGGGAATCTCTCACTCCCAGTGAATCCCAGTGCATGAGGGAATGTCTCACTCCCAGTGAATCCCAGTGTGTGAGGGAATGTCTCACTCCCAGTGAATCCCAGTGTGTGAGGGAATCTCTCACTCCCAGTGAATCCCAGTGTGTGAGGGAATGTCTCACTCCCAGTGAATCCCAGTGTGTGAGGGAATGTCTCACTCCCAGTGAATCCCCGTGTGTGAGGGAACCTCTCACTCCCAGTGAATCCCAGTGTGTGAGGGAATGTCTCACTCCCAGTGAATCCCAGTGTGTGAGGGAATGTCTCACTCCCAGTTAATCCCAGTGTGTGAGGGAATCTCTCACTCCCAGTGAATCCCAGTGTGTGAGGGAATGTCTCACTCTCAGTGAATCCCCGTGTGTGAGGGAATGTCTCACTCCCAGTGAATCCCAGTGTGTGAGGGAATCTCTCACTCCCAGTGAATCCCAGTGTGTGAGGGAATCTCTCACTCTCAGTGAATCCCAGTGTGTGAGGGAATCTCTCACTCCCAGTGAATCCCAGTGCATGAGGGAATGTCTCACTCCCAGTGAATCCCAGTGTGTGAGGGAATGTCTCACTCTCAGTGAATCCCAGTGTGTGAGGGAATCTCTCACTCCCAGTGAATTCCAGTGTGTGAGGGAATGTCTCACTCTCAGTGAATCCCAGTGCATGAGGGAACCTCTCACTCCCAGTGAATCCCAGTGCATGAGGGAATGTCTCACTCCCAGTGAATCCCAGTGTGTGAGGGAATGTCTCACTCCCAGTGAATCCCAGTGCATGAGGGAATGTCTCACTCCCAGTGAATCCCCGTGTGTGCGGGAATGTCTCACTCCCAGTGATTCCCAGTGTGTGAGGGAATCGCTCTTTCCCAGTGAATTCCAGTGCATGAGGGAATCTCTCTCTCCCAGTGAATCCCAGTGCATGAGGGAATCCCTCACTCCCAGTGAATCCCAGTGCATGAGGGAATCTCAGTGTGTGAAGGAATGTCTCACTCTCAGTGAATCCCAGTGTGTGAGGGAATGTCTCACTCCCAGTGAATCCCAGTGTGTGAGGGAATGTCTCACTCCCAGTGAATCCCAGTGTGTGCGGGAATGTCTCACTCTCAGTGAATCCCAGTGTGTGAGGGAATCTCTCTTTCCCAGTGAATCCCAGTGTGAGAGGGAATGTCTCACTCTCAGTGAGTCCCAGTGTGAGAGGGAATGTCTCACCCCCAGTGAATCCCAGTGTGTGAGGGAATGTCTCTTTCCCAGTGAATCCCAGTGTGAGAGGGAATGTCTCACTCTCAGTGAATCCCAGTGTGTGAGGGAATCTCTCTTTCCCAGTGAATCCCAGTGTGAGAGGGAATGTCTCACTCTCAGTGAGTCCCAGTGTGAGAGGGAATGTCTCTTTCCCAGTGAATCCCAGTGTGAGAGGGAATGTCTCACTCTCAGTGAATCCCAGTGTGTGAGGGAATGTCTCTTTCCCAGTGAATCCCAGTGTGAGAGGGAATCTCTCACTCCCAGTGAATCCCAGTGCATGAGGGAATCCCTCACTCCCAGTGAATCCCAGTGCATGAGGGAATCTCAGTGTGTGAAGGAATGTCTCACTATCAGTGAATCCCAGTGTGTGAGGGAATCTCTCACCCCCAGTGAATCCCAGTGTGTGAGGGAATGTCTCACTCCCAGTGAATCCCAGTGTGTGAGGGAATGTCTCACTCCCAGTGAATCTCAGTGTGTGAGGGAATGTCTCACTCTCATTGAATCCCAGTGCATGAGGGAATCTCAGTGTGTGCGGGAGTGTCTCACTCCCAGTGAATCCCAGTGTGTGAGGGAATCTCTCTTTCCCAGTGAATCCCAGTGTGAGAGGGAATGTCTCACTCCCAGTGAATCCCAGTTTGTGAGAGAATGTCTCACCCCCAGTGAATCTCAGTGTGTGCGGGAGTGTCTCACTCCCAGTGAATCCCAGTGTGTGAGGGAATGTCTCACTCTCAGTGAATCTCAGTGTGTGAAGGAATGTCTCACTCCCAGTGAATCTCAGTGTGTGAAGGAATGTCTCACTCCCAGTGAATCCCAGTGTGTGAGGGAATGTCTCACTCTCAGTGAATCCCAGTGCATGAGGGAATGTCTCATTCCCAGTGAATCCCAGTGTGTGAGGATTTGACTCACTCTTAGTTAATCCCAGTGCATGAGGGAATGTCTCATTCCCAGTGAATCCCAGTGTGTGAGGGAATGTCTCACTCTTAGTTAATCCCAGTGTGTGAAGGAATGTCTCACTCCCAGTGAATCCCCGTGTGTGCGGGAATGTCTCACTCCCAGTGATTCCCAGTATGTGAGGGAATGTCTCACTCCCAGTGAATCCCAGTGTGTGAGAGAATGTCTCACCCCCAGTGAATCCCAGTGTGTGAGGGAATCTCTCTTTCCCAGTGAATCCCAGTGTGAGAGGGAATGTCTCACTCTCAGTGATTCCCAGTATGTGAGGGAATGTCTCACTCCCAGTGAATCCCAGTGTGTGAGAGAATGTCTCACCCCCAGTGAATCCCAGTGTGTGAGGGAATCTCTCTTTCCCAGTGAATCCCAGTGTGTGAGAGAATGTCTCACTCTCAGTGAGTCCCAGTGTGAGAGGGAATGTCTCACTCCCAGTGAATCCCAGTGTGAGGGAATCTCTCACTCCCAGTGAATCCCAGTGTGTGAGGAAATCTCGCGCTCCCAGTTAATCCCAGTGTGAGAGGGAGTGTCTCACTCCCAGTGAATCCCAGTGTGAGGGAATCTCTCACTCCCAGTGAATCCCAGTGTGTGAGGAAATCTCGCACTCCCAGTTAATCCCAGTGTGAGGGAATTTCTCACTCCCAGTGAATCCCAGTGTGTGAGGGAATGAGTCACTCCCAGTGAATCCCTGTGTGAGAGGGAATGTCTCACTCCCAGTGAATCCCCGTGTGTGCGGGAATGTCTCACTCCCAGTGAATCCCAGTGTGCGGGAATGTCTCACTCCCAATGAATCCCCGTGTGTGCGGGAATGTCTCACTCCCAGTGAATCCCAGTGTGTGCGGGAATGTCTCACTCCCAGTGAATCCCAGTATGTGAAGGAATGTCTCACTCCCAATGAATCCCCGTGTGTGCGGGAATGTCTCACTCCCAGTGAATCCCAGTGTGTGCGGGAATGTCTCACTCCCAATGAATCCCAGTGTGTGCGGGAATGTCTCACTCCCAGTGAATCCCAGTGTGTGCGGGAATGTCTCACTCCCAATGAATCCCCGTGTGTGCAGGAATGTCTCACTCCCAGTGAATCTCAGTGTGAGAGGGAATGTCTCACTCCCAGTGAATCCCAATGTGTGAGTATGACAGCTGCTATTAGATCAGCTAAAGGGATAATGGAAAAGCGGATCATGGACAATTGGGGAAGTAAGGGGAAAGGTTTTTTAAGTTATATGAAGAGCCAGTGAACGGTGAAAGACTGTATTGGGCTGTTGAAGGATTTTCAAGGACAGGTTACGAAGGACTCCCTGTGTATGGTGAGATATTAAATGAGTACCTTGTATCATTCTTCACTCTTGAGGACCATGTTCGACAGTTAGAAATTAATCATGATGCAAATAATAAAACTAATAAAATTAACACAGATGACCATATCGTTTTAAATAGAATTAAGAGCCTGAAAACAGATAGAACAGCTGGGCCGGATAATATCCACCCCAAGGTCCTCAGGAAGATGGGACACGTGCTGTGCGAGCCCTATGCCCATATTTTTAATAACTCTCTGTACTCCAGGTTGGTTCCTGTAGGCTGGAAGGAGGCTAATGTAGTCCCCATCTTTAAAAAAGTTGACAAGATGGACCCGGGTAACCATAGACCCGTTAGTTTGACATCAGTAATCGGAAAGGTGCTTGAGGAAATCACTAGGGATCCAATATATGATTACTTGGATAGAGAGGGGCATATTAAGGTCACCCAACATGGCTTCATAAAAAGTTCATGTCTTACAAATTTGAATGTATGTTTTGAAGAAGTCATCAAGATAGTGGATGAGGGAAGCCCAGTAAACTTCTAAAAAGTTTTTGATAAGATACAGCACAAGAGGCCTCGCTATAAGTTCAAAGCTTATGGTTTTAATGGTAATATATTGAGCTGGATTGAGAACCGGCAGGAAGGACATAGGCAGAAAGTAGTTATGGATGGATTTGGATCTGTTTGGAGACCGGCCACCAGTGGTGTCCCGCAGGGATCTGTCTTGGGACTGCTGCTCTTTACTATTTTTATTAATGATCTAGATGTGTTGGGGGCACAATCTGAAAATTTGCAGATGGTACAAGGATCTGTGCGAGTGTCAGGACTGTAGACGATGCTCTACTGCTTCAGGCGGATCTTGATGTGTTGAGGGATTGTGCTCATGACTGGCAAATGATGTTTAATTTGGAAAAGTGCAGTGTTATGTATGTGGGGAGGGCGAATTTTCAATATTCACCTTACCTTTCAGGGAAAAGCATTGAAGAAGGTGGAGAAGGAAAGAGATCTGGGGGTTCTAGTGCATAGATCTCTAAAGGTTCATGAGCAATGCTGCGGAAGCGATAGCTAGAGCGAATAGGGTGTTGGGTACATTAATAGGACAATTGATTAGAAAACAAGACATATCATAAAAGCAAAATACTGCGGAGGCTGGAAATTTGAATTAAAAACAGAAAATGCTGGAAATACTCAGCAAAACTGGTTATGACGAAAGGCCATCGAGTTGAAACATTGACTTTGTTTCTCTCTCCACAGATGCTGTCTGACCTGCTGAGTATTTCCAGCATTTTCTGTTTTTCTATTGTATAAGACAAGGCATATTGTTTTGCCCTCGTAAAGACCTTGGCCAGGCCTCACTTGGAATACTGTTCCAGTTTTGGTCTCCTCACATGGTGCATGATATTGAGGCTTTGGAAAGAGGGCCACTGGTCTAATTCCCATTTTAAAGCATCTTAGTTATCAAGATAGACTAAAAGATTTGGGACTGTACACTTTAGAAAAGGGTAAACTTAGGGGTGATCTGATCGAGGTTTATACAATGATGAAGGGAATAGACTGTGTTGAAGGTGATAGTTTGCTCCAATTAAATAGGTTAGGAAGGACCAGGGTCACAATTTGAAGTTGTATTAGGCCAGATCTAGGTTAGATGTCAGGAGGTGGTGCTTTTCCCAGAGAATAGTGGACCTCTGGAACAGGCTGCCAGTTCGTGCAGTAGACGCCAATTCGCTGAATTCCTCCAAGCGAGAGCTGGACTTGTTTCTGGCTGGGGACGGACATCACTTCGATTGCCTAGGGGTGTCAGAGAGGTTCTCAGGTTTTTCTCCCAAAATTGGCCTGGGTTTTTATCTAGTTTTTCGCCTCTCCCGGGAAATCACATGGTTTTCGGGTGGGGTGGAGAGTGTATACACTCTATATATTGTGATGCACAAGGTATCAACAA
This sequence comes from Somniosus microcephalus, assembly GCF_052327205.1. Classification (NCBI taxonomy): domain Eukaryota; kingdom Metazoa; phylum Chordata; class Chondrichthyes; order Squaliformes; family Somniosidae; genus Somniosus; species Somniosus microcephalus. The sequence continues at coordinate 34,431,706 of NC_141001.1, read as the reverse complement.
TTGTGTGGGACAGGCTGAATGGACCAAAGGGTTTTGTCTCTCCGTCATTGTTCATATGTTCATGAGGGGATGTCCCAACACCAGTGAATACCAATACATCATACAAAGAGAGGGAGTATGTATGTCCCTCTCTGCATAAGAGTAGTTTTGTTTTGCCTAATAAATTCAGTACAGGAGCTCATTTTCATTTGGAAACCAGGAGTTAAAATGATGCAAGTTATTTTGGCTGAGACGGCAAAATAAAATTATTGATTAAATATCTTAAGAGATCATTGATTAGGTGCCTCAGCGACAAACTAAAAACATCCCTGATTGGTTGTAAAATGAAAAAGCAGATTAAATTAGATTGTGTCTTGAGAGGAGAAAGTATATTGAATTCAGCTCAGGAAGTTAACTTTAGCTGAGGGGAGCATATTAAAATGTAAAGCTTAGCATTTGGAAGGATGAGAGTATAAATCTACACCCAGGGCACTTGGAGTAAGACAAAAATCAGCTGTCACGACAAGTAGGAAGCTGCTCTGGTACAAATGGAATTTTTATATTAAATGCTTATAATCTCATAGCTCTATTGAGTTTGATCTGATCATTTTGAGGTGATTTGACCAGACGAGAGCAGTGCTTAATGAACGGCAGGGAGCCATGCAATAGAATCGGAGTGTCATTTAAGCGATTTACTCATCCCTAGATGTCAGTTGAATAGTGGGGATGTCTCATGATTGTTGGACTCAGGCGTGCTCTGTAAGTTGGGAAACTCAGCTCTGGCATGTGGCAGGAAATCAAAGGCAGAACAGCATTGAAATGATTTGTTACTGTACATCTTTTTAAAAATTCTGTTTGTCAATGTGAGGATTGCCATTGGTTAGAAGTGAAGCATCCGTTCATCATCTACATTTTTCCAAGCACTCTCACCTCGGCTGTGGGACATGCCATGAACAGCTTTTTTACTTTGGCCCAATGGTGCGTTTTAACATCAATCTCAGAAGCGCGCCATCCCCTCCGTTGTCTTGATCGCCCCCGCTATTACAATTCAATCTTCCACACTTGCCATCTTCTGACCTTTCTGCATGAGATTGACAGATTGGGCACATTGCAGTTGTGAGGAGTGATTCTCTGGGTTCCCATTGCTAATAATACAATTGTGCAAAACAGAATCTAGGCACTGGACTCTAGAAATAAGGAAGATTGAGCTTGGAGCTAAATAGATAGTATTGAATTCACCGGGGAACACATTCCTTACAATCTTCGGCAGCAACGCCATAGTTAGGCCGTTATTATGCCGAAAAGATCAATGGAATCTGTGTTTCAGCACATTAGGCTGCTTTTGCACTAGATTCAAATTTCCTCAATCTTTTTGGCAGCTTTGAGAATCCCCCCAGGGCACACTTGTATAAAGGGTACCAATCGCCTGGTAGCGCTCTGCGTGAAGCTTTCCTGCTTTACTGGCACCACTGCACTCTGAGTAAATTAAACTCATAAGTGAGGCACAGCTGCTCCCCTGATACAAGCTGTAGCAAGGCGTTTGAGAGCTTTGAAGAGTCCACAAATGTTCTTTCTTGATTTCTGGCATCACAAACATTTATTCAACCTATGTCTTTTCACAGCTTTCCTCACTGAGACTTGCAATTCACCACCCCCGCAGTCTCACTGACATTTATTGATTCCCCCGCTTCCCCACATACACTGAACAAATTTGGAGCAGGTGCAAGGTTCCCCTTGGGCATACCTCTACGCCATTATTATTATGGAGGAAGTGTAACAGCAGCTGGTGGAGCTGAGGAGAATAAGGCAACGTGGCAGAAAACAACAGCCCACCAGCTGCTACCCTCGAACGGATGTTGATGGGTACCACAGGTCCTCTCGGAGGAGCCCGTTGTTTGAAGGTTGCAATTGCCCAAGGCTGCCTTTACACATCTCCGTGACCCTCTTCATGAAGATCTTGAGCCTGGCTCCACTGTCAGAACAGCTCTGTCTGTCGCAATGAAAGTGACCACCGTCCTGAATTTTGTGCCACAGGGGATCTGTGCCACAGCAGCCAGGGGGCAATCATGACAGCCATTTGACCGGTCATGGACAAGCTCTTCAGCAGAGCTGCTGAGTTCATCTACTTTGGTATCACACCCAGGCAGCAGAGGGAGAGAACCAGGGAGTTCTACTGCATTAGCAAAATACTGCGGATGCTGGAAATCTGAAATAACAACAGAAAATGCTGCAAACACTCAGCAGGCCAGGCAGCATCCGTGGAGAGAGAAACAGAGTTAACAGTTCAGGTCTGGGACCCTTCATCAGAACTGGAAAAAGCTGGAGATGTAACAGATATTAAGCAGGTGCTGAGATAGGGAGGTGGGGGGATGTTGGGGTGGGTGGGAGGGGAGGAAGGAATTGAAGGAGCATACTGTGCTGAGATAAGAGGCAGGAAAGATAAAATGTTGCAAATGGGCATGGTAAAAATCAGACAGCATGAAAAATGGGGGCAGGGGTTATAGTTTGAAATTGTTGAACTCAATGTTGAGTCCAGAAGGCTGTAAAGTGCCTAATCGAAAGATGAGGTGCTGTTCCTCGAGCTTACGTTGAGCTTCATTGGAACAATGTAAGAGGCCGAGGACAGAGTGGGAGTGAAGTGGAAAATTAAAGTGACAGACGACCGGAAGCTCGGGGTCACCCTTAGGGACTGAACGGAGGTGTTCCGCAAATCTGCGTTTGGTTTCCCCAATGTAGAGGAGACCGCATCGTGAGCAGCGAATACAATATGCAGTATACAATTTCAAATTATAACCCCTGCTCCCATTTTTCATGCTGTATGATTTTACCATGCCCATTTGCAACATTTTATCTTTCCTACCTCTTATCTCAGCACAGTATGTTCCTTCAATTCTACTGCATTGATGGATTCCCCAGGGTGACATCGATGGCACACACATGGGGTGGTGCCAGCCTGGTGCAGCATGTGGCAGCCATATGGGTGTACTGCGTAAAGTTAAGTCAATCTGGCCATGATGAGCCCATCCCTGGCCGCCTGGGCAGCAATGTGCTCAGGTGCTGGTGGGATCTGGACCGCAGCTTCCTCCTGCTCCTCCTCCTCTGAAGAGGCTGTGCGCTCAGTGCCTTGCTCTTCATGCAGTGCTAATCCTCGTTGCTGCGCTATGTCGTGCAGGGTACAGCAGACCACAACGATTCTGGAGACCCTGGCTGGTGCATACTGAAGGGTTTCTCCAGATCTGTCAAGGTATCTGAAGCGCATTTTGAACTTGCCTAGTGTCTGCTCTATGACAGATCTGGTGGAAATGTGGCTTTCATTATATCTCTGCTTGGCCTCAGTACTTGGCCTCCTCAAGGGTGTCATGAGCCACATTTTCAGTGGATAGCCCTTGTCTCCAAGCAGCCAGCCGGAAAGTCTGTGTGGATCCGTGAAGAGCTGAGGAAGGCTGGACTGGCGCAAGATGAAAGAAGCATGGCAGCTGCCAGGGACTTTGGTGCACACATGCATGATGATCTTCCTATGGTTGCAGACGAGCTGCACATTGAGGGATTGGAAGCCCTTGCAGTTGACAAAGACGCCTGGGTTATGATGGGGTGCCCTGATGGCCACATGTGTGCAGTCGATGATGCCCTGCACCCATGGGAAGCCAACCAGAGTGGCAAAGCTGAGCGCCCACTCAGTAACACTGGCTTCATCAGTGGCAAAGTTGATATAATTGGCTGACTTGTCAAACAGGGCCTCGGTAACCTGTGTGATGCATCTGTGGGAGGCCGACTGAGAGATGCCGCAAATGTCTGCTGCAGATCCCTGGAAGGAGCCTGAGGCGAAGAAGTTGAGGGCACTGGTGACTTTGACAGCCATTGGTAAGGCATGTCCACCTGCTCCTCTGGGCTGCAGGTCTTGCTCCAGCAATGTGCAAATGTCTTCGACAACCTGACACGAGCCTCCTTTGGCACTGCTGCTCTGTCATGTTGAGAAAGCTCATCCTCTGTCTGTATACCTGTAAAGTATGTGCCTATACTTAATCCAATAATGAAGAGACAGCTTGGAAGATTCAACGTAGGTCTTTACTTAATACCAACAGGCGGGAACTGAGGGGAGATCAGTGCCCACAGTACTATTTATACCCCTATGGCCAGGAGTGGTACTACGGTATCACTACGCCCTACAAAGTAGTGCTGCCCTGGCCATAGGTTTAAAGTAACATACCTATTACATACACAACATTCCTCCCCTTTTAATTAAAACGTACCCGTGCAATTAAGTCAATAGATGCCCCATAACTAGGGCTAATAACATTTGGTAACACAATATACATAACATATTTACATCAAGAGTTGTCTACTTATATATATATAAACAGAAACATGTTATAGATTCAGTCTCTGAGGAGGCCTCCTATCTCGACTAGGATAACATCTTTCTCTAGTCGGTCTCGGTGTAGGCGGCGGTACTTCCGTCACCCCTTCATCGCTGGACTCGTCGGTGTCTGATGGCACATCCTGTGCCGTGGAGATCACCGGAGTGCTGAACTCCTCGCAATCCTGAGACCTCTGTAACGACGAGCTGGGCCGTGATTCCGCTGTAACAATGTGCTGAGACGTTTGAGGTAGTGAATCAGTTGGGTTTCTGGACTCCACAAGTTGATCAGCATGTCGTCTGATTATGCCTTCCCCTGTCTCAACTGTGTACATCAAGGGTCCCTGGTGGGCCTTTATCATACCAGACCGCCACTTTTCATTCCGATAATCACGGGCCAACACTTGCTGCCCCACCTCGAAGCTCCGTGTCTGTCTGTCAGGAGCCCTACGAAATACTCGGTTTTCCACATCTCTCCGAATGTTTGTCTGAGCAATTCAAGGCGAGACCTTAACCTTCTATTAAAGAACATGACGGCGGGGGCCTGGTTGGTCACCGTATGTGCAGCATTACGGTATGCGAATAGGAAGTTGTCCACCTTGTGTTGTAGTGGCAACCTTTCCTCCCCCATCGCCTTGATGGCCTTTTTAAAAATCTGTACAAAGCGCTCTGCCAGCCCAGTTGTAGCCGGATGATATGGTGCGGACGTATAATGTCGCACTCAATTCCTTTTTAGGAATGCTTGAAATTCTTCTGCCACAAATTGTGGCCCATTGTCCGAACAGACTTGCTCGGGCACCCCGTTTCGGGCAAAAATGGTCCTTAAGACTGCGACCGTCTTTTCGGCTGTCGTTGATGACATCTTTATGACCTCCGGCCATTTTGAATGGGCATCCACTACAATAAGGAACATCGTATCCAGGAAGGGGCCAGCGAAGTCCACGTGGATCCTTTGCCACGGCGTTGAGGGCCACTCCCACGGATGTAGTGGGGCTTGTGGTGGTACGTTCTGTACCATCTGGCACCCTTGGCACGCTTTTGCTACTTCCTCAATGTCCCTGTCAATGCCGGGCCACCAGACGTAGGCTCTGGCGAGGCTTTTCATTTTGACACCCCCCCAGATGACCTTCGTGTAAGTCCTGCAACACTTTATGTTGTAATTTTTGAGGGACCACCACCCTGGCTCCGCACATCAATGTGTCCCGGCAGACGGACAACTGGTGCTTCCTTGCCGAAAACGCCGGCAATGATGCGTCACCCTGCGCCGGCCAGCCTTTCACGGTTAACTCGTAAACCCTTGCCAATGTTGGGTCGTTCCGTGTTTCCCGCTCGATACATTGGCTGGTAATGGGCAAGTGTTCCATAACAGCCGTATGATATATTTCCACGGGGTCCTGTACTATCTCTTCGATCTCGGCAGGCAAGGGTAGCCGCGACAGGCCATCCGCATTGCCATGCTGTTTGGTACTCTTATATTCGATAAGGTACTGGTGTGCTCCTAAGAACAGTGACCATCTCTGTAGCCTTTGGGCCGTCATCAGGGGCACCCCTTTTGTTGGATTAAATATCGACACCAACGGTTGATGATCCGTCAGTAGTGTGAAACGTTGCCCATGCAGGTAGTGGTGGAATTTTTTTACACCCCACACCAGACTGAGGGCCTCCCTGTTGATTTGCGCATAGTTTCTTTCGGCTGTAGTTAACGACCTTGAGGCAAATGCTATTGGCCTCTCCGTCCCGTTGGGAAATTTGTGTGACAACACTGCCCCTATACCGTACGGGGAGGCGTCACATGCCAACCTCATTGGCATTTTTGGGTCAAAGTGTGCGAGCACTTCCTTTGATGTAATGAGTTGTTTACCCTTTTTAAAAGCAGCCTCACACGCTTCGTCCCAATTCCAGGAGACTCCCTTTTGCAGCAATGAATTTAGTGGATGTAAAATGGACGATAAGTTCGGGAGGAACTTATGGTAATAGTTTATAAGGCCTAAGAATGATCGTAACTGAGATACATTCTCAGGGGGCGGGGCCTTCACTACTGCCTCGATCTTTTCCGGGGACTTATGCAGGCCTTCCTTATCTATAATGTGACCACAGTATGAGATACGTTCCTGGAAAAACTCACATTTCTGCTTGTTCGCCCTGAGTCCGTATTGTTGCAACCACAGAAGTACTCGCTCCAGGTTAGCGAGGTGGTCGTTATCCGTTTGTCCTGTCACCAGGATGTCATCCAGGTAGCACTGCTGTGGTGTATGTAACCTGTTCCACCTTAAGAGAACTTAAGCCTGTTCCACCTTAAGAGATGTACTACTTTCTCTGGCTGCTGTATACGTAATACCGGTGGTGACCACCGGTATATAAGCACTGTGTAGTAATATTGTATTTAGTATAGTCCTGACCTCCAACCAGTAAAGACCTGTTGAACTTTAATCTTGTAGTCTGTGTTAGTAATTACAACTAGAACACACAGACTTAACAGTGGCGACGAGTCCGATTCTTACCCTGCGGCAGTTTATATCCACGGCGGCTTCGTCCACAGAACGGACATCGAAGAGAGGCTTCCACCCTCATCACCCTGCCGGAAGACACGTCGCGCGGCAGACATCGAGAAACCAGAGTGCAGAAGACATCCTGAACTCGAAGCCTCCATCAGCGGCTGTCAGCTATCTTCTTTCTACCTCGGTGGTGGGTAAGCCGGGCAGCGACGCGACCAGAAAGTCGGCCGCGTTGGCTGTACAGACAGGGAGGGAAGACGGAGGAATAAGGGCGGTGAGATCGATCGCGACCGGAGATAAAGGCCGGGCCGCATTCAGGCCGAAAGGCGCAGCGCGGGGACATCGATCGCGGCTGGTGATAAGGGCCGGGCCGCATTCGGGCTAAAAAGGCGCAGCGTCTGGGGCAACTGAAGGTGCGAGAGCCGCGGTGAAGCGGAGACAGCGTCGGGGGACGTGTGAAGACCACCAAGCGCGGGAAAACCGCCATTTTGTAGGCGGAGGACGAAGACAAGAGCGGGAAGCCACCATCTTGGATAAAAGTTTAAATAAATTAAATTGCAACGATGCCTAAACATGGGAACATTAATACCTTTGATAGCGACATCGAAGATTGGGCCATGTATGTAGAACGCATACAAAATTATTGTAAAGCAAATAAAATCCCAGATGAAGAGAAAGCACTAACATTATTAAACTTAATGGGTGCGAAGACATACGGGCAATTGAAACACCTTTTATCACCAGATGAACCGGCGGATAAGACGTTCGAGGAGATTGTTACTGTCCTGAAAAATCATCTAAACCCCACGCCGCTGATGCTAGCAGAACGATTTAAATTTTACAGCAGAAGGCAGCTGAAGGATGAAAGCAATGCTGAATATTTAATGGAATTGCGTAAGCTAGCAAAGTACTGTCAGTTTGGAACGAGACTGACAGAGGCGCTACGAGATAAATTTGTATGTGGTTTATTAAAAGAAGATACACAAAAGCGACTGCTCAAGGAGAATGAGCTGACGCTTGAGAAAGCGGTCACTATGGCAGCAGCACACGAAGCCGCAGCGAGAGGCACGGCAGTAATGCAGCTACGGTCACCGGAACTCAGTACAAATAAATTGGGTTTGAGTACTGTAAAATGTTATCGTTGTGGAAAGACAACGCACGATCAGAACCAGTGTTGGTTTAAAAACCAAGAATGCAGAACGTGTGGCAGGCTTGGCCACATAGCTAAAGTATGCCGGTCAGGAAAGAAGACCAGCAACAAAAAGTCACCGCAAGGAAAATACATAAAGGTACACAAGGTGACAAAGAACAGTTCGACCGAACAGAAGTCAGATTCAGACGCTAGCAGTAATGAACTGGGTAGCTTAAGAGTACACAACGTTGGTAAGGATGCAGATCTCCAGACAATTTGGGTCACCCTTCAGATAGCAGGAGTCCAAGTAAAGATGGAATTGGACACTGGATCGGCATTGACGGTCATGAATAAGAAAGATTACAAAAGGTTATTCCAACATATTCCCCTACGGGATACGGAGATTATATTGAAAACATAAGCAAAGAGTGTACCCCATCGGAAAGATAGAGGTAAAAGTGGTCCACAAGGGCGAAGAAAGCCAAGTAATGGACTTATATGTGCTACCTGAAAGAGGTCCACCACTACTGGGACGGGAGTGGATTAGGAAAATGAATATGGACTGGCACTCCTTGAAGGCACTAACGGTAGATTCCGGGGAAACAGATGTCAAACCTAAACGATTGTCCAAAATATTGGATGATGCTAAAGAGGTGTTCCAGCAGGGACTGGGAACACTGAGAGGAATTACGGCAAACATCAAGATTGATGAACATGCACACCCAAAAATTTTTAAAGCCAGACCGGTACCCTATGCAATACGACCTACTGTAGAAGCGGAACTGGAAGCGCTAGAACGTTCAGATGTACTGTCTAAGGTAGGTTGGAGTGAGTGGGCTACGCCCATTGTTCCCGTTATGAAACGTCCTTCGAGCAACAAGCCAGGAGAACCAGGGAAGGTTCGCATCTGTGGAGATTTCAAAATCACCGTTAATCCGGTGCTTCACACGGTGCAGTATCCGCTTCCGCGGATTGAGGATATTTTTGCTTCATTGTCTGGCGGGAAACACTTCACCAAGATAGACCTGGCGCAGGCGCACTTGCAGATGGAGTTTGAAGAAGAGTCACGCCAATACCTCACGATCAACACGCATCGAGGTTTGTACCGGTACAATAGGCTGGTTTTTGGAGTGGCATCGGCTCCAGCAATTTGGCAGAGGGCCATGGAGCAGGTATTACAGGGAATTCCAGGCACACAATGTTACCTGGACGATATTCTGATTACAGGTGATGGTGATGAAGAACACCTCGCAAACTTGAAACTGGTGCTCAACAGACTGAAAGAGTATGGACTTAGAGTTAATCGGCAGAAATGTGAGTTCTTCCAGAAGCGGATCTCGTACTGTGGTCATGTCATTGACCGGGAGGGGCTTCATAAGTCTCCTGACAGGGTAGAGGCAGTTGTAAAGGCTCCCGCTCCGGATAATGTCTCTCAGTTGAGGTCGTTTCTAGGATTGATTAACTATTACCATAAATTTCTACCAAATCTATCCACGGTACTGCACCCGCTAAACGCTCTTTTACAGAAGTGGGTACCATGGGAATGGAGCGAAAACTGTAAGAAGGCATTTCACAAAAGCAAAGAATTGATCACCTCAGAGGAAGTGTTGGCTCACTTCAAACCGACACTGGCTATTCGGTTGGCTTGTGATGTTTCTCCATATGGTATTGGGGCAGTACTCTCACACAAGTTGCCAAATGGCACGGAAAGGCCAGTCGCGTTTGCATCCAGATCATTGACCTCCGCTGAGCGCAACTATGCGCAGATCGATAGGGAGGCTCTCAGCCTTGTATGGGGAGTGAAGAAGTTTAATCATTACCTGCAGGGCCAAAAATTCACACTTCTGACAGACCATCAGCCGTTGGTATCCATTTTTAACCCTAAGAAGGGTGTTTCAGTGATGACAGCAGTGTCTCCAGAGATGGTCCCTTTTCCTAGGGGCACATCAATATCAAATAGAATTCAAAGGTACGAAGCAGCATGGCAATGCTGATGGGCTGTCGCGCCTGCCACTACCTGAAGAAGAAGAAACGACGAAAGTTGACCCTGTTGAGTTATTTCATTCGACCATCATCGAGTGTTTACCAGTCACCAATGCAAGTATTGAAAGAGAAACCAGGAACGACCCGACACTGTCCAGAGTCTACGAGGTGACAGTGAAAGGATGGCCAACACGTGGTGATCCTCTGTTACTGGCATTCTCGGCAAGGCGAGACCAGCTGTCCGTCTGCCATGGTACTTTGATGTACGGGACAAGAGTGATTATTCCTCCCAAGTTAAGGGAAAGAGTTCTAAAAGAACTGCATGAAGGTCATCTGGGGGGAGTTAAGATGAAAAGTCTTGCTAGGGCTTATGTATGGTGGCCGGGTATTGACCAACAGATAGAGGAGTTGACGAAAAGCTGCGCTGGTTGCCAAAAAGTGCAAAATGCACCTCCGATCGCACCACTACACCCATGGGAATGGCCTTCAGCCCCATGGCAACATGTACATATTGACTTTGCTGGTCCATTCATGGACTCCATGTTCCTAATTGCGGTGGACGCACATTCCAAATGGCCAGAAGTGATCAAGATGAATACCACTACTTCAGAAAAGACAATTGCGGTGTTAAGAACAATATTCGCAAGGAACGGATTGCCAGAACAGATCTGTTCGGACAACGGACCACAGTTCGTGTCGGAAGAATTCCAAAAATTCTTAAAGAAGAATGGGGTGAAACATTATACCTCTGCCCCATATCATCCGGCGACAAACGGGTTGGCCGAGAGATTTGTCCAAACATTCAAAAAGGCAATAAAGGCCATGAACGATGATCAGACTCCGCTACAGCACAAGGTGGACAATTTCCTAATGGCATACCGAAACGCCGCTCATGCAGTGACTAACCAAAGTCCTGCCATGATGTTTTAAAACAGGAGGTTGTGGTCCAGGTTGGACTTGTTAAAACCAAATGTGCGGAGGGAAGTGGAAAACAAACAGTTCCGGCATATTAATAACAAGACCACTCGAAGTTTTGACGTAGGACAACCAGTGTTGGCAAGGGGCTATGGAAACGAAAAATGGCAGTCCGGAACAATTCGGGCCAGACAAGGACCTCTGATGTACACAGTAGATATTGGTAACAATGTGATAAGGCGTCATGCGGATCAACTGGTAGAATTGAAAGCAAGGGTCGAACCCATGGTTGCGACAGAGACAACTGTGGAAGACGTTAATGAACCTGAAGCATCTACCTCGGCAGGGAATGTACCTGATGATGATAACACCCAATGCATGGGAGACCAACGAGAGGAGTCACCTCAGCAACAGGAATCAGAGACCACTGAAAGGCGTTATCCAAACTGAATCAGAAGGCCTCCTGAGAGACTGAACCTTTGAACTGTTTATACCTGAAGTTATATATGTTATTATGTTATGTTAAATGGGGATATGACTGTTAAGCTAAAAAGGGAGGATTGTGGTGTATGTAACCTGTTCCACCTTAAGAGAACTTAAGCCTGTTCCACCTTAAGAGATGTACTACTTTCTCTGGCTGCTGTATACGTAATACCGGTGGTGACCACCGGTATATAAGCACTGTGTAGTAATATTGTATTTCGTATAGTCCTGACCTCCAACCAGTAAAGACCTGTTGAACTTTAATCTTGTAGTCTGTGTTAGTAATTACAACTAGAACACACAGACTTAACAACTGTGTTCCTGGAATGCCCTGTAGGACCTGTTCCATGGTCCTCTGCCATATTGCCGGGGCGGACGCCACACCAAATACCAGGCGATTGTACTGGTACAATCCCTTGTGTGTGTTAATCGTTAGGAGCTTTTTCGAGTCCTGTTCCACCTCCATCTGTAAATAAGCTTGACAAAGGTCAATCTTCGTAAAGTGTCTACCCCCAGCTAACGATGCGAATATGTCCTCTATCCGCGGCAGTGGATACTGTACCGTGTGCAGGACTGGGTTAATAGTTATCTTAAAATCCCCGCAAATGCGATCCTTCTTTGGTTCCCCTGGTGTGTTATTTGCAGATTTCTTTATAACTGGGACGATGGGCGTGGCCCACTCACTCCACCCAATCTTTGTAAGGACACCTGCACTCTCTAAGGCATCCAGTTCTGCTTCCACAGCTGGCCGAATGGCGTAAGGCACCGGTCTGGCCTTACAAAACTTGGGGTTTGCGTCTTGAGCAATAGTTATTTTTGCTCTAATGTCCTTTAAGGTCCCCAGCCCTTGTTGGAACACCTCTGGCGTTTTTGCCAATATTTTCGACAGCCTGCTTGTAATGGTTGTATCATCCTTGGTGGTCTCTACTTTTAACTCGTGTATCGACTTCCATTCGAAATGGATTTTTCTTATCCATTCCCTACCCAAAAGTGGTGGTCCACCATTTGGTAGGACGTATAAATGAAGTCCTGGCACTTTCCTGCCGTTGTATTTAACTGTTACTTGCATTTTTCCCTTCGGGTAAACTTTTTGTCCCGTATATGTTTTTAATTTAATTTCCGTATCCTTTAAGGGAATGCGTTTGAACAGCCTGTTATAATCTTGTTCATTAATTACTGATAGGGCTGAACCCATGTCCAGCTCCATATTAACTTCGATGCCTGCTACCTTCATTTTAACCCACATGGTGCTGTGGTCCTCCGTTTTGTCTACACCATATAACTTGAGACATCCCAGACCTTTAGGCTCTGCTTTTGTGCCTTCCTGTGACTCGTCTGATCTACTGTCAGACATCGTATGTATTTTTGTCCTTGCCTTGGTACTGCTTGGACTGCCCCCACTATTGGGTTTTGTACCCGACCGACAAACTTTCGCTATATGCCCCTTTTTTCCACACTGCCAGCGTATTTTATCACGAAACCAACAATTACTTTGGTCGTGGGTGGTTTTGCCACAACGGTAGCATTTACCTTTGTGAAATGTCACCTCATGGGTGTCATAGCAGGTTGTGTTCTGTCGCATTTGAGCAGCACCCTGTGCTGCTGCTTCGTGGACAGATGCTATTTCAATCGCCTGAACTAGGCTGAGCTGTTTCTTGGCTAGCAACCGTTTTCGTGTACTCTCATTTAACATGCCACAGACAAATCTGTCTCTGATCGCGTCCGCCAATATGGCTCCAAACTGGCAATGTTTGGACAACCTTCTGAGCGCAGCCAAATAGGCTGCCTGCGACTCATCATTCCTTTGGTCGCGTCTGTAGAAGCGGTACCTTTCCGCTATAAATGGTGGCTTAGGGTTTAAATGTACCTTTAACGTATCAACAATTTGGGCATACGTTTTGTCTGCTGGCTTTTCTGGAGTAAGAAGATTCCTCAGCAGACCGTATGTTTTTGCCCCCATACAATTTAATAAGGTTGCTACCTTTTTGTCATCTTCCACCTTGTTTACTATGCAATAAAGTTCATGCCTTTCGATATAGGCATCCCACTCTTCTGTGTCCTCAACAAATGCTGACAACCAACCTTCCTTAGACATTTTAAACTGCTGAAGAGCTTTTCCCGCCTTTCTCCACTAGATGGCGTTTTAATTTTTTTTTATTTTAAACTGCTGAAGAGAGAAAAAACTTTTCCCCTTTGTCCACTAGATGGCGTTTTTCCCGCCTTTTCTCCTGCTGCTGCTAACGACCTCTCTCCAGCTTCGTTATTTTTGGCCCTTGCAGCTCCCGTTATTGCCACGGCCGCTATTGACAAAGACCTTCCCCTCTCGTGGCTTGCTAGTCCTCGTGGCTCCGTTTGTTCCCCAGATCTCCTGCCCGTTCTGGCCCTTGCAGCTCCCGTTCCCTGGGAAGCATTTCAGTTTACCTGGCCCTGGGTGGACTTTTGCCCCGTGGCTGGAGCGCCCGTTCAGCCTCTTCTCTCAGCTGCTGCAGCCTCCGCTGGAACCCGCTCTCTCTCGCTCCGTTGCTGCCGCTCCTCCCGAACCTGGAGTGCTGGGCGGTTTCCTTTGGTCGACGCTGGACTCTGCAGGCTGGCTGGTAAGAAGCCTCTCTCCTTCTCTCTCCGTACTGCTACCGTTCCTTTGTTGCACCGTGTACTGGTGAGTTTGAACCTTACTCGTCGCCAGTGTAAAGTATGTGTCTATACTTAATCCAATAATGAAGAGACAGCTTGGAAGATTCAACGTAGGTCTTTACTTAATACTAACAGGCGGGAACTGAGGGGAGATCAGTACCCACAGTACTATTTATACCCCTATGGCCAGGAGTGGTACTACGGTATCACTACGCCCTACAAAGTAGTGCTGCCCTGGCCATAGGTTTAAAGTAACATACCTATTACATACACAACAATACCCTGTGTTGGGGGTAGTGCCTTCAGCACGGTGCAGCCCTGCACTGATGCCCTCTGTCCTGTGCAGCATCAGGTGATTGAGGAGAAGGTTGGTGGTGGTGTTAATGGTGCTGATGGAGTGCCTGGTGCTGCTAATGTTGGGGCTCATCATGGTCCGATTCTGAGGACCAAAGTGAGACAGTATAAACAGCACCCATGCTTATGGAATAGATGGCAGGCCATGTAAAGATGACAGAAACAATCTGTCAATGATGTGATAGGTTCTACCAATGAGGTGACACTGGATGGCGACTTTGCTGGAAACACTTGCTGCCTGTAGAAAGCTAAATCTGTGCTGGCAATGCAGTCAGCAACAGCTTTTGCCTGAGGAAAGTGATCAGCTGTGAGGTGGGAGTTTTTATTGTACTTTGTATGCTGTGCACTAATCAGCTGGATCAATGGCCACTCAACTCCCACCTCAGGTTGACAGACATGGTTCCCGAGCTGCATGATTCACATTGTCATCCAGTGAAATTTGAAAGGTAGGGTTAAAAAGACTCTTAAGGGTCTGACAAGTACCTAATAATGATTTAAATTAGCTCGCCCGCCTCTGCTGGTCGGGTCGCTGCCGCATCGGCAAACATACCTGAGGGAAAGGCACGTGGGGGCAGGATGACAGCGGGTTCCTGACCCGCTCCAAGATATTCCAAATTTCCCACCTGACCCGCCTTCGATTGCACCCATATGGACCCCAGAAAATTCTGGCCAAGGACTCCAGCTGGTACTACTCCACTAGGCCCTGGATGGGTGGCCCCACTGATCAGTTGGGTGGCTGGTGTGTGGGAATCTCTTAGATCTGTCCAGCCCTGAGGCACGGCGCTGGTTACAGTCTGGAAGCTGCGATCAATGTCATGCTCCAACTGGCCCCTATTGCCCCCAGAGCTGCAGAATGTGCCTCTCCTTGCAGTCCCTGTTAGATCCGTGGTTCAGTGGATAAATAATCACACGGATGCTGTACATTAACAAATAACAGGTCTTTACTGGAGGAGGGTAATCTCTAGACTGGGGTACAGAGGCATGCGCAAAGCTTATATACTGGTGTGGTCACTGCCGGTACTACAGTATACAGGAGCTGTAAAAAGTAGTTCTGACTTAAAGGCACATACACTACAATTCCTCCCTTTTTAGATTAATAATACCCCCTTAATATTCAAATAACAATTAAATTTTTACATGTACATTCAATAACAAAAGTCCATTTATAGATTTAGTCTTTGGGGCGGCTTCCTGACCCTTTCGGGATCGCGCCTTTCCAGAGGTTCTTGTTCTTGGTGCAGAGGCAATTCTGACCCCTTTTCATCGGGTAGTTCATCGGGTTCCACTGCTATTGGGTCTGAAGTAGATGCTACCGGTATGTTGGGTTCATCCCCAGGTACTCGAGACATGGGGTTGACGCATTCCTGTGACGCTAAGATCTGATCAATGTGGCGTCTCACAATGTTCTCCCCGACATCCACTGTGTACATTAATGGCCCCTGCCTTGTACATATCGTTCCGGGTTGCCACTTCTCTGTTCGATAGTCACGGGCCAAGGCTGGTTGCCCTACATTGAAGCTCCTTGTCGGCTTCTTGTTGATGTGCTAGAATTGTTTGTCCTCAACATTTCTTCGCACATTTGGTCTGAGCAAGTCCAGACGAGATCTCAACCTTCGGTTAAAGAACATCATGGCCGGGGTCTGGTTGGTAACTGCATGTGTCGCGTTTCGGTAGGCTAATAAGAAATTGTCCATCTTATGCTGTAGTGGAATTTCCTCATCGCACATGGCCTTTATCGCCTTCTTAAAGGTTTGTACGAACCTCTCAGCCAATCCATTGGTGGCTGGATGATACGGGGCGGATGTGTAATGCCTTACCCCATTCCTTTTCATGAATTTTTGGAACTCGTCGGACACAAACTGTGGTCCATTATCACAGCAGATCTGCTCTGGCAAACCGTTTCTGGCAAATATGGTCCGTAGGACTGCAATCGCTTTCTCTGTAGTGGTTGAAGACATCTTTATCACCTCTGGCCACTTTGAATGAGCATCCACTGCTATTAAGAACATTGGCCTAGAAATTCAGTGGTGTTAGCGCCCACTTACCGCCTAAAGAGGTCTTTAGCGCCGGCGCTGTTGGTAGCCTGGAATTCAGTGTAGCGCAAATGGTGGCGTTAGCCAGTAGTGCTGCACCGGCACCAATGACGTCATCGGTGTGCGCAGCGCCCCGGTTTCAACGCGATGCCGGCCCAACGCCCAAATTCACTTGCCGCCGCCTCACCCGTAGCGGGCGCAAGGAGCATTTGTAAAACGGGGCCTTGCAGCTCCGAGAGGCCGGGGCGTAAAGGTGGAGGTGCAGCCGGCCGCTTTCCCGGCGGCCGCTTGGCCGCTCCTTCCTCCCCGGACTCCCACACCACCCCCCCCGCGGCATTGGTCTCTGACCCCCGCGAGCCCGGCACTTCTCCGTGGTGCCGGGCTCATTTGCCGGGGGAGTCCAGCGGCGATCTCATGGCTGCAGGCAGCTCCTCCTTAAGAGAGGGAGGAGGCCTGCAGTACCCCAGCCTGCCGCACCGCATCGGGTGGCGCAGCGGCAGCTGGACACCTGAAATTGACTTTCATCGCCCCAAGCGAGGCGGCCAAACCCTGCAATAGCGCCCGCCTCCGTCTTGGGGTGCTGCAACTGAATTTCAGGCGGGCGCTACGGGAATCCGGGCGAGCGCTAAATTTCGGGCGCTAAAGACCTGGCGCGGCGATAGCGAAATTCTAGGCCATTGAGTCCATGAATGGACCAGCGAAATCAATGTGCACCCGTTGCCATGGAGAGGAGGGCCACTCCCATGGGTGTAGAGGGGCATGTGGTGGTGCATTTTGGACCTTCTGGCATCCTAAGCAGCTCTTAGTTAGGTCTTCGATTTGTTGATCGATTCCCGGCCACCACACATAAGCCCTAGCAAGGCTTTTCATTTTCACTCCCCCCAGATGACCTTCATGTAGCTCATTTAGCACTCTCTCCCTTAACTTGGGTGGAATCACCACTCTGGATCCACACATCACTGTCCCCTGGCATACTGACAGCTGTTCTCTTCTGGATGAGAATGCTGGCAACAGTGAGTCGCCATGTGTTGGCCATCCCCTCACCGTCAATTCATATACCCATGACAGCGTCGGATCATTGCGGGTCTCCTTCTCTATATCCGAGTTTGTTACTGGCAATCGTTCAAGTACCGACGAATAAAATATCTCGATAGGGTCCACTGCTGGTGCTTCCTCCACAGTAGGCAGTGGCAGGCGTGACAGCCCATCAGCGTTCCCATGCTATTTCGTGCCTTTATATTCAATTTCGTATTGATTCGCCCCTAGAAACAGGGACCATATTTGTAACCGCTGTGCAGTCATTATTGGCACGCCCTTCTTAGGATTAAAGATGGAGACAAGTGGTTGGTGGTCAGTCAGCAAGGTGAACTTCTGCCCATGCAGATAGTGGTTGAATTTTTTTACTCCCCATTCTAGGCTGAGGGCCTCCCTGTCAATCTAGGCGTAGTTGCGCTTGGCTGAGGTTAGTGACCGAGACACAAAGGCTACAGGCCTCTCCAACCCGTCTGGGAATTTGTGCGACAGCACCGCTCCAATGCCGTAGGGTGATGCATCACATGCCAAACGAATTGGTAGTGCTGGGTTGAAATGTGCCAACACCTCTTTTGATGTGATCAATTCTTTACACTTCTGGAAAGCTCGTCTACATTCGTCATCCCACTTCCATGGTACCCCTGTTTGCAGTAGGGTGTTCAGCGGGTGTAATACCGTAGACAAATTTGGTAAGAACTTGTGGTAATAGTTTACCAGCCCGAGGAATGACCTCAGCTGTGACACATTTTCCGGTGCTGGAGCCTTGACTGCTGCCTCTATCTTGTCAGGGGACTTATGTAACCCCTCTTCATCGATGACGTGGCCACAATACGAGATCCGTTTCTGGAAAAACTCGCACTTGTGGCGATTAGCTCGTAGCCCACATTCCTTTAATCTGGCGAGCACCTTCTCCAAGTTAGCGAGGTGATCACCGTCATTTTCGCCCGTGACCAAGATGTCGTCCAAATAACACTGGGTCCCTGGAATCCCTTGCAGGACCTGATCCATCGCCCTTTGCCAGCTAGCCGGAGCCGAGGCTACTCCAAACACCAGCCGGTTGTATTGATAGAGACCTTTATGAGTGTTGATCGTAAGGTAATGTTTTGAAGCTTCTTCTACCTCCATTTGCAAGTACGCCTGGGCTAGATCAATATTGGTGAAGCGTTTACCACCAGATAGCGAGGCAAAAATATCCTCAATTCGTGGAAGTGGACATTGCACCGTCTGAAGGACTGGGTTCACTGTCACCTTAAAATCCCTACAGATGCGGACCTTCTTTGGTTCCCCAG
Source organism: Somniosus microcephalus (assembly GCF_052327205.1). Classification (NCBI taxonomy): domain Eukaryota; kingdom Metazoa; phylum Chordata; class Chondrichthyes; order Squaliformes; family Somniosidae; genus Somniosus; species Somniosus microcephalus. The sequence goes on along the minus strand of NC_141001.1, from coordinate 34,413,023 downwards.
GTGTATTACTCAATGACCTCTTCATTACAGGAATGATGGGTGTAGCCCACTCACTCCAGTCCACTTTGGACAGTACCCCTGAACGTTCCAACCCTTCCAGCTCTGCTTCAACTGCTGGTCTGATCGCATAAGGCACTGGTCTGGCCTTCAGAAACTTTGGGCTTGCATTTTCCTCTATTTTAATTGTTGCTGTTATTCCCTTTAGTGTTCCTAGTCCCTCCTGGAACACTTCTTTTGCGTCAGTTAGCATTTTTGACAGTCGTCCAGGTGTGACGTCGTCATCCTTTTTGGCCTCAACCTTCAGTGCCTGTATGGAATGCCAATCTAATTGTATCTTCCGGATCCATTCACGTCCTAGCAGTGGTGGTCCTCCATTTGGCAATACATATATATCCATTTTAGGTATTTCCTGACCTTTATATGTCACTTTCACCCTTATTTTTCCTTTGGGGTAGACCTTTTGCCCCGTATACGTCTTCAAGACAATCTCTGTAGCTTTCAAGGGTATGTGTGAAAATAGCCGCTTGTAGTCTCTTTGATTTATGACTGTTAGAGCTGACCCTGTGTCCAATTCCATTTCCACTTGGACTCCGTCTATCTTGAGTGTAACCCAGATAGTCTGGTGATCCTCCATTTCGGTTACATTATGTAGTTTCAGACAACCCAGCTCCTTGCTTCCGGAGTCTGTGTCACTTTTCTGTTCATCTGAACCACTGTCCATCACCTGGTGTACCTTTTTGTACTTCTCCTGTGGAGATTTCTTACTGTTGGTTTTCTTCCCAGACCTGCAGACTCTTGCTAAGTGTCCTGCTTTCCCACACTGTCTGCACACTTGGTCCTTGAACCAACAATCTTTCTGGTCATGTGTTGTTCTGCCGCAGCGATAGCACTTCCCTGTTCCATAGGTCATTTCGTTGGTGCCATATTCTTGCGGTCTCCATTGTATCTCTGCAGCGCCCCTTGCGGCTGCTTCGTGTGATACTGCCATACTGAAAGCTTTGTCCAGCGTAAGGTCCTTTTCTGATAGAAGCCGTTTCTGGGTTCCTTCACTTTGTAGCCCACACACAAACTTGTCCCTTAACGTGTCTGCTAGTCCCGCTCCAAACTGGCAGTATTTCGATAGCTTGCGCAGTTCTGTTAGGTACTCAGCATTGCTTTCGTCTTTGTGTTGGTTCCTTTTATGGAACTTAAATCGTTCTGCTATCAGCAGCGGTGTGGGGTTTAAGTGGTCCTGTAGGATTTCTACTATGCTTTCAAAATTCTTGTTTACCGGCTTCTCTGGGGCTATTAGGTTTCGCAGTAACCCATAAGTTTTTGCACCCATGGAATTTAACAGAACCAGTGCTTTATTAGCATCTGGCACTTCATTCGCCCTGCAGTACACCTCAATACTTTCCACATATGTCGCCCAATCTTCGACTTCATTGTCGAACGTAGAGATACTGCCACTCTTCGGTATCCTTGGTTGTGCGTTAACTATCACCAATGGCGCCTCCCGCGCTTCCCCTTCTTCTCCGCTGGCACAAAATGGCGTCTCCCGCGCTTTCCTTCCTTCCCGCGCTCGCCCTTCTTCTCTGCTGCGGCTTCGCAAAATGGCGTCTCCCGCGCTCTTCCTTCTTCCTTCTTCTCCGCGGCTCAACGGCGTCTCCCGCGCTCTCCCTGCTTCTCCGCGGCTCAATGGCGTCTCCCGCGCTCTCCCTGCTTCTCTGCGGCTCAATGGCATCTCCCCTTGCTTCGCCCCGCGGACCCTGATCAGCCCGTGATCCCTGGCTGTGCTCTGCGCGTTCTTCTCTTGATATTTGTTGACGCCGCTCAGTCTAGAACCCGGCTGTTTCTTACCCTCTCTCTCTCCGGTTTGCAGTATTTTTCCTCGACGCCGTTCGGTGTTCAACCCCTGGCTGTGCCCTGCGCTCTTCACCCTCTTTCTTACCCCGTCGACGCTGCTCGGCTCTCTCTCTGCCGTCGGTCGGCTCCAGCCGCCGCTGCTTGGGAAGGGTCTGCTCTGGACCTGTCGTCGGTCTCTTACTGCTCGTTGTGGCTGGGGAACCAAGCTCGGCTCTCCACAGCCTCCCCAGCGAAGTTGGATCTCTGCCTGACTGCTGGGCAGTTGCTCGTGGTCGACACCCGTGTTCCTGGCCTCGACTATTTTTTTTATTTTTTTTTATGTTGCAGGTAGATTCGAATCGACACTCGTCGCCACTGTTAGATCCGTGGTTCAGTGGATAAATAATCACACGGATGCTGTACATTAACAAATAACAGGCCTTTACTGGAGGAGGGTAATCTCTAGGCTGGGGTACAGAGGCATGCGCAAAGCTTATATACCGGTGTGGTCACTGCCGGTACTACAGTAGACAGGAGCTGTAAAAAGTAGTTCTGACTTAAAGGCACATACACTACAGTCCCCAACTGCTCTGATGAAGAATGTCTTTACAGAAGCTACACCACTTCTGCACTGAAATATTCTGGGGTCTATGCTGCTCACAGCAATGCTACCACACTACACGTAACGCCACTTCATATGCAAATGAATTTACCCAAAGATTTCCGCGCTACTCCATGTGCTGGTGAATGGCATTATAAAATCATGAAGGGTTTGTTTGATCAGGTAAATGCAGAGATGTTTCCACTTGTGGGGGAGTCTAAAACTAGGGGTCATAAATATACGATAGTCACTAACAAATCAGGAGAAACTTCTTTACCGAGATAGTAATGACCGCAAGGAGTAGTTGAGGCAAATAGCATAGATGCATTTAAGGCGAACCTAGATAAGTACATGAGGGAGAAAGGAATAGAAGGTTATGCTGATAGGGTTAGATAAAGTAGGGTGGGAGGAAGCTCATGTGGAGCATAGACACCAGCATGGACCAGTTGGGCCAAAAGGCCAGTTTCTGTGCTGTAAATTCTAGGTAATTCTACGCCTCTAATTCTCTCACTGCCTCTTAGTCACCAATCAGTTATCTTGGATGGGTTTGCATAGCCACGAAATTTTCAAGACTCTCGCTTGTTTATCATTTTGCATCTTAAAGTATAAGGGTTCAGTTTCCTCGATGGCTCAGTTTGTAAATCCATTGCGGATTGTGCTACCCTAGCAAACCCCTTCATGATTTTAAAGACCTCTGTTAGGTTACTCCCTCAGCCTTCTATTTTTCTTAAGAACAGAGCCCCAGTCTGTTCAGTCTTTCAGTTATCACCTCTCAGTTCTGGTATCATCCTTGTAAATCTTTTTTACACCTTCCCCAGTGCCTCCATGTCCTTTTTATAATACGGAGACCTCTGATAATCTTGGTCTTCCGACAGTCCCAATGAAGCACTGCTGATGGTGCCTTTGTACTAATGCCAATTTGGCAACAAAATACTACAAGATCAAGATTCTGTGCCTCGTGGACTGTGGCTCTTGGGAGTGATACCATCATTATACAGCTGAACAAAGCATGCTATTACTATGTAGCTTGTACTTGCCAGAAGCTTTAGATTCTAGTAGACTTCTTTAAAAGAAAAGGCAACATGAAATTCTAAGGAAAGTGGTTGTTTTTGTTGTTCTTGTTGTTTGTTATTATTGTTCATGGTGAGTTGGAAGAAACATTGTTTTATTCCCTGTAATGTGCATTGTATTATCAGGGTCACTGATTTATTGTGGTTGAATAAGTAAAATTGCATTTTTATTACACAGTACTGTTGTGGTATTTTTAGCTTCAAATTCAACAATTATATCAATACTTGTGTGAAAACGGCATGTTAGTGGCCATGATTATTATTCTATGTACCTTTATCTCTTACTTATGTTTTTAAAGGCCAGGATGCAGAGGAAGGGAAGATGTCCTAGGTTGATGATGTCGGAGCTTGGTTGCTGGTAGCAGTATTGTGGGGTGGGGAGCTATGTGGTTTGGTCGTACAGTGTGCGAGCACTGGTAGAGAGTTGGTCGGGTTTGGGGGGAGTGACAGAGTGTTGGGATCTGGGAGAAATGGGGAGATGGGTTGTTGGATGTAGGAGTAGTGGGAAAGGGGTCCCGGAGTGGGGGAATGCTGAGCAGACCAGGGTTTGGGAGTATTGGGAGTGGAGGTCATGGGATGTGGGAGGGTGAAAGGGTAGGGAAGAACTGCAGTGGGAGTTATGGGATCTGGGGATGTCATGTAATGTGGGAGCATTGGACAGGGGTTGTGATGTTTGGGAACACTGAGTTGGGGAGAACTGGGGAGGGGGCTACCAGGGTGTGGGAGTATTGGGATGGTCCTAGGGATGTTAGAGCAGTGTGAAAGTGCGTCTCATAGCTTTTGAGTAATGGGAGGGGTTTTGCAGGATTTGGAAGCTTTTGTTAGTGGTCTAGGATAGAATGCAGAGATATTGCAGAGGGGGTTCTGCAGTTAAGGAGTAGAGAGGAGGTGTATGGAATGCCAAAGTATTTCAGCATTCTAGGATCTGGTAACATTGAGAAAGGGGGTCTTGGAACTAGTAATGTTTTGGAGATTGAGGTCTGGCGGTGTTAATGAAGAATAAAGGTATGGTAGGATTGATGGGAAGGAAGAGCCGAGGGGAATGTGTCTGACCTCCTTTGACCTTTTCTGAGATGCTAGGTGTCCCTCTTCACTCTGCCTGTACCACTCTTGGCTCCTTTGGGCTATCAGGATTTTCTGTATGCTGTTCTTGGCTTTCAACTGAATGATCTATTTTAGTGCAAGGCATAAAATATGCTATTACAGTATTGACAGAGACAGGTTGTCAAAGAGGGAAAGAAGGAAATGGCAGAGGGGACAAGGTAACATTTGGTGTTTGGGATGTGGGAGGTTGTGGGGCTGAAGGAGATTACAGAGATAGGGAGGGGCGAGGCCATGGAGGGATTTGTAAACAAGGATGAGAATTTTGAAATCAGAGCGTTGTTTAACCGAGAGTCAATGTAGGTCAGCGAGCACAGGGGTGATGGGTGAACGGGACTTGGCACGAGTTAGGACACGGGCAGCCGAGTAATGGATGACCTCAAGTTTACGTAGGGTAGAATGTGGGAGGTCAGCCAGGAATGTGTTGGAATAGTCAAGTCCAGAGGTAACAAAGGCATGGATGAGGGTTTCAGCAGCGGATGAGCGGAGGCAAGGGAGGAGACATGCGATGTTACGGAGATGGAAGTAGACGGTCTTAGTTATGGCCGCGGATAGGTGGTCGGAAGCTCATTTCAGGGTCAAATGTGACACCAAGGTTGCAAACAGTGTGGTTCAGCCTCAGACAGATGTTAGGGAGAGGGATGGAGTCAGTGCCTAGGGAACGGAGTTTGTGGTGGGGGCCGAAAACAATAGCTTCAGTCTTCCCAATATTTAAGGACAAGTTGAGAAGGCTGTTAAAAAAGCATGAGATCCTTGACCGAGACCAGAGAGGCAGCGGACCTGCGAGGGATCAGCAGAGGCAGCGGAGGATAAAAGGAGCAGCCCGAGGCAGCGAGGCCCAGAGCCCCGAGACCGGAGAGGCAGCGGACCTGCGAGGGATCACCAGAGGTGGCGGAGGATAAAAGGAGCAGCCCGAGGCAGCGAGGCCCAGAGCCCCAAGACCGGAGAGGCAGCGGACCTGCGAGGGATCACCAGAGGCGGCGGAGGATAAAAGGAGCAGCCCGAGGCAGCGAGGCCCAGAGCCCCGAGACCGGAGAGGCAGCGGACCTGCGAGGGAGCACCAGAGGCGGCGGAGGATAAAAGGAGCAGCCCGAGGCCGCGAGGCCCAGAGCCCCAAGACCGGAGAGGCAGCAGACCTGCGAGGGAGCACCAGAGGCAGCGGAGGATAAAAGGAGCAGCCCGAGGCAGCGAGGCCCAGAGCCCCGAGACCGGAGAGGCAGCGGACCTGCGAGGGAGCACCAGAGGCGGCGGAGGATAAAAGGAGCAGCCCGAGGCAGCGAGGCCCAGAGCCCCGAGACCGGAGAGGCAGCGGACCTGCGAGGGAGCACCAGAGGCGGCGGAGGATAAAAGGAGCAGCCCGAGGCAGCGAGGCCCGACCAATCCAGGTTCCGGGAGAGAAGTAAAAAGTAATCCAAGTGTGACGTCAGCAGGAAGCAGGTAAGTGATTGGTTGATGAGTATTTCTCTCTTTTTTAAACTTTAACTCTGTTTTATAGTTTCTAAGGTCTCTCTGGTGTAGCGGGGACTGTTGGTAAACCATTTAACTGTAGTGTAATTAGTGGGATTGATTGATTTAATTTAAACTCAATTAATTAAAGGGTAAGTCATGGCAGGACAGCCCGGCCCTGTGATCTGCTCCTCCTGCGAAATGTGGGAACTCAGGGACACCTCCTGTGTCCCTGACAACTACGTGTGCAGGAAGTGCACCCAGCTGCAGCTACTGACAGACCGCATTGCGGCACTGGAGCTGCAATTGGATGCATACTGGAGCATTCACGATGCTCGGGACATCGTGAATAGCACGTTTAAGGAGTTGGGCACACCACAGGTAGAGGTTGGACAGGAAGAAAGGGAACGGGTGACCAACAGGCAGAGTACTAGGCACGGGCAGGTAGTGCAGGGGTCCCCTGTGGCCATCCCCCTCTCCAACAGATATACCACTTTGAGTACTGTTGGGGGTGATGGCTTATCAGAGGAAGGCAGCAGCAGCCAACTTCCTGGCACCAGGGGTGGCTCTGCTGCACAGAATGGGAGGAAAAAGAGTGGTAGAGCTATAGTAATAGGGGATTCAATTGTAAGGGGAATAGATAGGCGTTTCTGCAGCCGCAAACGAGACTCCAGGATGGTGTGTTGCCTCCCTGGTGCAAGGGTCAAGGATGTCTCCGAGCGGCTGCACAACATCTTGGAAGGGGAGGGTGAACAGCCAGTTGTCGTGGTGCATATAGGCACCAACGATATAGGTAAAAAGTGGGATGAGGTCCTAAAAGCGGAATATAGGGAGGTAGGAGGTAAATTAAAAAACAGGACCTCAAAGGTAGTAATCTCAGGATTGCTACCAGTGCCACGTGCTAGTCAGAGTAGAAATAGAAGGATACTTCAGATGAATACGTGGCTAGAGGAATGGTGCCAGGGGGAGGAATTCAAGTTCCTGGGACATTGGAACCGGTTCTGGGGGAGGTGGGACCAGTTCAAACCGGACGGTCTGCACCTGGGCAGGGCTGGAACCGATGTCCTAGCGGGAGTGTTTGCTAGTGCTGTGGGGGAGGGTTTAAACTAAAATGGAAGGGGGTTGGGAACCTGAGCAGGGAGACAGAGGAAAGGGAAACAAGGATAAAAGCAAAAGATAGGAAGGAGAAAAACAAAAGTGGCAGTCAGAGAAATCAACGGTTTAAATCAAACGTGGCCACAGTAAATAATAATTCTAATAGGTCTAAGAGCGTTAAAAAAACAAGCCTGAAGGCTTTGTGTCTTAATGCGAGGAGCATTTGTAATAAGGTGGATGAATTGGCTGCGCAAATAAAGGGAAACGAATATGATTTGGTTGGGATTACGGAAACGTGGCTCAAGGATGGCCAAGACTGGGAACTCAACATCCAGGGGTATTCGATATTCAGGAAAGACAGGCAAAAAGGAAAGGGAGGAAGGTAGCATTACTGGTTAAAGAAGGGATTAACACAATTGTAATGAAGGATATTAGCTCTGATGATGTGGAATCTGTATGAGTAGAATTGAGAAATACTAAGGGGAAAAAAACATTAGTGGGAGTGGTATATAGACCTCCAAACAGTAAGGCGGAGGTTGGGGATGGCATTAAAAGGGAAATTAAAGAAGCGTGCAATAAGGGCACAGCAGTCATCATGGGTGACTTTAATCTACATATAGATTGGGCTAACCAAATTGGTAACAATACTGTGGAGGAGGAATTCCTGGAGTGTTTACGGGATGGTTTCCTGGGCCAATATGTCGAGGAACCAACCAGAGATCAGGCCATCTTAGACTGGGTATTATGTAACGAGAAAGGATTAATTAGCAATCTTGTTGTACGAGGCCCCTTGGGTCGGAGCGATCATAATATGATCGAATTCTTCATTAAGATGGAGAATGAAGTAGTTGACTCAGAAACTAGGGTCCTCAATTTAAATAAAGGAAACTACGATGGTCTGAGGAGCAAGCTGGGTAGGATTGATTGGGGAATGGCACTCAAAGGGTTGACAGTGGATAGGCAATGGCAAACATTCAAAGACCGAATGGATGAACTACAGAAGTTGTTCATCCCAGTTTGGCATAAAAATAAAACAAAAAAGGTGACTCAACCGTGGCTAACAAGGGAAATTAGGGATAGCATAAGATCCAAGGAGAGGACATACAAATTGGCCAGAAAAAGCAATAATCCTGAGGATTGGGAGCAGTTTGGGATTCAACAAAGGAGGACAAAGGGATTAATTAAGAAAGGGAAAATAGAATATGAGAGTAAGCTTGCAGGGAACATAAAAACTGACTGTAAAAGCTTTTATAGATATGTAAAGAGAAAAAGATTGGTGAAGTCAAGCGTAGGTCCCTTACAGTCAGAATCGGGGGAATTTATAATGGGGAGCAAAGAAATGGCAGACCAACTAAATACATATTTTAGTTCTGTCTTCACAAAGGAGGACACAAATAACCTCCCAGAAATACTGTGGAACATAGGGTCTGATGAAAGGGTGGAACTGAAAGAAATCAGTATTTGTAGGGAAATGGTGTTAGGAAAATTGATGGGACTGAAGGCCGATAAATCTCCAGGGCCTGATAATGTACATCCCAGGGTACTTAAGGAAGTGGCCCTAGAAATAGTAGATGCATTGCTGGTCATCTTCCAGAACTCGATAGACTCTGGAACAGTACCCATGGATTGGAGGGTAGCTAATGTTACCCCACTATTCAAAAAAGGTGGCAGAGAAAAAGCGGGGAATTATAGACCGGTAAGCCTGACATCGGTAGTGGGGAAAATGCTAGAGTCCATTATAAGAGATGTAATAGCAGAGCACTTGGAAAGCAGTGACTGGATCGGGCAAAGTCAACATGGATTTACAAAAGGTAAATCATGCTTGACTAATCTACTGGAATTTTTTGAGGATGTAACTGGTAATATAGACAAGGGAGAACCAGTGGATGTGGTGTATTGGACTTTCAGAAGGCTTTCGATAAGGTCCCGCATAAGAGGTTAGCGTGCAAAATTAAGGCACATGGGATTGGGGGCAAGGTATTGACTTGGATAGAGAACTGGTTGGCGGACAGAAAGCAAAGAGTTGGAATAAATGGGTCATTTTCCACGTGGCAGGCAGTGACTAGTGGGGTACCGCAAGGATCGGTCCTAGGACCCCAGCTGTTCACAATATATATTAATGATCTGGACGAGGGAATTGGATGTAATATCTCCAAATTTGCAGACGACACAAAGCTGGGTGGGAGGGTATGCTGTGAGGAGGATGTCGTGAAACTCCAGTACGATTTGGACAGGTTGGGTGATTGGGCAGAAACATGGCAAATGCACTATAATGTGGATAAATGTGAGGTTATCCACTTTGGTGGCAAAAACAGGAAGGCAGATTATTATTTGAATGGCAATAGATTGGGAGAAGGGGAAGTGCAAAGAAACCTGGGTGTTCTTGTGAACCAGTCGCTGAAGGTAAGCATGCAGGTGCAGCAGGCGGTTAAGAAGGCAAATGGTATGATGGCCTTCGTAGCAAGAGGGTTCGAGTACAAGAACAGGGATGTCTTGTTGCAGTTGTACAGGGCCTTGGTGAGACCGCACCTTGAGTATTGTGTGCAGTTTTGGTCACCTTACCTGAGGAAGGACGTTCTTGCCATGGAGGGAGTGCAGCGAAGATTCACCAGGCTGATACCTGGGATGGCAGGAATGACGTACGAGGAGAGATTGTGTCAATTGGGCTTATACTCACTGGAGTTTAGAAGATTGAGAGGGGATCTCACCGAAACCTATAAAATTCTGTCAGGTCTGGACAGACTAGGTGCAGAAAGGATGTTTCTGATGGCCGGGGAGTCCAGAACCAGGGGTCTTAGTCTAAGGATAAGGGGTAAGCCATTTAGGACTGAAATGAGGAGGAATTTCTTCACCCAGAGAGTGGTGAACCTGTGGAATTCTCTGCCACAGAGGGCGGTGGAGGCCAGTTCATTAAATATATTCAAGAAAGAGTTGGATATATTTCTTGAGGCTAAAGGGATCAAGGGATATGGGGAGAAGGCAGGGACAGGGTACTGAATTTGGATGATCAGCCATGATCTCATTGAATGGCGGAGCAGGCTTGAAGGGCCGAATGGCCTACTCTTGCTCCTATCTTCTATGTTTCTATGTTTCTATGTTTATGAACAGAGGCGTAGAGGACAAAAGCAAGGAAGTTATGCTAAACTTTTATAAATCACTGGTTAGGCCCCAGCTGGAGTATTGTGGCCTATTCTGGGTACCACACTTTAGGAAGGATGTCAAGGCCTTACAGACTGTGCAGAGGAGATTTACTAAAATAATACCATGGATGCAAGTCTTCAGTTACATGGAGAGCCTAGAGAAGCTGGGGTTGCTGCCCTTAGAGCAGAGAAGGTTAGGAGTGATTTAGTAAGAGGTGTTCAAAATCATGAAGGGTTTCGAGAGAGTAAATAAGGAGAAACTATTTCCAGTGGGAGAAGGGTCGGTAACCAGAGGATACAGATTTAAGATACAGTAATTGGCAAAATAAACAGAGGTGGGATAAAGAGAATTTTTTATGCAGCGAGTTGTTATGATCTGGAGTGCACTGCCTGATAGGGTGGTTGAAGCACATTCAATAATAACTTTCAAAAGAGAATTGGATAAATACTTGAAGGGGAAAAATATGCAGGGCTATGGGGAAAGAGCAGGTAAGTGGGACTAATTGGACAGCTCTTTCAAAGAGGCGGCACAGGCACGATGGGCTGAATGGCCTCCTTTTGTGCTGTATCAGTCTATGGTTCAATGAACTGGTGGTACAGTAGAATTTAATATAAATACATTTTAAAAAGTGAACTCCAGATTGTTAATTTCTTTCTACTTTTCTTGAAGGGAAGAATGGCTTCCTGAAGTGGAGATGACACATAATGTATTACCAGCGACCTGCAATATTCATTTGGTGGTGTGAACCTGCAAGATGCATCACCAAAAAACTTTTTTTTTTTTTGCACACTGTTGACACAATTATGATGATGACAAATAATGTAAATTTAGCCTGAGTCACCAGGATCAAAAAGTGACTCAGTATGGAATTTTATGGAGTTCCTGCTTATTTAGCAGGGTAAGGATCACTTGCTGTGGAATTCCTGTTTACTCAGCAGGATAAGGAGCTGTGTAACTATGGAGCTTTTGTTTATTCGGTAGGGAAAGGATGCCTTGAGCTCCTGCTTACTTGGCAGGGTAAACATTTCTCATTATATAATTGTATGGAGTTTACATTTACTCAGCAGAATAAGGATTTCTTGCTGTGTTTGCTCTGTAGGAGAAGGGTTATTCATTGTATAGAGTTCACGTTTATTTACCAGTGTTTAATGGAACAAGCACCATTAGTGTGGACGCAGTGTATATCATAACACGCACTTGCGCTACATAGAGGTAGGAAGTGGGGCATTAGAGTGCAATCAGCCACCAATCACTAAGGTAGACAGTGTAGAACTCAGCAGGTTCTGACTGCAGAAAGAATCTCGGAGATTAAACGGAATCATTAAGAAATAAATTGGCTGCTGTCATTGATCAGCAATATCCACTTTCGTGTTGTAGACCTGGGATCAAATTACTTTACAGCAATTGTTGGCAGTGCACAATCTGTAAGTGGTACTTTGAGCAGACCTGCAACACTGAATTGCTGCATTTTTATATTCCATCTGGGACTCTTGTGCACTGTGCTGTCTTTACAGTTGACCTGAGAACTGTCTCTCTCCTCAGTTTGTACTGTTCTGTCTATATGGTTCAACTGGGACCACATATATTGATGTATTTTTCTCCCCTCTCCTCCCGTTTCTTCCCCCACCTCCAACTGGCACACGGGCTCAGATATAATTGTCTTGACTGCTATCTTTGTGAGAGCTTAGTTCCTCAGACAGTCAGAAATATCCTGGACTGGAAAAATTTGCCACAGAGCTATCAAAATTGGATTCCATTTCAAGTTTCAGGGGGGCTAATGTTGATGGCGCTGGCCTAATGGCCCAGAAGCTATGAGTTTAAATCTCAGTGTGGCAAGTTGTGAAATTGAAATTGGGATAGCACCAAAAAATACGACCACGAACGCTGCTGGATTGTTGTAAAAGCCCAACTGGCTCATTAAGGTCCTTCAGGAAAGGGAACCTGCCATCACTGCCTAGTCTGGCCTACTTGTGACTCCAGCTCCACAATGCAATTGGCTCATTAATGTCCTATGAGGTGGCCTGGCAAAAAAAGTAAAATGCTGCAAAACAGCACAATCAGCAACTCGGGATGAAGAATACATGTGGCCTTGTCAGCATCACCCACATCCTGAGAACAAATTCAAAACAAGTTCATTATGAAGCAGAACAAAATTTGAGATCATTTATACAATAGCATAACTGCACTACCAACTGCGTCATCGAACCTCCCTCTGCGTCTAAACAGGGCATGACACTTTACATGTCAAAGAAAAAGTACATCCATAAGTGGTTCCAGCTGCTTTATGGCACTCCCTAATATAACTATCATTTAAGATATTCAGCAAAACACACAAAAACATTCATAAAGAAGGGTGAGGAAAGACTTTCAGGCCCATTCATGCAATCAATGCAATCTATTAGATCCACCCCCTAACCCACCCAACTTCATGCTCTGGTCTCCCCAGTGACTATTAATTAGTCCTGGGGGAGGCAAGAAAGCAGAAAGAAAGAAAAAACTTCTAGCCAATTTCAAGAAGAGCTCTGAAAGATTCCTTCCAATTCCCTAAGGCAACCAAGCAAGCTCCGAGGGAGCACAGTTACCCGTGATGCACCGCTAGGTGAACTTAACAAACCCACACACCCCCAATATTCCCCAGTGCCCTCCTCCTTCAGGAACTTGTCCCTTCTTTAAGAATCACAGTCATAGCCCCCAAAGCCCATATTTCTCCAATGTGTATAATCCAAACTTTAAATCTATCCTCGTACCCAAGAGATCTAAATTTAGGTGACATCACTATTGCCCTCCTCTTCATTCTCTCCACAGCTCATCTAAACCATGTAATGATGTATCTGATTCACATCTCACTCAACAGTTCTTCTACTAGTTGTCTTTATTTTTTGCGCGGCTTGTTAGAAATACTCACAAGCTAGACATCAACTGTAAAGCTGGTTCAAACCAGTCGTATTAAGCAAAGCATGTGAGTAACCTATTTTAGCAGCTAGGCATAGCAATCCCAGAACATCTTGATCCCTATTCTGTGCAATGCACAATTATAATTGTAGTGCATGCTTTATTTTGATGTACCTCTGAGCAATGGTCACTGATAATCTAGATGAACCAGGAAATGCAACCAACTGGTATGATAATCACATTTTCAGATGAACAATCTTTGGGGTCGATTTTCCTGGAGCCGTCAGGCGGGGTTTGAGGCGTGTGGGGGGGGGAAATCCCGAATTCGGGGGTCCCGACACCTCCCGCCCAAAACCCCGCTCCACGCAAGTTTCAGAGGCGGCGGGTGCTCGCCCCGCACTGGGACCCGCTGACCCCAGGCGGGAAGGGATTAGTGCCAATTAACTGCCTGTTAACAGATAGTTAACAGGCAGTTTTTAGCCTAATCCCTATTTTGAGGGGTGTCGTGTGGGATTCCCGACAGCTCCAAACCACGCCAGGTTAGCGCAGGCGAGCCGTCGGGTTGAAGGAGTTGGAGGGGTCGCGATGTCGGTGTTCAGGTGAGTGATGGGTGCATGAGTGCAAAGGTAAGTGTGTTTGGTGTGTCTAAAGTGTGTAAAGAACTTTTACTTACCTGTCCTTACCTTAACAGCCTTTCTTCCTGTAGGCATTGGGAGCGCATCACTCAGCCGGCACTTAAAGCTGAATGGCTGCGATCTGTGAAAAGTGACAGCCTTCAGCTTTGAGTGCTGCTGAGAGTTCTAACTGAGTCTGTGTAGAAGGACTCATGTTAGAACTCAGACTGTCAGTGTTTGGCAGCTTCAAACAGCTGTGAAACACTGATATTTCATCTGTCAAGAACTCTTGACAGATGAAATTGCAGTCTGTGACGTCACCTGTTGCCGGGTGGCCCTTAATTGGCCTGCTGAGCCTGCTGGGCGGGCTCAACAAGGTCAATCAAGGGAAAATCGCGCGGATTGGCCGGACGTCGATGTAGGCGGGTCTAAAACCCGAAAGTTGTAGTCCCACCTTCTTCCCGACAGCTTCGGGAAAATCGACCCCTTTGTTTCTGGAAGCTTCACTTCTTTAAGATCAGTGCCTTAAGCATGTAAGGCGACCTAATAGAGCTCTTTAAAATTATGAAAGGTTTTGATAGATTGGATAGAGAGAGACTATTTCCACTTGTGGGGAAGAACATAACTGGAGGCCATCAATATAAGATAGTCACCAAGAAATCCAATAGGGAATTCAGAAGAAACCTCTTTACCCAAAGAGTGGCGAGAATGTGGAACTCGCTACCACAGGGAGTGGTTGAAGCGAATAGTATAGATGCATTTAAGGGGAGGCTGGACAAGCATATGAGGGAGAAGGGAATAGAGGGTTATGCTGATAGATTTAGATGAGGAAAGATGGGAGGAGGCTCGAGTGGAGCATAAACACTGGCATGGACTGGTTGGACCGAATGGCCTGTTTCTGTACGTATATCCTATGTAATCCAAAGATCATGTGCTCACCATGTCATCGTGTGGAAGCACCAAGCAACAAATGTAGAAATGTTTAAATGGCAGATTTTTTCTTTAACTTTAAATGTGACTGCTCTCATCACTGAGATAATGGCCCCACCTGTCTCCATAAGCAGTGCTCTACAAAGCACTTACCTGCTGGATCTGGCAGCTCCCACCTCCCTTCAGCTGCCAGGTTTCCCCGAGCCCTGGGAATCTCAGCCGGCCAGCATTAAACTTAAGTGCCAAGATCTAAGGAACGGAGCCTCATTAAAATATTATAATCACTAACCCACCTCTCCAGAGGTTACTCGGATGTCCCCAAACCGGTCGCGGTTAAACCGGAAGTAGGCACGTTCTCTGCTGGTTGGGGTCTGGTTTCACATATTTACCGATTTAACCACCACACCCCCTGCACCCACCCCCCGCCCCACTCCCGACCCTCTCCTGCCCATCATGAGAGGTGGGTTAAAATTCTCCTCAATGTGTCTAAAGACTGAATGTACCCAGACAACAGAATGATCTCGTGTTGCTCCAATACGTGGTGCTACGGACTGAAGGGCGTAGCTTTACATCTCCAACTATCCACAGGAAGGGGGTGATTTTGACTTTGGGCGATAGTGTAAAATGGGTGATATCAATTCCATTATATGGGAATGAAAATTGGAAGAGAATTATAACGGGCGGCTGATCCAATATCGCCCGTCTTACACTATCATCCAATGTCAAAATGTCTCTCACAGTGTCACCTGTGATCCCACGGGGGAGCGAACAGTGGCCAGGTACTTCAACTCGGGGTCGAAGGTAAACTTGGAGGGCCACCCAGAACTGCTCTCTCACACTTTCCAGTTCGTTACTTAAGGAGTGACATTGGTGGCGACCCAAGAGCAGATCTTGAGCCGGTCTTTGCAACCAGGGCAGGTGTGGGGATACTTCAGTGAATAAAAGGGAGAAAATATGAAAGTAACCAGCAAAAATAAAAAGGTCTAATAGATGGGGGCCGATTTTCAAATTATTATATCTGACTAACTTATTTACAAACTAACTCCTGACCATTTATTTCAGGGATACATTTGGTTAGTTCCATTCAATCTTCCAGAACATTCCTGAAAAAATTAGTAACATTTTCCACACTAGACAGGGGATTAAAGTTAGCTTTAAAAAAGTGGCGTCTATATTAAATCTCTGAGTTCACTGCCCTCCTTTCCTCCCTTAATCTCTCCCTTCATATCAATGCCCCCACCCATATACACAGCCATACCCTCGATTATCTCACGTGGCCTCGCTATCCCCTCCGTAACCATTAACGATAAGGCAATCTCTGACCATTTTTTTATATCACTCTCTATCCATATTTCCCTTCCCCCTCCTAAACCCACTTCTTTTCGTATCCACCCCTGGAAAAAAATTCTCCCTCAAGCCCCTTACCATTGCACTTTCTAATTCCCAACTACCTGGCCTTTGGCCTACTATTCTTCATGTCATCTCTGCAGTTACTGACTTACTAAATCACACCCTCTCCACCGCCTTTGATGCCCTTGTCCCCACGAAAATCATTACACTCTCTCACCCTAGTTGCTCCCCTAAGTCCAAGGAACGCAGACCTGAATGTCTTTGGCGGACAACTGGTCTAATCATCCATCACCAGATTTGGCTAGATCATATAAAGCACTACCGGGTCTGGCTCTCCATCACAAATTCTAAGATAATCCAGGACGGCAAAAATAACACCAGGCTTCTCTTCACCACTGACCGCAGTCTCAAACCACCCTCCCCTGCCTCCTCCTCCCTCACCTCCAACAATAAATGTGAGGAGCTCATGCACTGCTTTGTTAAAAAGACCAACAACATCCTTTCAACTGCTTCTACTTTCAATTCCCCCCCGGCCCACCGGACCTTACTTCCTCTCTGTTTTCCCCCTGCCCTAACCCTAAATTTGCATATTTCTCTCCCAGCTCCCCTCTTGCCCTTTCAAAGCTCATCTTGTCAATGAGCCTGACCTCCAGCTCTCTCGACTCTATTCCTACTAAATTGCTGACAATGCAACTTTCCTTCCTGGTTCCCATGTTAGCGGATATTGTTAATGGATCTCTCTCCTCTGGTATTGTCCCCCTTTCCTTCAAATCATCCCTCTCCTCAACAAAACAACCCTTGACCCCATGTTCTTGCAAACTATCGCCCATCTCCAACCTCCCTTTCCTCTCCAAAGTTCTTGAAAGTGTTGTTGCCTCCCAAATCCATGCTCATCTTTCCCAGAACTCCTTGTATCAGGCTTCTGCCCCTGCCACAGTATTGAAACTGCTCACAAATGACATCCTAATTGACTGCGACAAAGGTAATCTATCCCTTCTCGTCCTTCTGGACCTGTCTGCAACCTTTGACACGGTTGACCACAGAATTCTGCTCCAACGCCTCTCCACCATCGTCCAGCTGGATGGGACTGCACTCGCCTGGTTTCATTCCTATCTTTCCAGCCGTAACCATAGAATCACCTACAATAGCTTCTTTTCCCAATCCCGCACTGTCACCTCTGGTGTCCCCCAAGGAGCTATCCTTGGCCCCCTCCTATTTCTTATCTACATGCTACCCCTCGGTGACATCATCCGGCAACACAACATGAGTTTGCACATGTATGCTGATGATACCCAGCTCTACCTCTCCTCCACCTCTCTCAAACCCTCCACCATCTCTATACTATCGACAGCTTTTCTGACATCCAGCACTGGATGAGTAGAAATTTCCTCCAATGAAATATTGGGAAGGCCAAAGCCATTGTCTTTGGTTCATGCCACAAACTCTGTTCCCTATCCACTGATTCGCTCTCTCTCCCCGGCAACTGTCTCAGGCTGACTAAGTCTGTTTGAAACCTTGGTGTCATATTTGATCACGAATTGAGCTTCCAACCTCATATCCGTTCTATCACTAAGACTGCCCATTTCCACCTTTGTAATATTCCCTTTCTCTGCCCTTTGCTCAACTTATCTGCTGTTGAAACCGTCATCCATGCCTTTATCACCTCTAGACTTGACTATTCCAATGCACTCCTGGCCGGCCTCCCCAGTTCTACCCTCCATAAACTTGAGGTCATCCAAAACTCGCACGAAGTCCTGCTCACCCATCTCCCCTGTGCTTGCTGACCTACGTTGGCTCCCAGTTAAGCCACGCCTCAATTTTAAAATTCTCATTCTTGCTTTCAAATCCCTCCATGGCCTCACCCCTCCTTATCTCTGTAATCTCCTCCAACCCTATAAGCCCCGAAACCACTGCATTCCGCCTATTCTGGCCTTTTGAACATCCCCGATTTTAAATGCTCCACCATTGGCGGTTGTGCCTTCAGCTGCCTGGGTCCTAAGCGCTGGAATTCCCTCCCTAAATCTCTCTGCCTCTCCACTTCTCATTGCTCCTTTAAGACGCTCCTTAAAACCTACCTCTTCAACCAAGCTTTTGGTCATCTGCCCTAACATCTCCTTATATGGCTCGGTGTCAAATTTTGTTTTTTTTGATAACACTCCTGTGAAGTGCCTTGGGATGTTTTACTACATTAAAGGTGCTATATAAATATAAGTTGTTGTTGTGTATTAGGAGTTCTATCTTTTTGTCCTAAATTACAATGCAAGTCTAGTTTAATGGTTTTCCATAACTTTCCTATTGATTGAACACAAGGCTTCTATCTGGAAGCCAGCCAAGATTCCTTTGAGGAATATCCTGTAGGATTTTTGTGTTCTTAAAATATGTATTTATTTGTTTGCAACAATTCTTCCAACAGTAATCGCGTGCACATCAGGACAATCTTTCTTTTATGAGACTGGTCAACAAGAGTGTCTCTTTCTGTACCTTTTTTGACACTGAATTCACTCACTCTAATTCACCCTCTTCTCAGTCCTTCCTCTGTTTATTTCTCAATCCTTTAATCTCATTGGTTAAGGGGATGCACTGTTTGTCCCATTGCTCACCAAGGTCCCAGATGTCCTGTTGCCCATTATCAGCTCACACTTCCAGCAATGTTGTGGTCAAAAGATTTTGAAATCTAAACGTGCACGAACAAGTCTAACTAACGGGGCATGCCATTGTTCCAGCAAAATCTGGCCCAATGTGTATGGGGCCAAACTAGAAATTTGTTAATGGCATTGTTAATTATGTATAGTGTTACAATTTAGATGAACTTCCAATAATCCTTATTTATGATCTTGGCAAATATCAGCTTCCATAGACAAGCCTGTGTTTCAGTATAAACTGAAACTTGACCTTATGCACAAAATATTTAGGATAGCATGCATAAGGTGAATAATGCATTGTACCATACAGGCATTCAGTAGACATGGTGTGGGATACGACCATATATTTTTGATCTCTGCGAATCAGCAGAAAAGAACTAAACTACAGACCATTTAACTCCGGCTAAAACTTCTAATTCAAATGTATTTTAGTATAACTAAAATTAATATAGAAGCAATAATAAACCAACAGATTAGACAGCTTTTTTCACTGGTACACTAAACTACTTTCTGAGTTCTACATAACAAAATGCTTTGAGATCCTAAGTCCTTATTCCAAGAGTCCTCTAACCAAGGGATTATACACCATGCATGGGCCTCTGGGCACCATGGAGTTCTGGTTCATCCTGTGATTTGGGCTTAAACTGTTGAATCACATATACTACTGAACTGACCAAAGGGGTTTATCCCTGTTAGGAGGGCCGGAATTTTCTTTACTTTGTTGGGTCCGGTGCAAGCAGTGGCCATGGCGGGTCATGACCCCGCTGCTGGATCCACCCCGCTGTTGAAAATGAACATACTTGAATGGGGCCTATTAAGCCCGCCCAGCGCGTTACCCGGCCCAATGAGATGGAGCGGGTCTGGTGACATCATTCATGACATGTTTTCAGCTGGGACCCTTAAAGGGACCATGGCCACATTACATTTGAAGTTTAATCTAGCATAGTGCTGTCAGTGTACTACAGCATTGGAGTGCTGCAAACACTGACAATGACTGCACAGAGGCAGAGGGCTACACCCAGGTTCTCCCATGACTCCCTCTCTATGCTTATGGAGGAGTCAGAGCACGCAGGGAGGTCCTCTTCCCTTCTGATGAGCGGAAGAGACCTACCCAGGAGACCACGACAGCCTGGTTGCAGATTGCAGAGGAAGTCACAAGCAGGGATGAGTTCAGGAGGACCTGGGTGCAGTGCCACAAATGTTTCAATGATCAGGAAACGTTAGTACAAAGCCACACTCAACTGCATCCTTCTGTGTCTCTCATCACATCCCTATCACTCTGCCTTCCCTACCCTACTTCTGCACATTCTTACTCACATCAACACACCTTGCACCTCCACCCATCCCTCTCTATCTACATTATCACATCCCCATCTCACTAGCCACCCCTCACACTCACCCTCATCCTAGTGCAATTATACCAACTAACAACACAAAAGGGTAGGCACTTGGATATTTTATCCAATATTTATGTAAAGTTTCTGTTAATGCGGTGCCAAACATAAAAATATTTATTTTCAACACTTTCCGGTCTTGGACAGATTTGTGTACACCTTTGGAAATGGCAGAGTGAGTTGCAGTGGATGGTGAGGCATAACAGTATCCCTGCAATGGGGATGAGTGTGAAAGGAATGGCTTGGGCATTGTAGGGATGCCTTATGGTGTTGGTGTGGTGGTGCCAACCTGGCGCATCATGTGGCAGTCACATGGGTGTACAGCATAAAGTTAACTAAATCTGGCCATGATGAGGCTGTCACTGGCCTCCTGGGCAGCAATGTGGTTGGGTGCTGATGCCTTGTGTCCTGTGCAGCATTAAGTGATTGCGGAGAAGTTTGGTGGTGTTGTTGGTGCTGCTTGCGTGCCAGAATCGTGGTCTGATTCTGAGGGCCAAGGTGAGACAGTATAAATGGCGCCCATGTTGATGGAATAGATGCCAGGTGAAGTAGAGATGACAGAAGCATTCTGTCAATGGTGAACCAGTTCTTCCAATGAGGTGGTACTGGATGGAAGCTTTGTTGGAAAGACTTGCAGCCTGCAGAATCTGTGCTGGAAATGGACTGAGCCTGTGGAAAGTGATCATCTGTCAGGTGGGAGCTTTTACTGTACAGTACATTTGATGCTGTCAAGTAGTCAGCTGGAGCAATGGCCACTGAACTCCCGTCTCAGGTTGACAGATGTGGTTCTCGAGCTACGTGAATCCCGTGGTCATGCAGGGAAATTTAAAAAGTAAGTGAAAAAAGGCTCTTAGGTGCCTATAAACTACCTGATAATAATCTCAATTGGGTCGCCCGCTGCTGCCGGTTGGGTCGGCTCAGCGATGACAGACATGCCTGGGGGAAAAGGCGCGTGGGAGCGAGATGACAGCGGGTTCCTGACCTGCTGCCAAAAATAGCAACTTTCCCACCCGACCTGCCACCGATCGCGCCCGCTACCACCCTGAAAAATTCCAGCCGAGGTCTCAGAGCGTAGATCTGTGAATCAAAGCCACCATCTAAAATATACTGAAGCATTTTGTTCAGGTCTTGCATACCCTATTAATTCACTGACAATGTATAATCACATCAGACCTGGAGAGAGCTGACCTACCTGCAGACCAAAGCACCTGGCTTGCTTTCTGCAGCCCCCATGGCTTTGACATCGTGTTGTAAATGATAGGAAAACTTCCAGCGAATAATAGTTAGTTCATCCATAGTCATCAATTAAGCACCATTGTCCTTCCAAAAGATACATTGTTCGATTAGCTATTGTTCATACGGCTACTGGGGCTTCAAACTATTTGATCTGGCCAGACATTCCAAGCTACAGAAACAATAGTGTCCCTGCCAGCTGAGGTCCACATTTCCAAAATCCCAGGACACTGAATCAGCTACAAGTCCATACAAAAAAAAGCCCCAATTTTAACTTGGAGCACAAATGTGGTGTGGGGGAGGGCGGGCAAAGGACAAGCCATAGCGAAATGGCCATTTTAAGTCCCTGGCCCCACTTTAATTTTTCAAGTGGGAATGATGAGATATCCAAGGTGCAGTAGTGGGAAATTGGACAACAGGCTGCCCCCCCAGAGGACCCAAGGAAAGGGTCTCTGCAAGGTGAGTGAAGGGGGTGGGTTGGGGGGTGGGGGGGTGGGGTCAAAGGCGATCGAGGTCACAGGAAGGGAAAGGGCATCCCAGGGCAGGGGCGGAGGGGCCCAAAGGTTTGTTTCTGGGGTCAGGAGGTGCATTCCTGCTCCTCCTGGCTGACCCACGAGGAAACCTTTAAAAAGTTTATAAAAGCATGTACCTGGGCCTCTTCTGGCCCCGGATATATTTTGCAGCAGTTTTCCCTGGTGTGCATGGGTCTTGTGGCGCTGGGTTAAAATCGCATCAGGTTCCGAATGGCGCCAATGGACCCCAACTTTTGAAAATTTCTGAGGTCCCCGCCTGCTGGCGGTGAGGGCCTCAAACGCGTCCCGAAACCCGAGAGTAAAAATCGTGGCCGACGAGAATGCAGGTCCTGTTCTCATCGGGTTCAGGATTAATATCGGGGCTATAGAATTTCTTATGAATTGATGCTAGAAAGATCAGCTTCATTTTATACCACCTCATGCGAGAGCACAGACATATTACAGTGCATCTAGAAACATATAAAAAGACAAAGGGACATAACAGATTAGATAGATCAGGCACAGTTGGGTACAGCTGTACTGACACATAGGGCTGGATTTTGATACTGGAGGCGTGTAGAAGGCGGGACTACAACTTTTGGGGTTGTAGTCCCGCCTCCATCGAGTTGTGGCCAACCCACTTGATTTTCACTTGATTGACCTTTTTGAGCCCGCCCAGCGGACTCAGCAGGCCAATTAAGGGCCACCCGGCAACAGGTGACGTCACAGATTGACATTTCATCTGTCAAGAGCTTTTGACAGATGAAATATCAGCGTTTGACAGCTCTTTGAAGCTGTCAAACACTGACAATCTGTACACTAAGTTAATTCCTTCCTCTCAGGCTGATTTAGAGATCTCTCCAGAACAGAAAGCAGAGGTTGCAACTTTTGACAGCTCGTGGCCATTCTGCTTTCTGTGCCGGTGAGATGAGGGACTCCCGTGGCCTGAAGGAAGGAAGGCTGTAAAGGTAAGTAAAGGTAATTAAACTTCTTTAAACACTTTACACACACCAAACACACTTACCTCTGCACTCATGCACCCATCACTCACCTGAACACCGGACATCTCGAACCCTTCAAGCCCTTCATCCCGACAGTCCGCCTCACTAACGTGGCATGGTTTGGAGCCATCGGGAATCCCACACTTCAGGAATAAAAAGTGATTAGGCTAAAAACTGCCTGTTAACAGGCAGTTAATTGGCATTAATCCCCTTCCCGCCTCGGGGAGGCGGCTCCCAGCACAGGTCGGGTATCCGCCTCCTTTGAAACTGGCATGGAGGCGGGTTGGGGGCGGGATGGGTTCGTGCGCCCGATTTCGAGATTTTAACCCCCCACATGCCTCCAATCCCGCCTCCACGGCCCAATGAAAATCCTGCCCAAAGTCTTCAATTAGCAGAGCTGTTGCACTAGCTCAAGGTCTTTCGTGAGGCACAGCTGTATTGTCACCATAACCTCACTTGACAAAACTGCCATACTGACACGACGGGCTCGATTTTAACTCAGGTGCGGGGAATTGTCGGGTTCCCCGAATTTGGTGTTTCCCACACGAATGTAAATGGGTCTGTGAGATTGATGCAATTTTCACTCAATTGGCCAATTGATTTCCAACGTGTGGGAACCCTTGGCAATTGAATATTTCCAGTCAGAAAGTCGCAGAATATGACATCATCATTGCTGCTGCTTTTAAGGTCCACAGCAAGGCTTGCTTCTTCTGCAGGCTTCCAAACTTCACCATTGAGATGGCACAGGAACCTGCAGAAGCAACGGCCAGCGGGAGGGCAAGAGCTGCCCCCAAATTTGATGAGGCTTCACTCCAGGCATTGCTGGATGGTGCTAGGGCCCACAGGGAGGTCCTGTTCCCTTCTTCAGGGAGCAAGAGGCCTCCCAGTCAGACCAAGGTTATGTGGCTACAGGTGGCTGGGGAGGTCAACTCCTTGGGGCTCACACAGCACACCTGGATGCAGTGCAGAAAAAGATTCCATGACCTTCATCGCACTGGAAAAGTAAGTACTGTATGAAGTTTCCATCACCCTCAATCTGATCCCCATTGCCTTTCCTCACCAGCACTCAGCTTTAGCAATCTCTTCCTCCACATCCCACTTGACACTCACATCCATGCACCCTTACCCATTCCCTCTTTCTCTATGCTCACATTCACAGAACTATTCCACCATGCAGCCCTCACACTCCCTTTCACTCTGATGCTTTGAACACAACTGACAACACACAGGGAGGGCCCTTGGTCTTGCAACCTCACTCCATCTTTGTCTCCTTCTATGTATGCTATGCAATCTCTGCACTCACTCCTTCATTCTCACTCAACCTCCACTTGTCTCCGTCATTGCAGGAAAAGAGAGCTCACAACAGGAGAGGCGAGCCAGGACAGGAGGAGGGCCACACTCATTAGCCCAGCTCACCCCCTGGGAGGAAGGCGTCCTGGAGATTGTCAGGGCTGACCTAGATGCGGGAGTTGGTGAAGGCGAGACAGGTGCATCCCCGCAAGCTGGTGACAGAATAGTTTTCCATCTCTCTCATTGGCATTGCATGAGTCGCTGATTCTGAAGTTACATCATATGGACTTATGATCATCTGCAAAATGCAATGTGCATGTAACCTTGGCATCACATCTCTAACTTTTTCCTTGACTCCCCCACAGGACCATCGGGAGCCTCCGTCCCCACTGTGCAGGAGGAAGAGCCTGAGATGCCAGACTCCTCAGAGGAATCTGCAACCTCTGAGGGCGCAGCGTCAGCAGAAATAAGCGCACCCAGCACCAGCGCAGACACTCACACCTCGGTGGGACCTTTGGGACATAGAGTTGTCACCTGGTGTATCACAGCTCATAAGTGAGCATCAGCAGATTGTGGAGACAGGGACAGCAGTGGAGAGTCCTCGTTGGCGGGCGCAGGACTCTGCCAGCTCGGCTCAGCTGCATGTCGACCCTGTGCCTCTGGGTCCATCCATAAGATCAGAGGTGATGGAACTCCAGGCACAGATGCAGGAGTCTCTGGCAGGTTTTGTCTCCAGGGTCACTGCAAGTGTGGAGCGAATGGAGGAGTCCATACGAGCATGAGCAGAGCCTTTGTGGAGTCATTGGCGCATGAACGCATCAACACGGAAAGGATGGCTACCTACATGGAAATGTTTGCTGCCTCCATGGTAAGGCTGGCTACCGTAGAGGAGAGGAGGGCTACGGCCATGGAGGAGGTTAGTCACCAGGGTATGGAAAATATGGTGAGTGTTCAGAATAGAATGACATCTCTTGAGGTGCGATGAGCATCTATTGAACAGAGAAACCAGACCTTCATGGAAGTGCTTCTGAGTAGGACTGCCATTGCATACAGGTCCCCATAGCCCCCCTGATGTGCAGCAAGGTGCTCTCAAGCCACTTGCAGGCACTGAGGGGGACCTGACCCATGAGAGGGAGGTTGGTGGCAGACCTCAAGGAAGTGGGGGCTCCTCTCCAAGCGCTCACACTTCCATGCCACTGCAGGGCCCTCGGTCAGAGCCCCGCCGGAGTCCATACCCAACTGAGATAGACGTCTCAACTCCTGCACAGCCGCAGGAGCAGCAGACTGCTGACGAACCCTCACAGGCTCGCCATCCCAGAGGATGCCCGCCAAAGGTGTGGCGTGTGTCATTTCGTGAATGGGGCTGGAGGTCCTCTAATGCCAAGAAGGGAAGGAACAAAAGGCCTCCCATGCTTCTGGTAGATGCCTCAGTTGAGGAAGCGCTGAGTGAGGCTGGCGAGAGGGGTTTCGCAGGAGGTCACACTGAAGAAGTGTGTGAGGCTCCAACCTTCCACAGGTGTGGTTAAGCCTGGTAAAAGTTGCCCCAGGCCTGAAACAACAAAGTCCTGCCACCTGCAAATGATGGCTGATCAAATTTCCTCTTTAATGGTTGACCTGCAGCTGATAGTCAGCAAGCCAATAGTGTTCACGCCATAGTCAGCAAGCCAATAGTGTTCACGCTAGGTTTCACAGGCTTGATCCCCACCAGGCGTGTTTTATGTGGGAAAAGGGTTAAACAGGCAAGGGCCTGTTAAAATGGGATTATAAAGGCCAATCCCGCCTGTTGCAGGCGGGACTGATTCGGGACCATCAGACACGCCGGGCTAAAATGGCTAGGTGTCAGGAACCAGGCCGGGGGGGTTCCCGACCCCCAGGTTTTGCGATTTTAACCACCCACTCGCCTCAAAGCCCGCCTGATGGCTGAGTTAAAATCGAGCCCGTAATGTTCAATAGACACACCTACTGCGCTGGCTCAAAGACTTCCTTCAGACAGTAGTACATAGCCTCTGGTTTCAGTTAGTCATGTGACAATGTGGCTCCAGTCAAGCATGGCTGTACTGACACACAGGCCGCGATTTCACCTACCGAGGCAGGTCTGGTGCGGCTGGGGTCGATGGCGAGGTGCAACCCCGCTGCTGGTTCCAGCCCACTCTGTAGAGTGATCTTACGTTGATTGAGCTTCTTAAGCCCGCCCAGTGCGTCTCCTGGCCAACTGAAGGAAGCAGGTCTGATGATGTCATTTGATGACACGTCATCAATTGGTTTCCTTGAAGGGCAAATTGATTTTGACAGTTGTGCTGTCAGTGTTCTACAGCATTGAGGTGCTGCAAACACTGACAATCGCTGTACCCAAGCTCTCCCATGACTCCCTCCATATGCTTATGGGGGGAGTCACAGCACACAGGGAGGTCCTCTTGCCTTCCCATGGGCAGAAGAGACTTTCCCCAGGAGACCAACGCTGCCTGGTTGAACATTGCACAGGAGGGCACAAGCAGGGATGTCGTCAGGAGGAGCAGACTGTCGTGGCGCAAACCTTTCAATGATCTCAGTAGATCATGAAACGTTACTGCCGAGCCACACTCAACCTCATTCTGCTGTGCCACTCATCACATCCCCATCAATCTGCCTTCCCTACCCTACTCCTGCACATCCTTACTCACACCAACTTACCTTGGACCTCCACCCATCCCTCTCTATCTACATTAACACTTCCCCATCTCACTAGGCACCCTTCACACTCACCCTCACCCTAGTGCAATCATACCAACTAACAACACACAAGGGTAGGCACTTGTGTGTTTTAGCCAATGTTCATGTGAAGTTTCTGTTAATGTGCTGTCATACATAAAAATCTTTATTTTCAAAACTTTGCGTACTTGGTCAGAATTGTGTGCACCTTTGGAAGTGGCTTAGTGAGTTGCAGTGAATGGTGAGACATAACGGTACCCCCCACAATGCTGATGAGTGTGAAAGGAGTGGCTTGGTCATTGTAGGGATGCTTTATGTTGTTAGTGTGGGGTGGTGCCAACCTGGTGCATCATGTGGCAGCCAGGGTGTACAGCAACAAGTGAAGTAAATGTGGCCATGGTGAGGCCATCCCTGGGCAGCAATGTGGTCAGGTGCTGATCAATGGTCTCTCTAACATTTTTTTGTACCAAGCGGGCCACGAACTCCTTTGAGCGCGACCTTTTCGTTCGTGGGCAAATCTTACAACAACAACATTTACAACAACATCAATTTTTACAACAACAGCAACCACTTAAAAGCATATATACAGTAATGCCATATTGCCACCCCACCCTCTCAAATCATGAGACAATCAGACAAGGTTCTATAAAAGTTTAACATAAC
Organism: Somniosus microcephalus; assembly: GCF_052327205.1. Lineage (NCBI taxonomy): Eukaryota > Metazoa > Chordata > Chondrichthyes > Squaliformes > Somniosidae > Somniosus > Somniosus microcephalus. Next base: position 34,385,536 of record NC_141001.1, on the reverse strand, counting down.
TTCTCTGCTTTTGAATTCCAATCCTCTAGAAATTAACCCCAGTGCTTTATTTGCAATTTTCTGGCTTTTTTAACCTGTGTTGCTACTTTTAATGATTTGTGAATCTATACCCCTAGATCCCTTTGCACCTCTACCCCATTTAGACTCTTATTTTCCAAGGAGTATGTGGCCTCCTTATTCCCCCTACCAAAATGCACCACCTCGCACTTATCTATATTGAAATTACCTGTCTCTCTCTCTCTCTCCCTCCCTCTCCCTCTCTCTCTCTCTCTCCATCACTCTCCCTGCCTCTCTCTCCCTCTCCCTCTCCCTGCCTCTCTCTCTCTTTTTCCCACTGTCCCTCTTTGTCTCTCCCCCTCCATCCCCCTCTCTCTCTCCCTCCGTCGCTCTCTCTCTCTCTCCCTCTCCCCCATCCCTCTCTCTCTCCCTGGCCCCCTCTCTCTCTCCCCCTGTCCCCCTCTCTCTCTCCTTCTCGCTCGCTCTCCATCGCTGTCTCTCCCCCTGTCCCTCTCTCTCCCTTTCTCTCCCCCTCTCTCTCTCCCTGTTATGTCTGACATTGGGGATAGGTACTCGATTGCCTTGGCCTGAGCACATGAAGTTTGATAGTGCTGTTATCGTTATATTATGTCTGACATTGGATATAGGTATTCGATTGCTTTTGCCTGTAAGAGTGTGGTTGCATCAGCCATTAAAAGCGACATGAGTTGAGTTCTACATACGGCCTCTGGATTATCTTTGCAAATGCAACATTTGGCGACGAGGATGGCTGAAATCTCTCTTCCACCACCTCCTCCCTTCCTTGCACTACCCAGTGAGCCCCTGATCCTATGGGTTTGCTGGTTACAGTCCTTTGAAACCTACCTCATCGGTCTCGGACTAGAAAATGTGAGTACATCATGGAAAAAGGCACTGTTATCCCATTGCTTGGGAGCGGAGGGCCAGCGTGTTCTTGGGACATTATGCACAGCAGACTCAATTCAAACGTATGATGTGGCTGTGGCTCTGTTAAGCACACACTTCTCTGCCGCACAAAGTGCCCTCCTGCGGCGATTCACTTTTAGGCAGCATCACCAACTCCCCGGCGAGTCTGTGCATCAATACATAAGAACATAAGAACATAAGAAATAGGAGCAGGAGTAGGCCAATTGGCCCCTCGAGCCTGCTCCGCCATTCAATAAGATCATGGCTGATCTGATCCTAACCGCCAATCCACTATCACAGAACCATCTCCTGAATCTAACAGAATTAGACACACGAAATAGGAGCAGGATCAGGCTACACGGCCCCTGGGCCTGCTCCGCTACCCACAGGGCCATGACCGATCCGAACCTAGACTCATGTCCAAATTCCTGCCCGCTCCCCGTAACCCTTAATTCCCTTTACTTCTAGGAAACTGTCTATTTCTGTTTTAAATTTATGTAATGATGTAGCTTCTACAGCTTTTTGGGGCAGCATATTCCATGGACCTACCACCCTCTGAGTGAAGTAGTTCCTCCTCATCTCAGTTTTGAAAGAGCAGCCCCTTATTCTAAGACTATGCCCCCTAGTTCTAGTTTCACCCATCATCGGGAACATCTTCCCCGCATCCACCCGATCCGACCCCTTCACAATCTTATATGTTTCAATAAGATCGCCTCTCATTCTTCTGAACTCCAATGAGTAGAGTCCCAATCTACTCAACCTCTCCTCATATGTCCATCCCCTCATCCCCGGGATTAACCGAGTGAACCTTCTTTGTACTGACTCGAGAGCAAGTATGTCCTTTCTTAAGTATGGACACCAAAACTGTACGCAGTATTCCAGGTGCGGCCTCACCAATACCTTGTACAACTGAAGCAATACCTCCCTATTTTTATATTCTATCCCCCTAGCAATGAAAGCCAACATTCCATTGGCCTTCTTAATCACTTGCTGCACCTGCATACTAACCTTTTGAGTTTCGTGCACCAGGACCCCCAGATCCCTTTGTACTTCAGTACTTTCCAGTTTCTTGCCATTAAGATAATAACTTGCTCTACTATTTTTCCTGCCAAAGTGCATAACCTCACACTTTCCAGTATTGTATTCCATCTGCCAAATCTCTGCCCACTTACTTAGCCTGTCGATGTTCCCTTGCAGGTTTTTTATGTCCTCCTCACTCACTACTTTCCCTCCCATCTTAGTATCATCTGCAAACTTTGATATGTTACACTCGGTCCCCTCCTGCAAATCGTTAATATAGATTGTAAAGAGTTGGGGACCCCTGCGGAACACCACTAGTTACTGATTGCCAGTCTGAGAATGAACCATTTATCCCAACTCTCTGCCTTCTGTTAGATAGCCAATCCTCTATCCATGCCAGAATATTACCCCCAATCCCGTGATTTTTTATCTTAAGCAATAATCTTTTGTGTGGCACCTTGTCAAATGCCTTTTGGAAGTCTAAATACACTACGTCCACTGGTTCCCCTTTATCCACCCTATACGTTACTTCCTCAAAGAACTCCAGCAAATTTGTCAAACATGACTTCCCCTTCATAAAACCATGCTGACTTTGTCCTATTAAATTATGATTATCCAAATGTCCTGTTACTGTCTCCTTAATAATGGACTCCAAAATGTTACCTACCACAGATGTTAGGCTAACCGGTCTATAGTTTCCAGCCTTCTGTCTACTGCCCTTTTTAAATAAGGGTGTTACATTAGCAGTTTTCCAGTCTGCCGGGACCTTTGCCGAGTCCAGGGAGTTTTGGAAAATTATTACCAATGCATCCACAATCCCTACCGCCACTTCCCTCAAGACCCTAGGATGTAAGCCATCAGGTCCAGGTGATTTATCCGCCTTGAGTCCCATTATTTTACCGAGTACCACTTCCTTAGTGATTTTGATCGTGTTTAGCTCCTCCCCCCCTTTAGCCCCCTGTTTGTCCAGTGTTGGGATATTCTTAGTGTCTTCTACTGTAAAGACTGATGTAAAATATTCATTCAGTGTTTTTGCCATCTCCATATTTCCCACCATTAATTTCCCGGTCTCATCCTCTAAGGGACCAACATTTACTTTAGCCACCCTTTTTCTTTTTATATAACTATAAAAACTCTTACTATCTGTTTTTATATTTTTTGCTAGCTGTGGCTAATTTGAGGGGGTTAGCTAGCTCGTGCAAGTTCGGTGCGTGATCAACTAATAGAGCACACCAACAACGTGAGAGTGCGTGAAAGACTGTTACTCGAGTCCGACGATCTGTCGTTGAAAGGCAATGTTAACTGCCTGTGACAAGTGGAGTCTGCAGCCGAATGTGCAGCGAAACTAGCACACAGGAGAAGATGAAACTCCGCTTCGACCAGTCAAAGAGGGCCAAGGCGCCCAACATCTCAGTCTCCGATTGGGTCAGAGTCCGCAGGCCTCACCGCAACAATAAGATGGCCTCATTCTGGTCCTCCCCTCTCCAAATCAGCCGCCAACTGCTTGAGGACTGAAAGTGTTCATTTGTAGCAACAGGGGCAGAGCGGCAGACATTGGCAAAGTGATTTTGTTTTCCACAATTGCGACAGGCTTGGCCGCGCGCGGGACAATTCTGCGCTCTGGTAGAATGTGAATGAGAGCCGCAGTTTCCACACTGTTGCCGCGGTAGCGCACGTTGCTGCCGTCGCGCGAGCATTACAGCGTCAGAGCTGTCGGGGCCGAGGGCGCTGTCACTGGGTGTGTGTGCTAGTTTCGCTGCACATTCGGCTGCAGACTCCACTTGAAAGGCAATGTTAACTGCCTGTGACAATGACAGATCGTCGGACTCGAGTAACAGTCTTTCACGCACTCTCACGTTGTTGGTGTGCTCTATTAGTTGATCATGCACCATCTCGTCTTGTGGTGCACCGAACTTGCACGAGCTAGCTAACCCCCTCAAATTAGCCACGTATTGATGCTCAGACTCGCCGGGGAGTTGGTGACGCTGTCTAAAAATGAATCGCCGCAGGAGGGCACTTTGTGGGGCAGAAAAGTGTGTCTTTGCTGTTTCAGAGATCGAATTTGTGGGGTCTCGGTTGTCGGCTGACGGTATATCCCCACTCCAGTCAAACGTGGATGCCATTCACAGCATCCCAGAACCCAGCTCTGCAGCACAGGTTGCCTCCTTCCTTGGCATGACTGGGTACTACCTGAAGTTTTTGTCCCAGTACCCAGCCACCACAGCCCCACTGCGCCAGCTCCTGCGAAAGGATGAGCCCTGGGTGTGGTCACAAGCGTGTACGGAAGCTGTTTGCCTCCTCAAATCGCAGCTCACGTTGCCTCCAGTGTTGGCTCACTTTGACATCGCCAGCCCCACCCTCGTCACCTGCGACGCGTCCGCTGCAGCTGTGGGGGCAGTGTTATCGCAGATACAGAATGGAGTGGAGAAACCAATTGCCTTTGCCTACCGAGCCCTTAGCCCCACTGAACAGAAGTGCTCAGTAGGCGAGCGTGAGGTGCTGGCGTGCGTCTGGGCATGTGAGCGGTGGCACCTGTACACGTATGGCCATGCCTTCACCCTGCGAACCGATCACCAGGCTCTCACTGCCCTGCTGTCGACATCCAGCACGGGCCACAGACCACTGCGTCTACACCACTGGTCTGACCGCCTCCGCCAATACAATTTCAGTCTCCAGTTCACACCAGGACGCGACAATGTTGTTGCAGATCTGCTCTCCCGCACTGTCTCTGCCCCAGCCCCACTCGTCGGGTTTGAACATGTGGAACAGGATATCGTCCAGATGCTGCACATGCCTCTCCAAACCACAGTCTCTCTCCAGGAGCTCAAAGAGGCCTCTGAACAGGATCTGGCCCTCTCCCAGCTGTGCACCTTCATCAGAGATGGCTGGCCTCGCAAGGTGCCTGAGGAACTGTCTGCCTACTCCAGAGTTAAAGAGGAGCTCTCCTGCTGGAATGACTCCTGTGTTGCACGTGGGCTCTGCACTGTGGTCCCAAGTGCCCTTCGTGCGCGTGTTTTATCCATGGCGCACGAGGGCCACTTGGGCATAGTGAAGTTCAAACAACGATGCCGAGACCTAGTGTGGTGGCCGGGTATCGACAGGCAAATCGAGGCCCTGGTCAAGGACTGTGCAGCCTGCCTTGTAAGTGGCAAGACTGGCCACCAAGCTCCTCCAACCCTGCAACCCCTTGCCTGGCCCTCTCAGCCCTGGGAGCACCTGCAGCTGGACGTCTGCAGGGAGATCCATGGTGTCCCCCACCATCAACGGTTCCTAGTGGTGACCTGTGACCTGTTCTCAAAATGGCCAGAGGTCACTGCCGTGGGCTCTGTCACCTCTCGGGCCATCATCGATATCCTTGAGTCTCTCTTCTCCCGCTGGGGGCATCCAAAGGCCATCACCACAGACAATGGCCCCCAAATGGTGTCTTTGGAACTCTCTTCTTACCTTGAGAGCAAGGGCATCCGTCACATACGCACAGCGTATTACCACCCCGAGTCAAATGGGGGGGGTGGAGCGTTTTAACCAGACACTGAAAAATGGCCTCAGAGCACACCTATCCCAGGGGTGTGCGTTTGACAAGGCCCTCCTCCACACACTGCTGCACTACAGAGCCTCCCAGCATTCCACTACAGGGGTCTCACCCGCATCCCTCATGCTAGGCCGTGAGCTCATGCTGCCTCTTGGCAGGCTCCGCCCCTCGCTAGCTCAGAGCCCTGCTCCACGGGTGTGGTAAACCACTGTTGTTAGTATTGTTGTTCACTCTTGCATATTGTTGTACTTGTCTGTGCATGCCTCAGCTGACTCCGCCCCTGGCTCCACCCTCATGGCTGGGTATAAAGGTCGCTGCTCAGAAGCCTCCGGCCCTTTTGGATACCAGGCAACCACAAGAGGCATGCTCTGTTCTTTGGTAATAAAAGCCTGTTTATTACTTTCTCAATCTCCAGTCTTTTGTAGCAATTGATAGTGCATCAATTTTATTACCAAAGTTAAATGTTGGCTGCGGATGCTGATCAACCGATGGCGCAAAACGCTGAGCAGCAGGCGCTGCTGCGAGCCCTCAGACCAACATGCCTGGACTTAGACCCCCAAGAAGCAGGTTCGTCGACTAAATTCGCACAATGGCTGCGTTGCTTTGAGGCGTATCTGGAAGCCTCGACCGTGACTCTTGATGAAAATAAACTGAAAATCCTGGCCTCGAAGGTGAGCCACCAAGTCTATACTTTAATCCAAGATGCGACGACCTACGCGGCGGCTATCGACCTACTGAAAGGGCAGTATGCACGCCCGGTTAACACGGTCTATGCCAGGCACCTTTTAAGATCTCGCAGACAGCAGCCCGGGGAATCGGTGGAAGCCTTCCTACGGGCACTGCGGGTACTCGGACGCGGCTGCGACTGCAAGGAAGTATCGGCCGCGGCACATGCGGAGGGACTGATACGAGACGCTTTCGTTGCGGGTCTAAGGTCCGACTACTCCCGGCAGAGGCTGCTGGAGAAGGGTGAAATAGACCTGACAAAGGCAGTGTCCCTCGCGCTCTCGCTCGACGCGGCCCACAGAAATATGGACGCTTTCTCCCCTCATCGCCCCGCGCCGTGGACGCCGCAATCTTGGGCCATGGGACCGCCACCTCCGACTGCTGCAGCGATGTCCAAGGCACAAAAATGCTATTTTTGTGGCCAAGCTAAACACCCTAGAGCACGCTGCCCCGCGAAGAATGCTACCTGCTCCGGCTGCGGGAAGAAAGGTCACTACGTTAGCGCCTGCAAAGGGAAGACCGCTAACGCCAGCAGCGCTGCGTGCGAACCGTGGGCGCAGCCATCTTGTCCGCCATCTTGGGCTCCCCCAGCCGCGTGGGGATCGGGACCGTGGGCGCCGCCATTTTGTCCGCCATCTTGGACGCCTCCGACTTCAACCACGGGGGACCCGGACTCAACCACCGCCTCTGAGAGACCACCATCGCTACCTCCCATTACCCATGCTCTGACCCCTGTAGACGGCATGCAGCAGCCCCAGGGTCCGCCACCTGCTACACCTCCTCTGAACGAGACACCGGGTTCACCGTTGGATGCTGCACCATCACCGCCGCTGCTGCGACGCTCAGGACGGCTTACAAGGCCTCCTGATAGACTTCAGTACACGAATTTTTAGTGCACTTCACCCCGCCGGACTCAATTCTAAACAAGGGGTGAATGTGGTAAACCACTGTTGTTAGTATTGTTGTTCACTCTTGCATATTGTTGTACTTGTCTGTGCATGCCTCAGCTGACTCCGCCCCTGGCTCCACCCTCATGGCTGGGTATAAAGGTCGCTGCTCAGAAGCCTCCGGCCCTTTTGGATACCAGGCAACCACAAGAGGCATGCTCTGTTCTTTGGTAATAAAAGCCTGTTTATTACTTTCTCAATCTCCAGTCTTTTGTAGCAATTGATAGTGCATCAACGGGCTCAAGCCACAGTCGCCAGGCAGCAGGAGAAGATGAAACTCCGCTTCGACCAGTCGAGGAGGGCCAAGGCGCCCAACATCTCAGTCTCCGATTGGGTCAGAGTCCGCAGGCCTCACCGCAACAATAAGATTCCTCATTCTGGTCCTCCCCTCTCCAAATCAGCCGCCAACTTGGACCAGCCACTTTCTGCCTCACTGACGGCTCTCGGTGGCATGCCAGCCGCCTTCGGAAGGTGCCAGCACCCCCTGATGCGGGATTACACGGATCTAATCCCCAAGCCTTACCCCCAGAGTGGCGGGATGCACATGTGGCTCAGCCAGCCAACCCTCAAGCAGATATTGTGCCTCAGCCAAAACCTCCCCAGTCCCCACCTCGGCCTGCTCCTCCCCAGTCCCCACCTCGGCCTGCTCCTCCCCAGTCCCCACCTCGACCTGCTCCTCCCCAGTCCCCACCTCGGCCTGTTCGTACACGTTCTCGCCCTGGCCACCTACAGGACTTTGTCACTACATTTCATGTTTGAAATTCTGAGAGGGGGGAGGAAATGTTATGTCTGACATTGGGGATAGGTACTCAATTGCCTTGGCCTGAGCACATGAAGTTTGATAGTGCTGTTATCGTTATATTATGTCTGACATTGGATATAGGTATTTGATTGCTTTTGCCTGTAAGAGTGTGGTTGCATCAGCCATTAAAAGCGACATGAGTTGAGTTCGACATACGGCCTCTGGATTATCTTTGCAAACGCAACACTCCCCATCCCCCTCTCTCCCTCTCTCTCTCTCCCTCACCCTGATTCTCTCTCTCCCAGTCCCCCCCTCTCTCTCCCTCTCACTCTCTGGCCCTCTCCCTCTCTCTCTTCCCCCTCTCCCCCTGTCCCTCTCTCTGTCCCTCTCTCTCCCTCCCTGTCCCCCTCTCTCTCCCTCTCCCTCACCCTGATTCTCTCTCTCCCAGACCCCCTCTCTCTCCCTGTCCCTTTCCCTCTCCCCGTCCCTCTCTCTCTCCCTCTCTCCCTGTCCCTCTCTCTCTCCCTCCCTGTCCCCCTCTCTCTCCCTGACCTTCTCTGTCTCTGTCCGTCTCTCTCTCTCTCCCTGTCCCCCTCTCTCTCTCTGTCCCTCTCTCTCTCTGTCCCTCTCCCTCTCTTTCTCTCCGACCCTCTCTCTCCATCCCTCTCCCCCCCTCTCTCTCCCCGTCCCTCTCTCTCCCCACCTGCCCCCTCTCTCTCTCTCTGTCCCCCTCTCCCTGTCCCCCTCTCTCTCTCCCTGTCCCCCTCTCTCTCTCTCCCTGTCCCCCTCTCTCTCTCCATCCCTCCCCGTCTCTCTCTCTCTCTCTCACTCTCTCTCCCTGCCCCTCTCTCTCTCTCACTCTCTCTCCCCCCTCTCTCCCCCCTCTCCCCTCTCTCTCCCCGTCCCCCTCTCTCACTCTCCCTCTCTCTCCCCCACTGTCCCTCTCTCTCCCCCCTGTCCCTCTCTCTCCCTCTCACTCTCCCTCTCTCCCCCCCTCTCCCCTCTCTCTCCCTGTCCCCCCTCTCTCACTCTCCCTCTCTCTCTCCCTCTCTCTCCCTGTCCCCCTCCCTCTCTCTCCTGGTCCCCCACTCTCTCCCTGTCCCTCTCTCTCTCTCCGTCCCTCTCCCTGCCCCTCTCTCTCTCCCCCTGTCCATCTCTCCCTGTCCCTCTCTCCGTCCCTCTCCCTGCCCCTCTAACTCTCCCCCGTCCCTCTCTCTCTCTCCCTGTCCCTCTCTCTCTGTCTCTCTCCCTACCTCTCCCTGTCCCTCTCTCTCTCTCCGTCCCTCTCTCTCTCTCTCCATCCCTCTCTCGCTCCGTCCCTCTCGCGCTCTCTCTCTCCCCGTCCCTCTCCCTCTCTTCCTGACCCTCTCTGCCGCTCTCCGTTCCTCTCCCTCTCTCTCTTTCCCCGTCCCTCTCTCTCTCTCCCTCCCTGTCCCTCTCTCTCTTTCTCTCCCCCTGTCCTCCTCTCTCTCTCTGTCCCTCTCTCTCTGTACTCCTCTCTCGCTTTCTCTCCGTCCCTCTTTCCGACCCTCTTCCCCTCTCTCTCAACCCTGTCCCCCCATCTGTCTCCCACTCTCTCTCCCCATCCCTTTCTCCCTGTCCCCCTCTCCCTGTCCCTCTTTCTCCCTGTCCCCCTCTCTCCCTGTCCCTCTCCCTGTCCCTCTCTCCCTCCCTCTCCCTCTCTCTCCCTGTCCCTCTCTCCCCGTCTATCTCTCTCCCCGTCTATCTCTCTCCCCGTCCCCCTCTCTCTCCCCCGTCCCCCTCTCTCTCTCTCCGTCCCTCTCTCCCCTTGTCCCTCTCTCTCCCCTTGTCTCTCTCTCTCCCCCTCTCTCTCTCTCCCCGTCCCTCTCTCTCTCCCCGTCCCTCTCTCTCTCTCCCCCTGTCCCTCTCTCTCCCTCACCCTGCCTCTCTCTCTCCCCCAGACCCCCCCTCTCTCTCCCTCTCTCACCCTCTCTCTCCCTGTCCCCCTCTCTCTCTCTCTCTCTCTCTCTCTCCCTGTCCCTCTGTTATGTCTTCTTGCGCTCGTAGTGCTTTGTAAAGACGACTCTGGACTCGGTAGTTTGTAATTATAAACTACTGTTTTATTTGAGTTGTAATGGCTGCCTGCCGCATGGTGGGGGGTGATATTTCCAAGTGCCCTGTGCGCCGCTTGCGCACTACTTTCCCAGCATCGTAGTGCTGCTACACTTGATTTGAGTGTTAGTACACTTGTACAATGTAGTCCCAACATAACTATGTAACATCCCTCTTTCCCAACAAAACTAATTACATCAATTTTCTATTTTACAATGTTTCCAGTTGAATAACGTTAACAAAATACAGAACGTGAGCTTTCTTTGCTCAATTTATATACAGATATTTGTCCATGTTGTTTTACTGTTCTGTGCGAATTATAATTGTCTTTATAATTATTCGTGATACCGCTCAGGTGGTTGTATGTTACTCCTCCATCTTGTGGACTTGGCTGTAACTATTCCTTTCTGCGGTGTTTTGGTGTGTTCTTTTCTTGTTGCCGGTGCTGTCGTGTTTGGCTCTGGAGAGTGCATGTTTGCAGTTGTTGTATTTGAGGTGTTTGTTTCTGGCATTATATTGTTTTCCGTGTCTGGTACCCTAACTGCTGTTAATGTTGTCCGCTGTTTGACAGCTTCAGATGAGGGTCTGATATGGATCCTGTTTCGCCTGTATTGGTTTCCAGGTTCTGTCTCTACCAAGTAAGATCTTGGAGTATCGGCTTTTCCAATAACCTTGGCTGGACTCCATGTTCTCAACAACGGATCTTGTATATGCACTGATTGCCCATTTAGCAGCTCCGGTAGTGGTTTTGCATGCTTGTTATAGTGTGTGCTCCCCGTAGCTTGTGTTTCCATCAGTTTCTGCCGAACGTCCTCTTGGTCCTGGGGAGGATATACCTTTGCTGGTAGAGTTGTTTTGTATTTTCTACCGTTTAGTAGTTTTGCTGGTGATTTCGAGTCTGCTCTCAAAGGTGTCAATCTGATTGCCAAAAGGGCGAGGTCTTGGTCTTCTCCCACCTCCTTGCTTTTAATGAGAGCTCTTTTGACTGTTTGGATCTGTCTTTCAATAAATCCGTGTCCCCTTGGGTAATGTGGGGATGAGGTAATTATTTTAAATCCGTATTTTCCAGCCAGTGCTCTGAATTCGCTGGAGGTGAATTGTGTCCCATTGTCGCAGATGACCTTCTCTGGGATGCCCTGTTCTGCGAATAAGTTTTTCCCAATTTTTGTGATTGTTGTGGCTCTCATGTCGTTTATCCTTCTGACAAAAGGAAATTTTGAGTAGTAGTCTGCTACTATGATGTACCGCTCCTGGTTGCACAGGAACAGATCTGTTCCGACCGTGTGCCATGGTCTCGGGGGTACTTCCATTTGAATCATCTCCTCCTTCTGCTGTGTGTTTCAGTATTTCTGGCATATGCAGCATGTGGAAACCATTTGTTCTATGCTTTTGTACATGCCTATCCAGTACACAGCTGATCTGGCTCTTAGTTTACATTTCTCCATCCCCATATGGCCTTGGTGTATTAAGTGGAGAAGTTCCGTTTGCATCGTTTTTGGTATTATGATTCTTGAGCCAGCAAGGAGAACACCGTCCTCCACCGAGATGTCGTCTCTGATTGTCCAGTACTGTCGGATTTGGTTTTGGACCTGCTGGATCTTCTCCGGCCACCCCTGTATTACCTGTTGCATGAGTAGTAGCAACTCCTCTTCTTTACCAGTCTCCTCTTGAATTTGGCTAAGCTTTGTGGGAGTAACATTTACGAGGTGGTGTATTTTTACTGTCAGGCCCTTCATCTCGTGTTTTTCGTGTGGTGACAATCGAGACAATGCATCTGCCAGTGCCATTTCTTTCCCTGGCCGGTATTTTAATTCGAAGTCGTAACTTTGGAGTCTTAACAGTAACCTTTGCAGTCTTGCTGGGGCCTTGCTTAGGTTTTTCTTGTGAATTTGTTCGAGTGGACAATGGTCACTCTCTACCTCGAATTTTCTTCCGTATAAGGTGTGGAACTTTTCGCATCCGTATACTACTGCCAATAGCTCTCTTTCGATATTTGCGTATCTTGTCTCTGCTGATGTCAATGCCTTCGATGCGAAAGCTATTGGTTTTCCTTCCTGCACGAGGGCTGCCCCATGCCCCCTGGTAGAGGCATCTACCTGTAGGGTGACAGGTTTTTTTCTATCGTAATAAGACAGGCTGGTTTCTTTACACAATAATTCCTTTAGGTGTTTGAAGTTCCTCTCATGGGATTCTGACCATTGGTATTCGGTGTCTTCTTTTAGTAATTCTCTTAGGTTCGCTGTGCAGTCTGACATGTTCGGGATGAAAGAGCTCATATACTGGACCAAGCCGAGGTAGCTTCTCAGCTCCTTCTTGTCGTTTGGAGGTTTCATCTCTGCTATCGCCTCGACCTTTTCGGGATTAGGCTTGACACCCTCCGGTGTGTAATCATGCCAAAAAATTTGCATTTCGTACCTTTAACAATGCACTTCTCGGCGTTCAGCTTGATGCCAGCCGTTCTGGTGCGCTCCATGGCCTTGTGCAAGTGCACGTTGTGGTCTCTTTCATTTGTTCCATAAACTTGGATGTCATCAGCGATTCCAATGGCTCCTTCACAGCCTTTGTATGTTTCATCGATCTTTTGTTGGCAGATGTCTTGGCTGACTTTCAACCCGAATGGCAGCCGCAGGAATTTATAACGCCCCAATGGTGTATTAAAAGTCGTCAGGTTAGTTGATTCTTCGTCTAGTTTTACGTTCCAGTAGCCGTTTCTGGCATCCAGTTTGGAGAAGACTTTGGCTCCTGCCAGTGCTGGTGTGATTTCTTCTAATGTTGGTGTGGGGTAGTGGTCCCGCTTTATTACCTGGTTTAAGTCTTTGGGGTCCAGACAGATTCTGAACCATCCGTTCGGCTTTTCCCGTACCACAATCGAGTTTACCCAGTCTGTGGGTTCAGTGACCTTTGCGATTATTTCTTTCTCTTCCATTTCTTTTAGTTCGGTGTAGAATTTTTCTTTTAGCTCAATGGATATTTTTCTTGGAGCGTGGATGACGGGTTTTACCTCTGGATCTATTGTTATATGATACTTGAACTCCCCGAAGCATCCTACAGTGTCATCAAAACACTCTGGCTACATGTCCATCAAATGTTTCGTGTCCATGATTTGTGGACGATTTTCCAGTGGGGTGTTGCTGTCGACTTTCAGTGATGTTTTTGTTAGTTCGTGGTTTACCGAGATTAACCCCAGCTTCTCGCAGCTGTTTAATCCCAGGATCACCGGTCCCTCGGAGTCGGTCACATAGAACATGCAGTTGATGTTTCTGCTTTTGTGTGTTCCTTTTATACAGGTTGTTCCGAGTTGTCTGATCTCGCTCCCCCCATACGCTGTCAGCGTGACATTGTTTGCTTTTAAACATCCTCTTTTCGGGTATCTATCTTTGCCCAAGTTTTCAGGGAAGATCCTCTGGTATAGCCTCAGTGGAAGGATGTTGCTCTGAGCTCCTGTGTCCAACTTTACTTTTAGATTGATGGTTGTGGTCTGTCCTTCGATCCTCTTTTTAATCTGGATGATAGTGTGCCATTCTTTCTTTGGGGTGCTTTCCGCTCTGGACGTTTCGTGTAAGAGAACCTTTATGGTTTGAATGTTCAGAGCTTTGTCATACCCGCAGTCTTCATCATCTTGCTCACCCATGGTATGGATTTTGTTTTTCTTTTGTTGGTTCTGCTGTCCACCTCTGCTTTTGGTGTATAGCCCCTCTCTTTTAGCTCTGCACATCTTTTGCCAGTGGTTTGCTTTACCACACGTGTTGCAGCTTGTTCCATACGCTGGGCATTTTCTTTTGTCTGTGTAGTCGTGTTGTCTTCCGCAGTTTCTACACATATTCTTCCCGCTGTCATATACTTGTTTTTGTGTGCTTTGCTTTTTGCGCACTGCATCTACTCTGTGATCCAGTTCGGGAGTTGTCCACACGTCAGCCTTATGAGTATTCAGCGTTTTCATCTGTTGTTTTGTGGCTTCGTGAGCCCTCGCTGTATCTATGGCTTCTGATATTCCGAGCTTTTCTTTTCCTATTAGTTCTTTTTGCACTTCTGTATGTGCTGATCCCCAGATTAATTGGTCTACCAGCCTTTCTTCTAGTTCCGTAAACTTGCATTTGCTGGCTTCGTTTTTTTATCGCGTCGGGAAATTGTCAGCCGTTTCACCAGGTTCCTGTCTTAAGCTTTGGAATTTATACCTGTGTATGCGGTGGTTTGATTTAGGCTCGAGATGGTTACTAAACTTTTCATAAATCTCCGTAGGGTTCTGTAATGATATCAGCAAATAGTGATGGTATTTGCCTGTTTGATTATGATGCCTTACCAGCATATTTGCCTTTGATTATTTATGCCTTACCAGCAGAGGGCATGTGAGAGAGAGAGAGTTTAGTTTTAGTTTAGTTTTAGATGGATCTCTAAGATGGTGTCTCCTGTAATGCTGTTAACTGAGTTGAACAAACTTTAGATTAAAAGACATTCTCTTTCATGAATGTGTCGTCATTGAACCCACATACAAATCAATATATGGTGTCAGAAGAAGTGATTGAAAGAGACGAAGAGGAAAAATCTGAAGTTAAATCAGCTCTCCACATATTAGCAAGCCAAAAGAGAACATCGTTACTTACCATTGGAGAATAGCTAACGAAGTGAAAAATGGAAGGTTTACACCCACCGGTGAAGCTTCAGTTGACAGGTAATGTGGCTGAAAGTTGGAGGAGGTTCAAACAACGTTTGGGGTTGTATTTAGCGGCAATCGGAGCCGACGAGAAAAGTGATAAAATGAAAGCGTCAATGTTCTTGCATGTCGTGGGTGATGAAGCACTGGAGGTGTATAATAACTTCACATTCGCTGCTGATGGAGACAAAATGAAACTGGATAAAATAATGGAACAGTTTGAGGCCTACTGCATACCTAAACGTAACATGACGTTTGAGAGGCACAGATTTTTCACGTGTACAGAAAACGGGAGAGACTATTGATCAGTATGTGACTGAACTGAGAAACTGAAGCAAAACATGTGAATTTGGGGGACTGACAGACTCGCTGATAAAAGACAGACTGGTGTGTGGTATTCCAGATAATGGTCTAAGGGAAAGACTGCTAAGAGAGCAAAATCTAGACCTGGGAAAAGCCATAGCACTGTGTAGGGCTACAGAGACTGTGAAGTCGCAGGCAAAGGAGCTGTTCAGTGACAGTAGCTGCAACGTGGATGCAGTGAGAAAGAACGGACACAAACCGTTTAACAAAAAGAGCGCCAATGTGAAAAAAGAGGCATGGCCAGCGAACTAAAATGAAAGGGGCAATCGTGTAGTCGATGCGGTACACAGCAGCCACCAAAAAAGTGTCCAGCATATGGTAAAACATGCAATAGTTGCAACAAAAACAACCATTATGCCCGTTGCTGTAAGAACCAAGCGCAACAAAGCAAGGTCCATGCAGTAGATGAAAGCGAGATAGAGGAGTTCTATGTAGATGTTGTGTCTGAAAACAAAAAAGAAAAAAGAGACTGGATGTTGACACTAAAAGTGAATGACATACACATTCCATTTAAATTGGATACTGGAGCACAAGTTAATGTGATATCAGAGACTGATTTTAAGAAAATTAGACCCAGACCAAAGATACATGGAATAAAAGTGAAAGTGACAGGATACTCAGGTACTAATATACCAGTGAAAGGAAGATGCATTGTCAAAGTGACACACAAGGACAGAGAGCACACGCTAGCATTAATTGTGGTGCCAAAGGATGTGCAGGCCATACTAGGTTTAATAGCCTGTGAGAGACTGAACCTGGTAAAGAGAGTCTTCGTTGTGGAAAGCGAAGGACAGTCTATGATGAACTCATGAAAGAGTACAACGACCTATTTCAGGGTCTAGGCTGCCTTCCAGGAGAACACACGATCAGAGTAGATAAAAGTATGCCAACGGTCATACATCCATGCAGAAAAGTTCCGTTTGCTCTTCAAAAGCAACTGAAGGCAGAGTTGGACAGGATGGAAAGCCTGAACGTGATTCAGAAGATAGATGAGCCAACTGAGTGGGTGAGTTCCCTCGTCGTTGTGGACAAAAAGAATGGAAAGCTCAGAATTTGCCTGGATCCAAGAGATCTAAACAGAGCAATAAAGAGAGAGCACTTCAAGCTTCCTACACGTGAGGAAATCATGTCACAGTTTGCAAATGCAAAGTATTTCAGCAAGTTAGATGCATCATCAGGATTTTGGCAGATGAAACTGGACGAGGCAAGTTCAAGACTGTGCACGTTCAACAGTCCATTTGGCAGATACAGATTCCTAAGGTTACCATTT
Organism: Somniosus microcephalus; assembly: GCF_052327205.1. NCBI lineage: Eukaryota > Metazoa > Chordata > Chondrichthyes > Squaliformes > Somniosidae > Somniosus > Somniosus microcephalus. Next base: position 34,369,294 of record NC_141001.1, on the reverse strand, counting down.
GGCATTGCCTCAGCTCCTGAAGTGTATCACAAAACTATCCATATGATCTATGAGCACCTGGAGGGAGTTGATACATCAATGGATGACATCATAGTATGGGGAACCACGAGAACTGAGCATGACGAGAGACTGAAAAAAGTGCTGGAAGCAACAAGGAAAACAAACCTGAAGCTGAATAGAGAGAAATGCCAGCTCGGGGTGACAGAACTGACATTCGTGGGAGATATCCTTAGCGGTGAGGGCATCAGACCAGATCCCAGAAAGGTGTCCGCAATTGAGAATATGCCAAAGCCACAATGCAAAAAGGACGTGCAGAGGTTTAATGGAATGATCAACTACATGGGTAAATTCATATCCAACCTCTCAGAAAAGATGGCGCCATTGAGACGACTAACTGAAAAGAACATAGAATGGGAATGGAATCATGAGCATGAGAAGTCATGGAGCGATCTAAAGAAACTGCTCACAGAGGAACCAGTTCTGAGGTTTTATGACCCAGCGAGACCCATCAAGATATCATCAGATGCATCACAGAGTGGGCTCGGAGCCGTTCTTCTGCAAAAATATGACTACTGGCAACCTATTGCATATGCATCGCGCTCAATGACAGACGCGGAGATGCGATATGCTCAAATAGAAGAGGAGCTGCTCAGCATCACATACGCCTGTGAAAGATTTCACCAGTTTGTGGCAGGACAAGCAATCAGTGTAGAGACTGACCATAAGCCCTTGATTGCATTGTTCCAAAAGCCACTAAATAGCTGTCCGCTTAGAATACAAAGAATGATGATCAGGCTGCAACGCTATACACTGAATGTTGCATACACACCGGGTAAGCTGATGTATACAGCAGACACGTTGTCCAGAGCTGTTGACCCAAGTGAGCCCGCAAACACCAAAATGGATGAAAAAGTGAACGCCTACGTGGACATGATCACAAGTGCACTGCCCATAGCAGATGCAAAAATGGAGCTCATAAAGACTGAGACAAACAAAGATGAAACAATGAGACGACTGAGGAAAAGCATCTTGGATGGATGGCCCAACATGAAGCAAGACTGCTCACCTGACATGGCAGAGTACTGGAACTGCAGGGCGGAACTATCACTGGTCGAAGACATCATCTACAAAGGGAGTAAAATAGTTATCCCAAAGAGTCTGAGAAAAGAGATGCTAAAAAGGATCCATGGAGGACATCTGGGAATCGATAAGTGTAAGAAAAGAGCATGAGAGGTGATGTACTGGCCACGAATCAACCAAGATGTGACAAATGAGGTGTCAAACTGCACAATATGCCTGAAATATCGAGCAAGCAATCCGGTAGAACCACTAAAGCCACACCCAGCGCCAGACAGACCTTACCAGAAGGTAGGCGCTGACCTATTCGTATGTCAAGGGAAGGACCATCTTGTGGTCACAGACTATTACTCCCTGTATCCAGAGGTTTGTAGACTGTACACCACCACTGCAGATGCTGTGATAACATGTATGAAAGCCATATTCTCCAGACATGGCGTGGCAAGCGAGGTCTTCAGACAACGGACCCCAGTTTTACAATGCAAGTTTCCGACACTTTGCCAAAGAGTGGGACTTTGTCCACACAACGTCAAGTCCTCACTTTCCACAGTCCAATGGACTAGTGGAAAAATCGGTCCAGTCAGTGAAAAGACTGATGTACAAGGCAAAAGACAGTGGAACTGACTTCTACCAGAGCATGCTTGTATACCGCACAACGCTGCTCGAGTGTGGTATGTCACCAGCCCAACTCCTTATGGGACGTCTGCTAAGGTCAAACCTACCCATCCCAGAGAACCTCCTGAAAACAAAAGAGGGGGAGAAAGTGAGGAAGTTCAAAGAACAACAGAAAGAAAAGCAAAAGTACTACTATGACAGAGGAACACAAAACCTACCTGAACTCCACACTGGTGACCTAGTAAGGTTCAAAGACAAAACAAACCTATGGACTCAGAAGGGAACTGTCCTGAGTGAAGTCCAACCAAGATCATACACCATTCAGATAGATGAGGGTGCTGTTCTGCGAAGAAATCGTTGAGATCTTCTCATGGGACCAGCCACAGCAAGTCAAAAGACTGATACTGTTGAACAACCTGATCACACAGCAGGTCAAAAGACTGATACTGTTGAACAACCTGATCACACAGCAGGTCAAAAGACTGATACTGTTGAACAACCTGATCACACAGCTGAGAAACCATCATCTGAGGCAACAACTCAGATTCAAGGACAATCAATCAGAAAATCCTCAAGACACGTGAAGCCTCCTGAGAGACTCATTGAGCAAGTTTAAGGACTCTTGTTATAGAAGGAAGTAATGTTATCTTATTCTCTCTTCAAGTTCTAGTGTATTTTCATATTTCATGTGAACACACAAAACAAGGTTAAAAAACCTTGATAATGATAATGACAGTTCATTAAGTGTTACAGTTAAAATGCAGAGTAATACAAAGAAAACATGTTGTTAGATAAAAGTAAAATACTTTTGTTTTAAGAAAGGGAGATGTAATGATATCAGCAAATAGTGATGGTATTTGCCTGTTTGATTATGATGCCTTACCAGCATATTTGCCTGTTTGATTATTTATGCCTTACCAGCAGAGGGCATGTGAGAGAGAGAGTTTAGTTTTAGTTTCGTTTTAGATGGATCTCTAAGATGGTGTCTCCTGTAATGCTGTTAACTGAGTTGAACAAACTTTAGATTAAAAGACATTCTCTTTCATGAATGTGTCATCATTGAACCCACATACAAATCAATACAGGTTCGTTTTATCCTCTTCGGATAAACTCCAGCTGTTATAGAGATCTAAGCCTTTTTCTCCCGCCCACAGTAGAATGTAGCTGAATTTTTCCTCATCGGAGGAGCCTTTCAGGAAACTTTTAAATGTAAGCTCGCATTTTTGCTTAAATTTCCGGAAAGCTTCCACGATATCGTCGGCTTCCCAGTTCATGATGGGGAGCATATTTGCGGTCAGTGCATTGGACGCCGCCATTTTAGCTGCCCGTACAATTCGCAGTTAAAACGCTGCAGAGTTTACTTTTAAATTTCTTTCTTCAATCTGACATCATTTTTATTTGCGTAAGTTTCACTCACTTATACCGCTGCCACCATGTTATGTCTTCTTGTGCTCGTAGTGCTTTGTAAAGACGACTCTGGACTCGGTAGTTTGTAATTATAAACTACTGTTTTATTTGAGTTGTAATGGCTGCCTGCCGCATGGTGCGGGGTGATATTTCCAAGTGCCCTGTGTGGCGCCTGCGCACTACTTTCCCAGCATCGTAGTGCTGCTACACTTGATTTGAGTGTTAGTACACTTGTACAATGTAGTCCCAACATAACTATGTAACACCCTCTCTCTCTCTGTCTCTCCCTGTCCCTCTCCCTCTCTGTCCCCCTCCCTCTCTGTCCCCCTCCCTCTCTCCCTGTCCCCCCTCACTCTCCCTCTCTCTCTCTCCCCCATCCCTCTCTGTCTCTCCCCCGTCGCTCTCTCTCTCCCTCCCTGTCCCCCTCTCTCTCCCTGACACACTCTATCTCCTTGTCCCCCTCTCTCTCCGTACCCCTCTCTCCGTACCCCTCTCTCTCTCTGTCCCGCTTTCTCTCCAACCCTCTCTCTCCATCCCTCTCCCTCCTCTCTCTCTCCCTGTTCCTCGCTCTCTCTCGCCCCCTGTCCCCCTCTCTCTCTCTCTGTCCCCCTCTCTCTCTGTCCCTACCCTGTCCCTCTCTCTCTCCATCCCTCCCCCTGTCCCTCTCTCTCTCTCTCTCTCTCCCCGTCCCTCTCTCCATCTCTCTCCCTGTCCCCCCCTCTCCCCGTCCCCCCCTCTCTCCCCGTCCCCCCTCTCTCCCTCTCTCTCCCCCGTCCCACTCGCTCACTCTCTCTCTCTCTCCCTGTCCCCCTCTCTCTCTCCGTCCCCCTCTCTCTCTCCCCGTGTCCCTCTCTCTCCCCGTGTCCCTCTCTCCCTCTCCCCCTGTCCTTCTCCCCCTGTCCCTCTCTCCATCCTCCCTCTCCCTGCCCCTCTCCCCTGTCCCTCTCTCTCCCTCACTGTCCATCTCTCTCTCCCCCTGTCCCCCTCTCTCTCTCCCCCTGTCCCCCTCTCTCTCCCCCGTCTCTCTCTCTCTCCCTCACCCTGCCTCTCTCTCTCCCTCACCCTGCCCCTCTCCCCCTCATCCTGCCTCTCTCTCTCTCCCTCTCACCCTGCCTCTCTCTCTCCCTCCCACCCTGCCTCTCTCTGTCCCTCTCAATTCAATTCAATTCAATTCAAATGCTTTATTGGCATGAAAGTTTACAGGGAACCATATTGCCAAAGCTTACATAACAAAAAGTACAGTTTTCCAACATTCTGTAGGTGTCAAACAATTTTGACCTTCGTTGGGTACATACAATATTACTTTAAACAATATTAATTTAAACAGTCGTTGTACATCATTGGGTACATTCAGTATTAATTTTAAACAGTCCTCAGGTTGTGACATGTTGTTACATATTTGGCACCAAGGTATGGTCTGTCTCCTTCTCCCAGGACTAATCTTAATTTTGACAGGTCATCCAATTCTTTGAAATCTGGGGTTGTTTGGCTGAGCTTGTCAAATAATATGTTTCTTGTTGTGTTGAATTTTTCGCATTTTAGGAGGAAATGCATCTCCGTCTCAACCTCGCCGGCCAGACATTGATCACATATTCTATTCTCTCTTGGGTGCCAGGATTTCTTGTATCTTCCTTTTTCAATTGCCAGTTGGTGGTCGCTTAGTCTGTACCTGGTGAGGGTCTGTCTCTGTTTTGTGTCTCTGATGGTCGAGAGATAGTCTGCCAGTTTATATTCTCTTTTTAGGGCCCGGTAACATTCTAATCTGCTTTGGCTTTCGGTTATTTTGTTCCAATGTTCCAGGTAGGTTTCTTTGCATTGTTTAATGATTTGGTTCACTCGGATTGGTGTTTGGACGGCAGTGTTGGTCTGGGACTGGTCTCTCTCCGTCCCTCTCCCTGCCTCTCTCACTCCCTCCCTCTCACTGTCCCTCTCTCTCTCCCTGTCCCTCTGTCTCTCTCTGTCCCTCTCTCTCTCCCCCCCAGTCTCTCTCTCTCTCCCTCCCCCAGTCTCTCTCTCCCCCGTCTCTCTCTCCCTCCCCCAGTCTCTCGCTCTCTCCCCCCTCTCTCTCTCTCTTCTCCCATCTCTCTCTCTCTCTCCCCCCCAGTCTCTCTCTCCCCCGTCTCTCCCCCCAGTCTCTCTCTCTCCCTCCCCCAGTCTCTCTCTCTCTCCCCCAGTCTCTCTCTCTCCCTCCCCCAGTCTCTCTCTCCCCCCAGTCTCTCTCTCTCCCTCCCCCAGTCTCTCTCTCTCTCCCCCCAGTCTCTCTCTCTCTCCCCCCAGTCTCTCTCTCTCTCCCCCCAGTCTCTCTCTCTCCACCCCAGTTTCTCTCTCTCTCCCCCCCAGTCTCTCTCTCTTTCTCCCCCATGTCTCTCTCTCTCTCTCTCTCCCCCCAGTCTCTCTCTCTCTCTCTCCCCCCAGTCTCTCTCTCTCTCTCCCTCCCCCCCAGTCTCTCTCTCTCTCCCTCCCCCCAGCCTCTCTCTCTCCCTCCCCCAGTCTCTCTCTCTCTCCCCCCAGTCTCTCTCTCTCTCCCCCCAGTCTCTCTCTCTCCACCCGTTTCTCTCTCTCTCTCCCCCCCAGTCTCTCTCTCTCTTTCACCCCCAGTCTCTCTCTCTCTCTCTCCCCCCCAGTCTCTCTCTCTCTCTCCCCCCCAGTCTCTCTCTCTCTCTCCCCCAGTCTCTCTCTCTCTCTCCCTCCCCCCCAGTCTCTCTCTCTCCCTCCCCCCGTCTCTCTCTCTATACCCCAGTCTCTCTCTCTATATATACCCCAGTCTCTCTCTCTATACCCCAGTCTCTCTCTCTCTATACCCCAGTCTCTCTCTCTCTCCCCCATCTCTCTCTCTCTCTCCCCCCAGTCTCTCTCTCCCCCCGTCTCTCCCCCCAGTCTCTCTCTCTCCCTCCCCCAGTCTCTCTCTCCCTCCCCCAGTCTCTCTCTCTCCCTCCCCCAGTCTCTCTCTCTCCCCCAGTCTCTCTCTCTCCCCCAGTCTCTCTCTCCCCCCAGTCTCTCTCTCTCCACCCCAGTTTCTCTCTCTCTCCCCCCAGTCTCTCTCTCTTTCTCCCCCCAGTCTCTCTCTCCCTCCCCCAGTCTCTCTCTCTCCCCCAGTCTCTCTCTCTCCCCCAGTCTCTCTCTCTCTCTCCCCCAGTCTCTCTCTCTCTCCCCCAGTCTCTCTCTCCCTCCCCCAGTCTCTCTCTCTCTCCCAGTCTCTCTCTCCCTCCCCCAGTCTCTCTCTCTCCCCCAGTCTCTCTCTCTCTCCCCCAGTCTCTCTCTCTCTCCCCAGTCTCTCTCTGCCCCCCCCCAGTCTCCCTCTCTCTCTCCCCCAGTCTCTCTCTCTCTGTCTCCCCAGTCTATCTCTCTCCCGCCAGTCTCTCTCTCTCTCCCCCAGTCTCTGTCTCCCCCCAGTCTCTCTCTCTCTCCCCCCAGTCTCTGTCTCCCCCCAGTCTCTGTCTCCCCCCAGTCTCTCTCTCTCTCCCCCCAGTCTCTCTCTCCCCCCCCCCCCAGTCTCTGTCTCCCCCCAGTCTCCCTCTCTCTCCCCCCAGTCTCTCTCTCTCCACCCCAGTCTCTCTCTCTCTCTCCCGCCCCCCCAGGCTCTCTCTCTCTCCCCCCCCGTCTCTTTCTCTCTCTCCCCCCCGTCTCTCTCTCTCCGTCTCTCTCTCTTTCCCCCCGTCTCTCTCTCTCTCTCTCTCCCCCAGTCTCTCTCTCTCCCCCAGTCTCTCTCTCTGTCTCTCTCTCCCCCAGTCTCTCTCTCCCCCAGTCTCTCGCTCTCTCTCCCCCAGTCTCTCTCTCTCTCTTCCCCAGTCTCTCTCTCTCATTCCCCCCCAGTCTCTCTCTCTCCCCCCATCTCTCTCTCTCTCCCTCCCCCAGTCTCTCTCTCTCTCCCCCCCGGTCTCTCTCTCTCTCTCCCCCCCAGTCTCTCTCTCTCCCTCCCCCAGTCTCTCTCTCCCTCCCCCAGTCTCTCTCTCTCCCTCCCCCAGTCTCTCTCTCTCCCCCAGTCTCTCTCTCTCCCCCAGTCTCTCTCTCTCCACCCCAGTTTCTCTCTCTCTCTCCCCCCCAGTCTCTCTCTTTCTCCCCCCAGTCTCTCTCTCCCTCCCCCAGTCTCTCTCTCTCCTCCAGTCTCTCTCTCTCTCCCCCAGTCTCTCTTTCTCTCTCCCCCCAGTCTCTCTCTCTCCCCCAGTCTCTCTCTCTCTCCCCCAGTCTCTCTCTCTCTCCCCCCAGTCTCTCTCTGGCCCCCCCCAGTCTCCCTCTCTCTCTCTCCCCAGTCTCTCTCTCTCTGTCTCCCCAGTCTATCTCTCTCCCCCCAGTCTCTCTCTCTCTCCCCCCAGTCTCTGTCTCCCCCCAGTCTCTCTCTCTCTCCCCCCAGTCTCTGTCTCCCCCCAGTCTCTCTCTCTCCCCCCCAGTCTCTCTCTCTCTCCCGCCCCCCCCAGGCTCTCTCTCTCTCCCCCCCGTCTCTTTCTCTCTCTCCCCCCCAGTCTCTCTCTCTGTCTCTCTCTCCCCCAGTCTCTCTCTCCCCAGTCTCTCTCTCTCTCTCCCCCAGTCTCTCTCTCTCTCTCTCTTCCCCAGTCTCTCTCTCTCTCTTCCCCAGTCTCTCTCTCTCATTCCCCCCCAGTCTCTCTCTCTCCCCCCATCTCTCTCTCTGTCCCTCCCCCAGTCTCTCTCTCTCTCCCCCCCGGTCTCTCTCTCTCTCTCCCCCCCAGTCTCTCTCTCTCCCTCCCCCAGTCTCTCTCTCTCTCTCTCTCCCTCCCCCAGTCTCTCTCTCTCCCCGTCTCTCTCTCTCCCCCAGACTCTCTCTCTCTCTCTCCCCCCCAGTCTCTCTCTCTCTCCCTCCCCCCAGTCTCTCTCTCCCCCCCAGTTTCTCTCTCTCTCCCCCCCGTCTCTCTCTCTCTCCCCCTCAGTCTCTCTCTCTCTCTCCCCCTCAGTCTCTCTCTCTCTCTCCCCCTGTCTCTCTCTCTCTCCCTCCCCCAGTCTCTCTCTCTCTCTCCCTCCGCCAGTCTCTCTCTCTCTCTCCCTCCCCCAGTCTCTCTCTCTCTCCCCCCCCCCCCGGTCTCTCTCGCCTCCCCCAGTCTCTTTCTCGCTCTCTCTCTCCCCCAGTCTCTCTCTCTCTCTCCACCAGTCTCTCTCTCTCTCTCCCCCAGTCTCTCTCTCTCTCTCCCCCAGTCTCTCTTTCTCTCTCCCCAGTCTCTCTCTCTCTCCCCCAGTCTCTCTCTCCCCAGTCTCTCTCTCTCTCTCCCCCAGTCTCTCTCTCTCCCCCCCAGTCTCTCTCTCTCCCCCCAGTCTCTCTCTCCCCCCAGTCTCTCTCTCTCTCCCCCAGTCTCTCTCTCTCCCTCCCCCAGTCTCTCTCTCCCTCCCCCAGTCTCTCTCTCTCCCTCCCCCAGTCTCTCTCTCCCTCCCCCAGTCTCTCTCTCTCCCTCCCCCAGTCTCTCTCTCTCTCCCTCTCCCAGTCTCTCTCTCTCTCTCTCCCTCTCCCAGTCTCTCTCTCTCTCTCCCTCCCAGTCTCTCTCTCCCCCCTAGTCTCACTCTCTCTCTATACCCCAGCCTCTCTCTCTCTATACCCCAGTCTCTCTCTCTCTCTGTACCCCTGTCTCTCTCTCTCTCTGTACCCCTGTCTCTCTCTCTCTCTGTACCCCAGTCTCTCTCTCTCTCTGTACCCCAGTCTCTCTCTCTCTATACCCCAGTCTCTCTCTCTCTATACCCCAGTCTCTCTCTCTCGCTCTCTCTCCCCCCCAGTCTCTCTCTCTCTCTCTCCCCGCCAGCCAATTCAATTCAATTCAATTCAATTCAAGTTGCTTTATTGGCATGACAAGATACATCTTATGTTGCCAAAGCACAGAAAAAGAACATATATAATTGAACACATAAACGCAGATCTAGACATACAGTGTGTAGACAAATATACCCATGTATACATAAATATTCACACATATAATATACATATAATCTTTTCTTACATTCAATGGTCACTGGTTGTCCCTCTGCTTATGGCAAGCTGTAACATAGTTTGCCGCTAATGTTACACATTTTCTCTGTTCCCCTGATATGGGAGTTTTTGGTGGTCATTCAAATTTTTGAATTCAGGGCATATTTTTATGAATTTTGGGTAGAAATTCCCCCCTATGTCCTGATAGTTTCCACAAGTTGCGAGGAAGTGCAGCTCTGTCTCCACCACTCCCTGACTGCAGTGAGAGCACAGCCTGTCCTCTCTGGGCAGCCAGGTCTGCCTTTTTCGATGGCCAGGCTATGCTCACTAAGTCTGTACATTGTCAAGGTTTTTCTCAGTTTGCTGTCTTTCACCATGGTCAGGTAATTAGCCATGGTGTACAGTCTGTTTAGGGCCAAATAGCAATCGAGTTTGTTTTGGGTTTTTGTCGTTTCTGTCCAATAGGTCAAATATTTTTCTTTTTGTTTAGTAATAATTGTGTTGGGTCGAATTCTCTGTGCTAGGATGTCACTGTCCTGGGGCTGATTATTATTAGTAGTGTTAGTAGTTACTTCACTGAGTCCCAGGACCAGTTGACTGAGGGGACTCTTCTTTATGTTCACCTCTTGGCATTTTAGGGCTTTGTAATGATAGCAGTGGGGGTTGCTCATTTTTAGATGTTTCCAAAATTTGATGGCTCTTTTTAGATAATAATTAGTAGTGGATATTAGCCTAATTCTGCCCTGCATGCATTGTTTGTGGTTTTCCTCTGAGTCCGGAGGATACTTTTACACAATTCTGCATGCAGGGTCTCAATTGGATGTTTGTCCCATTTTGCAAATTTGTGTTGTGTTAGCAGACCCCACACCTCATTGCCATAAAGTGCAATTGGTTCAATTACTGATTTAAAAATTTTGAGCCAAATGCCAATTGGAATTTCTATTTGGATTGACTTTTTAATGGCATAGAAAACCCTTTTTGCTTTCTCTTTCAGTTCATTCACAACCAAATGAAAATTTCCCATAGAACTGATTTTTAAGCCTAAGTATGTGTAATTTGTAGTTTGTTCAATTTTCGTTGCTCCTAATGTGAAGTTTATTTGGGTCCCTGATGTCTGGATCTTTGCTGGAACACAAGAACTTTAGTTTTTTGGGGGTTTATTGTCAGGGCCCAGGTCTGACAGAACGATTCTAGCAGATTCAGGTTCTGCTGTAGACCCTCCTCTGTTGGTGAGAGCAGAACCAGGTCATCTGCAGAGAGGAGGAATTTAACCTTGGAGTCATACAGGGCGAGGCCAGGTGCTGTAGATTGTTCAAGTAGCTTTGCCAATTCATTTATATAAATATTAAAAGTCAGTGAGATAAATGAGCCCTGCACCACGCCACGCCCGTGAGAAACATATTGTTTGTTTGTCTCCAATTTAACTGCACATTTATTGTTTGTATACATTGATTTAATTACATCATATGTTTTTCCCCTACACCACTTTCAATAAGTTTTAAGAATAGACCGTCGTGCCAAATACAGTAGAATCGAAATCCTTCTGGAAATCTATAAAGCAGGCAAAAATTTTGCTTTTGTTTTGGTGAACATGTTTGTCAATTAGGGTGTGTAGGGTGAAAATATGATCCGATGTTCTATAATTTGGTAAGAATCCAATTTGGCTTTTACTCAAGACATTGTGCTCCATAAGGAAGTTTATAAGTCTTTTATTTATGATACTACAGAATACTTCCCAGAGAGGGCTTTAAACTAACTAGTGGGGGGGGGGGAGGTTCCTAGAGAGCAAATAATAAAAATGACAACAGAGAAGGTCATAGACTTAGGTAGCAGTGGGGAAATTAAAAACCAGAGCGTATCAGAAGGGGCAGAAGGTATGGAGTAAAAGGTAAAGTAATAAAAAGGGCAAAAGCAGGAACTAAGTGTCACAAAACATATTTGAAAGTTCTCTATCTGAATGCACGTAGCATTCGTAACAAAATAGACGAGTTAATGGCACAAATAACTACATATGGGTATGATCTTGTGGCCATTACAGAAACATGGCTGCAGGGTGGATAATGCCTGGGAATTAAACATACCAGGTTATTTAACGATCAGGAAGGACAGGCAGGAAGGAAGGGGAGGTGGGGTGGCTATGTTAATAAAGGAAGGATCACTGTAATACAGAGAAATGATATTGGGTCAAAAGATCAGGATAATGAAACAGTTTGGGTGGAGGTAAGGAATAATAAGGGGAAAAAAACACTAGTGGGCGCAGTCTATAGGCCTCCGAACAGTTGCAACTCTGTTGGACGGAGTATCAATCAGGAAATAGTTGAGGCTTGTAATAAGGGAGCATCTATAATTATGGGGATTTTAACTATCATATTAATTGGACAAATCAAATTGGCAGGGCTGCCTTGAGGATGAGTTCATTGAGTGTATTAGGGATGGGTTTCTTGAGCAGTATGTAACTGAACCGACCAGGGGGCAAGCAACCTTAGATCTGGTCCTGTGTAACGAGACAGGATTAATTAAAAATGTCCTAGTAAAGGATCCCCTTGGAATGAATGACCATAACATGGTTGAATTCCATATTCAATTAGAGGGTGAGAAGGTTGGATCTCAAACAAGCGTGCTAAGCTTGAATAAAGGAGACTATGAAGGTATGAGAGCGGAATTGAGTAGAGTGGATTCGGAAATAGATTAAAGGGTAAGACGATACAAGATCAGTGGTGTACATTTAAGGAGTTATTTCACAACTTCCAAAAAATATATATTCCACTGAGAAGAAAAGGGTGTAAAAGAAAAGACAGCCATCCGTGGCTAAGTAAAGAAATTAAGGATAGTATTCGACTAAAAACAAGGGCATATAAGGTAGCCAATCTAGTGGGAGGATAGAGGATTGGAAAACTTTAAAAGACAGCAAAAAATAACAAAAAGATTGATTAAGGGAAGATAGATTATGAAAGTAAATCAGCAAAAAATATAAAAACAGATAGAAAGAGTTTTTTATAGTTATATAAAAAGAAAAAGGGTGGCTGTGGTGATTATTTCCTATGTTTAATAAGAAGTATTGTGATTGGTGAATGGGGTGGTTGTTCTCTGTGTTAGTAAGAAGTATTGTAATTGGTTGTTTGTTTCTACCTTGAGATATATGCTGTAAACTCATTGGTAGTGGATGTCAGGTGATTTGTGGTGGCCATCTTAAATTCAGTTCTCTCCAGTCATGGTTGGAGACTGGTGTTGAAAGATGTGCTACTGGATTTTAAAGTTAATAAAGCCTAGATTAGAAAGGCAAATCTATTCTTTATTTCAATTTATTAACTTTTTATCAGAATGGAGTGATATCTTCAACCGGAACGATTCAATGCCCTAATTCTGCAGGAGTGGATGATAAATGGAAACATTGGTATTGTACATTTACAAACTTTTTGGGTGTGTTGGAACAAGAGTCTCTGAAAAAGCTGAATATGCTGATCAACTACATTGCTCCGGATGTGTGTAAGTATATTTTGGACTGTAAAACTTACGAATTGGCTATTTCTACATTGGAGAAGATTTTTGTTAAACCAAAGAATGAGGTATTTGCACGTTATCTTCTATCTGCCCGTAGGCAGCAGGTGGGAGAATCTTTGGATACTTATTTACAAGCACTTCGGCACCTTAGTGCTAACTGTAATTATAAAGCCGTGACGGCCGAAGAATATAAGGAAGAATCGGTACGGGATGCTTTTATTAATGGACTACTGTCTAGATCAATTCGTCAGCGGTTGTTAGAAAATAAGACTTTGGATCTCAAGAGTGCTTTTGAGCAAGCTTCTACATTGGATACGGCTCAGAGAAGTTCGGATTCTTATGCTCTTTCTAATCGGCCTGCGACTGTGGTTTCGGCAGTTCCGGACAAAAAGGAATTAGGTGGACTTAATGGGAGTGGTTTACTAGATTCTGAAACAGTTTCTACTTCGGCGGCTGTTGCCTCTAGGATTCAGAAGTGTTATTTTTGTGGGAACGTCCGGCATCCTCGTTTGAAGTGTCCTGCCCGGGAGGCTGTGTGTAGTAAATGCGGCAAGAGAGGTCATTATGCACGTGTTTGTAAATCATTAGGTTCAATTACCTCCTCTTCTGCGACTATTCAGCCTGTAGAGAGGGCGTTTATTGCATCAATTTCTGCTGCATTTGCTCATGGCCTAAACAAAGCTACAGTTATGGCCCAAGTTAATGGGTTAGAAGTGAAGGCTCTCATAGATACGGGCAGTACCGAGAGTTTTATAAGTCTTCAGTTTGCGAAGGAAAAGTGTTTGAAAATCTTGCCTGTTACTTATCAGATGTGTATGGCTCAGACGACCCTTACTTCACAAGTAGCTGGTTGTTGTCTTGTGAAATTGATTCTTCTAGGTAATATGTATACTGATATACGCCTATCTGTTTTGCCTAATCTTTGTGCGGATATTTTGATTGGTCATGATGTGCTTAAATTACACGAGTCTCTCAGTCTTTCGTTTGGAGGGACTAAGCCACCCTTATCCATTTGTGGATTAACTTCTTTATCCATTTCTCCATTATCACTTTTTTCCAATTTGATGCCGGATTGTAAGCCAATTGCTACCAAGTCAAGAAGGTATAGCAGTCAGGATAGAGAATTTATTAATTCTGAAGTCCAACGTCTTTTATTGGAAGGAATCATTGAACCTAGTTGTTCGCCTTGGCGGGCTCAGGTAGTTGTCACCACTAACGAGAGGCATAAGAAACGAATGGTGATAGACTACTCTCAAACTATTAATAGGTATACTCAATTAGATGCGTACCCTTTGCCTAAGATTGATGAGCTTATCAACAAAGTATCTCAGTATAAGTTTTTTAGCACTATTGATTTAAAGAGTGCTTATCATCAGATTCCTATTGTTAAGAGGGATCAACCATATACAGCCTTTGAGGCTGGTGGAAAGCTGTATCAGTTTTGCCGAATACCATTTGGTGTTACTAATGGTGTTGCTTGTTTTCAACGGGCAATGGATGCTTTTATAAGTGATAACTCTCTCTCTGACACCTTTTCATATTTAGATGATATCACGGTGTGTGGTAAATCAAGGGTGGAGCATAATTCTAATTTAGAAAGATTCCTTCAAGCTGCGGAAAAAGTTGGTTTAACTTTTAATAAAGAGAAGTGTATCTTTTCGACTACTGAGGTAAATCTACTGGGGTATATTATCTCGGGAAATAAGATTAAACCAGATCCAGAATGTCTGTGACCATTGATCGATTTACCTTATCCTACTAATTCTAAGGCTTTGCAACGAGTTGTTGGACTGTTTTCTTACTATTCTAATTGGATTGCAAACTTTTCGCAGAAGATCCGGCCCCTTATATGGGTTACGACATATCCTCTATCATGGGAGGCCAGGACATGTTTTGATAAATTTAAAAAGGATATCCTAGGAGCAGTTGTGCATTCTATTGATGAGCAGGTTCCCTTTGTGATTGAGACGGATGCTTCTGATTTTGCAATTGGGGCTACTCTGAACCAAAATGGAAGACCTGTGGCCTTTTTCTCACGTACTTTGAACAATAGTGAAAAAAGACATTCTTCAATAGAGAAAGAGGCATATGCAATAGTAGAAGCACTGCGTAAATGGAGACATTATTTATCAGGGCGACATTTCACGTTGGTAACCGATCAAAAATCTGTGTCCTTTATGTTTGATGTTAAACATTTTGGAAAGATCAAAAATGATAAAATAATGAGGTGGAGGATTGAGTTGGCATGTTACCATTTTGATATAGTTTATCGTCCGGGGAAGGATAATGTTGCTGCTGATGCACTGTCGAGGGCTTATTGTTCTGTGATTCACGGAGATACGCTTATTAATCTTCACAATGCCTTATGTCATCCTGGGGTTACGAGGATGATACACTTCGTATGCAGTAAGAATTTGCCCTTTTCAGTTGAAGACGTCAAGCGGATGACTTCATCATGTTCTATCTGTGCTCGGTGTAAACCGAATTTCTTTAAGCCTCAGCGAGCTCATCTTATAAAGGCTACTTCTCCTTTTGAATGTCTGAGCGTTGATTTTAAGGGGCCTCTTCCTTCAACGACTCAAAATCGATACATCTTTACTGTTGTGGATGAGTTTTCAAGGTTTCCTTTTGCTTTTCCTTGCGCAGATGTATCAGCTGCTACAGTTATCAAATGTCTGACTCAACTTTTTGTCATCTTTGGGATGCCTGCGTATATCCATTCGGATCAGGGAAGTTCTTTTATGTCTTCCCAGTTGAAGGAATACCTTCAGAGCCGGGGAATTTCTACTAGTAGAACTACCCCGTATAACCCCCAGGGTAATGGACAGTGCGAACGATACAATGGGGTGATCTGGAAGGCAGTTATGTTGGCTTTGACATCCCGGAACCTTAAGAATACACAGTGGGAAATGGTACTGCCTGATGCCCTGCATTCCATTAGATCATTGCTTTCAACGGCTACTAATGTGACCCCCCATGAAAGGCTCTTTAATTACCCGCGGAGATCTACTACGGGATATTCGGTACCTTCATGGCTTACTATGCAGGGACCTGTGCTGCTTCGACGCCATGTTAGATTGTCAAAATATGATCCTTTAGTGGAGGAGGTGGAGCTGTTGGAGGCAAATTCCCAATATGCTCATATTCGATTCCAAGATGGGAAAGAAAGTACTGTTTCAATTAAAGACTTGGCTCCTTGTGGTGGCCAGCCCTCTTCCAAGGATACTAATAATAGTCATGATTCAGATAATGTGGATGTTGTTATAGATACTACGAATATTTCCAATCCTATTGCAGATAATTATACTTCTATTAGTCAGCCTTTGATGGATGTTCATGACCGTCCTAGTTTACTTCCTGATGGGATTTCCAATCCGGAAACCGTTGATAATCGGGATATGGATAGCCTTCCTGCAGAAGATACTTCGGTGTCTCCGGGTGTGGGAGGGCAAGGAATTTCACCAAGGTTAAGAAGGTCGACATGAACAAGATATCCGGTCGACCGATTGAAAATGGACTTTTAAATTGATAGTAATGTTTTAAAATTGTTGAAATATTATATTTGTATTTTAGTTGTAAATAAATTAATTATAAATTTTAAAGGTTATTTTAGGTTGGAGCATGTTTTAAAAGGAGGGGTGAATGTGGTGATTATTTCCTATGTTTAATAAGAAGTATTGTGATTGGTGAATGGGGTGGTTGTTCTCTGTGTTAGTAAGAAGTATCGTAATTGGTTGTTTGTTTCTACCTTGAGATATATGCTGTAAACTCATTGGTAGTGGATGTCAGGTGATTTGTGATGGCCATCTTAAATTCAGTTCTCTCCAGTCATGGTTGGAGACTGGTGTTGAACGATGTGCTACTGGATTTTTAAAGTTAATAAAGCCTAGATTAGAAAGGCAAATCTATTCTTTATTTCAGTGGCTAAAGTAAATGTTGGTCCCTTAGAGGATGAGACCGGGAAATTAATGGTGGGAAATATGGAGATGGCAAAAACACTGAATGAATATTTTGTATCAGTCTTTACAGTAGAAGACACTAAGAATATCCCAACACTGGACAAACAGGGGGCTATAGGGGGGGAGGAGCTAAACACGATCAAAATCACTAAGGAAGTGGTACTCGGTAAAATAATGGGACTCAAGGCGGATAAATCACCTGGACCTGATGGCTTACATCCTAGGGTCTTGAGGGAAGTGACGGTAGGGATTGTGGATGCATTGGTAATAATTTTCCAAAACTCCCTGGACTCAGCAAAGGTCCCGGCAGACTGGAAAACTGCTAATGTAATGCCCTTATTTAAAAAGGGCAGTAGACAGAAGGCTGGAAACTATAGACCGGTTAGCCTAACATCTGTGGTAGGTAAAATATTGGAGTCCATTAATAAGGAGACAGTAACAGGACATTTGGATAATCATAATTTAATAGGACAAAGTCAGCATGGTTTTATGAAGGGGAAGTCATGTTTGACAAATTTGCTGGAGTTCTTTGAGGAAGTAACATATAGGGTGGATAAAGGGGAACCAGTGGACGTAGTGTATTTAGACTTCCAAAAGGCATTTGACAAGGTGCCACACAAGATTATTGCTTAAGATAAAAAATCACAGGATTGGGGGTAATATTCTGGCATGGATAGAGGATTGGCTATCTAACAGAAGGCAGAGAGTTGGGATAAATGGTTCATTCTCAGACTGGCAATCAGTAACTAGTGGTGTTCCGCAGGGGTCACTGCTGGGTCCTCAACTCTTTACAATCTATATTAACGATTTGGAGGAGGGGACCGAGTGTAACATCTCAAAGTTTGCAGATGATACTAAGATGGGAGGGAAAGTAGTGAGTGAGGAGGACATAAAAAACCTGCAAGGGGACATAGACAGGCTAATAAGTGGGCAGAGATTTGGCAGATGGAATACAATACTGGAAAGTGTGAGGTTATGCACTTTGGCAGGAAAAATCGTAGAGCAAGTTATTATCTTAAAGGCAAGAAACTGGAAAGTACTGAAGTACAAAGGGATCTGGGGGTCCTGGTGCATGAAACTCAAAAGGTTAGTATGCAGGTGCAGCAAGTGATTAAGAAGGCCAATGGAATGTTGGCTTTCATTGCTAGGGGGATAGAATATAAAAATAGGGAGGTATTTCTTCAGTTGTACAAGGTATTGGTGAGACCGCACCTGGAATACTGCATACAGTTTTGGTGTCCATACTTAAGAAAAGACATACTTGCTCTCGAGTCAGTACAAAGAAGGTTCACTCGGTTAATCCCGGGGATGAGGGGGTGGTCATATGAGGAGAGGTTGAGTAGATTGGGACTCTACTCATTGGAGTTCAGAAGAATGAGAGGCGATCTTATTGAAACATATAAGATTGTGAAGGGGTTGGATCGGGTGGATGCGGGGAGGATGTTCCCGATGATGGGTGAAACTAGAACTAGGGGGCATAGACTTAGAATAAGGGGCTGCTCTTTCAAAACTGAGATGAGGAGGAACTACTTCACTCAGAGGGTGGTAGGTCCATGGAATATGCTGCCCCAAAAAGCTGTAGAAGCTACATCATTACATAAATTTAAAACAGAAATAGACAGTTTCCTAGAAGTAAAGGGAATTAAGGGTTACGGGGAGCGGGCAGGAATTTGGACATGAGTCTAGGTTCGGATCGGTCATGGCCCTGTGGGTAGCGGAGCGGGCCCAGGGGCCGTGTAGCCCGATCCTGCTCCTATTTTGTGTGTCTAATTCTGTTAGATTCAGGAGATGGTTCTGTGATAGTAGATTGGCGGTTAGGATCAGATCAGCCATGATCTTATTGAATGGCAGAGCAGGCTCGAGGGGCCGATTGGCCTACTCCTGCTCCTATTTCTTATGTTCTTATTACTGTTCACACAGATGCCTCGGTAGTTATTTGGGTCAACTTTGTCTCCACTTTTATATATGGGCGTTATGAGTCCTTTGTTCCAGACATCGGGGAAATAACCGACACTCAGAACCAAGTTGAAGAGTTTTCGGGTAGCCAATTTCAGTTAATCATCAGTGTGTTTAAGCATCTCATTTAGGATGCCATCTGCACCACAGGCTTTTCTTGGTCGCAGGTCCTTGAGTTTTTCAAATAGCTCTTTTTCAGTTATTGAGGAATCTAAAGGGTTTTGGTAATCTTTTATGGTCAGTTCGAGCTTTTCCAGTTTTTTACATATTTGATCTTGCTCTGGGCTTAGTGTGTTTTTCTGGTATAATTTTTCAAAATGGTTTTCCAATATTTCTCCATTTTGAATGGGCAATTCATCGTGTTGCTTTTTGTGTAATGTATTCCAGTTGTCCCAGAAACAATTAGAATCAATAGATTCTTCAATGGTGCTGAGTTTATTCTTAATATACTGTTCTTTCTTGGTTCTGAGTGTGTTTTTGTATTGTGTTAGTGCCTGACAATAAGCAAGGCGTAATTCCTCGTTTTCTGGTTGTCTGTGTTTTTGGTTTGATATTTTTCTGAGTTTTTTTCTCATGTTATAACAGTCTGAATCAAACCATTTTTCGTGGTTTTGTGTTTTGGATTTACTCTTGGAAGATTTCAAGTTCGACATTGATGCCAAATTATCAAAAATATTATTTAGATTATTCACTGCCAGGTTTATGCCTTCTTTATTGTGAGTGTATGTGTTTTCCAGAAAGGTGACTAAGAGAGATTGAGTTGATTGACTGCTAATTGCTTTCTGGTATTTTTCAGTGCTGTTTTGGGCCCATCTGTAGGATTTTTTAATGTTGTACAGCTTACTGGGCTGTGTTTCTGTGTTGGTTGTTTCTGTCCTTTTAAGATACGCAGTAATTTGGCTGTGATCTGACAGAGGTGTTAGTGGTTTGACTGTGAATGCTCTGAAAGAGGATGGGTCCAGATTGTAATGTATGTACCTTTAAGAGAGGAACTATCTTTTACAGCCCCTGTATACTGCAGTACCAGTAGTGACCACACCTGTATATAACACCGTGTAGTAATTTGTACAGTTAGTTCCAGCATACCCTCTGTTCAGTAAACACCTGTTATTACCGTTCTCCTGCAGTCTGTGTGTTATTTATACGCGGACACTACAGTGGCGACGAGCAGGTTCAAACTCACCTGCAGTACTGCATCACCTCACGGGGATCCATCCCTGAAAAGAAGCTTCTTGGAGGTCGAAGCCAGAGCAACGGGCGTCGACCGCGGGCAACCGCCCAGTGATCCATCGGAGTTCAGAGAATCGCAGGGGAGGTTGTGGAGAGCTGGGCTTGGTTCTCCAGTCAAGGTGTTCCAGCAAATCGGGCTGGTAGCAGGTAGTGCGCTGACCCTTCCCGGACTGCGGCGGGCTAGAGCTCGATCGAGCGGCTCTGCAAGGGGGCCGAGTAGCGTCGTCGGGAAGAAAAAGAGAGAGGGTGGAGCGCACAGGGCGTGGTCGGTGCTCAAGAGCAGGGCAGCGTTAAAGAAAATAAAAAAGGGGGAAGGAAAAGAGACGCGCAGTGGACAGCGTCGATGAAGAATAAAACTAAGAAAAGAATAAAACTAAGAAAATTAATTAACAAAAGAGAGACGCGCAGAAAGCCGCAAGGCGCCGCCATTACTATTTAGAACGCTAGGAGCAGTGTTGGCAGCAGCGGGGGAAGAAGGAAAAGCACGGGAGGCGCCATTTTAATCCATTGGGGAAGAAGGAAAAGCGCGGGAGGCGCCATTTTAAACCACCCAAGATGCCGAAGAGTGGCAGCATCACTGCTTTCGACAACGAAATAGAAGACTGGACCACGTATGTGGAAAGAATTGAAGTGTACTGCAAGGCAAATGAGGTGGCCGATGAAATGAAGGCGTCGGTATTATTGAATTTGATGGGCGTGAGAACGTACGGCCTATTGCAGAATTTAATTACCCCAGCTAAACCAATGGAGAAAAGCTTTGAAGAGATTGTCAATATCTTACAGGAACATCTAAACCCTACACCGCTGCTGATAGCAGAAAGATTCAAGTTCCATAAAAGAAACCAGCACAAAGATGAAAGTAATGCTGACTATCTTACGGAACTACACAAGTTATCGAAACACTGCCAGTTCGGAGCAGGACTGGCAGATACCTTAAAGAATAAGTTTGTCTGCGGGCTCCAGAGTGAAGGAACACAGAAACGACTACTTTCGGAAAAGGACCTTACGCTAGAAAAGGCTTTCAGCGTTGCAGTATCCTACGAAGCAGCAGCACGGGGAGCTGCGGAAATACAACAGAAACCGCAAGAATATAGCACCAATGAAATGGCATATGGAGCAGAAAAGTGCTATCGCTGCGGCAGAACAACCCATGACCAGAAGGATTGCTGGTTTAAGGACAAAGTATGCAGGCAATGTGCAAAAGTGGGACACATAGCATGAGTCTGCAGGTCGGGAAAGAAAACCAACACTAAAAGAACTACTAAGGAAAAGTACAAGAAAGTACAAAAGATGACGGACAGTAGTTCAGAAGATCAGAAGAGTGATAATGACTCCGGGAGCAGGAGACTAAGTTGTCTAAAGTTACACAACGTGATCGCAAAGGAGGATCACCGAACCATTTGGGTCACCCTCATGATAGCAGGGTCCCAAGTAAAGATGGAATTGGACACAGGATCAGCCCTAACAGTCATGAATTGACGAGACTACGAGCGGCTATTCTCACACATACCCTTGAAGGACACGTCCATTGTCTTGAAGACATATACGGGGCAAAAAGTCTACCCCAGAGGAAAAATAAGGGTGCCCATTAAATACAACGGCAAGGAAACACAGAAACTGTATCTATATATACTACAAGATGGAGGACCACCATTACTGGGACGTGAATGGATCCGAAAAATACAATTGGATTGGCATTCCATTCAGGCGCTAACTGTGGCTGACAAAAAGGATGACGACGCCACACCTGGACGACTGTCAAAAATTCTAACTGACGTGAAAGAAGTGTTCCAGCAAGGACATGGGACTCTAAAAGGCGTAACGGCAATGATAAAAATTGAAGATAACGCAAACCCAACATTTTTTAAGGCCAGACCGGTACCGTATGCGATCCGCCCAGCCGTCGAAGCAGAGCTGGAGAGTCTGGAACGTTCGGGCGTGCTGTCCAAGGTGGACTGGAGCAAGTGGGCCACACCCATCATTCCTGTAATGAAGAAATCATTGAGCAGCACGCCTGGGGAGCCGAAGAAGGTTCACATCTGTGGGGACTTTAAGGTAACTGTGAACCCAGTCCTTCACACAGTACAATATCCACTTCCGTGGATAGAAGATATTTTCGCCTCACTATCTGGAGGGAAGCGCTTTATGAAGATTGATCTGGCCCAAGCGTATCTACAAATGGAGATAGAAGAAGCATCTAGAAAATACCTCACGATAAACACTCACAAAGGTCTTTACCAGTACAACCGACTGGTATTCGGGGTAGCATCAGCTCCGGCTATTTGGCAGAGGGCGATGGAACAAGTCCTGCAAGGGATCCCGGGGACCCAGTGTTATTTGGACGACATCCTGGTTACGGGCGAAAATGACAGTGAACACCTTGCCAACCTGGAGCAGGTGCTCACTAGATTACAAGAATATGGGCTACGAGCTAACCGCCCCAAATGCGAGTTTTTCAGGAAACAAATCTCGTATTGTGGCCATGTGATTGATGAAGAGGGGTTACATAAGTCCCCAGACAAGATTGAGGCAGTAGTCAAGGCTCCAGCACCGGAAAATGTGTCGCAACTGAGGTCGTTCCTCGGGTTGGTGAACTACTACCATAAGTTCTTGCCAAATTTGTCTACAATTCTGCACCCACTGAATGCCCTGCTGCAAACTGGAGTAGCATGGAAATGGAGTGATGAGTGTAAGCGTGCCTTTCAGAAATGTAAATGCCTAATCACTTCAAAAGAAGTATTGGCCCACTACAATCCAACACTACCGATTTGGTTGGCATGTGATGCGTCTCCCTACGGCATTGGAGCGGTGTTGTCACACAAATTCCTTGACGGTTCAGAGAGGCCAATAGCCTTTGCATCACGCTCGTTAACCTCAGCCGAGCGTAACTACGCCCAGATTGACAGGGAGGCCCCTGTGGGGGGTGAAGAAGTTCAATCACTATCTGCACGGGCAGAAATTCACCTTACTGACTGATCACCAGCCTCTTGTCTCCATTTTTAACCCAAAGAAGGGTGTTCTGGTGATGACAGCGCAACGGCTGCAAAGATGGTCCCTTTTTCTAGGGGCACATCAATACAAAATAGAGTATAAGGGCACGAAACAGCAGGGAAACGCTGATGGGCTATCGCGCCTGCCGCTGCCTACGGTGGAGGAAGCACCTGCAGTGGACCCTGTTGAGATATTCCATTCGACCATAGTCGAATGTCTACCTGTTACAAACTCAAGTATAGAGAAGGAAACCCGAAATGACCCGACACTCTCTCTGGTCTATGATTTGACGGTGAAGGGATGGCCAGCACATGGCGACTCACTGTTGCCAGCATTCTCGCCAAGGAGAGAACAGCTGTCTGTGTGCCGGGGGACCTTGATGTGTGGATCCCGAGTGTTAATTCCACCCAAGTTGAGAGAGTGCTCAATGAGCTTCATGAGGGTCATCTGGGAGGGGTAAAAATGAAGAGCCTAGCCAGGGCGTTTGTGTGGTGGCCGGGAATCGATAAAGAAATCGAGGAAATGACCAAGAGCTGCACAGGATGCCAGAAAGTCCAAAACGCTCCACCACAGGCCCCGCTACACCCATGGGAGTGACCCTCATCTCCATGGCAACGGGTACACATTGATTTTGCTGGTCCATTTATGGACTCAATGTTTTTAATCGCCGTGGATGCACATTCGAAATGGCCAGAGGTCATCAAAATGTCCTCCACCACCACGGAGAAAACTATTACAGTCCTACAGACCATCTTCGCCAGGAATGGCTTGCCAGAACAGATTTGCTCCGACAATGGACCACAGTTTGTGTCCGAGGATTTCCGGAGGTTTTTGAGGAATAATGGGGTAAAGCATTACACATCCGCCCCATATCATCCAGCCACAAATGGATTGGCTGAGAGGTTTGTTCAAACCTTTAAAAAAGCAATAAAGATGATGTATAATGACAACATACCACTGCAACACAAGGTGGATAATTTCTTGTTTGCTTACCGGAACGCGACACATGCAGTCACCAACCAAGCTCCAGCCATGATGTTCTTTAACTGAAGGTTAAGATGTCGCCTGGATTTGCTCAAACCAAACATAAGACGAGATGTTGAGAATAAGCAATTCCAGCACATCAATGAGAAGCCAACCAGGAGCTTAAAGATAGGGCAACCAGTCTTGGCCCGTGACTACCGAACAGAAAAATGGCAGCCAGGAACGATATGCACATGGCAGGGACCACTAATGTACACAGTGGACGTTGGAGAGAGCATCGTGAGATGCCATGCTGACCAGATTCTAGAGTCACAGGAACAAGTCAAACCCATGCCACGATGATACGCACCTGGTGATGAACCCGAAGTACAGATTGCGTCTACCTCAGAATCAGCGGTATTGGAAGCTGACGAACCAACCAATGACAATGAGCCAGAATCGACTCCGTCGCAAGAACAGGATACTCGAGAAAGGCGCTATCCAGACAGGATCAGGAAGCCTCCTCAAAGACTGAATTTATAAATGTACTATATACATCAGCTGAAAGTAATCAAAGAAAATTGTAATTGTAATTAGTTATTATTTAATTGTTAAATGAATGTTATGTACTGTTTATCTAAAAGGGGAGGAATTGTAATGTATGTACCTTTAAGAGAGGAACTATCTTTTACAGCCCCCTGTATACTGCAGTACCAGTAGTGACCACACCTGTATATAACACCGTGTAGTAATTTGTACAGTTAGTTCCAGCATACCTCTGTTCAGTCAACACCTGTTATCACCGTTCTCCCTGCAGTCCGTGTGTTATTTATACGCAGACACTACACAGATCTGTAATCATATAGTCTATGGTGCTGATGCCAAGAGGTGAAGAATAGGTCGATCTTCCTAGAGAGTCCCCTCTGAACCTACCATTGACAATGTACAGACCCAGGCTTCGACAGAGCTGCAGGAGCTGCTTTCCATTTGCATTTGTCTGTTTGTCGTAATTATTCCTGTGTGAATGAAAAGGAAGATCAAAATGGTTATTCCCAAATATGTAAATATTCCCCTGAGTACTGAAAGTCTGGTTATTCACCAGTTCTTGAGTTGAGATCACCACAGATCAACACATTCCCCTGGGCCTGGAAATGGTTAATCTCCCTCTCAATGTTGGAGAAGGTGTCCTCTTTAAAGTATGGGGATTCTATAGGGGGGATATAGATTGCGCAAATGAAAACATTTTGCATGCTAGAAATGATGTCTTTCTTAATCTTGAGTCAGAAATGATTTTCGCCCTTTTTTATAAATTCAATGTAATTCCTAAGTTCTGCTTTAAACCAAATCAGTATGCCTCCAGAGTCCTCTGCCCTGGGTTACTCCTGGCAGTTTATTGGAGGGAACCACCAGCTCTGTGTACCCAGGGGGACAACCAGTGGACCCTTCTCCTCCACACCAGGTTTCTTGCAAAATGATAATGTCTAGATCTTTGATTTCATCTAAGAACTCTGAGGTCCTGCTCTTTAAACCAAACACAGAAGAGCGTAGGCCTTGGATATTCCAGGTTGAGATGCACAAGGGTTTCATGTTAAGATTGGTCTTTTTGCTGTAATAGGTGTGTGTGTGTGAGTGAATGTGTGTGTTTGTCATGTTAAATGAGGAAAAAAGAACATTTCAAGTGTCTACAAATACTGAGAATATATAACTGCAGCTCTTTCTAACAATCACACCTTCTTTTTGTCAGGTGTGAAATGGGCTGGTCATTATACTTCCTGTTCCATAAGGTGGGAGCAGATGATGCTGAGCATCTGCTGTATGTCTCTCAATGGATTGTCTCTGCCTGTACTATTGCTTACAGCCTGAGCATACCTCAATCTGCCGGGCTGGAGTTCCTGCTGCTGGGGTGGTCCTGCTCTCCTGGGGGGCAGGAGTGGTGCAGGTCGGACAGTGGTGCTGTGCTCTGATGGCGTGTACGTGGGGATCCTCTCTGGTCTCTGATGGCCGGGGTGGGGTGTCCTTTTCCTCTTGGAGTCTGGGTGTGGTCACGGTTAAGAGCGACGTCCTTCAGGGCCTTAGCAAAGACAGGCACTACCTCCTTGTAAAGATGGATGTGGTCGTAAAGGCATTCCACATCGAGGTGGGATGTTGGGCCAGGTACACGTTTTGTTTTAATGCACAGTCCTCGTGATATGCTGGCATTTACCTTGTGGATTGTTTTGTGGTGACAGTCTTTTCTCGGCAACAGTGTGGAAACAGTGATCTTTGTGTTTGAGAAGGTGGTGCTTGCCTTCTCAATCACTGTTCGGAGGGATGTTGCTACCCTCTCCTGCTGGGCCCTTAGGTCATTAGTGCCGGTGTGTATTATGATGTGTTGGGGGGAGCCTAAGTGGCTTGTGGACAACATTTCCAGGGCTTTGTCTGATGTTGGGCACCAGAGCTTGGCTACTTTATGTTTAGGGAAGAGCTTTTTCTCCTGGAGGAATTTCCCCATTTGAGTCTATTAGTATTACAATGTCAGCCTTGTTGGTGTTTGCTGGCTGGTGACTCTCGCCTGGACTCACAGGTTGTGTGTTGGACTGGGGGGGGTCGTGTCCGGTGTGCGTGCTCCTCTTGTGAGACGGAGGCTGAGGGGCTCGGCTGTGATTCCAAAGTGGGGGGGGGCAGACTGGGCTTCAGTGTGCTGGTTGGTCTGTGTGGCACTCCCTGTAGTGTGGGTCTGCTGCTGCTCAGTAAGGCTCTGCACTGTCCTGTCTCTGACCTCTAGCTGCTGGGCCAATGTAGCTATCTCTCCCCTGTAGCTCTCCCTGTCCCTCTGCAGCTCTCTCACCTGCTCTCCAAGTAAAGTCAGCTCTCTCCTGTAGCTCTCCCTCTCTTGCTTTAGTTCTTGCTTTAGTGCTGAAATGCTGCTTCCTTGATCGCATTTCAGTTTAGCAACCTGGTTTTGTAACTGTTTTGTTGTGTGTTGCTCTGGATTCTGAGTAAGGACAGTCTCTCTGAGCTGAACCAGCTCTATCTCCAGCTGCGTGAACTGCTCCTTTAATTGTACCAGGGGGCTGTAGGGCAACAGAGTGTGTGCCTGGTCAGAACTGGGGGGCTCACTCTCCTCCTGGCTAAGCTGCTTTACTCCTGGTGAGCTGCAGGTGGTGGGGGGAGTGTGTGTGGCTTTCTCCCTGACAGTTACACTGGGGCTAGTCCTCTCCCTTCTCTACTAATCCTCTCAGTGTCTGGAAGGCGATTTCAAAGTCTTTGAGGTTGCCTTGCACCATTATTGTCCCTTTGTTGTACATGTTGACAGTTGTCATTGCACTCTCAAGGTCCTCTGATTCCCTTATTTTCAGTTTGAACCCATTAGTGGTTTCCTCATGCTGAACACAGGGGTAGTGTGTGGTGATTGCTTTGTGCCAAGCAGTGGACTGATCTGAGTAAAAAATAAGATAACTCATATTCCCATTTTTGTACAAATCAGCAAAAAGAGTCCTCTGGCCTCTCTCTCATCAGCTTTTGCTTGAACTGTTTTCTTGCACTGTCTTTGATGTCAGGGGGAAACTGAAAGAGGGGTGCTCTCAGTGCAGTGGGGGGGGGGGGGGGGAGTACTGGTTGCTGCTCTGAGGGGCAGATAGTCTGGTCAGTCTCTCTCTCTGTCTCCCCCCTCCAGTCTCTCCTCTCTCTCTCTCTCCAGTCTCTCTCTCTCTCCCCCCCCAGTCTCTCTCCTCTCTCTCTCTCTCCTGCCCCCCAGTCTCTCTCTCTCTCCCCCCCCCCAGTCTCTCTCTCCCCAGTCTCTCTCTCTCTCCCAGTCTCTCTCTCTCCCCAGTCTCTCTCTCTCTCTCCCCAGTCTCTCTCTCTCTCTCTCCCCAGTCTCTCTCTCCCCAGTCTCTCTCTCTCTCTCCAGTCTCTCTCTCTCTCTCCCGTCTCTCTCTCTCTCTCTCCCCCCCAGTCTCTCTCTCTCTCTCTCTCTCCCCAGTCTCTCTCTCTCTCTCCCCAGCTCTCTCTCTCCAGTCTCTCTCTCTCTCCAGTCTCTCTCTCTCTCTCTCTCTCTCCCCCTCTCTCTCCTCTCTCTCTCCCCCCTCTCTATCCTGCCCCCCAGTCTCTCTCTCTCTCTCCCCAGTTTCTCTCTCCCCCCCAGTCTCTCTCTCCCCAGTTTCTCTCTTCTCTCTCTCTCTCTCCCCCCAGTCTCTCTTCTCTCTCCCCCTCCCCCCAGTCTCTCTCTCCTCTCCCCCCAATCTCTCTCTCTCTCTCTCCCCCTCCCCCCCAGTCTCTCTCTCTCTCTCCCCAGTCTCTCTCTCATCTCTCTCTCATCTCTCTCTCTCCCCCCCGTCTCTCTCTCTCTCCCCCCGTCTCTCTCTCCCCAGTTTCTCTCTCTCTCTCTCTCTCCCCCCGTCCCTCTCTCTCTCTCCCCAGTCTCTCATCTCTCTCTCCCCAGTCTCTCTCTCTCTCCCCCCAGTCTCTCTCTCTCTCCCCAGTCTCTCTCTCTCTCTCTCTCTCCCCAGTCTCTCTCTCTCTCTCTCTCTCCCCAGTATCTCTCTCTCCCCAGTCTCTCTCTCTCTCTCTCTCTCCCCCCCCAGTCCTCTCTCCCCCCCCAATTTCTCTCTCTCCCCCCGTCTCTCTCTCTCTCCCCAGTTTCTCTCTCTCTCCTCTCCCCAGTCTCTCTCTCTCTCCCCCCAGTCTCTCTCTCTCTCTCTCCCCCCCCCCGTCTCTCTCTCTCTCCCTCCCTCCCCCAGTCTCTCTCTCTCTCTCCCTCCCTCCCCCCAGTCTCTCTCTCTCTCCCTCCCTCCCCCCAGTCTCTCTCTCTCTCTCCCCAGTCTCTCTCTCCCCCCCCCCCCCCCCCAGTTTCTCTCTCTCTCTCCCCCCGGTCTCTCTCTCTCTCCCCGGTCTCTCTCCCCGGTCTCTCTCTCTCTCCCCGGTCTCTCTCTCTCTCTCCCCGGTCTCTCTCTCTCTCTCCCCCCGGTCTCTCTCTCTCTCTCCCCCCGGTCTCTCTCTCTCTCTCCCGGTCTCTCTCTCTCTCTCTCCCCGGTCTCTCTCCCCGGTCTCTCTCTCCCCAGTCTCTCTCTCCCCGGTCTCTCTCTCCCCGGTCTCTCTCTCCCCGGTCTCTCTCTCCCCGGTCTCTCTCTCCCCGGTCTCTCTCTCTCTCTCTCTCCCCGGTCTCTCTCTCCCCGGTCTCTCTCTCTCTCTCTCTCCCCGGTCTCTCTCTTCCCGGTCTCTCTCTCTCTCTCCCCCCCGGTCTCTCTCTCTCTCTCTCTCTCTCCCCCCGGTCTCTCTCTCTCTCTCCCCCCGGTCTCTCTCTCTCTCTCCCCCCGGTCTCTCTCTCTCTCTCTCTCCCCCCGGTCTCTCTCTCTCCCCGGTCTCTCTCTCTCTCTCTCCCCGGTCTCTCTCTCTCCCCGGTCTCTCTCTCCCCCGGTCTCTCTCTCTCTCTCCCCGGTCCTCTCTCCCCGGTCTCTCTCTCCGGTCTCTCTCTCTCTCTCCCCGGTCTCTCTCTCCCCGGTCTCTCTCTCTCTCTCCCCAGTCTCTCTCTCTCTCTCTCTCTCTCTCCCCGGTCTCTCTCTCTCTCTCTCCCCGGTCTCTCTCTCTCTCTCTCCCCGGTCTCTCTCTCTCTCTCTCTCCCCGGTCCTCTCTCTCTCTCTCTCTCCCCGGTCTCTCTCTCTCTCTCTCCCCGGTCTCTCTCTCTCTCTCTCCCCGGTCTCTCTCTCTCTCTCTCTCTCTCTCCGGTCTCTCTCTCTCTCTCTCTCTCCCCGGTCTCTCTCTCTCTCTCTCTCTCCCCGGTCTCTCTCCCCGGTCTCTCTCTCTCTCTCTCCCCGGTCTCTCTCTCTCTCTCTCCCCGTCTCTCTCTCTCTCTCTCTCTCTCCGGTCTCTCTCTCTCTCTCTCCCCCCGGTCTCTCTCTCTACGGTCTCTCTCCCCCCGGTCTCTCTCCCCCCGGTCTCTCTCTCTCTCTCTCCCCCCCGGTCTCTCTCTCTCTCTCCCCGGTCTCTCTCTCTCTCTCTCTCCCCGGTCTCTCTCTCTCTCTCTCTCCCCGGTCTCTCTCTCTCTCTCTCTCCCCGGTCTCTCTCCCCGGTCGCTCTCTCTCTCTCCCTCTCCCCGGTCTCTCTCTCTCTCTCCCCGGTCTCTCTCCCCGTCGCTCTCTCTCTCTCCCTCTCCCGGTCTCTCTCTCTCTCTCCCCGGTCTCTCTCTCTCTCTCTCCCCCCGGTCTCTCTCTCTCTCTCCCCCCCCCGGTCTCTCTCTCTCTCTCCCCCCGGTCTCTCTCTCCCCGGTCTCTCTCTCTCCCCGGTCTCTCTCTCTCTCTCTCCCCGGTCTCTCTCTCTCTCTCTCTCCCCGGTCTCTCTCCCCGGTCTCTCTCTCTCTCTCTCCCCGGTCTCTCTCTCTCTCTCCCCGGTCTCTCTCTCTCTCTCTCTCTCTCCGGTCTCTCTCTCTCTCTCTCTCTCCCCGGTCTCTCTCTCTCTCTCTCTCCCCGGTCTCTCTCCCCGGTCTCTCTCTCTCTCTCTCCCCGGTCTCTCTCTCTCTCTCCCCGGTCTCTCTCTCTCTCTCTCTCTCTCCGGTCTCTCTCTCTCTCTCCCCCCCGGTCTCTCTCTCTACGGTCTCTCTCCCCCCGGTCTCTCTCCCCCCGGTCTCTCTCTCTCTCTCTCCCCCCGGTCTCTCTCTCTCTCTCCCCGGTCTCTCTCTCTCTCTCTCTCCCCCGTCTCTCTCCCGGTCGCTCTCTCTCTCTCCCTCTCCCCCGGTCTCTCTCTCTCTCTCCCCGGTCCTCTTCCCCGTCGCTCTCTCTCTCTCCCTCTCCCCGGTCTCTCTCTCTCTCCCCGCTCGTCTCTCTCTCTCTCTCCCCCGGTCTCTCTCTCTCTCTCCCCCCCGGTCTCTCTCTCTCTCTCCCCCCGGTCTCTCTCTCCCCCGGTCTCTCTCTCTCTCTCCCCCGGTCTCTCTCTCTCTCTCCCCCCGGTCTCTCTCTCTCTCTCTCCCCCCGGTCTCTCTCTCTCTCTCCCCCCGGTCTTCTCTCTCTCTCTCCCCCCGGTCTCTCTCTCTCTCTCTCTCCCCCCGGTCTCTCTCTCTCTCTCCCCCCGGTCTCTCTCTCTCTCTCTCCCCCGGTCTCTCTCTCTCTCTCTCCCCCCGGTCTCTCTCTCTCTCTCCCCCCCGGTCTCTCTCTCTCTCTCCCCCGGTCTCTCTCTCCCCCCGGTCTCTCTCTCTCTCTCTCCCCCCGGTCTCTCTCTCTCTCTCTCCTCCGGTCTCTTCTCTCTCTCCCCCGGTTTCTCTCTCTCCCCCCGGTCTCTCTCTCTCTCTCTCTCCCCCCGGTCTCTCTCTCTCTCTCTCCGGTCCTCTCTCTCTCTCTCTCTCTCTCTCCCCCCCCGGTCTCTCTCTCTCTCCCCGGTCTCTCTCTCTCTCTCTCTCTCCCTCTCTCTCTCCCCCCGGTCTCTCTCTCTCTCTCTCCCTGGTCTCTCGCTCTCTCCCCAGTCTCTCTCGCTCGCTCTGCCCCCGTCTCTCGCTCTCTCCCCGTCTCTCCCCAGTCTCTCGCTCTCCCCCAGTCTCTCGCTCGCTCTCCCCCAGTCTCTCGCTCGCTCTCCCCCCAGTCTCTCGCTCTCTCTCCCCAGTCTCTCGCTCTCTCTCCCCCAGTCTCTCGCTCGCTCTCCCCCCAGTCTCTCTCGCTCTCCTCCCCAGTCTCTCGCTCGCTCTCCCCCAGTCTCTCGCTCGCTCTCCCCCAGTCTCTCGCTCGCTCTCCCCGTCTCTCGCTCGCCCTCCCCAGTCTCTCGCTCGCCCTCCCCCAGTCTCTCGCTCGCCCTCCCCCAGTCTCTCGCTCGCCCTCCCCCAGTCTCTCGCTCGCCCTCCCCCAGTCTCTCGCTCGCCCTCCCCCAGTCTCTCGCTCGCTCCTCCCCAGTCTCTCGCTCGCCCTCACCCCAGTCTCTCGCTCGCCTCTCCCCCAGTCTCTCGCTCGCTCTCCCCCAGTCTCTCGCTCGCTCTCCCCCAGTCTCTCGCTCGCTCTCCCCCCAGTCTCTCGCTCGCTCTCCCCAGTCTCTCGCTCGCTCTCCCCAGTCTCTCGCTCGCTCTCCCCCCAGTCTCTCGCTCGCTCTCCCCAGTCTCTCGCTCGCTCTCCCCCAGTCTCTCGCTCGCTCTCCCCCAGTCTCTCGCTCGCTCCTCCCCCAGTCTCTCGCTCGCTCTCCCCCAGTCTCTCGCTCGCTCTCCCCATCTCGTTCCTCCCCGTCTCTCGCTCTCCCCCAGTGTCTCACTCTCCCGTCTCTCTCTCGCTCTCCCCCAGTCTCTCGCTCGCTCTCCCCAGTCTCTCGCTCGCTCTCCCCCGTCTCTCGCTCGCTCTCCCCCAGTCTCTCGCTCGCTCTCCCCCATCTCGCTTTCCTCCCCCAGTCTCTCGCTCTCCCCCAGTGTCTCACTCTCCCGTCTCTCTCTCGCTCTGCCCAGTCTCTCGCTCGCTCTCCCCCCCCCCGTCTCTCTCTCGCTCTCCCCCATCTCGTTTCCTCCCCCGTCTCTCGCTCTCCCCCAGTGTCTCACTCTCCCGTCTCTCGCTCGCTCTCCCCAGTCTCTCGCTCGCTCTCCCGTCTCTCGCTCGCTCTCCCCGTCTCTCGCTCGCTCTCTCCCCCAGTCTCTTGCTCGCTCTCTCCCCCCGTCTCTCGCTCGCTCTCCCCATCTCGTTTCCTCCCCCAGTCTCTCGCTCTCTCCCCAGTGTCTCTCTCGCTCTCCCCCAGTCTCTCGCTCACTCTCCCCATCTCGTTTCCTCCCCCAGTCTCTCGCTCTCCCCCAGTGTCTCACTCTCCCGTCTCTCGCTCGCTCTCCCCCAGTCTCTCGCTCGCTCTCCCCCAGTCTCTCGCTCGCTCTCCC